>NC_064616.1:264329204-264954204 GCF_023898315.1 Schistocerca nitens
TTTATCAATAAAAAAACTGCTGTCATTGATAGCACATACCTCCTCGACAGCAAAAAAGGAAAAAAAACATGAATTTGGATTTGAACATAGAGTACAAAAATTATAAACTGTGTGCGTAACCACTTCACAAACGACTCTCTTGGTTTACCGCTGAGAACGCTGACTAATGAAATTGCGTCAAGACTTTCATTGATACTTTCTCGGATACTACTGAGTACTGGCTCCTAAGAAAGAACAAGTGACTCTTTCTTTTCACCCATCTTTCATAAAGAGAAGTTTCGACTGCTAGTGAGCGACCTATCACAGGTTCCCGTTGTCAGATACAGTTTCAGGGATTATAGTTTCAGGAAACTACTGGTGTAACTACACGACTGCACACGAAACATGACGTTAGTTCACTAATTCCACAACGGAAACGTACAATGAGGTCACAAAAAGTCATTGGATAGTGATGTGCACATACACAGATGGCAGAAGTGTCGCGTACGCGAGGTGTAAAAGGGTAGTGTATTGCCGAAGCTGTCATTTGTACTCAAGTGATCCATCTGAAAAAGTTACTGACATGGTTATGAATGCACGGCAGGAATTCACAGACTGTGAACGTGGAATGGCAGTTGGAGCTTTATGCTTGGGACATGCCATTTCGGAAATCGTTAACGAATTAAATACTTCCAGATAAACGCTGTCAAGAGTGTACCGAAAATTCCGAATTTCAGTCATTACCTCTCACCAAGAACAACCTAGTGGCCGGCGGCCTTTCTGTAAACGATACTGCTCTCCGCCGTTAAGTGGTCAGTGCTAACAGCCAAGAAACATTGCGTGAAATGGCCCCAGAAATCAATGAGGGCGTACTGTGAATGCATGCGTGAGAACAGTGCGGCGAAATGTGGCGTTAATGGGCTATGACAGCAGACGAACGACGCGAGTGCCTTTGGTAAGAGAACTACATCGCCTGCAGCGCCTATCCTGGGCTTGTGACCATATCACTTGAACCATAGACGACTGGAAAACAGAGACATGGTGAAATGAGTAGCGATTTCAGTTGGTAAGAGCTGATGTAGGGTTAGAGTGTGACGCAGGCACCACGAAGCCATGGAACCAAGTTGTCAACAAAGCACTGTGCAAGCTGTTGCTGGCTCCATAATGGTGTGGGCTGGAATGAGCTGGGTACTCTGGTCCAACTGAACCGATCTTTGACTGGACATGGTTATGTTCGGCTACTTGGAGACCACTTGAAGCCATTCATGGCCTGCACATTCCCAAACAACAATTGAATTTTTATGGATGACAATGCGCCACATCACCTGACCACAGTTGTTAACGATTCGTTTGAAGAATATTCTGGACTGTTCGAGTGAATTGTAGGGCCATCCAGATCCAACGAGGAGAATCCCATCGAACACTTACGGGACACGCCGGCCTGAGTGGCCGAGCGGTTCTAGGCGCTACAGTCTGGAACCGCGCGACCGCTACGGACGCAGGTTCGAATCCAGCCTCGGGCATGCATGTGTGTGATGTCATTAGGTTTAATTAGACCTACGTTCTAGGGGACTGATGACCTCAGATGTTAAGTCCCATGGAGCTCAGAGCCATTTGAACTATTTACGGGACATAATCGACAGCTCATTTCGTGCACAAACTCCTGCACCGGCAACACACTCGCGATTATGGACGGATATAGAGGCAGCATTGCTCAATATTTCAGCAGAGGACTTCCAAAAGCTTGCTGGGTCCATGCCACGTCGAGATGCTACACTATTCCGGGCAAAAGGAGTTCCGTCACGATATTAGGAGGTAGCCCATGACTTTTTGATCTCAGTGTACTTTCTCCAATCCCTACGGACTCCAAATATCTGTCTTGGGAATCTAATATTTTAACAAAATTAATGACCATGTTCTGCATGTTGCTGGACTACTATGACAACATCAAGTATGCTAAAGTTGGATTAGACCACACTGCTTCCCTTGGAAACTCGCGTGTTTAATTTCCTAGGATTTCTGACTGTCTTATTGGAACTATATCACTCCTAAGATTTCGGATAAAACTGTAGGGTGCTAGTTGTCGAGTACATCGCACTGGGACTAGGATGGGTGGCGGACACTTGCCTCCGCGACATAGAGTTACTGATGTGTTTAAAACGACTCGAAGATATCTCCAGTAAGACTAATTCGGCGTTTGTCAGCAGTGTAGGGGCTATTACAATACGGAAATACTTACGGAACAAATTATTTTGGCTGCATCTCGAAAAGTTTACTTTACTTCGTTAACCTCATTTCATCTAAATTTGTTGCTTTACCATGGCTTAAATTTTTCAGGGTATTCCACGTTGGTTTCAAATGTAAGATGTCTGGGCCCAGATTTTCATGTCCTGCTTTTACCCGATTTATGTAACCCACTTATTTATCTAAGCAAGAGTCGACAATCAATTGTATCAGAAAGAAAGTTGATGCGCACTTTGACTATAGGGAAAGAGTTATTAATCCCCTCCTATAGTCTCCAAGATAAAATGAAATTACAATTGGCAGCGACCACTGAATCACATTCGCCCACAAGTCCCGTAATATTTAACAGAAAAAATCTGTTTTAACAATTACACCTCGATAATTCTCATATATGTGTTGTAATAGGCTAGAGAGGTCGTTCATCTGAAACAACTTGGAAAATGTTCTACCAGAGAGGTGATGCATAGAAATTCCGACCCATACTCAGTCTAGCGGTTCTGGCGCTGCAGTCTGGAACCGCGGGACTGCTACGGTCGCAGGTTCGAATCCTGCCTCGGGCATGGGTGTGTGTGATGTCCTTAGGTTAGTTAGGTTTAAGTAGTTCTAAGTTCTAGGGGACTTATGACCTAAGATGTTGAGTCCCATAGTGCTCAGAGCCATTTGAACCCATACTCAGCTAGGGGAAACTCAACTTGTTAATTTGATACTTCTGTGTCTGAAAATTGTAAAGCTCATTCACCAGTCACTTTTCCCTTTTTCAATAAAAGCTTTACCAGGACTTACCTTGCGATCGCTTTGAGCAGGCGATACTTCTCGTCCCTTCTGATTTTAATAGTATGAATGACAGTTATGACTAAGAATGACATATTCGACACATTACTGTCGGCGCTGTTTGTTCCTTGTTTCACATTCTCATCACAATAGCCTCACATTTCATTTAATCAGAAGCTGGAATCGATCTAGCACTGTAATGACTCACTTTCTTAATTATCTTCACGCTTTTTGAGTCCTTTTTACGGTTATTACACAACATTTTCTTAGACGGTTTGCCTTAGATCTGAAATTATACGTCATTCGCAACTTATGAAATTTGAATAGAAAAGGCGAACAACACGAAAGAGTGTTATGTTGTGTTTTCATTTGTGTTATTCTGTATTAGAGGTGGTGCCAATGGAAGCGTTCATTATGAATCCTTTTCTTCAAGTACATAGTACTAAAGTCAATTTCATTTGCTCATCGTGTTAATTCCGTCTGGAGATGAGGCTCAAAATGATAATCGCTTCTGGTGAGTGACACGTTAGTTTGTAGTTTACTTAAGGCAGAACAACGTAACTAACAACAACAGCTATGATAGAGGAGAACAGACCAAATAATTTCTCCGTTCTGTATTTATGATGTTGAGTTGTAGATGGCGCATCAGGATATTTTTCGTAAATACGCTTTAGAATTAAATCATTGTTACAAAAATGCAGATAAGGCTCCTTGATCCATACTAGGGATTTCTGCCTTCAGTCAATGTAGTGACATCCTGACAGCCAGCGACTGAATGATCGAAGGACTAACTTTCCCAATGCCAGCCAGTTCAAGAAACATATCAGCTGAGTAAACGTATTCAGCTTTCGCTAGTCGAATGGAGTAATGGAAAAATTGCAGACTACGTTTGGCAACTATGTGACCGTCTATTTACATTTTAGATTGTTTCACAATTACTCTCATAAAATCACTCGATATTTTCTTGTTATTTAATTTAAATAATCTGAATTATTCTCACTTAGGGGATTACTCACACGTAACAAATTTATGCTGCTGTGTCCAGGAAGCTCATTCCAGCAGAAACAGTCGGTTAATTCGCCATTTCCGTTGCGTATTCTCCCCGTTACTTATCATTGGGGTTAAAGGGAGTGTTGTCACCTTTGTATGTTAGTTTAGCGGCAAAGTAATCTACGTTCAAGTGGAAGACTTCGTTAGTTTTCAGTTCTGATCTCGAGGGGGACAATGATTTTTCTCTGTTCTGTGAAGTTACCGCTAGCAGGCAGATCAAGTGTCAGTAAACAAATCCTAAGACAACTTCTTCCTCCACATGAATAACTATCAATTTAGGTAGTATAGATATAGATGCGTTAATCGGTATTTCATATCTTCAAATGGTTCAAATGGCTCTGAGCACTATGGGACTCAACTGCTGTGGTCATCAGTCCCCTAGAACTTAGAACTACTTAAACCTAACTAACCTAAGGACATCACACACATCCATGCCCGAGGCAGGATTCGAACCTACGACCGTAGCAGTCGCACGGTTCCGGACTGCGCGCCTAGAACCGCGAGACCACCGCGGCCGGCGGCTCTGAGCACTATGGGACTTAACGTCTGGGGTCATCAGTCCCGTAGGACTTAAAACTAATTAAACCTAACTAACCTAAGGACATCATACACATCCATACCCGAGGCAGGATTCGAACCTGCGACCGTAACGGTCGCGCGGTTCCAGACTATAGCGCCTAGAACCGCTCGGCTACTCCGGCCGGCTCATATTTTCAGTTATTGTTGTTCTGAATGACAGTATTTTAGTGTAACTTTGCATTAACAGCATTATTTGGTTTCAATTATTTAAGAAAACGGTAATCGTCTAAAATGCATCAATACGAACAAGATAATTGGTGATCATGTTGATAGTGAAATGACAACTCCTGCTGGTACAAGACGCCTCGTGAAGTCTCTTTGACAGTTGCAGTCCTTCTATGCAATTACATGAAGATTGCTTGTGGTGATGAAATGGATGACCTTGAATATCTACCTTTTAGCTATCCATGTGACTACATTGTTGATGTTAACCACACTGAAGCTATTGCTAGGTTGTGTCTTAAGCTGCATCATATTTGATATTATTGCTCCTGAGATTCTAAATACTTCTGCAAAAAGTAGCCTTTAGTTCGTCGTCCCTGAATTAAATCAGTTTCTATTTTGTGATGAGATTGTTAAATTCTTGAAAAAACAGCAACAGGAAAACTTCTACAAACCTACATGTTGATATCAGGAAAGATTTTCTGCCTTAAGCATGTACGCATAATTGAAAAGACTTGTCCAAAATTAAAATTCAACCTATAGAGTAGGACACATCGAAATATTTTTGCAGAGTGTTTGACACATCAAGCAATTTTACACCCTGTAATCAAGTGCATTTCTGTTGGTTAGCATGTCTTACAATTGAAGACACTGGGTGGATACCTAAACACCTCATACTTCTACTTTCAGTTAGTGTCAAAAACGAAGAAAAAACGCCCATCTTTAAGAGAAACCATTTTGATCCAGTAGAGGCTATTCTTTTCCATGTCCTCTTCATCACCTGAAAACTATTTATTTACTGTTAGGCTGTGATAATGTGTAAAATTGTATATGTATGTAAGAACTGCTTAAGCATAAGAAAAATAAGCGTTTTCCAAATATAGCACTGATGAACTCAATACACACATTAGAAGAATAAATTTAGATGTAATAGTTTGTCGATTTTACTAGATCGATTTGTCGATGTGTATTGTTAACTTTAAAGTTGTGGTTAATATCATTGTCGAAGAAACATCGTTTTTTCCAAAAAAATCTCTACCTTCTATATTTTCATCATAAGTAATTAATGAATGAAAAACCTTTTGAGTCTAGTGTCAGATGATGGTAGTTGGTGGGGTATTTTGCATATTATATTGAAGTGCGTTTGAGGGGTGGGACATACTCGTTGGAAAAAGTGATTATCTAGAGCGGAGACGGCGTTGAAAAGTAAACGAAACTGTAATTTGACTCTTACATATATTATTGCGCCAGAAATTAGTGTCGTATTGGAAACACCGTCAGTCTCATACGAACATATAATCATTATACGATACAATAAAACGGACGCTGAACTCTACCACGAATCACACATGAAAGGGAAAAGGAGCGGCGCTACTCAGGAATGCACGCCGCGACAGAAAATGCAGAAAGCCGGCTGTGGGCGTTGGGCGGTGTCGCAGCACGGCTGGCGAATTCCGCTGGCCGACCTATTTATAGGCCGGAGGTGTTCCGGCTCGCCGCTCCTGGGCTGAGCGTGCTCGCGCCTAACGCGGACCCTCTTCAGACATTCCGTCTCCCAGGCTCATCCCGGGAAGCTATTTCCCTCCCTTTCCTCTCTCATCCTCAACTGCTGCCGTCTCTCTTCCTTATATGTACTTACTGTTTAACTCAAGTGTCCAGTGTCGTCAAATAAGTTCTCTTCCATCTCCTCTCAGACATTTGTCCCTTTGGGGACGTTTTGGTTAAACGTTTCTCGGTTTTCTTCCGTGTCAGATGTGTTTGTAAACGCAAATTATCGACGACTTTCTCTGTTGTCAGAAGCCAACTGACGTAATAATTGGCAGTGTGGTGCTTCCAAATTAGTTGGCCGAATTATATAATGGAGACCTCGCAAGGTCATGGAACTTCTATATGTTACCAGAAATTATATTAATGTATTTGATGGAAGAACATAATACTGATGATGATTCTGTCGGATGGTAGGTAACTCAGCTGATTTGTCCGTAGTGTTTCAGCATCGAGCACGCTTTTCCATACACCAGTACTACACAGCAGCCGTCCCAGTTACAGTTGTTGTTACACATTCCGATAACAACGGATTGTTTGGTAACAAAATTGCATGTTATAATATTTTCTTTACATCGAATATAATCATTTCTTTGTTAGCCTGTGTTCGGCAACAAAAATCTCATTCCATGCACATAGTTAATGTGATTGTTTCATCAAAGAAGCCATTGAGATCAGAATGTGATTATAGCTTTAATGGTGGAGCCGTTGTTATAATTCGCCAGAACACTCGCCTCTTCGTTATGCTGAATTGCACAGGTTTACTGTCCGTTAACACAAAATAAAATGCAAGGAAACGAAGTGCTATCAACATATTGTCTACAGGCGTGAAGTCGAGAAACTATCGATCCACTGTCAGAACTGTTTTAGACATTGTGGGACACTACTTTGTTGCTGATTGATTCATCTCTTAGATTTAGGTGCAGTGTTCGATTAACCGAAGAAGAAACGCTATTTGATGTGCGCTGTACTAATAAAAGTGTATTAAAACTTTCGATAACGTTACAAATAAAATTATTTTTTAGTGAAAAAGTGTTAACCAAATTGAATTAGCTGCACAATAACTTTTTCACCTTCGGAATGTTTGATGCCTACGTTCAGCGCACAATCATACTAAGGAAGCGCAGCAAGTCTACCACGAAGCATGCAATTGTATCAGTTGGAGTAGACATACGACAAATTATCCAGGTAACAAATCAGTCAATGACACGATTAATTTACTAGAACTAACAAAAGGAGAAAAATCATACACTAACAAGTGTGCAAGTCAGCGGTTTTTTACATTTAGATCTATAGGGTACAGAATATAGGCAGCGAAAGAACTTAGGAGGAGAAGTTATCTTAGGATTTATTTACTGACTGTCGATTTGCCTGCAAGCGACTATATCACAGAAAAGGTAGAAACATTGTCCCCAGTAAGACTACAACTGAAATCTAGCGCAGTCTTCCACTTGAAGAGCGAACACAGTACCATTTTTTTAAATCTGTCATTTCCCTCTTTATTATTTCTCTAGCTGAGTATCCAGCGTTGCCTGGGTATGTACTTATTCCAGCCTTCTGTTAGTTCATCTACTCCTTTGCCTTCATTTTTTGTACCCCACGTCCAGCTCTCAGCCTATCTCCTCCTGCGGCACGCACTGTCCACCTGCTGCTTCCCTTCTCCCTTCCCATCTGCACCTCACTCTCTGTTCATCTCTTCCTTCCTTCCTCTAAGTTCATCACTCCTTCCCCTTGTCTCCGTCCATTTTCTTCTCCAACCATCTATTTCCATCACCAAGTTATCACCCCTACCCCAATAGCAGGCTGGCGGTTTCCACCCCTTCCCTACCCCCAGTATTTCTTTCCAGGCAGTAAGTAATGTGTGTACCAAGTTCGTCTGAAATCGATCCAGGGGCTTAGGAGGAGCTCCTTAGCCACAGCTTTGCTAAAGTACACACATGTATTTCACATATATTTACAGTATTTTAAACATATCCGTGCACACATTTCATCTTTGTCTGTAGCGAATTTCGCCCTCTAGTTCCATTTTCACATAGCTCTATGTTTATGACGTCATATACCCTCAACTGTTTGTCTTACTATAACATAATTTTCCAGGTAGATTCTGTGGTATATTTAAATACTGTGTGCGAAATATGTTACGAGTACAGTTAGTAATAAGGACGTAATAAATTAAAACGTCATTCATGACGCGGTAGTTCAACTGAACAAACTGTAAAGATGTCGTAAGCCATAAAATTCTTTCCTTTCATCATTTTGTCGGGGTTGTCAGAGAAAAAAGTTTCGTAAAATTTTGAAATTATATCATGTGCTCTCATTCAAAACCACCGAATGACTTAAGTCTGGGTATTGGCGCGTCTTGGGCTACACTTCTTTTTCGCCTCCCACCTTTACCCCTTTGACAGGTAGGTATATTTTACCATCACGTCTATTCTTTGCTTACAGTGAGTTATACGTGTTCCAACTTTGGTTGAAATAGGTCCAGTAGTTCAGGAGGAGATGTGGAATATATATATGCATATTTGTGGGAAAATTAACAGCTTTTGCTGGAATAGTTATCCACAGAGTATATGAAAAAGTGTGGGATTCATTATACTGATAGCTGAATGGTTGAAATGGTATAGCATTTGATGCCAGTAGTACAGTATATAACAACGAGTCAAGTGGTAGAGGGTGGAACTCGGTATAAATATAGTTGGCTCTTTACGGTGTCAGTGTGTGCATATGTACCTCTACTGCAGATAGGAAACAGACATTTGGGACAGTGCGTGTTGTGTAAATGACCCACATTTGCGACAATGCCATGTGGGAAACAGTTATCATGAGATAAAAAAAACAAAAATCGGTGCATACATGGAAATGGGACACTCTTAACCGTGAAGTCACCAAGATGTTGAACGGTTCAAGTTCAGTGATTGACAGTTTTGTTAGATTTGATGCTTGATATGGACAGTATCGAAAATACACTACTGGCCATTAAAATTGCTACACCAAGAAGAAATGCAGATGATAAACGGGTATTCATTGGACAAATATATTATACTAGAAATGACATGTGATTGCATTTTCACGCAATTCGGGTGCATAGATCCTGAGAAATCAGTACCCAGAACAACCCCCTCTGGCCGTAATAACGGCCTTGATACGCCTGGGCATTGAGTCAAACAGAGCTTGGATGGCGCGTACAGGTACAGCTGCCCATGCAGCTTCAACACGATAGCACAGTTCATCATGAGTAGTGACTGGCGTATTGTGACGAGA
Organism: Schistocerca nitens; assembly: GCF_023898315.1. Classification (NCBI taxonomy): domain Eukaryota; kingdom Metazoa; phylum Arthropoda; class Insecta; order Orthoptera; family Acrididae; genus Schistocerca; species Schistocerca nitens. The sequence goes on from NC_064616.1 coordinate 264,338,796, forward strand.
CAGTTGCTCGGTCACCATTGACCAGACGTTTTCAATTGGTGAGAGATCTGGAGAATGTGCTGGCCAGGGCAGCAGCCGAACATTTTCTGTATCCAGAAAGGCCCGTACAGGACCTGCGACATGCGGTCGTGCATCATCCTGCTAAAATGTAGGGTTTCGCAGAGATAGAATGAAGGGTAGAGCCACGGGTCGTAAAACATCTGAAATGTAACGTCCAGTGTTCAAAGTGCCGTCAATGCGTACAAGAGGTGACCGAGATGTGTAACCAATGGCACCCCATACCATCACGCCGGGTGATACGCCAGTATGGCGATGACGAATACATGCTTCCAATGTCCGTTCACCACGATGTCGCCAAACACGGATGCCACCATCATGATGCTATAAATAGAACCTTGATTCATCCGAAAAAATGACGTTTTGCTATTCGTGCACCCAGGTTCGTCGTTGAGTACACCATCGCAGGCTCTCCTGTCTGTGATGCAGCGTCAAGGGTAACTCCAGCCATGGTGTCCGAGTTGATAGTCCATGCTCCTGCAAACGTCGTCGAACTGTTCGTGCAGATAGTTGTTGTCTTCCAAACATCACCATCTGTTGACTCAGGGATCGAGACGTGGCTGCACGATCTGTTAAGCCATGCGGATAAGATGCCTGTCATCTCGACTGCTAGTGATACGAGGGCGTTGGGACCCAGCACGGCGTTCCGTATTACCCTCCTGAACCCATCGATTCCATATTCTGCTAACAGTCATTGGATCTCGACCAACGCAAGCAGCAATGTCGCGATACGATAATCCGCAATCGCGATAGGCTACAATCCGATCTTTATCAAAGTCGGAAACGTGATGGTACTCATTTCTCCTCCTTACACGAGGCATCACAACAGCGGTTCACCAGGCAACGCCGGTCAACTGCTGTTTGTGTATGAGAATCGGTTGGAAACTTCCCTCATGTCAGCACGTTGTAGGCGTCGCTACCGGCGACAACCTTGTGTGAATGCTCTGAAAAGCTAATCATTTGCATATCACAGCTTCTTCTTCCTGTCGGTTAAATTTCGCATCTGTAGCACGTCATCTTCGTGGTGTAGCAATTTTAATGGCCAGTAGTGTATGAGCAAAGTAGAAAATTATGAGAGGCATTGAAACGGTTACTTTCGCGCAAAAGCAGGTGAATAAACCGTTATTCTTCTCAACTTGTTTTTTATTTACAGTTGTGAGAAACTACCAGATGTTACCACAAATTTTGTCAAATGAAAAATACCTTGCATTCGAGAAACAACTGCAGAAACCTCCTCAACACCCAAACATAAGAGGATAGGTCGAAGTTGACTCAAAAAAATTCGTTATTGACTGCAGAAGGGGCAAAGTAATCTTTACTGATGACAAGTTTAATTTAGATAGGCCTGAAAGGTGTCAATATTGCTGACATGTTCTGAGAACAGAGCAACAGGTAAGAATGAGCGAAAATTTTGGTGGTGGCAGGGTTATGATTTGGGTAGCTTTCTGCGCTAAAGGTAAAATCACGCATTGCTTGGCTGAACACTACCATAAACTCTAACATATACACTGAGATGCTAGAGACAGAACTAATTAGAACGTATGAGGACCTAGGGAACGAAAGTTCTGTTTTAAGAAGATAATGCATCTATGCATGTTTCTGCTACAATCAGAAATGGTTTGAAGGTAAAGATATTGACGTCATGCAATGACCCCCACGTAGCCCGGATATGAACACCACGGAAAACCGTTCGGGAATACTTGCAAGGCTTGTTTATCGTAGTAGAAGGCAATTTGAAACCGTATGGGAGCTGAAAAGCGCGATACGAAGAGGGTATGAAACAATTGGATTGGAAGAGCTACAAAACAAACAAAGTAAGTGCTGAGGAGAATGTATGAGGTAATTAGGAAGAAAGAAGGTTTAATATAGTACTAGCAATGCAATTACACAACAGAATAATGAGTGCTTTTAATTTTGAAATTTCCTGGCAGATTGAAACTGTGTGCCGGACCGAGACTCGAATTCGGGACCTTTGCCTTTCGCGCGGGCAAGTGCGCTACCATCTGAGCTACCCAAGCACGACTCACGGCCTGTCCTCACAGCTTCAATTCTGCCGGTACCTCGTCTCCTACCCTCCATTCTGCCGTTATTTTGTTACTTATGTTATGAAAGAAACTATGTAATTCCATTATGACTATTTATGTCTTGTATATACCTACTACATTCATAATAAATTCGATGCAGTATGCTACAGACATTGTGCTATTACTGTCGTAGGAAACCTGCCTTTATACTGATTTCCACTGCAGTACAAACATAAATATATCAAATTTTATAATATGTATGGTATGAAGGTTGTACACATGGAAGAAGCCTGGAGATACTGACAGGTTTCAGATAGATTATATAATGGTTATACAGAGATTTAGGAACCAGGTTTTAAATTGTAAGACATTTCCAGGGGCAGATGTGGATTCGGACCACTATCTATTGGCTATGACCTGTATATTAAAACTGAAGAAACTGCAAAAAGGTGGGAATTTAAGGAGATGGGACCTGGATAAACTGACTAAACCAGAGGTTGAACAGTGTTTCAGGGAGAGCGTAAGGGAACAAATGGCAGGAATTGGGGAAAGAAATACAGTAAAAGAAGAATGGGTAGCGTTGAGGGATGAAGTAGTGAAGGCAGCAGAGGATCAAGTAGGTAAAAAGACGAGGGCTAGTAGAAATCATTGGGTAACAGAAGAAATATTGAATTTAACTGATGAAAGGAGAAAATATAAAAATGCAGTAAATGAAGCAGGCAAAAAGGAATACAAACGTCTCAAAAATGAGATCGACAGGAAGTGCAAAATTGCTAAGCAGGCATGGCTAGAGGACAAATGTAAGGATGTAAAGGCTTATCTCACGAGGCTTAAAATAGATACAACCTACAGGAAAATTAGAGAGACCTTCAGAGAAAAGAGAACCATTTGTATGAATATCAGAAGCTCAGATGGAAACCCAGTTGCAAGGAAAGAAGGGAAAGCAGAAAGGTGGAAGGAGTATATAGAGGGCCTATACAAGGGCGATGTACCTGAGGACAATATTATGGACATTGAAGAGGATGTAGATGAAGATGAAATGGGAGATAAGATACTGCGTGAAGAGTTTGACAGAGCACTGAAAGACCTGAGTCGAAACAAGGCCCCGGGAGTAGACAACATCCCAATAGAACTACTGACAGCCTTGGGAGAGCCAGTCCTAACAAAACTCTACCATCTGGTGAGCAAGATGTATGAAACAGGCGAAATACCCTCAGACTTCAAGAAGAATATAATAATTCCAATCCCAAAGAAAGCAGGTGTTGACAAATGTGAAAATTACCGAACTATCAGTTTAATAAGTCACGGCTGCAAAATACTAACGCGGATTCTCTACAGACGAATGGAAAAACTAGTAGAAGCCGACCTCGGGGAAGATCAGTTTGGATTCCGTAGAAATGTTGGAACACGTGAGGCAATACTAACCCTACGACTTATCTTAGAAGAAAGATTAAGAAAAGGCAAACCTACGTTTCTAGCATTTCTAGACTTAGAGAAAGCTTTTGACAATGTTGACTGGAATACGCTCTTTCAAATTCTGAAGGTGGCAGGAGTAAAATACAGGGAGCGAAAGGCTATTTACAATTTGTACAGAAACCAGATGGCAGTTATAAGGGTCGAGGGACATGAAAGGGAAGCAGTGGTTGGGAAGGGAGTAATACAGGGTTGTAGCCTCTCCCCGATGTTATTCAATCTGTATATTGAGCAAGCAGTAAAGAAAACAAAAGAAAAATTCGGAGTAGGTATTACAATCCATGGAGAAGATATAAAAACTTAGAGGTTCGCCGATGATATTGTAATTCTGTCACAGGCAGCAAAGGATTTGGACGAGCAGTTGAATGGAATGGATAGTGTCTTGAAAAGAGGATGTAAGATGAACATCAACAAAATCAAAACGAGGATAATGGAATGTTGTCGAATTAAGTCCGTTGATGCTGAAGGAATTTGATTAGGAAATGAGATACTTAAAGTAGTAAAGGAGTTTTGCTATTTGGGGAGCAAAATAACTGATGATCGTCGAAGTAGAGAGGATATAAAATGTAGACTGGCAATGGCAAGGAAATCGTTTCTGAAGAAGAGAAATTTGTTAACGTCGCGTATAGATTTAGGTGTCAGGAAGTCGTTTCTGAAAGTATTTGTATGGAGTGTAGCCATGTATGGAAGTGAAACATGGACGATAAATAGTTTGGACAAGAAGAGATTAGAAGCTTTCGAAATGTGGTGCTACAGAAGAATGCTGAACATTAGATGGGTATATCACGTAAGTAATGAGGAGGTATTGAATAGGATTGGGGAGAAGAGAAGCTTGTGGCACAACTTGACCAGAAGAAGGAATCGGTTGGTAGGACATGTTCTGAGGCATCAGGGGATCACCAATTTAGTATTTGAGGGCAGCATGGAGGGTAAAAATCGTAGAGGGAGACCAAGAGGTGAATACACTAAGCAGATTCAGAAGGATGCAGGTTGCAGTAGGTACTGGGAGATGAAGATGCTTGCACAGGATAGAGTATCATGGAGAGCTGCATCAAACCAGTCTCAGGACTGAAGACCACAACAACAACAACATGGATTAGATTGTGTTGCATTGTAGATTCTTCTGAGAGAACTCGATTTTTGTAACATGTATCATAATATACAGATGGTTTCCGAAATAGTTTCTGCTTAAGGACAAAAGTATTTCCCACATGTATATAATAAGAGGTCAAAATATCCTGGCTTACCAGTGTCTGCTTTCGCTGCCGTTCTTTTGTACATACTGATATTTTAAAGCTAAAAATTACTTTTTTTAAATTTTATAGTATGTTCGATTCACAATAATTTAACAGTAGCAAAACATTGAACATGGATGCCACTAAATCAGTGGATACAATATCATACTATTAAGTAATATGAAAACGGTATATGTAATTGTAGTGGAAACATATTATACAATTTTGTTGCGTTAAAATAATTGAACTTACAGTTCTTAGCTACTACATATGATTAATCTGTCTCACCCCTACATTCCTCAAAATAATAACTTCCCTTTTAATTGAATGTCTGCGAGAAATATGCAATCACACAAAGTTTACAGACGCAGCTGATGAAGAAATGAGAAAACAGTGGAGCCACTGGTATAAGAGGTGTGCTTTAAATTGTCTAAAACACGTGTAATTGTAAACGTCCGACAGAAATACGTGTTAAGAAAACGGTTTCGTTTTCAGGTTACAATGATATTTTACTTAAAAAAATTGAGGTGTGTGTGTGTGTGTGTGTGTGTGTGTGTGTGTGTGTGTGTGTGTGTATACACAAATTCCGAAAAAATCTACAATGTCAAGTGTGTGCCAAGAATATCAAGACTCAGGCGTTATCTGTCACCACGGACAAAGCAGTGGCTTTTGCGTAGAGTTGTCAGTTTTAACAGACAAGCAACACTGCGTAAAATATCCGCAAAAATCGTTGGGGACGTCGACGAACGTATCCATCAGGACAGTGCGGCGAAATTTGGCGTAAATGGGTTATGGCAACAGACGACCGACGTGAGTGCCTTTGCTAACAGCACGGCGTTGCCTGCAGCGTCTCTCCTGGAATCGTGACGATGTCGGTTGGACCCTAGACGATTGGGAAACGGTGGCGTGACCAGATGAGTCTCGATTTCAGTTGGTAAGAGCTGCTGGTAGGATTCGAGTGTGGTGCAAATCGCACTAAGCCAGGGGCGGGCAAACGTTGCACGCTGCTCATGAGCGCACAGCGCTGCACGTGTGCTGCTCGCGTGCAGGCGTCGACCGGGGCTGTGGCGACAGCCGGCAGGTTGCGGCAGTGTAGTGCCAGGCTAAGCTGCGGACGTTGATGCGAAGCGAGCACTATGTAGTGAACGTTGTATTTCAAGAAACGGAGAAGTGGAGATTTGCTATCTTTTAAAAAGTAATGGGAGAATCATTTTTTCTTTGTGCAAAAACGTGAAAATTCGAAATGTTTAATATGTGGCAGTATTCTCGCTGGTCAACGGAAGTTTAGTATTGAAGGCCATTATAAAAAATTTCACAAGGACGAGTACAATTTATTGTCGGATTCTGAGCGGATGGGGAATTGACTGAACTTAAGAAGACCGATCTGACGATACCAGATGAATCTGTCGTAGTTGGCCGGCCGGAGTGGCCGAGCGGTTCTAGGCACTACAGTCTGGAACCGCGCGACCGCTATGGTCGCAGGTTCGAATCCTGCCTCGGGCATGGATGTGTGTGATGTCCTTAGGTTAGTTAGCTTTAAGTAGTTCTAAGTTCTAGGGGACAGATGACCACAGCAGTTAAGTCCCATAGTGCTCAGAGCCATTTGAATTTGTCGTAGTTGCTGTTGTCACGAGAGATCTGCGACTTTCTCTCGTCATGTCTCTCATCTAACTGATCTAATATTTTATGGAGCACTGTTTTCAAGTTTTCAGGACGACAACAATAATAGCCCAGCGGTATGTGCAAGTTATAAGACTGCGCTTAATATAGCGAGAGCTGGAAAACCATTTGCTGAATTAATAAGTCTCGGTTAAGAGCAAACATCAGTGATGAAAATTTACGTAACTGTTTGTGTTTGTCTGTATGTAGAAATTTTGTTCCAGATATTAAACGTATTGTAAACTCCACCTGTGATAAGTAAATAAAACGCATCGTAGGTAATAGGTACTCTTTCAAACCATGATTTCTTTCAAGCACTCCTACTAACCTTATTGATTCACTCAATAAAGCAAGCTAGGAAACAAAACGCATTACAGAGGAAGGAGCGGACAGAAGGTATGGTGGGGATGGGAGATTAGCGGGTGGCCAGCTTGCCCCTGTGTGCACGCGAAACACCTGTTAACTCCACGCGTGCAAGTGCACCGCACATGTGCAGGATTCCTGCCCGCCCCTGCACTAAGCCATGGGCACCAGTTGTGAACAAGACACGTTGCAAGCTGGTGGTGGCTCCATAATGCTGTGGATTGTGTTTACCTGGAACGGACACGATCCTCTGGTCCAACTGAACCGACCGTTGATAGTAAATGGTTATGTTCGGCTACTTGGAGACCATTTGCCGCCATTCAAAAACTTCATGTTACGAAACGAGGATATGTCATATCATAGTGCCACAGTTGTTTTGAATTCTGGACAGTTGAAATTTACAGGAGATATTTCACGGCTTTACCAAATAAACACAAGTGTATGGCAAAATGATGAGTCTTCCACATTTTTTAAATGGGTCACTCTTTTCCTCTCGTTTCAACCGTTGTTTTAGACAATGCTATTGAAGATATCCTGTTCTCCGTCATTGTTTCTACGTCACCTTCTCTTCTTCAGAAACTCCACGAAGTTAAAATACTTGTACTGACTCTCTTAGTTCTTTATTTTTCTTCATTATTTACGAAAGAAAACCACACGTAACTTCTGTGTTATTCTACATTATTTATTATTAATCGTCATATCTTTCGTTGCTCCCATTACGTGTTATTTTCATTTCTTACAGCTCCACAAACGTTTCACAATATTTCCCTCTCGAATATTTTTAGTTCTTCATCTTTCTTTCTATACATTGATGTTTCACATTCATATATTACTGGTTAGGTACTTCAATGCGATAGGCGAGTTTTGAAGTTATTGCTAAGTGAGCTTTCAGTTAAGGTCTTGAAAAAACTGTAAAGTGTTCTGTTATTTGGTGTTAGGAGGCGTCTCTTTCTATATCTGTTTTGATGTCTTTATTGGAAAGACTTCCTAAGTAGATGAGGAAGTCAAGTGGGTTGAAAGTGAACCTATCTAGTCAGACGCGCATCACTTCGGATTATCTTCCTTACATTGAAATCTTCTGTCATCTGTTCATTATCTCGTAACTCCGTTTTCTCAGTCATTTGTAATAAATTTGCATCATTCAGTTTAATTTTGTTTTGGAAGTATTTATCAAGGCTACGAACTGCAATCCGCGTAAGTATCGCGAAGTTAATAAACTAGTGTTGTTTACTCTGTCAATCTGTTTTATTAAAATGGATCTATAAGATGAGGCTCAGTGATATAGGGCAGGGTGTCCAGCTTTCTAGCTTAGCTCGGCCGTATTTGGAGAAGAGGAGTATTTTCGGGCCACACGTAACATACTTAACCGTTGACAGAAAAAAGTGTCAAGTGTGGCGAGAGTTCCAATTTGAAGATATCATCCTAACTTAACATAAACGCAATTTTATGAATTTTTGTTTTTTACCGATCTTCTGATAGAGGGTCTCTTTTAGGGCCGCATTGGTTCTCCCTTTGGGCCGCATGCGGCCCACGGGCCGCTGGTTGGACAATCCTGATACAGGTGAAATGCCCAGTTGTCTAACAATAAGTCTAGTATACCCTTCAAATGTTGATTCTCCCACCTGTATGTTTATACGCCCCAAAACTGCGTTTATATACATTTTAACTAATGTGGTTAATTAATAGGAATTCTTTCGTTATGCTTATAAGTGTCATATGGTGTATCCTATCTTACGCAGTTCTAGAATTTACGAACGCTATGTGCACGTCTATATTGGATTTTCTAGAATCTACAAACACAATATTCATATCCGCGTTGGAATCACAAATCTTCACAGTTATTTATCTTAGAACAAATAAATGATCCAATGTGGGCTTGTTTCTCCGGAAATCGCGTTGTTAGTCCACCCTTGGTTCGTCAGGTATGGGGATAAGCCCGTTTTACGGAAAAATAGGTAATATCTGACAGCATGAAGTAATTCCCCTGCAGTTACCGGAAACAGCTGTATCATTATTATTAAACATGTTACATATAATAGAGGTTTTCCAGTCTGAAGGAATGGTTGCTGCCTTCCAGATTTTCTGTTGACGACTGTGCCTCTAATTTCATTTTGTAATAGCTGAGTTTATATACGGTCATCGCTGAAAATCTTTTTATTTTCTTAATTTATTTATTGCTGTTTGTATTACTTTTACTAATGGGATGGTGACTTGTGTATGTAATTCTTCAAATTTAAAGTAAGAATACCTATCACTATAGCTGAGTAGTGCTAAAAAGTCTTCCATGTTTCCTTTATGTCAGGACTCCCCCATGCTGCTCATTTGTAAACTCTTGAAGGTAGATTTCTTTTTATTTCGATAGATTTGCCTTATCCTGTACTACTTGTAATCATTTCGTACTTCTCTCATCATATTGTTGTAGTATTACCTTTTTCCCTTCCTTAAACTGTGTTGTTTTTTCTGCCGGATTTTAAAATATTTTTCCTTCAGTGAAACACTTTTTCTTCCCATGTATGATTCCCTTTCATCTGCCTTCCTTAACACTTTTTCGTGGTGCAATATATTAAATGAACTCTTATTAGGTATTTTTTTCCTGTAACTCCGAAAGTCACTTCGTGGACATTGCTCTTAAAGTGTGTCAACCTGCTTTGCACATCTTTTCTCTCGTAGACCGTATAATTTTTATTGGGTTACTTTCCATTTCTTTTGCAAAATTCATTTTTCCCCACCATGTTTTCTAGTTTTATATACAATAATTTCAACTCTATTTCTATTTAGTATCTCTTTGAAAATTAGTTTCGTTTGTGATGTGATTAACGTATCAACTGCGTCACAGTCCGTTTCCGTAAGAGTTCAAATACTTTTAATACTGATTTGGAGAGTTCTCTGAATACTTACATGCTCATAGTGTTTTGTCACTTCTCCGTCATGTACATTTATATTTCTAAATGAATACATTTGGTTGAAGTGTTGTTTTTGTATCATGTGTAATCATTTCCCACTGAAATGTTCCCAAGTCGAAACTCAGTATATGAACTTTCATCGTGTACGCCGCAACATCCATCAGTGGGTACTTTAATTTTTCTTTTCTCTTTCGGCATTAAATTCTCATAAAATTACTTTTATATTATGCCTATTTAATGCGTTGTGATCCAGTCAACTGTACTTCCGTATTTTATGTCGTCATGCTTATCTTCTGTGGGTACATGTACTTAAGCAATTACAAATACACCTAACCAATGAGCCTGAGTGGTTCTGAATGTTAATCGTTTATCAATATGCTTCAGTTTCTTTATTAAATCACCTATGGTTTGTGAATGTATAACCCCGTTCCAGATTCATGTTTCTATCTGCAATCCTCATACATTCGTTCCCCGCCCACCGGCTACGATCATTGGACAGCTACCTGTTGTGCATTCTATTTTGCTGATCCATTTCCAAGTATATATCATTGATAAATTCACACCGATATTCGTCTGGGTTTTTATTGTTTTGTTATGTGATTCTGTTGATTACTATCTGCGGCAGCATTTTTGAAACATGCGGTGATGAGCTTAGGTTTCATTTTCACATACATCACTGATGAGCGCATAAAAAAATTATGCATATCTCCAGGTAATTCCGCATATCGAGGAATCTTTTTCACACTAGTCCTTTAATTGCTCCACTGAATTATTCTATTACTGTTCGAGTCCGTCCTGCGACACATTTGTCACCTCCTCTATTAACTTATCCGCCACTTAATTAATATACGTATTTGTTCTACGTTCTGCTAGTTTAATGGTTGTCCAAAATATACACGAAACAATATTTCTGAATGCGTGTACCTATGCCTTTCGTTATTGAATCTGTGCCTTGAATAGCTGGTAGACATTCGTAAATTAACTGTTATTATGTTTTCTTCAGCTTTGTTACACTGTTAATCAGTCCGTGTTACCTTTTCTCCCACTGATTCTGTGTTTTTAGCCTGTTGTAATTTTATTTACTTTCTCAGTCTTAACATTATTGAACAACCTTCTTGCTTTCTGGGGAATCAAATATAATCTAATAACTTTCACTTACGTCATATTATGAAATTCGTACTTTTTATATTCGTCTGACTAAGATCGGTATGAAGATAGTACACAGATGTAACTCAAATAAATGATATTTTGAATTTAGGTACGTGTCACATTGTATTTTGGGAGAACTTGACCATAGAAAGACTTTCCTTTATAAGGCTTTTTCATATAGGCCTTTTTTGTCTTTTTAGTCCAAATGATAAACTAGTATACTGTGATATTTTATTGTGACGGTTTAACACTAATGCAACTTCACACATTTTTAAAGCAACTGCCCTCCATAATTACTATTTAATAAATGGTGGTTGAATTCAAACGTTCCATGTTTATTTTCAAAATGCTCCACTTGAGGAACATCCCAAACCTATCCTCACAGATAATATCTAGAGAGTGCATGGGGTACAGGACGATCGACGAGTAAAGGTATGTGAAGTAGCTGGCGCCGTAGGAATGTCGAAAGACGGAGTGTGGTAAATTTTAAGAATTGTTTCTGAAACAGCTGTTTGGGGAGTAGCCATGTATGTGAAAAGTATTTGATGTTTCAAAGTACTGCACTGAAAAGGTGTTTGAATGTTGTGCAGGTGTGGTTGAATTTAGTGGAACTATACTTCTTACTGTTGTTGTTTATAGATCCCCAGACTCCGATTTCACAACATTTCTGCTGAAGTTAGAGGAGGTTCTTAGTTCACTTTACAGGAAATACAAAAAGTTAGTTATATGTAGTGACTTCAATATTAATTGTACAAATGATTGTGCAAGGAAAAGGATGCTGGTAGACCTCCTTAATTCATATAATTTTATGCAAACCGTATTCTTTCCAACGAGAGTGCAAGGGAACAGTAGGACAACCATAGACAATATTTTTGTTCATTCCTCATTACTAGAAGGGCATTCTGTTAGCAAAAAGGTGAATGGCCATTCAGATCATGATAAATTTTAAGTCTAAAAGATTTTTGTGCTGCAACACATGTTAAATATAGTTACCAACTTTTTAGGAAAGCTGATCCAGTTGCTGTAGAGACTTTTGTAAACCTTATCAAGGAAAAAGAGTGGCAAGATGTTTATAGTGCTGATACAGTAGACGATAAATACAATGCCTTTCTCAAGACTTTTCTCGTGCTCTTTGAAAGTTGCTTTCCGTTAGAACGTTCAAAACATGGTACTAGCACAAACAGGCAGCCTGGGTGGCTGACTAAAGGGATAAGAATATCTTGTAGAACAAAGTGGCAATTATATCAAAACGTTAGAAACAGTCACAATCTAAATGCAGCAGCCCATTACAAACAGTATTGTAAGGTGTTTAAAAATGTTATTAGGAAGACAAAAAGTACGTGGTATGCAGATAGAATAGCTAAGTCTCAGGATAAAATTAAAACCGTACGGTCAGTCGTAAAGGAAGTGGCGGGTCTGCAGAGACAGGTCGAGGATATAGAATCAGTGCGTAGTGGGAATGTCCGTGTTACTGATAAGTCGCATATATGTACAGTATTTAATAATCACTTTCTGAATATAGCAGGTGAACTAAATAGAAACCTAGTCCCAACAGGGAATCATATAGCGCTCGTAGAAAAAAGTGTTCCGAGACTGTTACCTGAAATGCTCCTCCATGATACTGACAAGAGGGAGATTGAGTTAATAATTAAATCACTAAAGACCAAGAACTCTCATGGATATGACGGGGTATCTAGCAGAATACTGAAGTATTGTTCCATGTATGTTAGCCCAGTACTTAGCCATATCTGTAACTTTTCCTTTAGGAGTGGTCGGTTTCCTCACCGATTAAAGTACTCGGTAGCGAAGCCACTTTATAAAAAGGGAGACGGGGATAATGTTGACAATTTTAGACCTATTTCTATGCCATCGGTGTTAGCTAAAGTTATCGAGAAGGTTGTATATACAAGGTTACCGGAGCATTTAAATTCACATAATTTGCTGTCAAATGTTCAGTTTGGTTTTAGAAATGGTTTAACAACTGAAAATGCTATATTCTCTTTTCTCTGTGAGGTTTTGGACGGATTAAATAAAAGGTTGCGAACGCTAGGTGTTTTCTTTGATTTAACGAAGGCTTTTGACTGTGTTGACCACAAAATATTACTGCAGAAGTTGGACCATTACGGAGTAAGGGGGGTATCTTACAATTGGTTCGCCTCTTACTTTAAGAACAGAAAGCAGAAGGTAATTCTCCGCAATATTGAGAGTGGTAGTGATGTTCAGTCCCAATGGGGCACTGCTAAGTGGGGCGTTCCCCAAGGGTCGGTGCTGGGGCCACTGCTGTTTCTTATTTATGTAAATGATATGCCTTCTAGTATTACAGGTTATTCAAAAATATTTCTGTTTGCAGATGACACCAGCTTGGTAGTGAAGGATCTTGTGTGTAATATTGAAACATTATCAAATAATGTAGTTCATGAAATAAGTTCGTGGCTTGTGGAAAATAATTTGATGCTAAATCACAGTAAGATTCAGTTTTTACAGTTTCTAACTCACAATTCAACAAGAACTGATATTTTCATCAGACAGAATGGGCATATTATAAGCGAGACGGAACAGTTCAAGTTCCTAGGCGTTCGGATAGATAGTAAGCTGTTGTGGAAAGCCGATGTCCAGGATCTTGTTCAGAAACTGAATGCTGTTATATTTACCATTAGAACAGTATCTGAAATAAGTGACACTTCAACAAGAAAAGTAGTCTACTTCGCATATTTTCATACGCTTATGTCGTATGGTATTAGTTTTTGGGGCAATTCTTCTGATTCAAAGAGCGAATTTTTGGCTCAAAAACGGGCTGTTCGAGCTATATGTGGTGTAAGTTCGAGAACCTCTTGTCGACCCCTATTCAATAGTCTGGGAATTCTGACATTGCCCTCACAGTATATATTTTCTTTAATGTCGTTTGTTGTTAGCAATATTAGCTTATTCCCAAGAGCTAGCAGCTTTCACTCAGTTAATACTAGGCAGAAATCAAATCTGCATGTGGAATGCACTTCCTTGAATCTTGTACAGAAAGCAGTGCAGTATTCTGCTGCATCCATTTTCAATAAGCTACCACAAGAATCAAAAATCTTAGCAGTAGCCCAAACTGATTTAAGTCTAAACTGAAGAGTTTCCTCATGGCTCACTCCTTCTATTCTGTCGAGGAGCTCCTGGAAGAGCTAAAAAATTAAGCAAATTCCAGTGTTACATTGTTGATTTTCTTTATTTAAACTAACGACTTGTCGCCTGAATATGTTTCTTATATTTCATTTTATCTGTTTCTACAATCGTGTTATAATTTCATGTATTGACTTTTGCCATGACCATAGAGACTTCTCCTTAATGTGGTCCCACGGAACAGTAAATAAATAAAAAGGTAGGTGTCACGTTTGTTGAATATCGATCAAAAGCAAATGTAAAAACGAGTTTGTCAGTAGTTGTAATAAGAATCCAGCTGATGTTATGCTACGATTTTAACACGTGAATGAGTCAAACTAGCGCAATTTTTCACCAGAAACTAAACAGAGAAAAAGAAGTGAGGAGAGGTCTGGGACACAGTAAAGAATGTCAGCTTTCTGAAATGCGCAAGTACCTGAGGAGGTATTTATTAATGTCATCTGCTATACACCATGAGGTGCACCAGAAATGTTTTACTTGCCAGAACAGGTTTCCGGGATTATAATCCATCATTAGTAGCATCCGGTGCAGAAGAACAGACAAATACTGATGATGGGTTCAAATCCGAAAACCGGTATTGGTAAATAATTTTGTATAGAAAAAGTCCTTTAACAAATATCTGAAAGCTGTGCAGCACCAAGCATTTACGATTTTTACTGGAGTAGATGCTTTGCCAAAAAGAAAACAGAGAGATCTGAAGTAATAATTCTTGAGACGTTGTGCCGGCCGGTGTGGCCCTGCGGTTCTAGGCGCTTCAGTCTGGAACCGCGTGACCGCTACGGTCGCAGGTTCGAATCCTGCCTCAGGCATGGATGTGTGTGATGTCCTTAGGATAGTTAGGTTTAAGTATTTCTAGGTTCTAGGGGACTAATGACCACAGATGTTAAGTCCCATAGTGCTCAGAGCAATTTGAACCATTTGAGACATTGGCAAGGGACTATATTCATTGGATAAATACTCGTATTATAGCAAGTCCATTGACCTAGAAGAGGATTACTCCGAAGAATAAGTGTGACTTTGATCTGTGGATCACAATTGTGCTTTTGCGCTCAGGGAAATTTCATTCTTGCTTTCGTAGCAAATTTACGAAGCCTAAATTTTATATTAAACACAGAAAACTATAGGAATTCTTTCATATTTAAATGTTGGTGGCATACTCTATTTTGCACATTGTTTAGTGGTTTGTCTGTAATTCTCCTGAATCCTGTATTACAGAAGCAACTATCGTATCAAGCAGTTGAAATGTGCCTTCGAATTGCTTTATTTATTATTTTAGTAACTACGTTCTGCTCAACAAGTTTCACACTAGCAACACACAACAGTTTTCACATGCAAGGAAAACACTCATTTTCTTCGTGTCGCAAAAGTGTCTGCTACTTCCTACTGACGTCACACTCGATGACACATTAAATTATCAGAAAAATTTTTAATTATTTCCGCAAATTAGTAGATAAAGCTAAGGCAAGGGGGAAAGTCATTTATCTGGCTATATGCGGAGCGCTCGGCAGCAAGGGTGCGTCGGACACTCTAATTGCCCAGTAGCCGGGACCAGCTCTCCGTGTTTGTAAACAGCTCTCCTGCGAGTCGATATCAGACACGCTTCTGGCGCCATCTTTCGTCTGAACCAAATTCTGAACGTACACTGCAATTTTCCAAACACCTAAGTTAAAATTGATCAGAATGAGGCTATATGATTAGATGTAAGAGTGTCGATCAACTTCACCACATATGGCATTCAGGTCCAGGAAACCGCACCCATGTACGAGGCAACCTCTGTATCCCATTATTTTTCTTGCACTCAGCAGGAAATCATCCGAAACTTAGAATGCATTAGGTCATCGTAAAGCACTGATCTGTGTCGTGATTGTACAGGGGGAAATAAACAAATCAATTTTACAGCCCACTGGTGAGCTATGCCATACATGCCAAGACGTTTGCTTTGAACGCTGCCTAGAATATGTAATTACTTATACAAATTGCACTAACTGAAAACGGCTCGTAAAATATAAGTACTTTGCGCGGTCATAATTTAAAGAGCAAAGACATTGTTCGATAACTATCCGAAATAAGCCGAAATGTAAGAAAAGTTTCTAAAATGCTATGTAGCCTGCAGAAAAGTTCGACAAGTTTATAACGCCATCACCTGTGCGAATAGGACTTACAAAATCGTTATCATCAGTACGGTAAACATCCGTTGCATAATTTTGGTACTGGTGTTTGCTTTGCAGTTTGCAGGCAACTTTTATGTAAGCAACCCTGTGTTTTTCATCCAACTGACGACTTTACTGGATTTGTTGTTGCCAAGTTCGTGGTCTGAAGACATTTCGAGTAATACTGCAATAATAGTGATTGACGGCTTGTATGCGCAAGTTCACTATGCCTGGAATCATGAAGTACAGCTCCCAAGTGCTTCAGTTCGCTGACCCTTAGTATTAATTTCTTTCTGTCATCAGTCTTTCTGTAGCTCATTTAGATGGAGGGCAGTCCTAGTAGCTGCAGTCTCTCTAATGTCTGTCACTAGTAGTAATCCAGCGCTCGAGTGGGTAATTTGGTTCCATTGTCAGTATTTTCTAGCTATGTGATGTTTCCATCTCCAGTGTGAACATTATTGAAGTTCAAGTAGAATTTTGCCTTTATTGTCTTTTCTAGCGATAAACCTGGCGATAAACCATCTCCTTGTTCCAATTTAGTTATTATGTACAAAGCCTGTGTAATTTCATTATGAAGCTGTAAAATTGCACTCTTTGTGGCTTAGCCGGACTCTCACTGGGATATCAAGCTTTCTAAGTATTCAGAAATTTCTTGGACTGGTACTAGACCTCTACAGTCATTACCACAGAGCGAAATGGTGCAATATTTAACACACTAGGCTAGAATTCAGCTGTACGTCAGTTCCTGTCCCCGTCCAACCATAAAGATTTAGGTTGTTCATAGATTCCTTATAATGCAGGTTTATTCCAGGCTGGCCCCTCTGAAACGGGCTCGACAGATTTTCTTCCCTACTCTCTCCCAAAACGAGCTTCTGCTCCGTCGTCGACGGGGTTTTACATTCCATTCTTTACTATTTATGTCTGACACCTTCCTGAAATTTATTTAAAGCACATTCATATCTTCGCCACGATCCAACAACTTTTCAGACACCTATTGAGTCGCATAAATGCTATGGTCTGTGGCTCTACTTCTTAGAAAACACCTGTAATTGTGACTAATCATTCCTTCAGTTATCGGAACGATTCTGTCTGTTCTTCCAACGTTAAGTTTTAAGTTACTCCTTTAGATCGACTGAAAGACTTGAGTCGTCATCTAACAGTGATTTGTGTAGCTACTACCCAAAATGCAAATCATAATCAATTATTATCAAAGTTATTAAACATTCAAGGAATCATTGTCTTCAAACGAAATTACGAATACATGTCGTGTAGAGTAAATGAATATGAGACTGCAATACCTTAGCGTTCAGGAAATGGTATATCTTTTAAAGGGCAAATTATCGTTACCTATAATACCTAGATGTTTTTAATTTACCTCAGGTGTATATATTTAATACGATCGGGCGCGGAATAGAAATGTCACTAAATGTAACTCTGTAGTATTAGTCGTCCTGTTTCGCCGTTACACTGGCCAACAACTTTTTTTCAGGTACTGATATAAAACATTGTAGATCTCACTAATTTGGACCTGTTGATTCAGAAAATGCACTTAGTCTTTCGCCATCACCCTCCAGTTTGTAGTTTGGGGTATTAAAATACGTGCCGGCCGCGGTGGTCTAGCGGGTTCTGGCGCTGCAGTCCGGGACCGTGGGACTGCTACGGTCGCAGGTTCGAATCCTGCCTCGGGCATGGGTGTGTGTGATGTCCTTAGGTTAGTTAGGTTTAAGTAGTTCTAAGTTCTAGGGGACTTATGACCTAAGATGTTGAGTCCCATAGTGCTCAGAGCCATTTGAACCATTTTATTAAAATACGTATGTCAAAAAGCAGAGACTGCAGTAATCTATATAATCCTACGCAAAATTTTTACAATTACACTTTTTGTACAGTCATGAAACTAAGTTACTGTAATGTCCTAATCCTAGTGTAGATTTTTACAACCAAACATGCAACGTTCAGTTGCTGGATGATGATGTTGGTGGTGGAAGGTTCAGTCCGTTGGATGACAACCTCCTCCTGTGGGCTGTAGATCCTTCACGTTCAAAGAACTAATAATGGTCACTTAAAATTGAAGGATTCCATTTACCTTAATAGAAGCTTTCTATCCGTAATATGTCCTGATGGAACCTTTTCCTACCCTCATCACTAAACGCTCCCAAACTGGCAGGGAAGAAATCTAACTGTGAACGAAGGAAGTGCATTTTTAGAGACATACTGCGTTGAAAGTTTTTGTAGTTCTCTGTAAGATATACCAATAATATTCACTGTTTTCTGCTCTTGTATTCGTTTAACGACATCCTTAATGGAGCACTAAGCTGCATTTCTAACTAACTTAATTTTTCTTCAAACTTCTTGATATGCACTAACTTCGTAATATGTGGCGCTATAAACATGCCTACTTTCAATTTTGCCTCAATTAACTCAGGGAACACTTTGCGTAGATGCATGACATAGTTACCACCTTTGTCGACCTCCTTTACAAACTTCTTGATAAGTCCGAGTTTTATATGGAACGGGGGAAGGAAAACGTTTTGAGAATACACCAAAGGTACTTACTTCATATTATTTTTCCCTGGAGCCAATTCCTCTCATCGTAGACACTGTTTAACTATACATTGTTTCTCTATTACACGGCTATACCAAAGGGAAAGGAAACAGCAGAACTTTGTCAAAGGATTCTGGTAACCAGTTAATAAGGCAATTATATTAAGATCACCACGTATGTCCCATTGTCATATACATCAATAGCTTCAACTATCTCCAATAAATTTTCTTAATAGTACAGCCTTCAGATTCGTCTTGAATGTGTCTATAAATAAGCACTATTGTGCAGCATGTGATACTTCTAATTATTTCATTGAAACTACTACATCACTCAAACCAAAAACGTTGCTCACCATATGCTAGTATGTCATCATATGTTTATTACATTGTCTGA
Organism: Schistocerca nitens; assembly: GCF_023898315.1. Lineage (NCBI taxonomy): Eukaryota > Metazoa > Arthropoda > Insecta > Orthoptera > Acrididae > Schistocerca > Schistocerca nitens. Next base: position 264,357,903 of record NC_064616.1, read on the forward strand.
AGCGAGCAATTATTGTTCTTTCCACAAGTATTTCCATTCCTTAAGATGAGAAGATGAAATATCTGTATGCTCCTCGGATAAGAGTAAATCACGAAATATATCGAACTAAATCGTTCAAATGGTTCAAATGGCTCTGAGCACTATGGGACTTAACAGCTATGGTCATCAGTCCCCTAGAACTTAGAACTACTTAAACCTAACTAGCCTAAGGACATCACACAACACCCGGCCATCACGAGGCAGAGAAAATCCCTGACCCCGCCGGGAATCGAACCCGGGAACCCGGGCGTGGGAAGCGAGAACGCTACCGCACGACCACGAGATGCGGGCCTAAATCGTTCAGTAGTGTTATTAATGTGATTATTGTTGTGAAAAGTTGTGCTCGCTCTGAGTTTGTATATTAATTGTAAGCATTAGGAACATGTTACCATGCAGATGGAGAAGCTGCAGCTGGCAGGTTTTCACCCTGAGGAACAGATGCAAATGCCGATGGTAGGTCAGGATGCTCATAATTCATTTGATTCTTCCATGAAAAACCGGTTACATAAGCAAACAGAAGTTGCAATTCTCAACGTGGTTTTGAGGCACTCGCCAGATAGTTGGTATGCCAGATGGGCTCCTTTCTGCCTTTTAGCCATTGTGGCTGGTTTAGCATTACACCTAGTTCACATCATGTGAGGTGCTCAATCTTTCTCCTGATCTCCCAGCTGACAATGAAAATATGAACAATATGACGTCTTGAATAGGTTAGAAATTGGTCGTCTTGGTTTCCTTGCCGTGAATTCACCACATATGTAGTAAAATGCACATGAATGGTTTTGTTATCCACGTTGTTACTTCATCCCGGTGTATATTGTGTGAATACAAAATACTTCTCACTATCAATGAATTGCGCAACTAACAAACCAGTTCGTGAAAACGAAAAGTATATTCTACTTGAGGTAATATTTAAGTAAAACTATAGTACTTAACGGCTGAGGTGCATAATTAATCGATGTAGTGTACTGCATTAGTGTATTCTATTTTAACAATAGTCCAAATCACACTTAAGAACAAAAAAGTCACTGCACATATTTTTTCCACACTGCGTTTGAACAGAAAGTACTTATATTTTTGCGCACTCCCTCTGAACACACAGCACACCTGATGAATTACTTGCAGCTCACATGTGTTAATGCTGACGTGATGAAAACTTTTTGACTTAACATTTTATCCCAAATTACAATATAGAATTAAAATAAATATACAGGGTGATTCAAAAAGAATACCACAACTTTAGAAATGTGTATTTAATGAAAGAAAGATAATATAACCTTCAGTTATACATCATTACAAAGAGTATTTAAAAAGTTTTTTTTTCACTCAAAAACAAGTTCAGAGATGTTCAATATGGCCCCCTCCAGACACACGAGCAATATCAACCCGATACTCCAACTCGTTCCACACTCTCTGTAGCATATCAGGCGTAACAGTTTGGATAGCTGCTGTTATTTCTCGTTTGAAATCATCAATGGTGGCTGGGAGAGGTGGCCGAAACACCATATCCTTAACATACCCCCATAAGAAAAAATCGCAGGGGGTAAGATCAGGGCTTCTTGGAGGCCAGTGATGAAGTGCTCTGTCACGGGCTGCCTGGCAGCCGATCCATCGCCTCGAGTAGTTGACGTTCAGGTTTCATAACTAACCTTTTTCGTAGGACTCTCCATACAGTTGATTGTGGAATTTGCAGCTCTCTGCTAGCTCTGCGAGTCGATTTTCCTGGGCTGCGAACAAATGCTTGCTGGATGCGTGCTACATTTTCATCACTCGTTCTCGGCCGTCCAGAACTTTTCCCTTTGCACAAACACCCATTCTCTGTAAACTGTTTGTACCAACGTTTAATACACCACCCATCAGGAGGTTTAACACCATACTTCGTTCGAAATGCACGCTGAACAACTGTCGTCGATTCACTTCTGCTGTACTCAATAACACAAAAAGCTTTCCGTTGAGCGGTCGCCATCTTAGGATCAACTGACGCTGACGCCTAGTCAACAGCGCCTCAAGCGAACAAATGTACAACTAAATGAAACTTTGTAGCTCCCTTAATTCGCCGACAGATAGTGCTTAGCTCTGCCTTTTGTCGTTGCAGAGTTTTAAATTCCTAAAGTTGTGGTATTCTTTTTGAATCACCCTGTATATTATAACTGAATCTTCCGTCGCTTCTTGTTAGAATAAACTTGTGTCTTCTAGAGGCTTAGTACGTTTAGTTAACCGGTTTTCGGCTTACAAGCCCATCATCAGACTTTAACTGACTATCGTCATCAAAGATATTACAGTATTTGCAAACAATATGGGAAAAGGTGTTATTCATCTAGAATGAGGCACAAACACACAGTAAATGTCGTCTTTGACAGTGCTGCAGTAATGCAGTTAAAAAGGTATAAGAAACTCAACAACGAATAAACATAAAGGGAACAAACCAGGGAAAACATTAAGATTAAACATGAGAAACAGTACCTATACTACAACTTTCATTAAATTAACAATCCTAATGAAATAAATCAGTACTTGACAAAAATATTAAAGACTGGCTTGAAGAGGTGCTACATTTGGGACACTAAACAAAAAAGAGACAAACATAAGACTGACAATTGGAACAACAGAATAAAAGGGATTACATATGTAACCAAAATAAAGAAATACAGGAAAACGGAGGAACAGGAAGGAACAAACAGTGAAGGAAGTGCTGGAAAACTGAGAGGATTAAGTGAACGTTAGACGTGGGGAAGTACTGAGCTGTGTTTGGTCACTCATTATTAAATTAGGATTTTGAATCAGATGTCCATTAACTTCTAGGGTTTTCAGAAGGTTTGTTTGCTAAGTGGAAGACATGAGCCTGTGACTACTAGCTGTGCCCCTCACTCCATCCAAACTCAGGAAATGTGGCGTCGTAATTTTACGGTACCCATCTGTGTTCATATCATGTCAGCCTAGTTGCTATGTGTATGCCTGACCCATAATCAGGTCAAGTAATTTTGTATTCCTACAAGGCCAGTAATTGGGTCTCATCTTTGCTACTGAAAATAGACTAGGGTGTGGTGTTCCTCACATTGGTGGAAATTCGTCAGTTGCAGGATATGAGTGCTTTTGCTACACTCTGGTATACCTGTTGTAGGTGTGGCATTGTATATCACTTCCTCAAAACACTGGAAACGACAGTTGGGTGAGCATAGAGAAGGGATATCATTTTCATTGGTTTTAGTCATTGACTGAGTCAGTAAATTTTATTATGTTTAACTTTGTCTTGAATCTTCTTTGGGCATGAGAACGGATATGGGATGCTGTACTGTTGATTCGAAAGCCACATGCCTCTATTACACTGGCTGTTGTGAACAAGAAGGTATGACAGTGTCTATAATTGCTGTATTTCTTTAAATATTGGAACAATGTGTTTTTATACTGAATTCAGTTGTAAGATCTAGGAAGTACATTGCGAACTGGATATTTTTATGTTGTCTGTTTCAGCTATGAAATAGTGTATTGAGTTGTTTTGTAGTGCCCGTCCACATCCACAGTACATCATTTACATCTCTGACCCAGTATTTAAAACTTGTAGTGAACGGATTTTTACTTAAAAACTTGTTCGAAATGATCCACGAATATTTCAACCAAAAGCGCACTAAGAGGGTACGCTCTAGCTAAACCGTCTAACTGTTTGTACTGAGTCCCTTGGTACCGGAAGTAGTTTTTTGCTAATCGTGTCTGAACGTCCAGTCTCAAGTGATTGAATTTTACAGTGTTGACAATAGACCTATACTTCCACTCTTTCAGAATACCAACACATTCCCCTACTGATATGTTGGAAAACAAACTGCAGACGTCAAAGGATACTAATTTAGCACAGTATGAGATAGATACATCGTTCCCTCTTATTCTTTTCTTTTTAACAAGGTACACTGAGTTTCAAAGTACCCATATCCTCATTTCAGTTTAGTCCTGCTTTTAATTAAGATGTCCAATTTATTAACCAGTTTTTATAATGGAGCAGTTGATACTCAATTGGACAGATAGGTACTCCTTGATTATGTAGTTTCGGAAACCCATTCAGTCTAGGAGGCACTAGGTTGCCTTCTGTTCTGTGGGATGAATTTTCTTCCAAAATACTCGATCCGAAATTATTATTGTGAAATTAACCACATTGTGGCTCTCAACATCCCTTCATCCATCAACAGTTAATGGAACGAATGTAATTTCATGATTAGCTGCGTGCACGTCTTGGTATTGTGCCTGCAGAAGACCTACTCTGCGCGCATGACGTATTATGTCGTGCCTTCTGGGTGGCATCGTCCAAGTATTTCGATTCTGATTGTGAAAGTGGCACACACACCTCTAGCAATGCTGTCGTCAGCTTCTTCGTTGGCAACCGTTACAATCGGTCAGCTTTGATTCCTCTGCAGATGTGGAAGGCGTAGGCTCAACACGATTTCTTTCAAAATCTATTTGCTACTGCTCTGTTTCTTTCTGGTCGTAGGTTGTGACGAAACCAGGCCTTAAACAGATTGTGGACATTCACTAAGATGCTGACGCAATAGCGACGCGTGCGCGTAATGGCGGAGCTTCGCGCAGTATTTACGTCAGACTTTTGTTTTTCCATCCGCAAGTCGTGTTTTTGTACTGATTCCATGCACTACCGCGATCCCGCATCGCTGCAGAAGGCTTGATAAATACGAAGGGTGCAGACACTTCTGCGGGCTATATTACTGCACAACGAGGAAAAAAATGCCTCATTGGATCGAATGTTCTACCTCCGGCATATTTCAGTACTTAGATTTCCTCTAACGAGCCCTTCCCCGTCTAGGGGTTTTTCACTACCCTTAGGACATACCGGTGTCTCAGGATGCAACAATTGAGCAATCAAGTAAGCCAGCTTCAGGGGTTCGACAGAAACACCAGAAACACACCACATTAACATGTCTAATACGGTATAGGAAACATGATGGCATTCAAAACAGCTTCGTGTTGTCTCGGAATGGATAAATGTAGACCCTTTATGGGTTTCAAGGGAATATTGTATCATTCTTCCTGCACAACTGTAGCAAGTCTAGCTAACGTTGTTGATGGAGGTGAATAGCGATCACACAACCATCTTTCCAAACTAGACAACAAAGGCTTAATAATAATGAGATCTGGTAACTGGCTGCTAAGGGACATTCTAAAATTTATCCTCCTGCTTAGAAAAGCAGTCCTGGAAGAAGCGAGCTGTGTGAACAGGGAACGTGACGTATTGGAACACAACGCCATCACTGGGGAACAAAAAGTATAACATATGGTGAAACTCAAATGGTTCAAATGGCTCTGAACACTATGGGACTTAACATCTGAGGTCATCAGTCCCCTAGAACTTACAACTACTTAAACCTAACTAACCTAAGGACATCACACACCATGCCCGAGGTAGGATTCGAACCTGCGACCTTAGCGATCGCGCGGTTCCAGACTGAAGCGTCTAGAACCGCTCGGCCACACTGGCCGGCTCTGGTGAAACTGATCAGCCAAAATGTTCACATAATTCTTGGCAGTAATGTGGCCTTCCAGAGTAACCACGGGGCCCGTGGGATACCACGATATGGCTGCCCAAAACATCACCAAACCCCCGCCAAGTTCCACTCTAAACTCGACCAGAAGTTGGAAACTGTGAAAGGAGACTCATAGAATCGAATGACCTTCTTCCATTGCTCCATGGTTTAATTTGTATGGCTTCGGCACGTCGTCTTCCTGTTACGGGCATTTCCATCACTCATAAGTGATTTTGGAAATCCACCTCGCTCTGTAATTCCTTCTTCTGGAGTTCCCTACGTGTTGAATCGGTGCTGACGTAGTTCACTAGTGTGACATTCAGTTGTATAGTGATTTTTAGAGCTGTTGTTCTTTATTTGTCCTCAAATTCCTCTTCAATGACCGTTCATCACCTTCACTCGACACACATATTCTTTCGCGTTATGACTTAGGGAATGATGGTTTTCCGCTTTACGTGTATGCGGTATAAAGCTTGGATGCGGTGCCTCTTGGAATACCAAACACTTCGGTTATATTGGTTACGGAACCACCCACCAAAAAACACCAACAATTTGCTCACTTTCGAGTTAACATAGCTCCAGAATGAGGCACTCACAATTAGAGAGCGCATTGCTCTGACCATCACTGACACTTGCTACTCATTGAGGGCATAGCGCAGGCGCCGTTATTTAACAAATACAACAACGCAAATTGCAGGCATGGCTAGGATATGCATTTACGTTCAAGCAAGGATTTCTCGCCATGTTTCCACATTTTTGTCTAACACCTTTATAAGGCCGTTTAAATGGTTCAAATGGCTCTGAGCACTATGGGACTCAACTGCTGTGGTCATCAGTCCCCTAGAACTTAGAACTACTTAAACCTAACTAACCTAAGGACAACACACACATCCATGCCCGAGGCAGGATTCGAACCTGCGACCGTAGCAGTCGCACGGTTCCGGACTGCGCGCCTAGAACCGCGAGACCACCGCGGCCGGCGGCCGTTTAAAACCACATCTACTGCATATGATATTTTTATATCTCTAATCACGCAGTAAGGACTGTGGTTGTAAAAGTACCCTAACAGACACGGCCAGAACCAGTGTTACCCCTTGTCAATGACAACCGGTTTCCAACCCAGCAGGAATTGTTGCTGTCAGCGAATCCAGGTCATTCTCACAAAGTAGACGTTTTGATGGCAACTGCATTCTGTTGTCATCTGAAACAGCTTTTCTAAAAAAAAAAGAAAGGTTCAAATGGCTCTGAGCACTATGGGACTTAACATCTGAGGTCATCAGTCCCCTAGAACTTAGAACTACTTTAACCTAACTAACCTAAGGACATCACACACATCCATGCCCGAGGCAGGATTCGAACCAGCGGTCGCGCGGTTCCAGACTCTAGCGCCTAGAACCGCTCGGCCACATCGGCCGGCCAGCTTTTCTCACAGAAGCGTCATAATTCACTCAACAAACTCCAGTGGCTGGCAAGAGAGGCGTTGTGAATCATCAAGAGGTTTCCTGTTGAAATACCGAGAGAGCGCTTTCCGGGGAGAGTCAGACAACATCTTACTTCCTTCAACATACATCTCGTGAAATAAGCCCGACGAGAAAATTTGAGATATTAGAGCTAATACAGAGGCTTACCGACAGCTATTCTTGCCACGCACCACTGTGGAACAGGCAAGGGGAATCAGTTAGTGATACCTGAAGTACCCTCCACCACACATCGTTAGATAGCTTCCAGAGTATGATGTAAATGAGGAGCTCGCTTACGACAGCTTTTATCCAGCAGTGTGTGGAGGGTATAGTTGAGACCGAAGGTAGTTCTGCAGTATTTTGGAGGCATTTTCCGTGCCTTGTCTTGGGCCCACTCACTGAGGCTAAGTTGAAACTGTACCACGACTTCTATTTCAACGTTCAGGGGAACGTAATTTTGCCTCCTGTACTACTAAATCTTCATGAGTAGTACGCTTTGGACACTCCCATTTTGCAAGACGACAACAGCCGCACATATACATCTCCGGTTTGACGAACTCAGGTGACTTGCATCTCTACTGTCATGTTAACAGCCAGACCTGAATCCCACTGGAAAAAATGTGGGGCTGTTTACAACTGCTGGGGAAATGTAGAAGACAACATACTCGAAATTCGGTAGCCCCACGGCATTTTATCATCAGTCACTAGCTGACAAGGACAGATGGACAGGTCATTCCTGAAGAAACTAGTGAACGTTTTTCTACACCAAATTAAGGCCGTTATCAGGCCAGAGGCAATGCCACACGTTATGTCTCATGGAAGTGATTAACTTTTATCCGGTGTGTACAGTTGCCTTAGTTGCTGTATGATGATTTGATAAAAATTTGTACATTGTGCGCTAGTGTGCAGAACATAAGGACAAAGTAACTTTAACAAGATGTGTCACTGCCAAGTAACATAGCTCGATGAAGCTTCGACTGTTCATAAAAAAAACGGCTGTAGTATATTAAACAATCTAACTGAATGAAATATGCAATGAGACGAACTGGAATGACACTTTTATTCAAACAGAGAAATTATATTAAAGTTAGAGGTCAGAACGCCCACTCACCATTATGCCATTGCACCACAACATCTGGACCCCTAAAACGATCATATTCGGCAATGTTAGACGTACCCTCATATAACGAGAGTGGGAACAGGTAAAGCACCCGGGAAACTGTCGAACATATTCGTTTGTTCTAGGTGTTATGGTGTGGTAAGGTATCATGTTGCATGGTCGTACTATCCGCCGGATATTAGAACACTCACTCACTGGTCAACGTTACTGTGACACTGTACACCTCACCCATGTATGTCTTTTCGAGGGCTGAATTCGCCTCTGACGTAATTTTTATAGATAACGATGTGCCACTGAATTAGCAGCGCAGGCGGGGGGGTTTCTGAAACAAGAGTATATTCGGCGAATGGACTGGTTTGTCCATCCTTGGACTTAAATCCAATTGGGAGCGTGTCGGATGCGTCGGGAGACGCACTGCACCACGTCCATAAGCACCATCGACCATCCATTAGTTATCGCCCGCGCTGGTGGGTGAATGGAACGATCCACTACAAAAATTTCGTAATAACAGTGTAGCCAGCATGGAAGAAAGTTGCGGAGCAAGCAGTGCATTTCGTGGCGGTCACAACACTGTTCAGAACCACACGCCTGCTTTTGTAATGACCAGAGACCTTCATATATCGCAGTGGTAAACGAGAACACCTCAATTACTTAAGATCTTCTTTATCACTCTGATGAAAATAACTAGCCAGACTCAACCCACTGTGCCTTTTCCAAATATCTTCATCACAGTGTACAGGCAGAACATGAGTTACATAAACCATTCTCATGTGGCGGCTTCACCGTCAAATTTTTCTTGTCCAAAGCGGTGTGCAATCGCTTGGATCCGAGCGTGTTTGCATAGTATGCAATGAGAGAACATGTGCAGAACAGAAAAATAAGAGCCGGCCGGAGTGGCCGAGCGGTTCTAGGCGCTACAGTCTGGAACCGCGCGACCGCTACGGTTGCAGGTTTGAATCATACCTCTGGCATGGATGTGTGTGATGTCCTTAGGTTAGTTACGTTTAAGTAGTTCTAAGTTCTAGGGGACTGATGACCACTGCAGTTAAGTCCCATAGTGCTCAGAGCCAACAGAAAAATAAGAAACAAAGCTACTTTGGCATCGAAACATAATTTCATTAAACTGAGACTCTAATGGATTGTTATAACTTTAACTACATAAAGCTGTTTCAGATTCTAACTAACACTAAAAAATATAGTGATCTACTTTCCATGTTAGTGGATCGTACGTGTGAAATTAAATCAAATCAAGAAACTACATGTAATAAAGAAATTTAGATCCAGGAAAGGTGCTTTCAAACTATATCCACTGAGAACAATCGCAAAATAGCCTGCTCCATTACAAATATGGATTCGAAGTAACTGCCTGTAGTTAGCAGTAGTAAAGATTCCCGTTATAGCTTCTGATTACACGTTAAGTCAGCATACATGCAGGAAGTAACTATATACACCAAACTCGATGTTTGACTTTAAATTAATTTATTTTCTAAGTCTGTGGTGTTTGATGAGATGTAAGTGACAACACTGTGTTTTTCTGTTGTGTCTGGTACATTCGTCGACAGTTACTGTTTCCAAAATATTGCTTTGGGCACAATCCCCCCGGTACTTTAGACTCCTTGCTTTATAATCCGTCACGCACAGTAAAGGCGTAAGAGAAATGCTTCGGTTATTTCCTGACTTTAGAAAAATGCGAGTTGATAGGAAAATCAGCGAACCAGAATTTTGTTAATTTTTATTTCAAACGTGTCGTTCGTCTGTTCTAATTTAGTCACATACATAAGAACAAAGAATGTTGACTAATTAATACTTTACTGTGTCTTCGAAATTAGTGTTCTTACAATAGTATTATATCTCATTATACCAGGCAACAGAAAGGAATTACAAGAGTAAGTAATTCGTCTGAAGCAACGGGGATTAGTATGGGGTCAGGGCAGGTATGAGCCAAGATAAACATCGGGCAGTGCATCACATTCCACTGACAGGATAAGATAAGAGATATCATGTTAAACCCGAGGCAATTTTGCTAGTTATAGTCAAGGTCACCTCCGTCCCTCCCACTCCCATCCCCGCACACCAGGGACTCCTCGCAGCCCACACTTCCCCTCCCATCTGTAACAATAATATTGAAGTCCCACTTATCCCTTCCCCCCTTTATTACTGGACCAAATCCGTGGGTCCCGTCACTCGAGTTGTGTGCACCATAGTGAAAATATCAGGTTTGTTTAGGATCATGGTGTGGATATTATTATAAAATAATAATAATAATAATAATAATAGTAAATTTAATTTAGTGTTATTCCAAGTCAGTGAGTTTCGTCATTCATGGACCGCACGCTGTAGTGAGAGGAGGACCAACACCAGAGTTATCCTACTTAAAAAGTGAAGGTGAATATTTCCTTAATTTGCCGTTGAGAGCATCTGTGAGCTGATGGATTTTCCCGTACTGACTATAGTCTAAGTTTTTACATTTCATCATGAATAGAGTTTTCTTCCGAATATTTCTGATTATTAATTTCGTCGTCTCTAACTCTTTCTTGATGACTGGCCAGAAACTTTTATGTTAGGTTCCTATGACTCCTGCACGAAACGAAGACACTCTAACAACCATGAAAAAACCTAACGTACACGTGTGGTGTTTGTAATGAGTGGTAGGCACACGACTCCAATTGCGAGGAGTTACGTTTACAACACTTCAAAAAAATTTCATGGTTTTTGTAGTGTGACCCAATTTAAATTACTTGCTTTATGAGTGCTAGACCGAAGAATATCACATTGAACAGCTGTTAATCGAAATCCCTGCAGCAATGAAAATATTATTTGCCACTCTGTTTTGCAGCCGTTGTCAGGGTGTCTACCTCTTTTCTTATTGTACCCTTCCTAGTACCAGTTGGGTCAATATGACCCCTTATGCATATTCGGAAATTTGTATCTCTATTGTTTACAAAGCTATTATTTTCAAACTATGTGACATTCTTCCTATGAGTAAGTTGTATCCAATGACGTTATAATCAGTATCATATTTACAACACACTAAAATTTATTCATGGTTTTGTGCATTGAGTGCCATTGGGGTCGATACGATCCTAATACAAATTTATTTTTGTTTCTAGTTCGTGATATTTATGAAATGTGATGAATGTTACGTTGAACAATTTAATGCACGTTTTTCTGATAGTTCATGACAAATGTGCCAATATACCCTGTGAAAATTACTTGGGGGTCTTGACAACTCCAGTGATACACAGTGAAACAAAAAATCCTGGTAGTAGAAGCGTTAATTAAACGTCTGTCTAAAGATAAAAGTAATTTTAAAGAAGAAACGATCTGGGATTAAATTTATAAATGTCTTTGCTATCTGTCATACATTCTACATTATTTGTCAAGTGTTCGACGATTTTTATTGCTGCATATTCAACATATCTTTCTGAAACACTGATATTTTACGTGATAAGTGTTACATCTGTAAATATTAATATTGTTCTCAAATAGTGATGGAATATTTGTGAAGAATTTCATTAATGAATTCCTAGTTCTTTAAAGAGCCATCCTCAAGATGGCAGTGAGAGATTATCGCATAATAGACTCCCTGGTGACATTTGTGTAAGTAAACCAACATGTTCTTTAAAAGTGATTAATTAATAAGGAGATTAGGCCACAAAAGATGCAAAATATAGTAACATGTTTGTTTCTAAAACTAGTAATTATGTAAGATGTTGAGGAACTTACGCGTTTCAGAAGCTCAATATTTTATTGATTCCTATTCATATTCTCTTTATTATGAACATCCACAGTACAATCCTCACTATTCACTAACTTTTGTTCATATCCTATGCGAATTACTGGCATCATTCTATTTGTTGTATAGGACTGAAATTCTTTTTTCTAAACTAACGAGGACTACATTTGCTGAGATTCACTTAGTTATTCTTCGAAAACTACTCGACACTATACAAAGAATCCTGTTAGTGATAAACTAGGTATATCGAAGACAACCTAAACTTCTTACGTTTAAAACAGCTCTCCAGAAGCCTGCCTGAAATCCCATAAAATGAGTGCAATGATTATTACTGAGAAATTTCACATCTTTCTTAGTTTTGTTTCAATGTAATATATCACTGGTACTTCAAGTCGCTTATTTTTTTCAGAAATGAGGTTTTCGTTATATTCTTTCACATCTTCAGTTGATCTACATGAATCTGCTTTAGAGACTGTATTAAAAACTTGATATAAAAATAACTTGCAGCTTGTGTGTTTCCAGTTACAGTACAGTCACCCTATTTAATTAAAATAATATAGGGTATAATGGCCGGTTCTACTAACTTTCGTCTCACAGTATTCCATATAGTTTGAGTGCTGTTTTCAGCAGTATTCACTTGTGTCATCATTTCTATGTATCTACATACATATTCTCCTAACCACTGTGAAGTACATGGCAGTGAGTACTTAGCCTGGGACCATATGGACCTTATCACACTGTTATTTATATACCGGATTAATTTTTGTAAAACAGAAATGTGTCACTACATACTTTGAATCTCACAGTCTGAGTGGAGGTCACATGGGATTCGAGGTTCTCCGTGTTAGACACGCGAGCGGCCTCGTGAAGAGGGCGAGACCATGCAGTGTATCAAGCAGGGATTTGTCAGATCTCCATCGTTGGAGACAATACAAAACAACTCAGATATCAAGCTAATTTGGTAGCTGTGGTGTTAATAAGGAAATAAGACTCTGGTTTGGTGTTTGGCCTTATTTTAATACTTCTTCAATTGCTTGCAAGATCACGCAGAAAGCACAAACACTGGTTTATCGCTTGAGTAGTAAGACCTAGATAATTTACATATGAAACACAGACCAGGTTCGTAACCTCACGCTATTATTAGATTCCCCAACCAGTTACTAGAATAAATGGCCACATCGGTATTACACTCTGTTAGGAGTAACGTATACGCAGCAGCATACGGTATTTCGGACCACGAAACCGTTACTTGTGCTGTCACCGAACCCTTACGTTAGTTATACGTCACAGTGGGAGTGACAAAGAGAAGTAGGTCATACAGGCAAACATACTAAGGAAACCGCTAATGACAGTCCAGGACTACATAGAAACAAGTTTTATAAGTGATTTTTAGTGTACAAGCTTAACTGAGTATAATTACTCTCACTCACATAGTTCCTGCTGTCGGCTGGTAATAATCTGCACCACTGGTTTCTGTGCACGCCGGGGTCGAGTTTTGCTGCTGGCTGGAACTCTGCCCCACTTGTCAGTCGGTGGCCTCTATATTCTGCGTCTGTACCAGTTTGATTATAGATGGTGTGTGACAGTGTCATCTTTGTGCCCAATTCGCAATCGGCGAACGTGACGTTAGTGGTTTCTTAATGCGTGTGACCAAATACCGCTCTGGCGAAAGCGACTGAGGCTGTATGTATCAATCTAAGTTACATTCCTTACTGTTAATGTTCATATCTAGGTGTGATTCCAATATTTATCTTTTTTGGTAGCTATTCGTCATTATTTCATTACGCTTCCCATCCCTGGAAAAGATTTGCCCTCAGATCTTAGGAATTAATTTACATTTCTTTTTATATACAATTATGATGTAAAATTGACACAGCCCTGAAGCATAAATATTGTCAGTATGTAATCATCTTTTCCCTCCCTCATTTGCTATCCAGTGTATCAGACGACAAAGCGCTAGGGGAAGAATTTCACTTCTTGTCAGATTTTCACATTAGCCGCATCACAGTTCACATACATATGACCGTAAAACTTCTCTTCTTGCAACCTTCGTCTCTGGATTCTGCGTTTGATCTATAACTAAGAATCACACCTACAGGTATGAGGATGGCGGTGGTTGCTAATGAACTGAGAGAGATTTGCGTTTTACAGTTGGAGTTATCAGTCTTTACTGCTCCTTTCTATACCCGTAAATTATTTTATAAGTCATGCATACGCTATCCTTTCCCTCTTGTTAGCTACTACTGCCAGAGTTAGTCCAAGAGAGGCGAAGTCGCCGGCCGGAGTGGCCGTGCAGTTCTAGGCGCTACAGTCTGGAGCCGAGAGACCACTACGGTCGCAGGTTCGAATCCTGCCTTGGGCATGGATGTGTGTGATGTCCTTCGGTTAGTTAGGTTTAATTAGTTCTAAGTTCTAGGCGACTAATGACCTCAGATGTTAAGTCGCATAGTGCTCACAGCCATTTGAATCATTTTGAGAGGCAAAGTGACCGAGCGTCAGCAAGTCTCCGAGGACTCATCACAATGTCTCCCTCACACATACAGCTTGCGTTACAATACGTAGGACCCTCTTTAATCAATTTTAACGTTTAATTTACCTGGTTCTTTCTGTTCATATTTCAGAATTCATCAACTTTATTTTATCACAGCCGCACATGTATGAAATTAAAAGAACACCACTGATATGTTTGCATTCGCCACACTACCTTTGGTCCTTAGGTCATTACAATGTAGAAAAGGCTCTCTCCATGGGCTTGTTAACTTATATGCCTGCCCTGATCTCACACATTAGTCATATAATAATAGTCTGTCTCCTGTCTTAAATTCCTTGGGATTGTACTTGCGATCATAGAGTCCACATTCTTTGCCTCAAATTTCTTATTCAAACTCCTTGAAATCTGCTTTATGTGACGTACCAATTCCTTCAGTTCTTTTATGCCGTCATCACAATTTTATTTTAGTTTGGTCAGATCCCACTGAAGGATCCCAGGAATATTGCGTACTCTCCCGAAAAATAGCTTGAATGGGGGTGAACCCAGTCGATGAATGTGGTGCGGTGATGTATGCAAAAGTGTAGGAAAAGACATCCATTCATCCCAATTCTCCTTTTCGTTCTCACGTAATAACGTAGGTATTCTGTCAGTGTTCGATGCGTTCTTTCGAGTGCTCCTTTCGTCTGCAGATGGTACGCACGAGACTGTACATTCTCAAACTTTCATAGACGAAAATTCTCTTAAGTCTCTTTATGATGCCACATAGAAATTTTGTTCTTTAATCTCTCAGTAATACTGTCGGTATACTGTAATTGCAGATTATTCTCTACACTAAGACTCGCGAAATCGTGTATGTATCCTGTTGTGCTACAGGCTCTGCAAAGACGAATTTTATGAGGGCGTCCTGTAACGTTAGCATGTATCTATCCCTTTTTTCTGTAATCTGAAGCGGACGTGTTTGTATCCCAAGGAGCGAATACCTTGTTAGGTGTTTGGTTCAGCTATAGGTGAATCTTCACCGTATTCATCATAGTATTGTTCTTCTAACAACTCTCGCAACTTTTAATGTACTGTTCTGTCTTTCTTCAGGCCTTTCCATGACTTTTTAAGACAGTAACATGTGCCGCTGATCCCTTGATATCTACCTATGGGTGAAGCATAAAACAGCTTCAAAACAGCATGTTTATGTTCTTTTGGTTCCACAACTACATCTACATACCTATACCTTAATTTGTTCTTTCTCATTGGCGTCTTCCCCAGTCCTCATGACTACAGCAGAATCTTCTAGTATGCTTGACAATCCATCTGCTGTTTTGTTTATCGATCCCTTTTTGTATCTTCTCATAGAATCGTATTCTCCTAGTTTAATTCTGAATTTCATTAATCTTGATAATGAGACACTTACATGTCCCAAACATTTCAATACTTTGTGATTATTTAATATGATAAAATTTCTTCCAGTCACGTAAGGTCCATTGTGCTTCATTGCCCTCACTATGTCGAAGAGTTATCACTCTGTTCTAAAATAACCTTTCTTGGTGTGGTTCAGCGTTCATGATGCAAAGGCTGTTGGTAAATCTAGTCCTAATTCTCCTAGAATGGGTAAGGCATTGATCGTTTACTGGTTGGTATCTGGTGTTGTGGTTATTAACTACTGCATAAAATCAAGATACTGTAAGATTGGAGATGACTGTTTTTTATTCATGAAAAGCTGCTTCCTGCTGTGTCAGTCACTGATAGATTGCCCTTTACCAAGATAATTTTAATTCACGTATTGGTGTCTTCATCTGGCTGCAGTGCATGATAACCCGTTTGTAAAACGACACCATCCGTATGGAGGAGCTCTTTTAACTACTTCATAATACTGGGTCTCGGATATTCTTTTATTGTGCTTGCCCTTTTTGCCTAGGTTTATATGCCCTAAGCAAGTTACTTCTTTCTGTGGAAACTCACACTTGTCACTCTGCAATTTTAGGCAGTGCAGTCGAAATGGTTCAAATGGTTCTGAGCACTATGGGACTCTACATCTGAGGTCATCAGTCCCCTAGAACGTAGAACTACTTAAACCTAACTAACTTAAGGACATCATACACATCCATGCCCGAGGCAGGATTCGAACCTGCGATCGTAGCAGTCGCGCGGTTCCGGGCTGAAGTGCCTAGAAACGCTCGGCCACCGCGGCCGGCTTCTTCTAATGTAGCTCTGAACACGAGCACATCATATAAATGTACAACATCTTGTGCCCTAGAAGGCAAGTTAGTACCGTGTTCGTCAGCATCTGAAAAGTGACTGCACTATTATCTCCATCGGTAATCTCTTGTACACATAATGCTCTCTTGGAGCAGAGAAGACTGTTTTCTCTCCATCATCCTCATTCAGCAGTATCTGATGGTAATCCTTTGTAGATTCCAAAGTGGCGAAATATCTAGCTTTTCCTAAGCTATACTAAATCTCATCTTTACAGGATAGTGTAAATACAGTGCTATTGCAGTTGTCATTTAACCTTCGGTAGTCCGAAACTATCCTTCACTTTTGCTTCAATTAAGCCTCGTTTTTATTTGGAGTCATGACTAATGGATAATTCCATCCACTTGTGCTCGGCATAATAGTATCCTTCCCTAATATTGCATTCATCTCACCTCTAGTAGCCACGCTGTCTAGATATAGGTACAGAAAGCCTAATGTACCAAGGAAACCACCAGTGGTATATACAGACAAAATTGGAAGTCCTTTTTAGTGGGAAAGCATAATTTAGTATGATTATACTCTCTCACATATTTCCTGCTCTCCGCTGGAAATCATCGGCGACACTGATTTCAGTGTACGGTGGGGTTCATTTTGTTGCTCACTGGAACTCTGTCCTGCTTGTCGATTGGTGTAGTCTACATACCGCGTCAGAACCAGTCTACTTATAGATGGTGCGTGACTGCGTCGCCTTTGCACCCATTTCGCTATCGGCAAGCATGACATCAGAGGTTTCTTAATGCGTGTGACCACGTCACTGGCGAAAGCGACTGGCGCTGATTGTCTCTGTCTCAGTTACACGGCTTACTGCTAGTATTCATACCTTGTTGATTTTTCTAATTTATTTGGCGACCATTCATTATTCGCTCATTACATCATTACGCCAATTATACGTCGCTCTCGGACCATGGTGTTCTAAGATCTTTACCTGATGATTATTTCGCTATGTGTTGTTGTGAAATAGCCAAATATCTTATTATATTGTTATTTACAGTATACAGTATTTAACACTTTATATATTGTGAAAATAGTGTGACGATTTTTGTACTATTTTGATGTGGGTAACCTTGTTGACCGAATGACGATCATTTCTAAATCACAACGTAAATTAAAATGTACTGTCTTTCATATCTGTATCTTATCTTTTCCCGTTCATATAATCAGTTTCGGCGGGAGCACTCAAATCCATTTAATCACGTTGCATAATTACTTTTTTTATATGAGTATACAATGTTTACCCATTGAGCTTTGGACTCTTATAACACGTAGTTGGCTTCGTGATAAGGAGTTTCATCGTATCAACTTACAACGTAATTCCAACGATTCTCACCTATTATAGGACAATATACAAAATGTAGATGTTTTGAAACCCAGATTTAGGGTCTTTCAGATAGAAGTGGCACAGTGGACTCGCATTTGGGAGAATCAGTCTTCAAATATGGTGAGTCCAACTGTCTAGATTTAGGTTTTCCGTGGATTCTCTAAATCGATTAAACTGAATCTTTCGATGATTCCTTTCAAAACAACACAGTTGATTTTCGCGACCTTGCATAATGTAGTGTAATTGTTTAGATCAAAATATACACTACTGTGTGAGTGAAACAGACCTAGGAAATTAATATTCTGGCATTTTATTTGGTTAAGCACTCCTTGTAAGGTTTCAAGTGATCCCTAGATTTTTAGATCCAGTCTTCTGCAGTTTGTAACTGTCTTCCTTAATTAAGGTAAAGCTCGAATTCTTTTTCATTCCTCATTAACTCAGAATGAATTTATCTATCTCCGTGATTCACATCATTAAGGGCGGAGAAAGCTGCAATAATGCTTTGTCCTCTGTACATAGTAACTATCATCATTTTCTCCATGATGGACCTGTGAATTAAGAGATATCGTATATTATTGGTTATGTGAATGCAACGTTTAATATTCTTGAGGAAGAACGTATAACACTAAAACTTGTCGGGAATTTCGAAGGTGCACGGCAGTTAATTCATATTTTGCTGATCTAATCTCACAGAACCTGTCGTTATTATGATTTGAAACCGCTAAAGCACAAATGCTGTGAAAGGAAAAACACACCCTCGTCTGACCATTAAAGGAGGAGGTACGTATTCACAGTCTTGTGGAAACTGTTACTTCAGTTCTGTGTGGTGACTGATGGAACCGTTGGAAAACGTGCACAGCATTACCTGAGGGTGCTATTCAGATGTCTTGTTTTCTGTAACGTTTTACCCACTGACGAAACATCTCGAATATATTGTCAAAGGAAGGCTAATCGATATAAAAATGTTTTTCACGTTACGCAGTAGAATAAGGCAATACAAATCAACCTTCAGGTTTCTGTATCTTATTACCTTGTCTTAGAGTGGGGTTATATAGCAATAAAAGTAAGCTCTATTCAGCGTTTCAATATGAAAATTAGTGGAAATAATGTAACAGATTATTTATCAGATAAGAGACGTCATAAGCGAGTCCATTGGGTCTTTTAATTGTTTTGTATTCCTGCGCTGGACGTATACGAGTTACGTGCGCTAATATTTGTTCAGTCGACCCACAGTGATAGCTTGGGGATCCAGCAGCCCATATTTGTAGAGCATACATCCGCATCCAGTGTGCTCCGTTCATATATGGTTAATGTTTGACCAATGTAGTCCGCAGGAAATCCAAATATAAAGCAGATTTGTTGGGGCCAGAATAGCACATCAGTGTCTACTAATTATGTAATTAGTCTGCCATAATTACGAGGGCTATTCCGAAAGTAAGGAACGATAGGTCGCGAAATCGAAACCACAGTGGAAATCAAAACGGCTCTATTTGCAACGATTAGCTACACCTTCCAGCTACCTCTCTACACAGACGCTGCTCAGACTTAGACATCTGTCGTAGCATTGTACCAATTTTTCAATTCCCTCGTTATAGAAGACAGCCGCCAGTGCTTTTCAACAATTTTCTACTCTGGACTGCAGCTCGTTATCTGTGTCAAAATACTGCCTTTATAGCCAGCGGTTCATTTGAGCAGAGATGAACCTCAAGGGTAGCCAATTACGGGCTGTATTGTGGGTGATCAAACACTTCCCATTGAAAACGCTGCAGTAGCATCTTCATTGCCCCTGCAGAGTGCGGCCGAGAATTGTCGTGTAGAACGAACAGCATGACAGTTATGTTACTCGGATTTCATAGCTTCAGGCGAAATCTTTCGCCAGGCCCTCATTCTTGGCGGGAGACGCTAATTTCTAGCCGTCTTTACGTTCTCACTGTGAGCTCAGAACTGAAACGATAGACGTAATGCTATCGGCGGGAGTACTAGACACAGCGCACAACGCATCTGTGCAGAGCTTCATTATGTTTTCACGGTATTTTCCATTTCGCAACCGATCGTTCCTTGCTTTCCGAATAACCCTCGTATATTAACTCATTCATATGCTCGACGTGGTTTTCTAGATCTCTGAAGCGGATTTGATACCATTTATTCTGTCAGAGTTCCAAGATATTTCGGATGTTAGTTGGAAGATTTTATCCAACAGAACAGAAGGTCATTTTTGGATTCATAATTTTATCAGATCGAATGATTCAGCTAAGCTGTTTCCTTAAGATTTTTCCTGACCGTTTAGGATATTATAATTCTGTTGTCACCCAACACAACTTCGAAAAAACCGTCAATGAATGATTAACAATCTTTTTTCATAGCTATATTAATTACAGAGATAACGGTATCAACTTAGCTGGCTCAAACGGAATTATACTAAATTCTGCTGCCAGTGTCGTGGTTAAAAAAATAAAAGTATTCAACAGCGTTTTCACTCTTCAAAATTCGATTACTGATTTCTGGAATTATTAAAACATTTATAACATAGGATTTGTCTGTTTTGAAATGAAACCGATTACTGCATTATGCAGAAATTCTTGGTGCTACACGAAGCTGTGGCAGCAGGCTGATGGGGCACAGCTAAGATAGTCTGCTTACAAAACCGGAATATTGGCCAAACGTTCAGTCCAAAACTGATACTAATCACACTTGGCTACACATTGCACTGGCATACCAACTGGAAGGCAAATAGTCGTGGAATCCAAGGGTGAATTACAAGCTAACTACAGCTGCAATTCTACTCTGGTTTCTGCAGAAGCAACGATAAAATTATACCGAGTTTAAAAGAACTCAAAATACCCATGATTGGGCAAGTTTTATAGAGGCTCGAAATTTTAATACGAGGCGTTTTTAAGAGTTTCGACAGCGAAACTCTGTCTCGAAATCTGGTCGAAAAGCCAGAGTGATTCTGGTCGTGGATAAAATACATCAGCGGCAAGACACAAGCAACATCTCCACTGTGCGACAGCAATGATAATGTCACCACTGACAGTGCCACTAAAGAGTTAGTAAATCGGTTTTCCAAAATTCCTTCGCCGTATAAGTCGAAGTATATATTCCAGTATTCGAATGAAGAACTACTGCCAACATGAATATCTTAGAAGCACATATCCTCCCTATAGCGAAGTAACTCACATCACTTAATAAAACCAGGGCCTCCGGTCCAGACTGTTTATCAATTACATTTCTTTCAGAGTATGCTGATATACTTATTCATTGTTTAGCAATCGTATACAAACGCTCGCTAGACGAAAGATCCGTACCTAAAGAGTGGAATGTTTCACAGGTCACACCGTTACTCAAGAAAGGAAATATAAGTAATCCGCTGAATTACAGACTCATATCATTAATGTGAATAAGCAGTAGTATTTTGGAACATATACTGTGTTTGAACATTACAAATGAACTCAATGAAAACGATTTTTTGACAAACAGTTGGCACGGATTGTGAAAATATCTTTCTTGGACAACACAGATAACATTTTATTCTCATGAAGTAATGAGTCCTATCAATAGGGGCTCTCAGAGAGATACCATATATAGATTTTCAGAAGGATTTTGATACTGTTCCTCACAAGCGGCTTCTAATCATGTTGCCTGACTATGGAGTATCGTCTCTGGTGTGCGACTGGAGTCATGATTTCCTGTCACAACGGTCACATTTCATAGTAACTGACGCCACGCCATCGAGTAAAAGAAAATGGGTATCTAGCGATCACCAATGAAGTGTTATAGGCTCTCTTCTGTTCCTCTTCTATATGAATGATTTACGAGAGCAGACATTTTATGTTGCTTGCAGATGATGCTGTCATTCACCGTCTAGTAATGTCATGGGATGATCAAAGCCAATAGTAAAATGATGAGGACAAAATATCTTTATGGTGAAAAAAGTAGAAGTTGACCCTAAATTACAAAACTATGACGTCATCCACATTAACACTAAAAGGTATCCGTTAAATTCCGGTTCCACGATAAATCACACAAATGCAATGGCTGTCAGTTCAACTAAATACCTAGCGATAAGAGTTACGAACAACTGAAATTGGAGCAGTCGTATAGGTAATACTGTGGGAAAGGTAAACCAAAGACTGCGTTTTTTTGGCAAAACACGTAGAAGATGCAACAAATCCACTAAATAGACTGCTTACACTGTGCTTGTCCGTCCTCTGCTAGGGTATCCTTATCAGGCAGGATTGACGGAGGTCATGGAAAAGGTTCGATGTAAAGGAGCTCGCTTTTCATCGTCGTGAAGTAGGGGACAGAGTGTCAAAGATATGGTATGCGAGTGGCAGTCATTCAAACGAAAGCGTTTATTTGTTGAGTCGAGGTCTTTTCACGAAATTTCAATATCCAACTTTCTTATCGGAATGCGAAAGTGCTTTGTTGGCACCCACCAACGTTGGCAGAAATGATAATCATAATTAAATAAAAGAAGTCAGAGCTCGGACGGAATGATTTAATTGCTCGTTTTTCCCGCAAGGTTTTCGAGGGTGGAACGGTAGAGAAATAACGTGAAAATGGTTCGATGAACGCTCTGGAAGGCACATAAGCAGGAACTGCAGAGTAGTCTTGTAGATGTAGGTGTAGATTTCGATTCTCTAAAGAGAGGTGCATGTCAAAGAATTATCATTTATTCTAGAGAAGCTGCGCGGTCATCAATGGTATCTGTTCTTTCGAAAACAGTTACTATCTTGATATACAGGGTGAGTCACCTAACGTTACCGCTGGATATATTTCGTAAACCACATCAAATACTGACGAACCGATTCCACAGACCGAACGTGAGGAGAGGGGCTAGTGTAATTGTTTAATACAAACCATACGAAAATGCACGGAAGTATTTAACACAAACCTACGTTTTTTTAAATGGAACCACGTTAGTTTTGTTAGCACATCTGAACATATAAACAAATACGTAATCAGTGCCGTTTGTTGCATTGTAAAATGTTAATTACTTCCGGAGACATTGTAACCTAAAGTTGACGCTTGAAACCTCCGACGTTCAGTTGTGTGTTGTAACAAACACGGGCGACGGTCGGCGAGCAGCATCTGCAGGGACATGTTTATGATGACGACCGTGTTTACGAGTGTGGCTGTAGTGCACTGTTGTGGTTTGGTCTAGCTGTCGCAGTGTCCGCATGTAGCGCTTGCTGCTATTGTTATTCTGCATTCGTCTCCGCACGCAGACCAACTGTAGTACACCATGTTACCAGACGTCTGTGATAGTGTAGTGTTTTAGGAACTGTGACCATGGTGTATTCGATCTCTGAAAAGGCGGAGATGATACTCATCCATGGCGAGTGTCGACGAAATGCAGCTGAAGCCTGCAGGGTGTATGCAGAACGGTACCCGGACGGAGAGCATCCAACGTGCCGCACATTGCAAAACATCTACCGCCAACTGTATGCAACAGGTATGGTCGTAGCACGCAAACGGGTCCGTAATAGGCCCGTCACAGGAGAAGCGGGTGCAGTTGGTGTGTTAGCTGCTGTTGCCATGAACCCACACATGAGTACACGGGACATTGCGAGAGCCGGTGGACTGAGTCAAAGTAGTGTCATGCGCATACTGCGTCGTCTACGCTTTCACCCGTTTCATGTGTCGCTACATCAGCAATTACATGGTGATGACTTTAATCATCGAGTGAAATTCTGTCAATGGGCATTAACAGAGAATGCGTTGCAGTTCTACTTGTTTATCGATGAAGCGGGTTTCACAAACCACGGGGCAGTGAATCTACGGAACATGCATTACTGGTCCGTGGACAATCCTCGCTGGCTTAGACAGGTAGAGCGACAGCGACCGCGGACTGTAAATGTATGGTGCGGAATCATTGGCAACCACCTCATTGGTCCTCACTTCATTGCAGGGGCCCAAACAGCTGCAACATACATCGCGTTTCTACAGAATGATCTGCCAACGTTGCTCGAAAATGTCCCACTGGAAACGCGTCGACGTATGTGGTATCAGCATGATGGTGCACTTGCACATTCCGCAATTAACACTAGGCTGGCCCTTCACAGGATGTTCGACGGGCGTTTCATAGGACGTGGAGGACGCATAAATTGGCCAGCCCTTTCTCCTGATCTTACACCTCTGGACTTCTTTCTGTGGGGTACGTTAAAGGAGAACGTGTACCGTGATGCCGGCCAAGGTGGCCGAGCGGTTCTAGCGCTACAGTCTGAAACCGCGTGACCGCTACGGTCGCAGGTTCGAATCCTGCCTCGGGCATGGATGTGTGTGATGTCCTTAGGTTAGTTAGGTTTAAGTAGTTCTAAGTTCTAGGGGACTCATGACCTGAGAAGTTAAGTCCCGTAGTGCTCAGAGCCATTTGAACCATTTTTTGTACCGTGATGTGCCTACAACCCCAGAGGATATGAAACAACGTATTGTGGCAGCCTGCGGCGACATTACACCAGATGTACTGCGGCGTGTACGACATTCATTACGCCAGAGATTGCAATTGTGTGCAGCAAATGATGGCCACCACATTGAACATCTATTGGCCTGACATGTCGGGATACACTCTATTGCACTCCGTAATTGAAAACGGAAACCACGTGTGTACGTGTACCTCACCCCTCATGGTAATGTACATGTGCGTCAGTGAAAAAGACCAATAAAAAGGTGTTAGCATGTGGACGTAATGTACTGTTCCAGTCTCTTCTAAACCTAAGGTCCATCACCGTTCCCTTTGGATCTCTACGTAATTCGGTGCTCTCCGATACACACGATCGAACAGCGGAGGAGTGGTACTCAAGCGTCAACTTTAGGTTACAATATCTCCGGATGTAGTTAACATTTTACAATACAACAAACGGCACTGATTACGTATTTGTTTATATGTTCAGATGTGCTAACAAAACTAACGGGGTTCCATCTAAAAAATGTAGGTTTGTGTTAAATACTTCCGTGCATTTTTGTATGGTTTGTATTAAACAACTACACTAGCCCCTCTCCTCACGTTCGGTCTGTGGAATCGATTCGTCAGTATTTGATGTGGTTTACGAAATATATCCAGCGGTAATGTTGGGTTACAAAACGTTACGGCCAAACTTTCAGGAAACATTCCTCACACACAAATATAGAAAAGATGTTATGTGGCCATGTATCCGGAAACGCTTAATTTCCATGTTAGAGCTCATTTTAGTTTTGTCAGTATGTACTGTACCTCCTCGATTCACCGCCAGTTGGCCCAATTGAAGGAAGGTAATGTTGACTTCGGTGCTACGTAGGATCAACAGGTTAGTGTTCATCACGAACGTGGTTTTGCAGTCAGTGCAATGTTTACAAATGCGGAGTTGGCAGATGCCCATTTGATGTATGGATTAGCACGGGGCAATAGCCGTGGCGCGGTACGTTTGTATCGAGACAGATTTCCAGAACGAAGGTGTCCCGACAGGAAGACGTTCGAAGCAATTGATCGGCATTTTAGGGAGCACGGAACATTCCAGCCTATGACTCGCGACTGGGGAAGACCTAGAACCACGAGGACATCTGCAATGGACGAGGCAATTCTTCTTGCAGTTGGCGATAACCCCAATGTCAGCGTCAGAGAAGTTGCTTCTCTACACGGTAACGTTGACTACGTCACTGTATGGAGAGTGCTACGGGAGAA
The DNA here is from genome assembly GCF_023898315.1 of Schistocerca nitens. Lineage (NCBI taxonomy): Eukaryota > Metazoa > Arthropoda > Insecta > Orthoptera > Acrididae > Schistocerca > Schistocerca nitens. The sequence continues at coordinate 264,383,493 of NC_064616.1, forward strand.
CCAGTTGTTTCCGTACCATGTACAGCGTGTGCAGGCACTATCAGCAGCTGATTGGCCTCCACGGGTACACTTCTGCAAATGGTTCATCCAACAGTGTGTCAATCCTCAATTCAGTGCAAATGTTATCTTTACGGATGAGGCTTCATTCCAACGTGATCAAATTGTAAATTTTCACAATCAACATGTGTGGGCTGACGAGAATCCGCACGCAATTGTGCAATCACGTCATCAACACAGATTTTCTGTGAACGTTTGGGCAGGCATTGTTGGTGATGTCTTGATTGGAACCCATGTTCTTCCACCTACTCTCAATGGAGCACGTTATCATGATTTCATACGGGATACTCTACCTGTTCTGCTAGAACAAATGCCTTTACAAGTACGACACAACATGTGGTTCATGCACGCTGGAGCTCCTGCACATTTCAGTCCAAGTGTTCGTACGCTTCTCAACAACAGATCCGGTGACCGATGGATTGGTAGAGGTGGACCAATTCCATGGCCTCGACGCTCTCCTAACCTCAACCCTCTTGACTTTCATTTATGGGGGCATTTGAAAGCTCTTGTCTACGCAACCCCGGTACCAAATGTAGAGACTTTTCGTGCTCGTATTGTGGACGGCTGTGATACAATACGCCATTCTCCAGGGCTGCATCAGCGCATCAGGGATTCCATGCGACGGAGGGTGGATGCATGTATCCTCGCTAACGGAGGACATTTTGAACATTTCCTGTAACAAAGTGTTTGAAGTCACACTGGTACGTTCTGTTGCTGTGTGTTTCCATCCATGAATAATGTGATTTGAAGAGAATTAATAAAATGAGCTCCAACATGGAAAGTAAGCGTTTCCGGACACATGTCCACATAACATATTTTCTTTCTTTGTGTGTGAGGAATGTTTCCTGAAAGTTTGGCTGTACCTTCTTGTAACACCCTGTATAGTTAAAGGCTACCCAGCCATTGATCTTCGTCTGTACGAATTCGCACAGGTTGCCCAAACTCTTACGGGAATCGTCACCCTAGTGTGCCCGATTAATGAGTGGATGGACAAACATCTATTAGGTACATTACGAATGTAGATTGTGGACAGTTCGGATTGTGGGTCTCACAGCAAGCGTGCAAGGGATAAGTCCCTGCAGTCGCGCTATTCATCTGTGTCCTCGATGGCTCAGATGGATAGAGCGTCTGCCATGCAAGCAGGAGTTCCCGGGTTCGAGTCCCGGTCGGGGCACACATTTTCTGCTGTCCCCATCGAGGTATATCAACACCACCTGTCGGCAGCTGAGGGTTTCAATTAATTATCCTTTATTTATAAGTATTGTGAAAAATGTCGGTGTTCATTAGAGACAGGGGTATCGTCAGGTGTGCCCTAGGGAAGTGTGATAGGACCGCTGTTGTTCTCTGCATACATCAATGATTTGGCGGTAGGCAGCAGAGGTATCAGACTGCAGTTGTTTGCTTATGATGCCGTGGTGTACAGTAAAGTGTCGACGTTGAGTGACTGTAGGAGGATGCAAGACGAGTTAGACTGAATTTCCAGTTGGTGTGATGAATGGCAGCTAGCCCTAACTGTGGGAAAATGCGACTTAATGCGGATGAGTAGGAAGAACAAACCTGTATTGTTCGGATACAATATTAATAGTGTCCAGCTTGACACAGTCATGTTGCTTAAATATCTGGGCGTAACGTTACAAAGCGATATGAGGTGGATCGAGCATGTGAAACCTATGGTAGGGAAGAAAAATGGTCGACTTCGAGTTATTGGGAGAATTTTAGGAAAGAGCGGTTCACTTGTAAAGGAGACTGAATCTCGTAGGATACTAGAGACTCCTCGAGTGTTAGGGATCCGTATCAGGTCTGACTGAAGGAAGACATCGAAGCCATTCCGGGGGGGGGGGGGGGGGGGGGAGATAGCTTTGCTGCCCGTAGGTTCGAACAAAGTGTTACGGAGATGCTTCGGGAACTCAAGTGGTAATCTCTGGAGGGAAGGCGGAGCTCTTTTCGGGAAACACTATTAACAAATGTAGAGAACCGACATTTGAAGCTGACTCCGAACGATTCTACTGCCGCTAACATGCATCGTGCGTTGTTGTTGTTCTTGTTGTTGTTGTTGTGGTCTTCAGTCCTGAGACTGGTTTGATGCCGCTCTCCATGCTACTCTATCCTGTGCAAGCTTCTTCATCTCGCAGTACCTAGTGCAGCCTACATCCTTCTGAAGCTGCTTAGTGTATGCATCTCTTGGTCTCCCTCTACGATTTTTACTTTCCACTCTGCCCTCCAATACTAAATTTGTGATCCCTTGATGCCTCAGAATACGTCCTACCAACAGGTCCCTTCTTCTTGTCAAGTTGTGCCACAAACTCCTCTTCTCCCCCATTCCTATTCAGTACCTCCTCATTAGTTATGTGATCTACCCATCTAACCTTCAGCATTCTTCTGTAGCACTACATTTCGAAAGCTTCTATTCTCTTCTTGTCCGAACTATTTATCGCCCATGTTTCACTTCCATACATGGCTAAACTCCATTCAAATACTTTCAGAAACGACTTCCTGACACCTAAATCTATACTCGATGTTAACAAATTTCTCTTCTTCAGAAACGCTTCCCTTGCCATTGCCAGTCTACATTTTATATCCTCTCTACTTCGACCATCATCAGTTATTTTGCTCCCGAAATAGCAAAGCTCCTTTACTATTTTAAGTGTCTCATTTCCTAATCTAATTCCCTCAGCATCACTCGACTTAATTCGACTACATTCCATTATCCTCGTTTTGCTTTTGTTGATGTTCATCTTAAATCCTCCTTTCAATACACTATCCATCCCGTTCAACTGCTTTTCCAGGACCTTTGCTGTCTCTGACAGAATTACAATGTCATCGGCGAACCTCAAAGTTTTTATTTCTTCTCCATGGATTTTAATACCTACTCCGAATGTTTCTTTTGTTTCCTTTACTGCTTGCTCAATATACAGATTGAATAACATCGGGGAGAGGCTACAACCCTGTCTCACTCCCTTCCCAACCACTGATTCCCTTTCATGTCCCTGGACCCTTATAACTGCCATCTGGTTTCTGTACAAATTGTAAATAGCATTTCGCTCCCTGTATTTTACTCCTGCCACTTTCAGAGTTTGAAGGAGAGTATTTCCGTCAACATTGTCAAAAGCTTTCCCTGAGTCTACAAATGCTAGAAACGTAGGTTTGCCTTTTCTTAATCTAGCTTCTAAAATAAGTCGTAGGGTCGGTATTGCCTCACGTGTTCCCATATTTCTACGGAATCCAAACTGATCTTCCCCGCGGTCGGCTTCTACCAGTTTTTCCATTCGTCTGTATAGAATTCGAGTTAGTATTTTGCAGCCTTGACTTATTAAACTGATAGTTAGGTAATTTTCACATCGTGCGTAAGGGCTAGGAATATAAAATAGGAGAAAATTAGGGCTCCTGCGAAGGCGTACGGACAGTCGTTTTTCTTTCGCTCTGCTTGTGAATAGAGTTGGAGAGGAAATGATAAGTAATGGTACAGGGTACCCTCCGCCACGCACATTACGGTGGCTTGTGGAGTATCTATGTAGATGTAGAACGGAATGTTTGTGATATTTCTTTATTTAAATATTGTTGTAACACATTAGTTTACTCTAGGAAGTGGTCATGTCTGTAGAGCTAGAGAACGGTGTATTTTTGGTGGGGATGGTCTTCAGCCAGTGAGAGTTGGACAGTGGCGGAACACTGCTGGAGACAAGTGGAGATAGGGACTTATGGAGTAAAGAGCTCGAGGGAACCATTCGGGACACATTATGTCGAGTGCAGGATGAAGGCAGACCAGCCTGTGGTGACGATTGTGATTCGATCGTGGGGGGTGTTTCATTCTGGGCAGTGAACGGCCGCTATCTTGCTTCTGACGGGGCTTTATAAATCGAGAGGTGAGAATGAGCTCCGGAATAAGATTTTTCCGATAGCAGTATGAAACTGAGCATAGACAGAGTATGAGTTACTATTCTTCGAATCGCGTGTGTTGATATGTAAATCGCCATATTGAACTCTGAACTATTTTGAGCAGGTGAATCTTTCGTGTATTGCGATCACGAAATGGACTTAATTTTCACGTCTTTGTTGACTATTTAGTTTGAGGATTTTGCTACCATTCACATAACGTTCTGAACCTAACTTTTGATAAGGATATTTTCTGTCTTTATTTTAACTGAGTATCGTGAGACCCCGTTTATTTGAGATGTTATTACTTGAATAAACTTTATTTAGCATAATTCTCTGTCGTCTTCATCAATTTCGAAACTTTAGAATAGAACCCTTTTTATTAAATTATTCGTTTATCTAGTATTACATATTCCCGTGTATTTTATTAACTCGCAATTGTAGCCAATGCATAGACTGTTTGCCTGCAGGATCACAAGCTACAGGTTATTATTTGTAGCGAATTAGCTGCGGGGCATGAAAGCAGACGTGCGGGTCTCGACCCTGTAACTACATCGAGCTATTCTTTTTAAACAAAGCCGTGCATAGCCTCAGTACCTAAAGTACGAGTAACGGCAGGTAAAGACGCAACTGGTTTGCTCGTATGGGCTGCTGTTTGGAACAGCAAGTACACTCAGCAACAACCGTTATGTACCCTCGCAGTCAGTGCATGAGATCTACTCAGTCTTGGTTTTAATGTGGTTGCTCTTTCCCTTTTCCGTTTCACAGTCACATCACCAACTTTCGATTTAGGCCGTGAAAAGGCCCTGGTTAATTTGTTACTCAGGTGACATTCACTGACCAGTCCACGTTCGAAGTTCCTGAGCTCTCCTGATCTACCCATTCTGCTGTTACCGCTTCTCTGCTGACAACGTGATACACATTTCTTCGTTTTACACCAGCAGGTCCACCTCCCTTGACATCTAGTGGTCAGTTCCTCCTTACATAATCTCCGAATATTTTTGATCAGATTATGTATGTCAGTCCATTTCGTGCGATAATCGTCAAAGTGAGCCGGTAGAACTTCGGTAAGATATTGTGCGCATCTTCGACGTGTTAAGTTTTCTCGACTAATGTACGGAACAGTCACATAGTCTCCACAATCCCGCACCAAACGTTCAGGTTCCACTGTCTCTGATGTTCAACCTGCCTCAGGCTACAGGTTGTCTCAGTGGCCCGATAATGTGTACTTCTTACATTCAGATTTCCATTAGTCAAGAGTATTTGGAAAGAGATCCTATTGTCCTGATGTCGCATTTCAACTGAGCAACAGAGTTCCATACGTTTTCCCTAATACCGCTGGTTAATATGGTGTTGATAAGACACGTGACAAGGATGGAAGTTGTTTACGCGCCAAATTCGAACAACGGTGGGTTGATTTGTTCCAGGGCACTCGCGGTTCTTTGTAACTAACATACAAATTATGTGCCACAGAATCCGGAAAATCTGTTTAACAGCCGGCCGCGGTGGTCTCGCGGTTCTAGGCGCGCAGTCCGGAACCGCGCGACTGCTACGGTCGCAGGTTCGAATCCTGCCTCGGGCATGGATGTGTGCGATGTCCTTAGGTTAGTTAGGTTTAACTAGTTCTAAGTTCTAGGGGACTGATGACCTAAGATGTTAAGTCCCGTAGTGCTCAGAGCCATTTGAACCAGCCATCTGTTTAACACGATAATGACGTAGCACTGAAACCTGGCTGGCAGTGACTCTAGTCATCGCAAAATGCTCTGTCATGTCTGTGGGTGTTGTTTGGAGACGCCCCAGTCTCAGCACTGCTGCTGTAGATAAGACTGCATTCATCGGTAATCCACCTGACGGCTTCCAATATTCTTATAGAACAAGTGCGGATGTTTAGAGGGTCACGAACGCTATCCGTAACCTTTTCTTGCTCTCCTTGATCAGGTGTCAAACCTTGAATTTCGTCAGTCGAAAAGCTTTGAGGTTTTCTGCCATTGGGAGAGACTTCAGCTGTCACAGAGCGCACGCTTGACCCGAAATGCTGACCAGCACTCATTGGCCAAGCAACGTTCAGGTTTCTTCCTTAGACAACTTGAGCACTACGGCATGAACAAGTCACAGCATGGTCGATCATTTGTGTGATGTGGTCCACCCATTCCTCAACGATGCCTCGGTGTCAAAACACAGCCAGCTGGCTGAACAATGTCCTGTTAGCTCTGCTGATTATTCTTCTTAATGGCACTCTTTCAGGAAGTGCTTCATCATGTAGGTGAAAGTAGTGGAATAAAGCCCAAGTGAGTGCAGTCTGCGTTGTTGCCAAATTTATTCAAGATGGTGGCTCTCCCTGGGTGGTGCCCCCTGCTCCTCCCAGGGGGTTGTAGATGTGCCAACCTCACACTGGTGATGTCATCACCTCTACTCCTCCCCCCTCCCCCACTTTTACTGTCCCCCCCCCCCCACTCTCATGCATTGGTAGGAAGAAGACTCAGTCTGTGTTGAGCTGCTGAAGAGGAAGAACATAAGTTATTTATTTATTTTTAGTGGAAAATGTATTTTCTTGACAAGATGTTGTTGTTGGACAGAGATTAGCTGAATAATTCTATTACCTGTTAGCATACAGCTGAAGACTGTATCAACACCTTCCTATGTGAGGAATGGAAGGAGGTGATACTGAATGAAAATAGATGGAATACTTTTCAGCAAATATTGGTGATGCAGCAGGATGGACTGACAGTGCATTTCACTACTCACAAAGACTACTGCCTGGGCTAAAGCTGATGGTGCTTTTAGAAATGGCTGGTCAGTCCACAGTGCAGGAGACAACTTCATCCTTTTCCACCACCCAAGACTGAATGGTGTAAGGTGCTCGACTGAGGATGCTTGAAACGGGTTTTGTTCCCCTTTGTCGTCATGTGTGTGTATACCTTCAACTTGCTGTGTGTCCTAATCCACAATATCACTTGAAATTGGCAGGGAACTGTTGTACAGGCACTGCCAGAAGAGCTGCCTCCTACAAACCTAAAAGTGTGTAGCTGCTGAAGAACTTGTGCACAGATACGTAGTAAGAAGTGATAGGGTAGCAAACAATCACTGAGGCATAGGAAGACCAATACATGCTATCACACAAAGCGAGGTGGGGCAATGGTTAGCACACTAGACTCGTATTCAGGAGGACAGTTCAAACGCACGTCCAGCCATCCTGATTTAAGTTTTCCATGATTTCCCTATATTGCTTCTGGCCAATGCTGGGATGGTTCCTTTGACAGGGCGTGGCGACTTCCTTCCCCATCATTTCCTAATCCGATGGGACCGATGATGTCACTGTTTGGTCCCTTCCCCCAAAGCAACCAACCAACCAACCAACAAAATAAGATGCTGTCACATCGAAATTTCCACGAAGAAACAACTATTCGTAAACTATGGACCATAATGTCACACACACACACACACACACACACACACACACACACACACACACACACACACTGGGAATCATTGTAATAACACAACTACCACAAGAATGTACCCCATAAGATGTCGCCAGGAGGGAATGGTTGCAGCTGCATGTATGTTCACCTCGATGTGTGGATACAGACTAAAAAGCTTGGAACCACTCTTAACTCCCCTCCTCCCCTCTCTCCTTCCTCCTCCCCCTGTAGTTAGGGATAACGGTTTACTAGGCTTGTTCTCTGTCGCTGATACTACACTAAGAGATCCATCTGCTGCCAGAGTTGTACAGTTCCTGGTCTACAGATATCAGCCACATATTGAAAAAGAATGAAAAACAGGACAGTTCCTGCAAGCTGTTAAAAGTATTTCTCAGAAAGACTGGCCCTCCTGGAACAACAGTGAAATACATGACTGACCATCACAGATGAAGAACTAAACAACACCAGTGTGCTATGCAGGTGTGTGTGTGTGTGTGTGTGTGTGTGTGTGTGTGTGTGTGTGTGTGTACGCGCTCATGCTTCTGTGTGTGTTCTCGTATACTGAAGAATGGTGAGATTCGTGCTGTACAGATGATGGAGGAATAGACAGTGGAGGAATTTTACACAGGTCAGTTGCTCCTCATGGAGTAACACACTGTGTGTCTGCCTAAAAGGGTGTGCTCTTAAGAGCTGAACTGCTGTAATGTCAGCTCACTTATTTAAGAAGACTGACTGAATAAACAAAAACACTTATTTGCTGAATGAAGTATTACCATTGCGTATTCTCCAGGAGTCGTTCTTAAACTTGCTACAACGAATATTGTATTAACAGACCTCACCTCACATCGTGTAAAGGATGTAGCCTTACCCTTTTGAAACGAATACTTTAACAGCAACAGTGCAAATAGCAGAAGTAGTACTAAAATCAATGAAATTTCCACATAAATAAGTGTAAACTCACTCTCTTAGTATGAACTTATGCTTGCAACTATGAATATTGAACGCAGAACATTCAATTTTGCGTTGAATATACTAAAAAGTAAGCAATTAACCCCATCCAACTGTCCTTGACCACACTCAGCTAACAAGTTGCACACACTATGGTGAGTAGAAGACTTCACCAATAACGTAATGGTGGTAGGTCCGAACAATAACACAGTAACCAATATTGAGTGAACATTCTGGCTTGGACAGACATGTTTTTCTTTTGAGCAGCACCAGTGTGTCTTAGGAGGACAGAAAGATAATCCTCTTATAACAAAGCAACTACTAAAAAAAAGAACACACATACATAATAGCAACGACTATGCTATGCTAGAAGTTCATCCCGGCCTTGGTTCCACAGCAAGAAGAATCACTATTATAACATCACAAAACTACTGAAAAAAAAAACAGTTGAACAGCACATGTGTCTTTACAATGATGTGTGGATAAAGACTGAGCAGCCCAGAACCAGTCTTACCTCCCCTCCTACTTCCTTCTTCTCACATCATGAGTAGGGATACTCTTTTTTTCAGGCCGGTTCTATACTGTCACCGATGGTACGCAAAGAGATCCATGTACTGCAGGTGGTCTGCTTTGATAAATGTTGGGCTGACAATGATATACTGTTTCAGATCTGCATGCACAAATCAAACTTATTTCCCGGAAATGCTGACCCCTGGAACAACAGTGAAATACTTGACTATTTGTTCAAATGTGTGTGAAATCTTATGGGACAACTGCTAAGGTCATCAGTCCCTAAGCTTACACACGACTTAGCCTAAATTATCCTAAGGACAAACACACACACACCCATGCCCGAGGGAGGACTCGAACCTCCGCCGGGACCAGCCACACAGTCCATGACTGCAGCGCCTGAGACCGCTCTGCTAATTCCGAGCGGTTGACTATTCGTCACGGATGGGGTAAAGACAACTTTATCTGGAAGGAGAATGGCCAACAGCATGCTACGGACCTCGTCTTCAACTCGTTGTGAGGAGTGGCAGCTCCGGGGCTGCATTCGCTAGAGGATCGAGCATCATGAGCAGCGCCTGTTGAGGTGGCTGTGGGCAGTCGTTATTCAGTATGCTGGCGCCGCCCTCTCCTATTGCCTCCGGCCGCTTCCAGCAGCCTCCCATAGCCAGAACGCTCTTCCAGCCTCTTAGCACTCAAAATTAGTCTCTGTGGAAGTCTTATAAATAAACTGTCACGCACGTGGGTATTACACACATTTCAGACGCAGAAATATCAGTGTAGAACAGTGGTTTCTATGACAAATATTAATACAGTTCGCATTCCCTACCCCTTCTCACTATTTTGTGTCATGCAATTGAGTAATACTATGGATTCGGTCTGTGATACTGTTGTCGATGATGCATGAGCAAACTGCCGAAGTCAGAGTCCTATAATGCTACATTTGATACATATATTAACCTATCACACATCCCTTGTACATGTCTACCGTGTATAAAATTGATAACACATCTTAAATGAATCGAGAACTTCCACTATTTAGGTGTGAAATTGACCAATACCAGCAAAACTTCCCTGTTATTTCGGAACATTCATCTCAGTGAAAGTGAGAACTTTAATCTCTGAAAACATTCAATCTGACGAAACATCTATGTTATAAGCTGTTGTGTGATGCCAGTTTTAAGTGGAACACTTATATATAACGTCAGCTTACCTCCTCTAAATGACCGGCTGTAAAAAAAAAAAAAACCAGTTTGCGATGATAATAAAGCGATCATGGTTCTACGTGAACAGATGCAACAGATTTATTTCAGTTTGATGGACGAACTGGCCTAGTTGAGAGCGTTCTTCACGTTACGCCTGATCCCGCACTGGTCAAAAATTTGTGGATTTCCATGGAGCGTGTCATCAAGGCTTAATCTCCATCCACAATCTGCGGGAAATGTGCGGTCAGGTGCAAGCGGCAGTGAATGAAGTATCACAGGACTACGTCTGAAACCTTTACAATTCCACGCCGCGACGTCTGCACTCTTGTGTCTACGAACATGGGGCCCGACACCACACTAACACCTACATTTTTTGACTGTAGCGCGATAGATGTTGGTCTCTCAGAGCTGATAGTATAATCATTATGTACATGTCGCACAATCTGACTGCCTACCAGCAGAAATCGCAATCTGTCTTCTTCTTCTTCTTCTTCTTCTTCTTCTTCTGGGTAGAGCTCTTATTATGAAGATCATAGTATGTTTATGTGAAATAGTAGACAAAACCCTCGTACATGTAAGGAATGGTTTATGGGGCACGTTTTGGAGTGAATCATATGTGACTGGTCATTTGTGAACTGTGAGCATTCCATCTGGGCCGCGCGGGATTAGCCGAAAGGTTTAAGGCGCTGCAGTCCTGGGCTGTGCGGCTGGTCCCGGCGGAGGTTCGAGTCCTCCCTCGGGCATGGGTGTGTGTGTTTGTCCTTAGGTTAATTTAGGTTAAGTAGTCTGTATATTTAGTGACTGATGACCGTAGCAGTTAAGTCCCATGAGATTTCACACACATTTGAACATTCCATCTGGGTGATCGAGGTCAAACGATTCACTTTTCAGCCTAGATTTCGGAAGAAAGTAGGCTCATTCGTTAATTTGGTAGCGAAGTGGTAAATAAATACAACACAATTTTACAAATACCCGGGTGTACACGACAGTGCTCAACTAATATTGAGAAGTAGCTCTAGTGTCTTACGCAGACACAGGACTAGCAATCGCTTGGTTTCTTTTAAAATAGAACAGTTATACAATAAAATACTAAACTCACTAGACAAGAGAGCTGGTACGCTATCTGCATTCATAATTTTTTTGAGATAATAATACTGACACATGTCTGCACATGGCTGTTGTTGGTTGCTGCCAGAAACCTAGCTCCCATCAGTGCAAGTGCAGCAAGGGAACTTAAATTGGAGGTAGAGCAGTAGAAGAGAAAAACTGTCAAATTGAAGATATGAAGATAACTCGTGATTGGCGCGTGACTAGCTGAATGTATATAATAGTTTAGACTACGGCCAAGAGTTCTGGTTTAAAGTCCACCCTGGAGAGTACTTTTATTTTTTTCGGGAAATTTGTGAGTTTTGTTCTCCCAACGTTCGTTTTTATGTATACATAAAATTGGTAAACAGCGGCCTGTTTTAGTCAACGAGATGAGAAAAACCTGTCTAAGAAATAACATCGTAAGAATGGTAAAAAAGCATTTAGACAGTAAACGTAGAAACTATTGCGTACGGTATGTAGGCAGCATGTGAAACACGATGGAAAAAACTACAATCACGGTTCTTCTCAATATCAACAGGTTATGTATACTAACTAACTTCATATATTTTGAATCAATTTACACTAATTCGCTATAAGCCGGATGTAAAGGCTTCGTTAAAAAGTGCAAGTAACGGTGAAAGTTACATGCTTCTGCAAAGTGAATAAGCCTCTCGTCTCCTATACATCAGGCGCAGTAGTAGTAGTAGTAGTAGTAGTAGTAGTAGTAGTATAAACGGTTTTAGCTGTTCGTCAACCTGTCATTCACATTGTCTTAAGTACTTTTAGATCATTTGTTACTATATAGTACTGTTTTATTGTACCTTATCACCTTTCTTAACTATGATGTAAAATTTAGTGTATATGTAGAACCCTAGTCGTATGTGACAGAGGGCGCGAAGGTCGTAATCCGATCAGTTTCAATAAATAAATAAAATATAACTTGTAACAGCGCTACGGATACACGGATGACCATTATAACTGCCACGTTCATAAAAATTTGCACGATTAATATTCGTGGACGCAGTTTGAATGGTATTATCTTATATACATGAGTTTGCAAGTAATTTGCACAGCTAATTACAATTTTTCCCACTAACAATCTATCTTTAAAGGAACTAATCACGTTTCCATCATATCCTTCAGTACAGGTACTAAGTAAAGTAAATGACTGACATGTCGCACCGCGGTTTCTGCTAGCCAGTGAGAAAGGTCATACAGAAGTGGAAACAGCAACTTTCATTAGAGATTGGAGGCAGGTGGTTGCTTCACTAGGGTGTACTCGGATCGGCGCTCTAGGCTGCCGAGGGTAAGGTGGACATGTAGCTTGTGTGCTCGCCTGACTCAGCGCCGCCGTGTGGCTGACAGGTAATGGCAAGGGTTTCATCGAGCGACGTCTGCTCCGAGACGGCGCCCTGCCTGTTGCTGACTGCTCGCAGCATAAACGGAGGGCTGCGTGGCAGATACCGCCTGGCGCGCTTTTGTCATGCACGGAGCAGCCGACGAATGCCTCCTGTTCTAACTGTCTCTTACTTGAGACATAGACGAACACGTTAAAGTCGCAGTACAGGCTGATAAGTCGGATATCCTTCACAATGATTTTGTAAAAGGAGCACCATCTGTATTACCTGAAATATAGGTCGAAGTATTTGATAAGTGTTTGGAAGAGGATAAGGAAAAAGGAAACTAAAGAAGCAGACGACACTAGCATTTATAAAAGTGATGGACTGCAATAAATCTCGGGGGTTAACCCTAGAAACACCAAGGCATATTCCATAACGCGCGTTACCAAGTCGGGGTACTTCATATCCACCAGAAGAAAAATTTTAAACATTCTTTAATTGTTGCTGAATTGTGTTGACACTTTTTCTAAGAAAAGTACTGATGCGTAAGTAGGACCAGAACCTGAAAATCCCTATTATCACACTCCTAGCAATATGAACCCACTTCCAGTTACGTGTACTATCTGTTCCATGAATACCACAAAATAGTTAAAACTTGCAAATTTCGTTGGCTTTTGTTGAATTTTATTCTCAACGTATCTTTTAAAGAGATACTGATGTCTATGTAAGGCACTGAACCTGGCAGTCAATACGGCATTCACTGCGGAAAGTGACATCAACTACTGAGACTTAAATTTTTGGGTTAAATTTAACAGAAAAATTTGAAACACATATTGAATATGATAGGAAAATTCATTCAAAGAATAAATATATTGAAACTTCCTGGCAGATTAAAACTGTGTGCGCTTGCCCGCGAAAGGCAAAGGTCCCGAGTTCGAGTCTCGGTCCGGCACACAGTTTTAATCTGCCAGGAAGTTTCATAGCAGCGCACACTCCACTGCAGAGTGAAAATCTCATTCGGGAATAAATATATTCTTAAAAATTTTAAATTGTAAAGGAACTACTAGATACCAATAATTTCAAAAAGTGGGCATAAAGTATCCTCCCCCCCCCCCTCTCCTTGTTAATGGAAGGGTTAAGTGTTACATTTGTTGTAGAGAGATTGTACGGCAGAGCCCTGAGGAAAAGAAGCGAGGGAGAGATAGTTACTAAAAGAAAAAAATTGATCTAAAACTGGCCGATTCCGCGTCGGCAAACATTTTACATTATATAAACTTGTAAAGAAAGGAGGGGCCAGAAACTTTTGGTTACTCCTAATAGGCCTAAGACATGATTGAGAAGTTCATCTATTGAAAGCAATGAGAGGAAACTGAGAATGTTTAACAGAATTATGTAGAAGCTACGAGAGTGTTTTATAGACACCGTAGATTCCTACAAAAATAAAGAAGACGGTATCTCCGGATTTCGGGTAGCAAGGGGACCTAAGCTTCCAAGCATAGCTTCAAAATTAATGTATAAGAAACGCTTGAATACCACCTTAGAGGTGGGTGCTAACTAGATGAAACGAAGAGGAAATCCGTGCTTCGTATGTACATTTCTGGAGGGGAAGTAGTTGTACCAGGAAGCCTTTGTAAAGATCCCTAACATCACAGGTACGCAGAGGGCAGATGTCACTAAAATTGTATTATCGAAACACAGAGAGTGCTGTGACATGGGTAACTTGAAATAATGCTTGACGTAGGTGGAAATATAATTTAAACGTTATCGCAAGGAAAGAAGAAACCTTTAGACCTCTACAAAGTGAAAAAGTCGTGTTTATTATGCTATGCTGCTCACTAAACATTTAATAAGATGACTGGTTGTCGCAGATAGGGAACGAGAAATGACGTCAGGGATAGAAATATTCGTGGAAAAAAATACTAAATGCAGTGTGAATTTCGTAATACCGACTTTCAAGTTTACGATTTTCACACACCCCCCCCCCCCCCTCCCCCTCTCTGTCCCACATAGATGCGATGGATTCACAGAGTGTAGCCTATAAGTGAAAAGAGTGGACGAAGGAAGGTATTTAATGTCCTGTCGACGACCGAGCAATTAGAGACGGACCACGACTGCAGCTAGGAAATTTGCATGAAGAGTCAAACGTCATGAACACCTATCCAATAGCGCGTTGCTTCACCTTTGGAACGCAAAATAGCAGAGATTGCGCGTGGCATGGATTCTACAAATACTCGTTAGGTTTCCGGGCCGGCCGGTGTGGCCGTGCGGTTAAAGGCGCTTCAGTCTGGAACCGCGTGACCGCTACGGTCGCAGGTTCCAATCGTGCCTCGGGCATGGATGTGTGTGATGTCCTTAGGTTAGTTAGGTTCTATTAGTTCTAAGTTCTAGGCGACTGATGACCTCAGAAGTTGAGTCGCATAGTGCTCAGAGCCATTTTTAGGTTTCGGGAGCGGCAGATATCTACACACATGTCACGCAGTTCCCGTAAATTACGGGCCACTGCTTTGTACCCGCCGAGCCGGCGCCGGATGGCGTCCCAGATGAGTTGCATCGGATTCAGATCAGGCGGACTTGATGGCCAAGACATCAACGTGAGTTCGCTATCAAGGTCCTCAAACCAATATACCACGATTGTGGCATTGTAGTACAGATAGTAATACTGCTGGAATATATCATCGCCATCGGGGAACACATCAAGCATAAAGGGACGCAGGTGGTCCGCAGTAATATTCACGTAGCCGACAGCTGTCTTGATGCCTTACATAAGATCAATAAAAACCCGGCTTCCCTGGTGAGGTGCGTGTAGCGAGCATCAGTTCGCCTGAATGACAGCGTATATGGAGACGATAATCGATTAGTGTAAATGAAAAGTGATTCATCCGAGCAGGCGACACATTTCCTTTGATCCACGGTCGAATCTTGATCATCCCGTGCTCACTGCAATCATAATTGTTGTCAAATGTTTCAAATGGCTCTGAGCACTATGGGACTTAACTTCTGAGGTCATCAGTCCCCTAGAACTTAGAACTACTTAAACCTAACTAACCTAAGGACATCACACACATCCATGCCCGAGGCAGGATTCGAACCTGCGACCATAGCGGTCACGCGGTTCCAAACTGAATCGCTTAGAACTGCACGGCCACACCGGCCGGCTAATTGTTGTCGTTAAATGGAAAAAAGCAGAGATCGTTTACTGCGGAGCATTATGTTCAAGAGTGAGTTATGAACGGTGTGTTCCGAAGCACTTCCGCCTGTATTTTCAATGCACTAGGTCGTCAGATCTGATAGAACGCCACCTGTAGTATTCTACAGTGCGGGCAAGCCGGCGACAGCCACGTTCTCCGATGAGGCGTGGACGTGCAATACCTTGATGACGTTTACTTGGTGGTATCACCGTACTTCAACCAGTATTTACAGATGCTCGCGCAGACCAGTTTCTCCGTTTACGAGATGCTCGTTCCCAGGCGCTGGGAGATAATGATCTGCTCTGTGTCAAACTCACTTATGCCAGTGCGGGAGATTTCCTTCTCAGTCCTTGGCACAATCCCATCTTGTGCTCCGTCTCTAATGACTTCGATGTCGACGGGACGTTAAACCCAATCTTTTCCCCTCTTTTTGTTTTACTTTCCACCATTTGCGTTCCGTGAAGTCACTGGAATCATTCCTCATTTGTGCCAGCAACGCATATTCGGAATATCTCTCCCAGGAGTCGTCAGGCTCATTTTCACTAGTATTTCGGCAGATATTTGCTACTTTGTTGCTGTAGTCTGTCGATGGAGATGGCCGAAACAAATACAGCTTGCCGCGTCTTTCAAGCGACTCTGTGTCGACGGAAAACGTCAGTTTGTTTCCCATGACAAACAAAATCATTTTTAAACATGAATTTTACCTGCCACTCGATAGAGCAGTCCTACGTTAGTCTACTGCATTGCTTCCTTTATAGATTTATATGTAACCAGAACTACAGCAGCGACAGCGCCGCCCTGGTCTGTGCTGCCTGCTACCGCCATGGAGTAGCGCTGTTTAGTCGCTTTTAAATCTACATTTAGGTACATAATCCGCAAGCCACCATTCGGTGCATGGCGGGGGGTAGCACCTATCAGTACTAGTCATTTCCTTTACTGTTCCACTCACAAATGTAACGAGTGGAAAACGACTGTCTAAAACGCTTCGTGCGAGCCAAAACTTCTCGCAATTGATGTTTGTGGTCCTTACGCGAAATGTATGATGGCAACAGTTGGATCGTTCTGCAGTAGTCCTCAAACGTTGTTTCTCTACATTTCCACAATAGTGCCTCGCGAAAGGAGCGTCATTTTCCCTCCAGGGGTTCCCATTTCTGTTCGCAAAGAATCTTCGTAATATTTGCGTGCGGACCCAATCTACCGGTCACAAATCTAGCAGCCCGTCTCTGAGTTGCTTCGATGTTTTCCTTTAATCCGATCTGGTAAGACAGCAAAAACTCGAACAGCACTCGAGAACGGGTCGCATTATCGTTTTGTAAGCCGTCTCCTTTATAGATGAGCTACACTTTCCCACAGTTCTCCCAATAAAACGAAGTCGAGCATTCGCCTTTCCTGCAACCAACCTCGCGTGATCTTTCCATTTCATTACGCTCTGCAACGTTACCCTTAGATATTTAATCGATGTGATCGTCAGGTGGGACCCTGAAAATACTGTATTCCAAAATTTCATACTCATCTAAATCAACTTAGACTATTCTACATTTAGAAAAAGCTGTCATTCATCACATCATCCAGAAATTCTGTGTGTCATCTAATATACTCCTATGGACCCTCAAAGACACCTTCCTGAACACCACTACTTCGTCAGCAATCCACTACTGTACAGCTACACTAGCCGGCCGAAGTGGCCGTGCGGTTCTAGGCGCTACAGTCTGGAACCGCGTGACCGCTACGGTCGCAGGTTCGAATCCTGCCTTGGGCATGGATGTGTGTGATGTCCTTAGGTTAGTTAGGTATAAGTAGTTCTAAGTTCTACGGGACTGATGACTCCAGAAGCTAAGTCCCATAGTGCTCAGAGCCATTTGAACCATACAGCTACACTATTGATGACAATCAGCTGGAGACAGCGTTTGTCGTAAAACCTAGGCGTAACTATCCAGAGAAACCTTACGTGGAATGGCCATATAAAACAGATAATGGGAAAAGCAGACACCAGACTCAGATTCATCGGAAGAATCTTAAGGAAAAATAAATCATCCACGAAAGAAGTGACTTATAAGGTGCTTGTTCGCCCGATTCTTGAATATTGTTCATCTGTCTGTAATTCCTGTCGGGTAGCACTGATACAGAAGATGGAGAAGACCCGACGAAGAGCGGCACGTTTTGTCACTGGATCGTTTAGCTGGCGAGAGAGCGTTATGCGGATGCTAAACATACTCCACTGGCAGACGTTACAATAGAGGCGTTGAGCATCACAGAGGGATTTACTATTGAAATTTCGGGACAACACTTTTCAGGAGCAGTCGGCCAACATATTCAACATATTACTTCTTCCTCCCTCCCCCCCCCCCCTCCCACCCCACATACACCTCACGTATTGACCACGAGGTGAAAATTCGAGAAATTAGGGCCAATACAAAGACACCGACAATCATTCATCCCACGCACTATTCGCGAGTGGAATAGGGTTCAAATGGCTCTAAGCACTATGGGACTTAACTTCTGAGGTCATCAGTCCCTTAGAGCTTAGAACTACTTAAACCTAACTAACCTAAGGACATTACACACATCCATGCCCGAGGCAGGATTCGAACCTGCGACCGTAGCGGTCGCGCGGTTCCAGGCTGTAGGGCCTAGAACCGCTCGGCCACTCCGGCCGGCGTACCGAAAGTACACTCCACCACACAACATTAGGTGGCTTGCGGAGTATGATGTAGATGTCCTGTTCAGGATTCCAGTATCTGTTTCGAAATCTGGGGCACCTATATTTGTTTACTCTGGGGCACATATATTTGTTTACGAATGTGTCAACATTGCCAATAGACACATTCAGTCGTGCGGCGAGGTGTTTGATAGTGATCTGTCGATCATCTCGAATGAGAGTTTCCGCACGTTCCAACATTGCAGGAGTTAGAGCTGTATGTGGCTGGCCGGCACCGAGGGTGATTAGACAAGTTTACGCGGCCTTGTTGCGATGATGAAAGGCGCCTCGCCGACGACTCACCATGCTTTTGTTCACTACTGCCAGGTCTCCGTGGACATTCTGCAAGCGCCTATGAATATGTACGATGCTTTTTCTTTTTTTTTTTTCTTTTACTTCAGAAGAAACTCATTGGCAGCTTTCTGCTTCGAACGCACCTTCGTTACTTACGCCATTTTCAAGGCCACGTGTAGTACAGCCACCAACCGGAATTCATGAAGCTATAAGGCTTGAAGCCGGAGTATTCCACGATGTCACGCAACAAATTCCCTTTTTTGTAACCGAAATTAGCCGAGAAAAAAAAGTGTTGCATTAATTACTGAACGCCCTTCGTACTGTCTCTGTTAGCAAATATCAATAAAACGAATATAGAACTAGACTAATTTTGGACCGCTCTACTGAATGGGCGCACAAAATTTCTCTTTAAAAATAATTTTTTTGGTATGGGAAACAAACCGACGCTTTCTCTTTAGGCCGAGCGTCGCATGAAAGACGTGATGACCAGTGTCTGTTTAGGCCGACTCACGCTACACACTGCTACACAAAATTGCAGATATGTTACGAAATGCCAGAGAAAATACGCCTGACGACTCTTAGGAGACACATTCAGCATACTTCCCTTACAGAGTCGAATGCTCGCAAGGTCATCAGGCAGGACTGTATCTCGCTGTGGTGTGAACAGTGGAGATAATGTGATGGTACCCATTGTAGGTGCTGCACCGTGTGTATTATTTATTATAATAACTGTAAATAACTTAATAAGCGAAATGAACGTAAGGGAAACTATCCTATCTGCGTTTTAGTTGCTTAATTTTTCAGTATTACTGCCTCTTGCAACTTTCTTTTACTGTCAGCGCCATTGTTTCTCTCTCTCTATCAGTTTTCTTTTCAACATTGCAACTTGAGTGAGAATGAGATGTGCAGTCCGCACAATGTTGACAGTTGTTGTGAAATACCCCAGGTTGACTGCCATCGATGCTCTTCTTATTTGGCACTTACGGAAAGCATGGAAGAAATTGCCTGAAATAATGAGTAGGTGGAAAAAGGAGCTGGTATGTGTTTGGCTCCGTTCCTCATGAATAGTGGTCCAGTCCCCTATATTGTGCGCTGTGCTGACATCCTTTGATGTTAAATCTTGTATGACGGGACGCCTAAATGACTTATAAAATCTAAAATGTAATTATTGTGGAGATTGGCCGAATTTTTTGATACGGTACATGAATATTCAAAATATGGTCAGTGTAACAGAACATCGTGGTCAAGAAGCCGCTGAGGTTTCTACGTAGAGGCAGTTTCTTAAAATTGTAGACCATTTCTGATATTCAAATTACGAAGTACAAAAAATTCCAACGGAATTATAGTCAGCATCACATGGAAAACGTCAAGCGCACCAGTAATAAGGAACTAAAATATTGAAAAATTAGAGTGCGACAGTAGGTTACTGATGACATACAAGAATCTTCATGTTTAAAATCTACATATGATTGTATTGTTTTTTCGTTCATTCTGTGGTTGTTGGTTGTTTTTGGGGAAGGAGACGAGACAGCGTGATCATTGGTCTCATCAGAATAGGGAAGGATGGGGAAGGAAGTCAGCCGTGCCCTTTCAGAGGAACCATCCCGGCAGTTGCCTGAAGTGATTTAGGGAAATCACGGAAAACCTAAATCAGGGTGGCCGGACGCGGGATTGAACCGTCGTCCTCCCGAATGCGAGTCCAGTGTCTAACCACTGCGCCACCTCGCTCGGTTTCATTCTGTGTTCTACTTATTTATTTATCACGTATCGGGGGACTGTGCAATAATTTGGTTATGGATCTAGTCAGTACAGAGTTTACATATTATTGATTGGAAAATCGATAGACAAAATAATGTTAAAAATTAACAAAACACAAAAAATTGTAAGAGAATGTAAGAATAAATAACACTTTTCGCTTTACCGTCATCAACAACTGCAAGGAACTCCTGCGTAGAAAAAGAGCGGTGTGTAACAAGGAACTCAACTTGAATTTGGCTCTTTGCGGATTATCACTCATTTTTGCAGTTCGGTTGAAAATTAAATGTAATTTTTAGTGTACAGCTTTCTCTACGGTTCTTAATGCAGTGTTAACCAAGTGAACATCGTGTTGCAGTGGAATGAGTGATGTAATTTATGAACAGGGATGACAGTGTTAGAACTGCGAGACACTCTGATCAACGGCAACTTTTATTTAACATTCTCCTTTTCGGAGAAGAGCATTAATCGTTATTGTAGGATATCAATACACACATTACGTGGCGGAGGATTGCCAGTCCGTTATTATGATACTATGTCAACAAATAGAACCTGCTCTCATAATATGTTTCATCTCCTAATACAATTATTTGGCTACACAAGCGCGCAAACACGACTTGCCACGTCACTGGACTCACATACTGTAATTATTACACACGGAATGTACAGAGGGGTAACGGGTAGAATACCGAAAATTATTGGTCTGTTTTCGACAAAATAGCATCTTTGTATTTCCATTTTGGGGTTGTCCTTTAAGGCACCCTATGAATGAATAACGATTGACACCTGTTACCTGAAAAAACTGTAACTGACCCCCTATTGTGGTCATCGTGTTAGTGTGTTATCGATTGAGCACCAGTATCAGTTTCATGACAGGAGACCACGAAGCATCCCCAGGTTCATAGCGCTTTCTAGTAAGTAGTAGTTCCCGTCCATATAACAACTCTGTCATTAATACTAATCAGATATGCCCTTTCGGCATATTATGTTACAGCGTATGACAGTTTCGTAAACTGCGTCTTTTGTCATGTTACATGGTTTATCTACCTGTTTTCCCCAAATAATAATTACGCCTGATGTATTTATATAGGACTATTTTGAGCGGTACAGTCGCATCAATCTATGTAACTCTGCTAACAGAATAATAATGTCGTATCCGCTCATGAATTTAACTGAAAAAGGAACGAACGTCTAAGTAATATATAATCCGACATTCTTAATGCATAAAATTATATTCTTTCTGTTTTGCTCACGTTGAGGTTGATATCATGTGCTACTTCAGAGGAAAAAAAACCAAATATCCAGAGAGTTATGCAAACAAAGTAGAAAGTATTACTTAATTTGTGCTTATTAAGTAGTCCCTCTTCTCTGAGGAAAGAATCTCCATGGTATCTGCTAGTTTCAGCATACTACAGAGCAAAGCTTTCTGTTATGCAAATGATAAGCACGAGAGCTTTCGTTTGCGTGCGTTGTATAGTTAACAACATGACTAACTGTGGTGGGTCCTAAATCCTCAAATTCATGCACTAGCGAATATAGAAATAAATGGTAACTGTTATCAGAAAATGTGAATTCATGATTTCTTAATTTGGTTAAGCAAAACTGTTATTATGAAAGTAGTCGAAGCAAAGTGCTGGTATATACGCTAAATTATAAGTCTGTATAATGCGAAAGGAAATCATGTACCATGTACCTGTAGAAGTCGTGATTTTTTAAAGGAAATTGAATTTGCACAGACTTCTGGTTCATCTTACGAATAGAGTGAATAGGTGAAATCAACTTGCTCCATCAGGGACCACAAATACAAAACTGCGGAAATAAGTGAAGTATGAACGTGAAAGCTACTGTTAGGAAATTTAACAACAACTGAAGATACTAAATAAGCTTACAAAAAGTTGATTGAGGTAAAATTTACAACGAAAACTTGAGTATAAATGACAGCTCCGCCTATGTACTGCCATTTTATACCTTGTGTAGGCTACACTACCGCCATCTGTATATGTGCATATTGCTATTTCATGACTTCTGTCACCTGTGTCTATAAACAGTACAACAACAAATTCAGAAAAGTTGTTAAAGATCCAGGAGTATGTACTTCTTGTCTGAAAGTGACATATCAGGCAACAAAATCAAATCAGTATGGAAGAAAAGCAGGAAGGAAGAAAAGCAGGAAGGAAGATTGAGGTTCAGTGTCGAAATCAGTAAGGAATATTTTTAAAAGAAAGACAGGGGAAGAATCCATAGAAGATGACATTATTTTTGTTACGGGGAATTGGTAAGATGAAAATCAAGCACATCTTTCAATATGTATTTGGTGAGAAGTACTTGCTAGTGTAAATAATGATGCCAAATACCTACAGCGTTAAGGATCAGGTAAGGAAACACAAGGGAAAAAAATTAAAATTTAATTTCCTATGACTATCGAGATAGTTGTAAAAGGAATATTGACTCAGCCTGGACAAGGTTATAAAGTAAGATGACTGCGGTCTTGTTGAAGAAACCATCTGGCTTTCGACTAATCTGATACACAAAAATACAAGTCCAGCGTGCTATCCACAGTGCCTACTCTTTCAGAAATGTAAGTAACGACGACTACTCTGGTGATTCAAAGGAAGCTATAGTTACAAATTACGGTCTTTCAAAATGACAGTGAAGAAGAATGTATATGATGTGTTTCATATTATTTTACTAATGGAGTTTATATCACACAGTATTGTCTGACGAAATAAATCTCGGGTGAACAGCCTGGTATGAGTGTGCATAGGACACTGACATACTGGTGAGCTTCGACGTGGTATTTCTATTCACTAAAGTTCCGCTACAAGAATCCTTGGAACTCATAAGCCAGAAATTTGACGAAGAGACCACCAACCCTCTCAGACATGTTCTGACATCAACTTACTTCTTATTTGACGGTGAATACTACGAGTAGACAGAAGGAGTAGTTATGGGGAGGGCACTCTCACCCGTTGTCGCAAATACACTCCTGGAAATTGAAATAAGAACACCGTGAATTCATTGTCCCAGGAAGGGGAAACTTTATTGACACATTCATGGGGTCAGATACATCACATGATCACACTGACAGAACCACAGGCACATAGACACAGGCAACAGAGCATGCACAATGTCGGCACTAGTACAGTGTATATCCACCTTTTGCAGCAATGCAGGCTGCTATTCTCCCATGGAGACGATCGTAGAGATGTTGGATGTACTCCTGTGGAACGGCTTGCCATGCCATTTCCACCTGGCGCCTCAGTTGGACCAGCGTTCGTGCTGGACGTGCAGACCGCGTGAGACGACGCTTCATCCAGTCCCAAACATGCTCAATGGGGGACAGATCCGGAGATCTTGCTGGCCAGGGTAGTTGACTTACACCTTCTAGAGCACGTTGGGTGGCACGGGATACATGCGGACGTGCATTGTCCTGTTGGAACAGCAAGTTCCCTTGCCGGTCTAGGAATGGTAGAACGATGGGTTCGATGACGGTTTGGATGTACCGTGCACTATTCAGTGTCCCCTCGACGATCACCAGTGGTGTACGGCCAGTGTAGGAGATCGCTCCCCACACCATGATGCCGGGTGTTGGCCCTGTGTGCCTCGGTCGTATGCAGTCCTGATTGTGGCGCTCACCTGCACGGCGCCAAACACGCATACGACCATCATTGGCACCAAGGCAGAAGCGACTCTCATCGCTGAAGACGACACGTCTCCATTCGTCCCTCCATTCACGCCTGTCGCGACACCACTGGAGGCGGGCTGCACGATGTTGGGGCGTGAGCGGAAGACGGCCTAACGGTGTGCGGGACCGTAGCCCAGCTTCATGGAGACGGTTGCGAATGGTCCTCGCCGATACCCCAGGAGCAACAGTGTCCCTAATTTGCTGGGAAGTGGCGGTGCGGTCCCCTACGGCACTGCGTAGGATCCTACGGTCTTGGCGTGCATCCGTGCGTCGCTGCGGTCCGGTCCCAGGTCGACGGGCACGTGCACCTTCCGCCGACCACTGGCGACAACATCGATGTACTGTGGAGACCTCACGCCCCACGTGTTGAGCAATTCGGCGGTACGTCCACCCGGCCTCCCGCATGCCCACTATACGCCCTCGCTCAAAGTCCGTCAACTGCACATACGGTTCACGTCCACGCTGTCGCGGCATGCTACCAGTGTTAAAGACTGCGATGGAGCTCCGTATGCCACGGCAAACTGGCTGACACTGACGGCGGCGGTGCACAAATGCTGCGCAGCTAGCGCCATTCGACGGCCAACACCGCGGTTCCTGGTGTGTCCGCTGTGCCGTGCGTGTGATCATTGCTTGTACAGCCCTCTCGCAGTGTCCGGAGCAAGTATGGTGGGTCTGACACACCGGTGTCAATGTGTTCTTTTTTCCATTTCCAGGAGTGTATGTACATGCAACATTTCGAGGAGGAAGCTCTTGAATCAGCACATCTAAAACCCACCTGTTTCTTTAGATATGTTGACGATACCTTCCTTATCTGGCCACATGGAAGAGATAAACTGGCAGACTTCCTCACACATCTCATCTCCAGACACGAGAATATTAAGTTTACCATGGAGATCGAAACGGATGGGATGCTCCCTTTCCTAAATGTTTTGATTAGAAGACGAGTTGACGTCACTTTGGGCCAAAGCGTGTATAGGAAGAAGACGCATATCGATTTGTACCTACATGCGGATAGCTGCCACCACCCGGCACTAAAGAATGGCGTGCTCAAAAGTCTTGTACACAGAGCTCACACCATCTCCGACAGGGACACTCTCCAACAAGAATTGGACCATCTGAAGACCGTGTTTCGGAGGAACGGTTACAAGGAAGGGCAAATTCGGAAGGCTCTACATCCCACACCTACAGCACCGGCGGAAACTGAGGTTGAACCTCAGGAGGAGGCGGCCTTGGCTATTATTTCTTTTTGTGGGGCCTTACTCGGAAAAATTGGACACATTTTACGTAAACAGCAAGTGAAAACCATCTTTAGTCCTCCTATCAAAACCAAGAACCTTCTTAGTACTGTCAAGGACAACCTTGGTCTACGTAAATCAGTGGTTTATTAAATACCTTGCCAATGCGGTTGTGTACATAGGGCAGACCATTCGTACCATTGAGGACCAATGCCGAGAACGTCAACGGCACACTAGACTGCAACAGCCCAGTAAGTCGGCAATCGCTGAGCATTGCCTGTCGGAACACCACAGCATGGATTGTGTCCAAACCAAAGTCCTGACACAGACTTCCAAATACTGGGACTGTGTCATCAAAGAAGCCATAGATATCAGAGTTATGGAGTTACAATTAAATCGTGACAGTGGCTACATCCTTAACAAGGCGTGGGAACCCGCGATCACCCGGATTAAGAAGAAAAAGGATATTTCCCAGAGTGTACCGACTTCGGGGGAGGAGGGAAGAATAACGAGAGCGGCGCCGTCAGACCCTCCTGAACGAGAAGACCTAGGACGCAGCGCCCAGACGGCGGGAGAACGGACGCTGTACCTGGACCGCGCGCGGGGCGTGGACCGCACCGACTCATAGGAAGCGCCTGAGGGAGGAGCGGGAGGGGGATTGTCCTATATTCATGGCGCGGGCCCACCGCCGGTCAGTACATAAGCTCACCTGACGATGACAACGTGGTCGATTGCCGAAATATTGTGTTCTATGCACACTCATACCAGGCTGTTCACCCCAGATTTATTTCGTCATAAAATACGCCTGGAGAAATTGATGTATTGTCTGATTTGCTCTGAAGACTGCTAGGCAGAACTGAAGTCATAGATATCTCAAGTAGATAATTACGTGAACGGGTAACCATGTCCAGAAATGCTCTGTTTCTGTGATGCATGAAATAACGTCTAACCCATCTGTTGTGTCAATGAGCTGTAGTAATATACTGTTTAAAAGTATGTATAAGGAATTAGGATTGAACTTAGCAACTGCCAAGTGCAAGTAATGTAAGTGAAGGTCAATAAAAATGTTTTTCTCTCAGTTAGTTACTGAACTTGCACTGCTGTAAACTGAGTAAAGGCTGAACAGAATAATCAATTTACTTAAGAATAAGTAGGTTAGTCATTGTAGGGAAAACATGCGCAAGGTACATTTTTGTGCTGCTTTTATTAGATCAGTATTTACGTAAAGTAATAACTGAGAAGGTATACATGCATCATACTACGTGAGTAATATCCCCACTGATCTATCTACAAACCCACATAAATTATTATAAGCGTACATAAACGTCGATAGTAACATTACCATCACTGCTTTGTCTAAAAGACCAGAGAAAAAAGCGAATATAGGTGTATATTTAACTGTTACCACATGCCTCACATTGTTATACACTCGACACACATACAGAATTTGAACTCCATGTTGTTGCAACTCGCTCAACTTACCTATATGAGATTGAAAACCCCATGAAACATAGACAGTGATTTGTTACTGTGGAAGGTTTCAAAATCATGGGGACTGCACAAAAATTTAAATAAATAGCTTAAAGGATAGTAATGGCCTGGTAAAGGTTTAAGATGACCACTTATAATGGATAGTGAGGAGATGTCATTATGACTCAAGGAAAATCATTCGTGTAGCAGAAATAAATATTACTCAACTACTTATTTAGCCAGTCGTTACAAATGTGAGTACTGAGTTCCTCTTTTTCCCCTTTGAAGGCGGCTAGACAGACTGGATACAACGAGAAACCCACTCAGACAATTTCTAAATCCATAGTTCAGTTAAATCGAAATCTTTACGGAAAATGATACATAAACTTGTAGGAAGTGAAGATAAATACGGAAACATGACAAATACGACACATTACCATCTCTAATACGATGTAGGTAATCTGTGGGCATTCAATACAACTTCCAGTCGTCTCTAAACGGATAAGTATATGTCCTGTATAGTTTTCAAGAGAATCTTATACTATTCATCCTGCAAAACATTCGGTAACGATGATGCCGATGGATAGCGATCACTCACCTTTCCTCCAAAGTAGACCACAAAGCTCCAATAATATTGAAATCTGGTGACTATGGTGTGCAAGGAAGAAGCAGCAATTCATCCTTGTGCTCACAAAACAGGTCCTGGATGACGCGAGCTGTGAGAACAGGGGCTCTGTCGTCTTGAACACAGCATCACCCGTGGAGGACAGATATTGTATCACAGGCTGGACCTGATCAGCCAAAACGGTCACGTAATTCTTGACAGTAATGCGTCCTGGCAGAGTAACAATGGGGCCATGAAATACCACGATATGGCTGTTCAAATAATTACCGTGTTTCACTCTTGGGACGTAATCTCGGCAAGAAGTTGGGAACAGTGTAAACATGACTCATCCGGTGAGATGACATTGTTCCGCGGTTCCATAGTCCAGGTTTTATGACTTTGTTTTCCAGTTAAGAGCATTTCCATCACTGATGAGTGGTTCTGGAATTCCATCTCACACTGCAGTTTCTTGCTTATGGACCTTCGTTGACGTTGTTTTGGTGCTGGCAGGGTTCGCGTGTGCGACGTTCAATTCTGCAACGAGTTTTGCAGCTGTCGTCCTCTTAGTTTTTGTCAGAATCAATTTGAAGGATCGTCCTTCACGATCACTCAACACACTCTTTTAATCCCGTTGTGACATAGCGGATGATGCTTTTCCACTTTTTCTGTATACAGTACAAATATTCCATTTGGTTCCTCTTGAAACATCAAACATATCGGCTTTCTATTTTGCGGGAGCACCCACCGTAGTACTAACAATATGCTCAAATTTGAATTCACTTAGCTCCGACATAGTGTTCTCACAACTACGCAGAACATTTTTCTGACCACGACTGAAACTTGCGACGTATTGAGGACATTGCACAGGTGTCATTCGTGGCCAAATACAGCAGGTCGCCGTGCAGTCCTGGCTATAGTCTGCGTTTGTGTTGAAGAATGCATTTCTCGCAGTATTTCCATGTTTTTATCAAACCCCTGTACTCCTGAAATAAAGAAATGAGTTCGGAATACTAGCAACATGAGGTGCTGCAACACATTTCACACATAATACATGACTATATCGAATAAAAGAAAATCGCAACACAGGGCGACAAGTTTTGCGTCCCTCGTCTCTAGATACTGCAAGTAAACTCCAAACTCTAACGTAACTGGATCCCACATGTATATACAGTATATTCGCAGGCCGGTCCTGCATCTCTTCTTCTCGGCGCAGAAAGAAGTCACGAAGAAGATACTACTGCCATCTTCCCCCGTGTCGGTTCAAAGAGCTTGACGCAAGGCAGGCTAGGATTGAATATCGCACGCATCCTTGGACATGCTATAGGGCAGTGAAGCCGTGCACTAAACAATTGTATCGCCACAATTAAACGAATCTAGCAACCTCACTTCAGCGTAACTCATAATTAGTACACACATATCCTGCTAATTATAGTAGCCGCAGTGCATAGATATTACGCTAAACGCTTTTGTAATAGTGCAAGATGATGCAGAAGAAGACAGAATGGTTCAAATTGCTCTGACCACTATGGGATTTAACATCTGAGGCCATCAGTCCCCTAGAACTTAGAGCTACTTAAACATAACTAACCTAAGGGCATCAGACACATCCATGCCCGAGGCAGGACTCGAACCTGCAGCCTTAGCGGTCGCGCGGTTCCAGACTGAAGCGCCTAGAAGAAGACACATCGAGCATATAATATAATATGTAGGCCTATATTCTATTCATTTCATTTCATATGCACCTGAATACTGGACATTCTTATCATATTCGCAAATTATTTACAAACTTGTAAATACCAGAAGTACAGGAAGGTACTATTCCTTCTTAATCTAGCTGGCACAGCTGAGTGAAATACATTGCTTCAAAATTTGTCTCTGTCGTTCGATTCTGGTCATTAGTCCCTGTTTATTTCATAACCTGCAGGGAGCCATGCTCTGACTGTAGGCATCCATAATGACAGTTCCGAAACATCCTATATTCTCAATACTGTTCGAGAAAACTGAAACAGGAATAGTCGGAATTAACTGAAACACTAAAGGTATGATCAGCATGGTAGCAATATCTCACTAAGACAGTAGAGAAATTGCGTGTATACCCCCCCAATACGAAACTTATTTTGTACGACTAGATAGTTCAGTTTTACATTGATTTCATCTGCTGAAGAACTATTAAACGAAGTGGAGAAGAACCAGCAGCAACGTCAGGTCGTTGTTGATAACGTGTCATGTAGCTTAGTGTCTGGCTGTTATGTCAGAGTTTGATATCCTTCTAAAATTTCAAAGTCAGAAACTGTTTACAGCACCATATTACTATTATTATTATTTCTTTCTTTTCTCAGACGTTATGTCTGGTCAAAATGGAAAGTGACGCGGACCTTGATCAAACGTGACTTCCTTTTAACTTTACGGTATATGTTATATTGCATTTAGGAACTTTCGGGTAATTGAACATGTATCAATAATTACGGATTTCTGTAGTTGTATATATAAGTTTGGATGTAGCTGTATTGCGTTGATGTACTGGTGGATATTGTGTGGTATGACTCCTGTAGTTGATAGTGTGGTGTCACCGCCAGACACCACACTTGCTAGGTGGTAGCCTTTAAATCGGCCGCGGCCCGTTAGTATACGTCGGACCCGCGTATCGCCACTATCAGAGATTGCAGACCGAGCGTCTAGAAAGACTTCCTAGCACTCGCCCCAGTTGTACAACCGACTTTGCTAGCGATGGTTCACTGACAAAATACGCTCTCATTTGCCGAGACGATAGTTAGCATAGCCTTCAGCTACGTCATTTGCTACGACCTAGCAAGGCGCCATTGCCAGTTACTGTTGATGCTGTAAAACATGTACCGTCAAGAGCGATGTTCACCATTTATGGGCCCGCATCTCGTGGTCGTGCGGTAGCGTTCTCGCTTCCCACGCCCGGGTTCCCGGGTTCGATTCCCGGCGGGGTCAGGGATTTTCTCTGCCTCGTGATGGCTGGGTGTTGTGTGCTGTCCTTAGGTTAGTTAGGTTTAAGTAGTTCTAAGTTCTAGGGGACTGATGACCGTAGCAGTTAAGTCCCATAGTGCTCAGAGCCATTTGACCCACCATTTATGGATTAAAGTTAAGTATTCCAGCAGCTACGTACGTTTTTTGCTAGTCTAATTTCCTTGACCTGTTCCAGACCTCACGCCAGCCTGCGTGAGCTAAACGCGTGCCTTTCGGCTTCCTCTATTCATACGGGTTGGCCCTCTTGCCAATCCACAACAGATAGTATAATTGGTATAATGTCAACTTTATCCTGATGCCACATGTCCTTGACTTCCTCAGCCAGTTGGATGTATTTTTCAATTTTTTCTCCTGTTTTCTTCTGTATATTTGTTGTATTTGGTATGGATATTTCGATTAGTTGTGTTAGTTTCTTTTTATTGGTGAGTATGATGTCAGGTTTGTTATGTGGTGTTGTTTTATCTGTTATAATGGTTCTGTTCCAGTATAATTTGTATTCATCATTCTCCAGTACATTTTGTGGTGCATACTTGTATGTGGGAACGTGTTGTTCTATAATTTTATGTTGTAAGGCAAGCTGTTGGTGTATTATTTTTGCTACATTGTCATGTCTTTTGGTGTATTCTGTATTTGCTAGTATTGTACATCCACTTGTGATGTGATCTACTGTTTCTATTTGTTGTTTGCAAAATCTGCATTTATCTTTTGTGGTATTGGGATCTTTAATAATATGCTTGCTGTAATATCTGGTGTTTGTTTGATCCTGTATTGCAATCATGAATGCTTCCGTCTCACTGTATGTATTGCCTTTTCTCAGCCATGTGTTGGATGCGTCTTGATCGATGAGTGGCTGTGTTAAATGATACGGGTGCTTGCCATGTAGTGTTTTCTTTGTCCAATTTACTTTCTTCGTATCTGTTGATGTTATGTGATCTAAAGGGTTGTAGAAGTGGTTATGAAATTGCAGTGGTGTAGCCGATGTATTTGAGTGATTGCTTTGTGTATTTTGCTCGTTCTAGAAAGAATTTTCTTAAATTGTCTACCTGTCCATAATGTAGGTTTTTTTATATCGATAAATCCCCTTCCTCCTTCCTTTCTGCTTAATGTGAATCTTTCTGTTGCTGAATGTATGTGATGTATTCTATATTTATGGCATTGTGATCGTGTAAGTGTATTGAGTGCTTCTAGGTCTGTGTTACTCCATTTCACTACTCCAAATGAGTAGGTCAATATTGGTATGGCATAAGTATTTATAGCTTTTGTCTTGTTTCTTGCTGTCAATTCTGTTTTCAGTATTTTTGTTAGTCTTTGTCTATATTTTTCTTTTAGTTCTTCTTTAATATTTGTATTATCTATTCCTATTTTTTGTCTGTATCCTAGATATTTATAGGCATCCGTTTTTTCCATCGCTTCTATGCAGTCGCTGTGGTTATCCAATATGTAATCTTCTTGTTTAGTGTGTTTTCCCTTGACTATGCTATTTTTCTTACATTTGTCTGTTCCAAACGCCATACTTATATCATTGCTGAATACTTCTGTTATCTTTAGTAATTGGTTGAGTTGTTGATTTGTTGCTGCCAGTAGTTTTAGATCATCCATGTATAGCAAATGTGTGATTTTGTGTGGGTATGTTCCAGTAATATTGTATCCATAATTTGTATTATTTAGCATGTTGGATAGTGGGTTCAGAGCAAGGCAGAACCAGAAAGGACTTAATGAGTCTCCTTGGTATATTCCACGCTTAATCTGTATTGGCTGTGATGTGATATTATCTGAATTTGTTTGGATATTAAGTGTGGTTTTCCAGTTTTTCATTACTATGTTTAGGAACTGTATCAATTTAGGATCTACTTTGTATATTTCCAATATTTGTAGTAACCATGAGTGGGGTACACTATCAAAAGCTTTTTGGTAATCAATGTATGCGTAGTGTAGAGACCTTTGTTTAGTTTTAGCTTGATATGTCACCTCTGCATCTATTATCAGTTGCTCTTTACATCCTCGCGCTCCTTTGCAGCAGCCTTTTTGTTCTTCATTTATAATTTTGTTCTGTGTTGTATGTGTCATTAATTTCTGTGTAATGACTGAAGTTAATATTTTGTAGATCGTTGGTAGGCATGTTATGGGGCGATATTTAGCTGGGTTTGCTGTGTCTGCTTGATCTTTAGGTTTCAGATAAGTTATTCCATGTGTAAGTGTATCAGGGAATATGTATGGGTCTGCAATGTAACTGTTAAATAATTTAGTTAGATGTGAATGTGTTGAGGTGAACTTCTTTAGCCAGAAATTTGCTATTTTATCATTTCCAGGGGCTTTCCAATTGTGCGTAGAATTAATTGCTCGGGTGACTTCATGTTGCAAAATTATCACTTCAGGCATTTGTGGTATCATCTTGTATGTATCTGTTTCTGCTTGTATCCACCGTGCATGCCTGTTATGTTGTACCGGGTTTGACCATATGCTGCTCCAGAAGTGTTCCATGTCTCTTATGTTTGGTGGATTGTCTATTTTTATGTGTGTGTTATCTATTGTTTGGTAAAATTTCTTTTGGTTTGTGTTGAATGTTTGGTTTTGTTTCCTTCTATTTTATTTATTATTATTATTATTATTATTATTATTACTACTAGTATTATTATTGCTATTATTTCTTTTGTGTATTTGTCATGGAACTTACCGTTGATAAAATATCTTTAGTCACATGTATACATAGGGACTACACAAATGTTTTTCAAAATTTTAGCACCGAGTTCAACCGTCACGCGAAATGTGAGGACAGATTTCGAAAAACTATCTCCTTACGCTACTGAAGACAATCAAAAAGTATACACTGTGGTAAAGTTCCGTTACCGTTAAGAATGACTGGAGCATATTACGTATTCGAACACGATGAATTCTAGTGTGTCATCCATGTGCCAGTTTGAGTCAACATATAGGCATCTACAAACATACTCAGCAAGCTACCGTATGGTGGTTAGCGGAGGGTACCCTGTACCACTGCTAGTCACATCTTTCTCTGTTCTACTCTCAAACAGAGCCAGGGAAAGCCGACTATCTATATGACTCCGTACAAGTCCTGATCTCTCTAATCTTATCCTCATGATCCTTAAGCGAAATGGAAGTTGGCTGGAGTAGATTATTTCTGCTGGCAGCATCAAATGCCGATTCTCTGAATTTTCTGAATATTGCTCCTCGAAAAGAACGTCGTATTCGCTTCAGTGATTCTCCTTTGAGTTCCCGCAGCATCTCAATAATAGTTGCGTGATGTTCGAACCAACCGGTAACAAATATAGCTGCCAGCCTGTGAATTGCCTCGACGTCTTCCTTTAATTCGACCTGGTGCGTATCCCAAACACTTGAACATTACTCAACAGTGGGTCGCACTAGCGTCCTATGTACGGTCTCCTCTGCAGATGAATATACTTACTTTAAATTCTCCTAATAAACCGAAGCCGACCACTCGCTTTTCCTACTACAGTCCTTACATGCTCGTTCCATTTCATCTCGCTTTGCAACGTTTCGCCTAGGTATTTAGCCGACGTTACTGTATTAAGTTGTTCACTAATTATGAGCCCGTGTGGTCTGACTCGCTGCTTCCCGTAAGGAGAGGCGTGTCGGCACCCTGCACGAATGCGCCCGGCGGGTTAGTGTCGAGGTCTGGTGTGCCGGCCAGCCTGTGGAAGGTTTTCAAGGCGGTTTTCTATCTGACTCGGCGAATGCGGGCCGGTTCCCCTTATTCCGCCTTGGTTACACTACGTCGGCGATTCCTGCGCAAACACTGTCTCCACTTACGCGTACAGCATAATTACTCTACCACGCAAACATTTGGGGTTACATTCGCCTGGTATGATACGTTCCCAGGGGTCCACTGGGGACGAACCGCACAATAACCCTGGGTTCGGTGTGGGGCGGCGGTGAGGTGGGTGGACTGCTGTTGTCTGTTGTGGGGTTGTGAACCACTGAGTGTTACGGCGGGACGAAGCTTCTCCGTCGATTCTAGGTCCCCAGTTTAATAAACGCGACACACACACACACACACACACACACACACACACATACACACATTAACAATACCGTATTCGAATTTTTGTCCTACTAATTTAAACTAACTTACATTTTTGTACATTTAGAGCCAATTGCCATTCATCACACCAACTAGAAATTTTGCCTAAGTCTTCTTGTATCCTCTTGCGGTCACTCAATGACGACACCTTCCCATCCAGTACACTATCATCAGCAAACAATCGCAGACTGCTGCTTACCTTGTCCACCAGATCGTTTATGTGTACAGAAAACAACAGCGGTCCTGTCACACTTTCCTGGGACACTCCGGAAAATACCCTTGGCTTTGCCTGCCGAGGGGCTCTAGGAGCTACAGTCTGGAGCCGCGCGACCGCTCCGGTCGCAGGTTCGAATCCTGCCTCGGGCATGGATGTGTGTGATGTCCTTAGGTTGGTTAGGTTTAAGTAGTTCTAGGGGACTGATGACCTAAGAAGTTAAGTCCCATAGTGCTCAGAGCCATTAGAAGCCTATACCCTTGGCTCTGATGAACACTCGCCGTCGAGAACAGAATATTGGGTTGTGTTACTTAAGAAGTCTTCAAGCCCTCACGTACCTGGGAACCTATTCCGTATGCTCGAACTTCCGTTAACAGTAGGATCTGTGGCATTGTGCCAATACTTTACGGAAATTTAGGAATGTAGAATCAGCAAGTTGCTCTCCACCTGTGGTTCGCAGTATTTCATGTGAGAAAAGGGTAAGCTGAGTTTCGCACGAGCGATGCCTTCTAAAACTGTGGTGACGTATGGACATTATATTCTAGCTGAGAATACATTCAAGGATTCTGCGGCAAACTGTTGTTAAAGATTTTTGTGGGTCCATTCTTTTATCCTTCTTATATACAGGAGTCACCTATGCTGTTTTCCAGTCCCTTGGGACTTAGCGCTGGGCAAGAGATTCACGATAAATTGAAGCTAAGTAAGGGAACAGTGCCGTAGAGTACCCTTCGTAAAATCGAAATGGGAATCCATCAGGACCTGGCGACTTATTTAATTTCAAGTCTTTCAGTTGCTTCACCAGCGATGGTTATTACTACGTCCTCAATACAGGGGTCTGTGCGATGGTACAACGACGTATGTTTGTACAATTCCCCTACGTGAACGATTTCTTAAATTCAAAATTTAATTTGTTTTGTATACGTCATTCCAGCTAAACATAGCAAAATGTTATAGTTCTAGAGCTACAACTGTTTCACACAAGCTTCCTTACTGTGCATTGCGGAGGGTACTTTGAGTAACACTACCATCCAGGCCCGTCTTTCGTAAATGCCACGAGAATAACGACAGTCGTCAAGCATGTGTGTGTGCTTTAATTTCTCTTATTTTAGCATCACAATCATTTGGTAAGATAGTTATCTGCTTCTCTATAGGTAAAACGTGAGTTCTCATAGTCTCGCGGTGATCCCCTCCGTAACGTACAGCACCTCTGTGGTAACGTATCTCACTGGCCACGTGTCAGCATCTCTCGCCCTTACTAAACGAAACTGTGACGAAACGTGCCTTTTTTCTTTTGATCTCCTCATTAATCCTACTCGCTATTAGTTACAGACCGATGAACTGCACTGAAGAACAGGTCAAAAGAGGTATATGTTTGGTTAGTGGATTATGTTAACTTGCGAGCTCTCCAGTGACTCTTGGACTTACACTTACTTTTACTGCAACTAAATTTACACTCTCGTTCCATCGGACGCACAGTCCTAAATATTTTTCGATTATTACTTTTGCCCGTGATTGACTGCAAATTTTGTAATCCAGCAATATGGAGTATTTCCATTTATTTATGCCCAAAACCTCGCAGTTTATTAAATTGAGGGTTAACTGTCAGTCCCTGCACTAGGCGTCGATAGTCAGCATTTCTTCCTATGTTTATCTAAGTACCACATCATCATCCACGAATAGTCTCAGAAACATTTGTACATGCTGAGTGCAAAACTCAGCTTACCCTTTTCTCACATGATACACTGCGAACTATGGATACAGAGCAACAGGCAGATCCCATATTTCTAGATTTCCGAAAAGCATTTTACATGCTGCCCCCTTGCTGGCTGGTGACGAAGGTACAAGCATATGTGATAAGTTCACAGATATGTGAGCGTCTCGAAGACACTTTAAGTTCAAATGGTTCAAATGGCTCTGAGCACTATGGGACTTAACATCTGAGGTCATCAGCCCCCTAGACTTAGAACTACTTAAACCTAACTAACCTAAGGACATCACACACATCCATGTCCGAGGCAGGATTCGAACCTGCGACCGTAGCGATCGTGCGGTTCCAGACTGAAGCGCATAGAACTGCTCGTCCAAACCGGCCGGCACTTTTTAAGTAATAGAACCCAGTATTACAGTAAAAGAGAAAAGGGAGAAAGGGAATTATGGACGCAGTTGGATGAAAAAAGGGATAAAGTCTCAAAAAAGGGGAAAAGGGCAATAAAAAATGTATCTTTTCGCAACTAGAGGAAGAATTTCGGACTGTTATGTCTTTCTGAAGAGCTTTAATTTACCATAAGGAAGTAGGTGCATACATAGAAATCTCAACACTGGTAATGACACAACGAAATATTCGGGACAGAGCATGCAGGTGATGCGCATGTACAGACATGAAACAGAAACCGCCTAGTGAACTAAAATCACAATTTCCAGCATTTTCGGTGAGGGGCAGCTCTCTTCTTCAATAACAAGCATCAATTCCACGCCAGTTTTATAAATATCTTCCACGCCAATTTTATTTTACCACCATGTATGATGAAAAATAACGGCCGCATACGACTCTTTCACCCTTGTATATGAATATAACTCCAACTTAGA
Organism: Schistocerca nitens; assembly: GCF_023898315.1. Taxonomy (NCBI): domain Eukaryota; kingdom Metazoa; phylum Arthropoda; class Insecta; order Orthoptera; family Acrididae; genus Schistocerca; species Schistocerca nitens. The sequence continues at coordinate 264,420,717 of NC_064616.1, forward strand.
ACGACGTGCTGTGTTCTGTTTGCTATACAGTATATATCCGCCTAAATAGCCAAGCGTGTTAACCAGCCGCTTCTGGAACAAGGGGCATCGATGCTGGCACGGATATAATCCGCCGTACGGATTAATGACTGTGGCATGTGAGCCGACACTCGCGGATTTGGTGTTTAGGTGGTTTGCCACATTCCACTAATTAAATGCACGTCTGGTACCCACTTTCAGCCACAGAACACGTTACTAAGTCATTTAGAAAACGTTCTCACACTTCCACAAGGGATTTACTTCAGACGCAGGCACATGGAGAAATAGGTGTCGTCCTGGGGGTTAATAAGAGACTGGAACCCAGAATCCATGTTATGAGCATCGTCATCTCCCTGCTGTAGAGTCATGCGTCAGCTCTCGATGTTGGTTCGTTATTTCATAAGCTAGAAGTTCGTTCACTATGTGACAGTGCGAATTGTATAGAACCCGAAATCAAAAAGCACTGCGGTTCTAGGCGCTACAGTCTGGAACCGTGCGACCGCTACGGTCGCAGGTTCGAATCCTGCCTCGGGCATAGATGTGTGTGATGTCCTTGCGTTAGTTAGGTTTAAGTAGTTCTAAGTTCTAGGGGACTGCTGACCTCAGAAGTTAAGTCCCATAGTGCTCAGAGCCATTGAAATAGCACATCATTAATATGCTGCAGTGCATGGACGAACACTTTCACAACGGCGCTTTTCGCGAAATTTATATTGATTCCTACAGAGAAGATAATAAAGTCCAAGAGCTGAACAGTACCCGAACGTAAAATTGTACAGAATTCTACAACTGATCGACGTCAGCGATATAGGTCCAGAATTACGAACATATTTTCAACGGTATTCGATGATGGAAGTGGCCCAGTGGTAAGGCACTGGACACGCATTCAGGAGCACGGCTGTTAAAATCTCCGTCCAGCCATTGAGATTTATGTTTCCCGTGGTTTCCATAAATCGGTCAAAGCAAATTCCGGAATTATTCATTTGAAAACCACACTGCTGATTTCTTTCGAGATCCCTCTCGAATCCAAGTTTGTGTTGTGTCTCTACTGACCTCGTCGGCTACGAGACGTTAAACCCCATCTTTCGCCTTCGACGACCAGTACTGAAAATGTGAATGACGTGTGCCTTTTTCCAGTCGCAAGGAATAAGTCGCTACTCCACCGACCTACAATAAACTGCCACTAGAAGGTTAGCAAGCGATTCCCATAATCTACGTGAATTCAACTGAGAAAAAGAACAGCAGTACGGTCGTTCTCATTCGAACTAGTTCAGGAAATGGAATTCACTATTTGAGGCCTATATGTGCTAACTTTTGTTTCAGTGTCAGTGATATCATTGAGCAGCTGCTTACCAGTTTCACGTAATAACAAAATACTAAAGGAAGTCGGTCGGAAAATTCACTTTCAGATTGACTGATTCTCCTTGCATTCGTATCTGTGCGCTCATTTTCTCTTCGTTCAACTAACTTTTGACAAAAAGGCTTTGTCTTCATCTGAACCTGCGATGAAGCTCTATCTATTGGTGTCAATTTTCTAATATATATATATATATTGTACGATGGTGCACCTTTCTCTCCCCTCCCAATTTTACTCGACACTCAGCGCACGTCTAAACCTTATGGTCAAAGCTCTTGAAAGCTGTCCATTGATCTAGAAGACAATAGATCAGAGTCGTTAGGAACATGTGCTGTCTCTTAATTTCTATTCTTTTGTTACAGTTATATAGTACCACTTAAGCAGTAATGCATCGAATCATGGAATATCCGGCAAGTTCTGTATACTGTTACAACCCATGCGATAATGCAATATGTATGTGCTTGATGTATGGTTACATTAGCTTTCCCATACATTACTCGCAACTGAATTTATTATAGATTTGACTGTATTGTTAGTCTGCAGTGAAGATGAAGTTCTAACTCCGAAAAAAATATTTAATGTGCTGACAGCGACGAAGTCATTAGAGATGGATGTCTGAAGCAAGCATATCTAGGTGTGTAGAAAAAAAAAAATGAGGAACGTAACCTGCAACTTAAGTTTATAGTCGCATCATGTATGTCGCATAGAACAATAAGCATGGGAAGGGAAGGATTTTGTGTTTCGTTTAATAAACACACGTAATTTGAAACGAAATTATGAATGCAAAACACAGTAATAGTTAATGTCACTAGATACACTTACAAATGTTTTAATTAGTAACCCAGGAATTCACTAAGAAGTAATTTCTGTAAGAACCTCGCTATTGACATTGTGTCAGCTCAGATAAAATGTAGAGTCGTACGACACTGTTGGCTGTGAGGAGTTCCCCGGGTTCGATTCCCGGCGGGGTCAGGGATTTTCTCTGCCTCGTGATGGCTGGGTGTTGTGTGCTGTCCTTAGGTTAGTTAGGTTTAAGTAGTTCTAAGTTCTAAGTTCTAAGGGACTGATGACCTAAGATGTGAAGTCCCATAATGCTCAGAGCCATTTGAACCATTTTTCGTGAGGAGTTCTGAAACTGTCACATGCAAAACAAGAAAAAATCTTATTTTACACTTTTGCAATTTTAGTAGCAAAGGAAGCTGTCAAGCATTCGAAGGACAGAACATCGTCAATACTGTTATATATCGTCACTTCATTGTATATAGCGAAGAGATTTCGAGTTTAGTATGGGGTACTGGTGGAGAGTCCTATGAGAGATAATTACAGACACTATCATTGCTGTTTTTACCGGCCATAATAATGGTGGCAAAAATGTCTTCCATGACCTGAATTTGAACCGTTGCCTCCCAGTCAAACGCCAATTAGCGTTTGTGACCACGGCCACGGAGGCGAGATGCATTCACGTGTGAAAACGTGACAACGAACTTCGCTCAGTACCTGAAGCATTTTGTGTTTAATTTAATGAACTAAGTTGGATATTCAGACAATTGCACCTCTAAAGCAATATTATACGTTTACGAGCAGTTGAACCGAAAGCAATTGTTGTCGTGGGGAGAGCACATCTGTTACCCGGGGGAGAGGGGGGGGGGGAGGGGGAGGGGATGAGGTCTGTTGCTCACGTGAAAGATATCTTGTCAGATCATACATAAACCGTAGCCATGACAGTCGGAAAGAAGATGGGTAGGACGTGAGATACCAGTCAAAAATATGATGGCAGGATAGCGGGTGCCCGGCGAGTGGAACAGTCCACCTTCGAATCGTGCACGAATAAACCATCGATCATGGATGTCGGAAAAGCCTTACCGGCAAAGTAAGCTACAATGAGTGATGCTTTTTTGATGGAAGAGTTTAGTATCGATTAACGCGAGTTTTAACAGGGGACGTATGGGACATAGCACAGCAGAGGATTTGTTAGCACAATGCAAGAGCAGCGTTGGTAGGCATCTGTGAATCCTCTCTGAGGCGTACATAAGCCATTGTTCCACACGTCGAGTTCTTCCCATTGAACGTCACAAGGCACTACAATTAACAGGTGAGCAGGAACATTGTCATTGGATAACCAAGTATGGTGGACGTCCGCCTGGAATGCCAACTCTTGTCACACACTAGTACACGCCAGCAGCAATGTCCAAAAATCACTTGATTGCGCTGGCTGTAGATTATGGCATCTGAAGGGCACGTTGATCAGTCTAGAGTTAAGTAGGCTGGGACTGAACAGTGAAGTTCAGATTCCAGAGCCTAAAGCAGAAGCTACGGTGAAATTGTGCAGAAGTCTACAAGAATTTAAGATTTCGTTGTGTTCTTAAATACGTGAAACAAATGACAGCTCTTAGCCAACTATCACCGGCGCAGTAATTATTCTAGTTTTAGTCATTCTTCATTCTTCAGAAATCTAATGCTGCTGTAGCCCACACAGCGTTTTAGCATCATGTGGTAGTCTCACTGGGTATATGATCCAGTGGGTTTAGTGCTGACACCGCACTCAACAGCCCTTTGACCAGAACGAATGCTTACCGACTTTCAGCACGACACGGTTTATTAAATTTACACTCGCACACCTGACCGACGTTTTGAGCAACTGTCAGGAAAACTTGAGAGAGAGACACCTTTATGGTAGTTGAGTGAGAGGGCCAAGTATTTAATTATTATTAGTGCGAGGAATGGTGTTTTTGAACTTACTGTCAACCAAATGTTCCTCCCACAAGCTGCTATAATGAAATATGTGGTCTCAAGTCGAGAACGCTACTTTGGAACACTCCATTTGAGACCTCATCCGGGAGAGAGGTTATGAGAAGATATACCTTCCGGTTAAATTGAATTAGCACTAAGTAAGATGTATAGGGAGGGGACGAAGAGGTGGTGAAACGGAAATGACACGGAAGAAGCTCTAGCGAGCTGTTAGAAGCCAGAGGGCCTTGAGTACCGCATAATTTGTCATCGTTTATAGCACGACGGGAGCAAAGCTCTGCAGTGCTAAATGTATGGCTGCAGGGTGTTTTATGACACGCTGGACGGAAACGACAATGCCTGGTCTTGCGTCCAGTAAGTCCTTCCTTCCAAGAACTGCCAGAGACAAGACCATGCGAATCAGAATTTAACATTTTCTAAGTTTAAATGACCTCCAGAGAGCGAGGCTAATCATTGGCCAGAACACCTTCACTTTCATCTTCACCTTCTCCCAGAGCTAGAGGAGCGTTCCTACCGTCCGCTACTCCGCTACTTCGTGACGGACAGAGCTAAAAAGAAGATATGTTTTAGTATTACACATCTGTAATGTATGTGGTTGATGAGAAGTGGATCAGGAAAGTTGAACTAACTGTTGATAACCCTATCCATACCTGTATCTCGTGCAGTGATGCTTCATGATTAATGATGCCTGACGGACTTTCTGGACAGCGTCTGGTAGCGACCCGCTAGTGTTACCATATGCTAATGCGTTTGGTTTTGCTCGTTATATTTGTATCGAACCGTTGCGTAAATTAGAATCCACAAAAGAGTTTCATGCGATCTAAGTGGTATTACGTGAGGTGGCTTACGTGCTGCCAACACGACAACTCATGTTCCAACCTAAGAAACATAGTCACTACATACACTGCATAGTTAAGATATGTAACGTTGTGTATATTAGAAGAGACCTCAGAAATTCTGCGCTTACGTTTTCAGTTACAATTTCCGTATTGATTCACGTCACTCAGTACGGTTAAAAAAACTACGTACAGTATAAAAATTTACACTACTCGTTCGTGGATATATGCCACAGATTTTATGGTCTGAATACATTTAGTGGCTAGAAGGCTTCTATCGTCGTAAACACATCTTGGACTGTGTACCTTGTGCCTAAAACTCTCACAGGGTCGCATTGCAAATGAAGTACGTGAATCTACACAATAAGACAGTTCCTTAAAGTCATTCACGACTGTGTTGATTTACGGCGCAGTTACACGCTACGCCTCTTCCGTATAGCACCTATACCGTACAGGTGGAGGGCCTGCTAATCATCTTCCAAACTTGCGAACGATCTGAGAGTGCTGCATTCGAAGACTTTAGTTCTTCTTTACATACTTCTGTACATTTTATATACTTGTGGCCGTGGCAGCCCCTTAGTTTCCGTTGTAATTGAGAGAGGTTCCATTTTCAATAACTAATGTCTTATTGTCTCCAATTCAGTCAAGACGAGATGAAAAACACATTTTTGCTTGTTCACCTGGTCATATTACGAAAACGTATGCATGGCTCCTATAGTCAGTCGCTTCCTGTTAAGCAGACATTACAAGAGTGTACTTTTATATAATAAATCACATGCTTTTACACTGTTCATATCACAATAAAATCATACTTTCACTTGATGGTAATGCGAAGTTGCTTGCAAGCTTCGGCGACCATCATTACGACATATACGTCGACACACTCTCACTGAGACACCTGGCGTGTTTCGGCATGAAAGCTAAAAACACGGTGTAAATACCCAGCTGAATTCAACAATGTGGGAGAGATAACTTCAAATTTTTAAACATAAAGCTATAGATCAGTTCTCGATGACCAAAATATTCGAAAATCTGTGTAGTCGCAAATATTTGTACTGTGGTACGGGGGTGGGGGGTCATAAATAACATACCGAATATCGTGACTGGTGGGCTGTGAGTACGTGATGGGGTGGCTATGCGGGGGCAGAGGGGGGTGTATAAGCCACTGTATTAGGTTTTTCTTCAATATCTCCAAATACCTTGCTTCTAGCGAAAAAGTTTCCGATTTTAAAATTAAACTGCATAAAATTTCCAAAAAAAAGATTGATATTCATTTTACTCTGTTTCTAATAGATTCTACTCTGCAGGGGAAGGAAAAAACGCAGTTCATTAAGCATAATATTTTAATGATATGAAATTAATGTATATTGCTAAATAGCATGGGTTAATAATAAACATTAAATGTTTTTACAACATCCAAATGCAGTAGAGCCGTATTAAGGGATGCATTCTGTTCTGTGTGTATAACAGAGTGGAAAAAATGTGATTTGGGGGGGGGGGGGGAGAGATCAGAAGCGTGAGGGGAAGACAGGTCGCCCCCGGATGGTGGCCATTCACTTCCCTACTTCGTAAGTTTGCAACATGAAAAGCAAGCAGGCAACTCCCCATTCTCTCTACCGCACTACGTCACAAAAGGCAACTACAGGGTGTTTAAAAAATTTATACAGATCCTTTCGCAGCTCACCTTATGAATCACCTATGACGCAATGAGCAGATATGTCGGGTGTGTTTATTTTCCACAAAGTGTGCTAATATTACATGGAATACATATATGAAATACTGATGATACTAATAGAAGAAACACATATGTACAAGATCTACGTAAAGCTCTGCACATTTATACAGTGCTACAGCGAAACTGATTGTCAGTCACCCAGTACGGCAGCTGTAGCGTTCTCACAGGAAATGTAACTTCTCCCACCATCCCACCAAGAGTGCTGCTCACTTTTCAGTTTATTTACATACTATACCTCTACAGCATTTCCCATGAACGTCTCTCTCAACAACGTCACTGAACACTTGTTTATACACTGGAGCTATTTTCAGTTAATTGAATGATTACTTATTTGTAGTTGTTAAGTCAGCATTTATGGAATATTGTTGTTGTTGTTGTTGTTGTTGTTTGTTGTTGTTGTGGTCTTCAGTCCTGAGACTGGTTTGATGCAGCTCTCCATGCTACTCTATCCTGTGCAAGCTTCTTCATCTCCCAGTACCTACTGCAGCCTACATCCTTCTGAATATGCTTAGTTTATTCATCTCTTCGTCTCCCTCTACGATTTTTAACCTCCACGCTGCCCTCCAATACTGAATTGGTGATCACTCGATGTCTCAGAACATGTCCTCCCAACCGATCCCTTCTTCTAGTCAAGTTGTGCCACAAGCTTCTCTTCTCCCCAATTCTGTTCAATACCTCCTCATCAGTTACGTGATCTACCCATCTAATCTTCAGAATTCTTCTGTAGCACCACATTTCGAAAGCTTCTAATCTCTTCTTGTCCAAACTATTTATCGTCCACGTTTCACTTCCATACATGGCTACACTCCATACAAATACTTTCAGAAACGACTTCCTGACACTTAAATCTATACTCGATGTTAACAAATTTCTCTTCTTCAGAAACGATTTCCTTGCCATTGCCAGTCTACATTTTATATCCTCTCTACTTCGCCCTTCATCAATTATTTTGCTCCTCAAATAGCAAAACTCCTTTACTACTTTAAGCATCTCATTTCCTAATCTAATTCCTTCAGCTTCACCCGACTTAATTCGACTACATTCCATTATCCTCGTTTTGCTTTTGTTGATGTTCATCTTATATCCTCCTTTCAAAACACGGTCCATTACGTTCAACTGCTCTTCCAAGTCCTTTGCTGTCTCTGACAGAATTACAATGTCATCGGCGAACCTCAAAGTTTTTATTTCTTCTCCGTGGATTTTAATACCTACTCCGAACTTGCCTTTTGTTTCCTTTATTGCTTGCTCAATATACAGATTGAATAACGTCGGGGAGAGGCTACAACCCTGTCTCACTCCCTTCCCAACCACTGATTCCCTTTCGTGTCCCTCGACTCTAGTAACTGCCATCTGGTTTCTGTACAAATTGTAAATAGCCTTTCGCTCTCTGTATTTTACCCCTGCTACCTTCATAATTTGAAAGAGAGTATTCCAATCAACATTATCAAAAGCTTTCTCTAAGTCTACAAATGCTAGAAATGTAGATTTGCCTTTCCTTAACCTTTCTTCTAAGATAAGTCGTAGGGTCAGTATTGCCTCACGTGTTCCAACATTTCTACGGAATCCAAACTGATCTTCCCCGAGGTCGGCTTCTATCAGTTTTTCCATTCGTCTGTAAAGAATTCGCGTTAGCATTTTGCAGCTGTGACTTATTAAACTGATAGTTCGGTAATTTTCACATCTGTCAACACCTGCTTTCTTTGGGATTGGGATTATTATATTCTTCTTGAAGTCTGAGGGTATTTCGCCTGTCTCATACAACTTGCTCACCAGATGGTAGAGTTTTGTCAGGACTGGCTCTCCCAAGGTTGTCAGTAGTTCTAATGGAATGTTGTCTACTCCGGGGGCCTTCTTTCGACTCAGGTCTTTCAGTGCTCTGTCAAACTCTTCACGCAATATCATATCTCCCATTTCATCTTTATCTGCATCCTCTTCCATTTCCATAATATTGTCCTCAAGTACATCGCCCTTGTATAGGGCCTCTATACACTACTTCCACCTTTCTGCTTTCCCTTCTTTGCTTAGAACTGGGTTTTCATCAAAGCTCTTCATATTCATGGAAGTGGTTCTCCTTTCTCCAAAGGTCTCTTTAATTTTCCTGTAGGCAGTATCTATCTTACCCCTAGTGAGATAAGCCTCTACATCCTTACATTTGTCCTCTAGCCATCCCTGCTTACTCATTTTGCACTTCCTGTCGATATCATTTTTGAGACGTTTGTATTCCTTTTTGCCTGCTTCATTTACTGCATTTTTATATTTTCTCCTTTCATCAATTAAATTCAATATTTCTTCTGTTACCAAGGGTTTCTACTAGCCCTCGTCTTTTTACCTATTTGATCCTCTGCTGCCTTCACTATTTCTTCCCTCAAAGCTACCCATTCTTCTTCTACTGTATTTCGTTCCCACATTCCTGTCAATTGTTCCCTTATGCTCTCCCTGAAACTCTGCACAATCTCTGATTCTTTCAGTTTATCCAGGTCCCATCTCCTTAAATTCCCACCCTGTTGCAGTTTCTTCAATTTTAATCTACAGTTCATAACCAATAGATTGTGGTCAGAGTCCACATCCGCCCCTGTAAATGTCTTACAATTTAAAACCTGGTTCCTAAATCTCTGTCTTACCATTATATAATCTATCTGATACCTTTTAGTATCTCCAGGGTTCTTCCATGTATACAACCTTCTTTCATGATTCTTAAACCAAGTATTAGCTATGATTAAGTTATGCTCTGCGCAAAATTCTACCAGGCGGCTTCCTCTTTCATTTCTTAGCCCCAATCCATATTCACCTACTATGTTTCCTTCTCTCCCTTTTCCTACTGACGAATTCCAGTCACCCATGACTATTAAATTTTCGTCTCCCTTCACTACCTGAATAATTCCTTTTGTCTCCTCATACGTTTCATCAATTTCTCCGTCATCTGCAGAGCTAGTTTGCATATAAACTTGTACGGCTGTAGCAGGCGTGGGCTTCGTGTCTATCTTGGCCACAATAATGCGTTCACTATGCTGTTTGTAGTAGCTTACCTGTACTCCTATTTTTTATTCATTATTAAACCTACTCCTGCATTACCCCTATATGATTTTGTATTTATAACCCTGTATTCACCTGACCAAAAGTGTTGTTCCTCCTGCCACCGAACTTCACTAATTCCCACTATATCTAACTTTAACCTAACCATTTCCCTATTTAAATTTTCCAACTTACCTGCCCTATTAAGGGATCTGACATTCCACGCTCCGATCCGTAGAACGCCAGTTTTCTTTCTCCTGATAACAACGTCCTCTTGAGTAGTCCCCGCCCGGATATCCGAATGGGGGACTATTTTACCTCTGGAATATTTTACCCAAGAGGACGCCATCATCATTTAATCATACAGTAGAGCTGCATGCCCTCGGGAAAAATTACGGCTGTAGTTTCCCCTTGGTTTCAGCCGTTCGCAGTATCAGCACAGCAAGGCCGTTTTGGTTAATGTTACAAGGCCAGATCAGTCAATCATCCAGACTGTTGCCCCTGCAACTACTGAAAAGGCTGCTGCCCCTCTTCAGGAACCACACGTTTGTCTGGCCTCTCAACAGATATCCCTCCGTTGTGGTTGCACCTACAGTACGGCTATCTGTATCATTGAGTCACGGTAGCCTCCCCACTAACGGCAAGGTCCATGGTTAATGGGGGGGGTTATGGAATACACGTTACGGGATTTATGGAATAAACAATGGCTTAGAAGTGCTCAATTTGTAATTATGATGTTATCAGTGACCTACGTGGACCTACTTAGTGTCTGTTGAAAGGGACTGGATTATTAAACGTGGCATCTTGCTGCTGTCTATCGTTTACGGCATAATGTGAAGCCATGTAATTGTGTTACAGCCACTTGGTGGTGAAATGACGAATGACCAAAAGGTTACGGCACTTCGCTCAACGTTAACTGTGTTACTAGTAGAATGCATAAATCTCATCTATTCAGGAATGGTTGGCACGCGAAGAGTGGGCTGCAATCAGTGCAGCCACTTACCATGCATTATGTCTGATGTAATAGGACTGACCATGTTTGAATCTTGAACATTAATTTGCCATAATGCGTTGCTTGACTTCTGTTGAAATATCTGAAGTTACATAACATCTCGGTGACCCACTACAATTGCAGAGGGAGGCAGTTTAAGTCTCTGAGCCTTTCCAGGTGTTGGGAGAGCTGCGGCAGGGGTGATACATTTGATACCCTGAAGCTGCGAAAAATATTCCAGCCGTTAATAGTGGAGAGAATGAAGTCGACACTGTCGAATACATATTGACAGTAAATTATACTCGGGGCAGCTCTCCAGTATGATAGATAGTTGACAGCTCCAGCTGTTGAGCTTTTATATATAATAGCTCATTTAACAACTGCGAACAGGTACTCGCTCAATGAACTGAAAACAATTCCACTATATAAAAATGAGTTCAGTAAATTTATTTTGTCCATAAACATGAGAAAACTGGGCAGCGAATTCTGGGTGGGTGTGATCTGTCTATAAACCGAAAACCGAGCAGAAATTGTGACCTGGGAAGCTGCTCTTCTCAGAAGAACGATACCTCTGTCGAACTTCGTGGAAGATAAACTCCCTGCGTATGTCTGCAAAATGCATCGCCAGTAGTGGTTTTTTGTGGCATACTATGGGGAACTGCCTGCTCGCTCTTCATTTTGCAGATCTGCAAAGGAGAAAAGTGCAAGACCGACATCCGGAGACCTACCTTCCATCACACTTCTAACTTCTAACCTCCATCCCCACCTTTGCACAATTTATCCCTTAATACGAATCTACTGCATTTAAATGTGGTACAAGCATTTAATATTTGTCTTTAACACACGTTATTTAACGATATACATTAATCTAAGACCATTAATACACTGTTTTTAATGAATTACCATTTTTCCTTCACCAACAAAGCGATAACTATTAGTCCTACAGAGAGGAAATAAATAGGACTGTTCCTGTAGCAAATTTCATGTAGTTCAGTTTTGAAATGGGAAACGTTTTCGCTAGAAACTGCGGTTTTCGAGATAGTCAAGTAAATTTAAAACTGTGGCCCTTAAATACCGCTCCACCCAACCCTCCCACCTTACCGGTCAGGAATTTTTAATATGTTATTCATTACACTTACCCATACAATTACACAAACTTTTGCTTCTACCTAATTTTTTTTTCCTTAATTTTCCGTCTTTTACTTAACCGGCAGGGTGTGCTGAAAAGTAATGCCTCTGAAATTTTTGTGTGGAAACTCCTAAAGCTTTTTTAAACAAAACAAACGTTACTAACATTCTAAACCTTAATTTTTTATGTCTACATATTAATTTCTCGCTATAGTAACCACGGAGACTTACAAATTTCTCCAAACTAGAGTTCAGTTTGTTGATGTCGTTACTGTAGAGTTTTTGACTTAGTTGACGAAGCCACAGCGTCACCTCTTCTCACACTGCTTCATCTCTATACAAGTTAATTCATCGAAGGTGTTCTTTCAGTTGTAAATATACACTCCTGGAAATGGAAAAAAGAACACATTGACACCGGTGTGTCAGACCCACCATACTTGCTCCGGACACTGCGAGAGGGCTGTACAAGCAATGATCACACGCACGGCACAGCGGACACACCAGGAACCGCGGTGTTGGCCGTCGAATGGCGCTAGCTGCGCAGCATTTGTGCACCGCCGCCGTCAGTGTCAGCCAGTTTGCCGTGGCATACGGAGCTCCATCGCAGTCTTTAACACTGGTAGCATGCCGCGACAGCGTGGACATGAACCGTATGTGCAGTTGACGGACTTTGAGCGAGGGCGTATAGTGGGCATGCGGGAGGCCGGGTGGACGTACCGCCGAATTGCTCAACACGTGGGGCGTGAGGTCTCCACAGTACATCGATGTTGTCGCCAGTGGTCGGCGGAAGGTGCACGTGCCCGTCGACCTGGGACTGGACCGTAGCGACGCACGGATGCACGCCAAGACCGTAGGATCCTACGCAGTGCCGTAGGGGACCGCACCGCCACTTCCCAGCAAATTAGGGACACTGTTGCTCATGGGGTATCGGCGAGGACCATTCGCAACCGTCTCCATGAAGCTGGGCTACGGTCCCGCACACCGTTAGGCCGTCTTCCGCTCACGCCCCAACATCGTGCAACCCGCCTCCAGTGGTGTCGCGACAGGCGTGAATGGAGGGACGAATGGAGACGTGTCGTCTTCAGCGATGAGAGTCGCTTCTGCCTTGGTGCCAATGATGGTCGTATGCGTGTTTGGCGCCGTGCAGGTGAGCGCCACAATCAGGACTGCATACGACCGAGGCACACAGGGCCAACACCCGGCATCATGGTGTGGGGAGCGATCTCCTACACTGGCCGTACACCACTGGTGATCGTCGAGGGGACACTGAATAGTGCACGGTACATCCAAACCGTCATCGAACCCATCGTTCTACCATTCCTAGACCGGCAAGGGAACTTGCTGTTCCAACAGGACAATGCACGTCCGCATGTATCCCGTGCCACCCAACGTGCTCTAGAAGGTGTAAGTCAACTACCCTGGCCAGAAAGATCTCCGGATCTGTCCCCCATTGAGCATGTTTGGGACTGGATGAAGCGTCGTCTCACGCGGTCTGCACGTCCAGCACGAACGCTGGTCCAACTGAGGCGCCAGGTGGAAATGGCATGGCAAGCCGTTCCACAGGACTACGTCCAGCATCTCTACGATCGTCTCCATGGGAGAATAGCAGCCTGCATTGCTGCGAAAGGTGGATATACACTGTACTAGTGCCGACATTGTGCATGCTCTGTTGCCTGTGTCTATGTGCCTGTGGTTCTGTCAGTGTGATCATGTGATGTATCTGGCCCCAGGAATGTGTCAATAAAGTTTCCCCTTCCTGGGACAATGAATTCACGGTGTTCTTATTTCAATTTCCAGGAGTGTAGATTAAAATCGGATGAGGCCAAGTCGGAACTGCATGGAGGATGATTGACGATAGTGCACAGAAGGCATCGAATTGTTGCAGACGTCACAGTGCTCCTGAGTGGTCTGGCATAGTCAAGGGTACTCCATTTGTGAACGACACTCTTCGAACTCGGAACACGATTACAGCACAGTCTTTTTCATGCATCGACATAGTTACATTACACATCGCCATGTTACATGAAATAGTTCGCTGTCCACTAGTGGCAGAAGGCTGAAAATATGGAGGCATGAAGAAGAAATATGTAGAATATTACTATCGTTTGTTTTATTTGAATACCTTTAAGAGCGTTCACATAAAATATTAGGAGGCATTAGTTTTCAGCATGCTGTTGTACTGTATCGGAGCGATCGTAGGTTTGTACATAAATCTTCTCACTGCTTGTTTCCTGTGAACACTGGGAGATACTATTGTTGTAATTTTTCGTTGTACATCCAAGACTTTTCGCTAAAATGACTTTGAGATCACACAAACATTATTAGAATAAATAGTACATTCCTGTATCGAAAAAAATGCATACTTTCAGCCACAAGAGCTATTCGCAACACAAGATCCGATAGATCACCGAATGGAAACGACTGTGGAAATCCGATGAAGCTTTGCAAGGATGTGTTCGGCAGTTTCTCGACTATGACAGTCGACCACGTTAAGTCGCTCTTTTGAGTTCTGAGCATACAGTGAGCACGTAAAATGCCGTCTCCCGCAAAGTATGGGCGCCCGCTGCGAGATTTCGCCTGATTTCATACAACCTCACATAACATGCCTCTCCTGCAATTCCTTCTTCATTACAGTTGTTGGCTGCAATGAACAAGCTTAGGGTTAGGTTAGTGTTGTTTAACGTCTCGTCGACAACGAGGTCATGAGAGACGGAGCGCAAGGTCGGGTTAGGGAAGGATGGGGAAGGAAATCGGCCGTGCCCTTTCAAAGGAACCATCCCGGCATTTGCCTGAAACGATTTAGGGAAATCACGGAAAACCTAAATCAGGATGGCTGGAGACGGGATTGAACCGTCGTCCTCCTGAATGCGAGTCCAGTGTAATGAACAAGCCCCTGCAGCGTATACCAAGGAATGTTTTTGATCACCCACCATACAACCCGGACTTGTCTTCCTCTGATGTTCATCTCTGCTCACATGGCCCATCGGCTACGCTGGCTATGAATACAACATATAGGCTCAGACAATGAACTGCAGACGAGCCTAGGAAAGTGACAGAAAGCACGGGTGGCTACCTTCTATGACGAAGATATAGGAAAGTTCGTCCAATGCTATGACAAATGTGTACGTCGGAGTGGTGACTACGTCGAGAAGTAGCTGGAAGGTGTAGTAAACTGTTACAAATAAGACTTTTTGATTTTCACTGTGGTTTCCATCTCCCGACCGATCAGACCTTACATTCCGAATAGCCTTCGTATTGTGTAATACTAATAAAATAAAATTGCTTTGGGTATATCACACAAAGATGAAAGAAGAAAGAGTGTCAAACAAAACGGCGTTATATAGTACAACATAACCCACACTTTCACGAGTTGTTTTAAATGCAGATATTTATGGTTAATTTCATCGCTCAAAGCTGAGTAATTGGGTGGCCAAGACTCTGCCTTTGCATTCGAAAGGAATGGCGTTCATATCCCTGTTCGAACATTCAGATAATGGTTTCTTTGAGTCGGTTAAAGCGAACAGTAGGTTGGCCACTTGGCATTCTTATCATACCAGAACTGCATTACCTTCGTTGTCGACGGGGCACTAATCCCTGGTCACATGTCTTTCTTCGAATATGGAAATCCATGTCTTCATTGATACTGTTGCCACTGGAGAGTTGCACGTTGCGGGTCGTTAAGTACTGAGCAGTGAACGGAATAAAGGAGCTAACAAGAGTTACTTTCTGATAATGAAAGCGACAGCAGCGGTAAATTGGACTGCACGCGGTCCAGAGTTGCAATTCATGTGCGACGCTTAGAGCTGGTGGCAAATGGAGGCAGTCAGGCGTGGCTGCTAAAGCGGCTGTGGGAGGCCGGGCCGATAGCGGCCGCATTCAGGCGAGGGCCAGCCAGACCTGCAATCAAAATCCTGCAGATAGCCGCCGTGAAAGCTGCCATCAAAGCGCAGGCCCATAATGCAGCTGGGCCGTGTGCTGCGGGCGCGCTCTTCATTACCGCTCACACCTCTGTCCAGAAAGGAAGCGTTAATTCCTGTTCTGTTGCTGCGGTCTTCTCCGCTCATTCTCGATCTATCGAACTAGACACCCGATATCGATACATTTGTCAAATTGCCGTACGCAATTTCATTCAGTCTATATCGACAGATTTTCTCTCTCTCTTCTTACAATAATCACGTTAAAGTGCAGTTCACTTAGAGGCAGTACACTAAGTAAGCAGAAAATATTAATTTCATTTGAACGTAATTATAATTTGCTCTTCATAGTTTCTGTAATCTCGTATGATGATGATCTTAAAATTAATGTGTATTTAAATGTGCTTTTTACTGAAGCAGTTATGGAAGATACACTCTTACCTTCTTAGTGCAGATGTCTTTCCGTTCTCCCGCTACTAACGAAAAGGTGCCACATTTATAACAGAAAGGATCAGTTTACTCCACAGATTGCTGGCCCGGGTGGCCGAGCTGTTCTAGGCGCTACAGTTTGGAACCGCGTGACCGCTACGGTCGCAGGTTCGAATCCTGCCTCGGACATGGATGTGTGTGATGTCCTTAGGTTAGTTAGGTTTAAGTAGTTCTAAGTTCTAGGGCACTGATGACCTCAGACGTAAAGTCCCATAGTGCTCAGAGCCATTTTTTTTTATTCCACAGATTAATTGGATAATTCCATAACGTGGAACTACTTTTTACTTGGAAGTCCTCTCGAAGCGCTAGGCATATTACATCTCCTTTTATCCATATATTACGGGACCTAAATGTAGAGTCAAGTTGATGAACCGTTGTGACGTACCGTCACCGAGCGAGGTGGCGCAGTGGTTAGCACACTGGACTCGCATTCGGAAGGACGACGGTTCAATCCCGCGTCCGATCATCCTGATTTAGGTTTTCCGTGATTTCCCTAAATCGCTCCAGGCAAATGCCGGGATGGTTCCTTTGAAAGGGCACGGCCGACTTCCTTCCCCATCCTTCCCTAACCCAATGAGACCGATAACCTCGCTGTTTGGTCTCTTCCCCCAAACAACCAACCAACCAACCAACGTACCGTCACAGCCAGGAACTGCTCTCTATGACAGCGCCCTCGCTCTCTTCCTGTCTGTGTCTCAACTGCTTCCGACTGCCCAAGACTGGACGTGTGTATTAGAATAATGACCTGATGTTCGAACAGAGACAGAGCATATGGATAGGTTGATGATAATGAACGCTATTGGTAAAGGTTCTTACACCCACGGCTTTCACACTAACACCTTTTATCAACACTGTTCCAGTGTCTAAGGGAGACAAGTGAGTTTGTAGGATTGGCAGAAATGTACATACGTCGGCAGTTGAGAAATGATCAGTAATGCGCATGGTGACTCCCACGTCAACATCAAGTCGGCTTTACACCGTCTCTATGAGGTACAGTATTATCAACCTCCATAACATTTATTAAAAATTACCAAACATTGAGGACATGAACCATCTGTACCACTTTAGCATGAATTAGTAGACCACCAGTCTGTAAAGAATGGAGCTCCAAAGTATAAGTCAGCTTCGAACTTCTCATTGCTTTACAAATGATTTTTAATGTATTAAATATTTGACGTTAAGCATGGAAGCCGGAAAAAGTTTAGAGAAGGTTTGAAATTATGTTTAAAGTTAGTTATAAGTTACCAAGTGCTCTCAGTCTTAAATACTGAATGAATGTAGTCTGGATAATCTGCATGTCGAAAATTATGCTGCCTCACGATGTATATAGTACAGAGTTTGTTACTGTACTGCGGTACTGTTTAACTTTATCATGATGTTATACGTGTTAATAAGTAGTTCATAGGATCATTTTATAATTTCAAATTCGGGCAATAATTTTATTATGAAATATTGGAAATCAATTTTTTGCCCGTGAAACCCGTTAGATAGATAACCTGCTAATACTGCTGTCTATCACGAACCATGAACTGTTTTACCGGTTTAGTGACATAGATAAGTGAACAAAGTTTATTGGTGGCAACGTTGAGTGCCGATTGTCCTAGCACCACGCTTCATTCGCATGCTGTAAATCTGATCCCTGCGGGGCAAACTGACACCCGTTCTAGAACGAATGGCTTTGATGACGTGAAATGGTGGCAGTAGGGTAGTGATCCAGGCTACTCCTGCGTTATCATGCCATCTCGATGACGTCCTCATCTGCCTTAGATAGATAGGACAAGGTGATCTAGTTGCATTGCCTGTTCTGTCACCACGTAACTGACCTCCCCCTGGTGCTTTTTACACTTACTAAAATAAGTATATGCCTTACACCTTCCTGTGCAGACAATGACACATTTAACAACATCCTCTCATGCTTGCAAGTATAATTAACGTTGACCTCTCGCTTAACCACACTGATCGTGATTAAGCTCTTGTTATAATGAATGACTGAGTATAAGTCTTTCCACATCGGCGACTTGGATGTCCCGAATCTACCCCAGCGATGCGATCGGGAAAGCAGAACCAACAGTTTAACGCGGAATCCGAACCACTTACCTTTCCTGGCCACTTCTCACATCAATGGGAGGTGAATACTAGTTTAAGGGCGTATTGCAAATTTGTGGTCCCACCTGGATTCTATCCCGTAACCTCTAGGTTTACAGGCGGGCACTGTACCGTAGACCACAAGGCCTGTCATTAATCTGTTAACTGAAATTAAGGATATGAGGAGAGAACACATAGCTACGTAAATGAGATTCGCAGACAAACTCAGGAGCACAGTTGCAGTACCTGGTCAAATGTATCAGGACACCCATATGTAATGGGCTATTGACGATTAGATGTCACAAGATGTGGAGCCGCCGGTATAAAAGGAGGCGGGGAGTTTTATTTTTTCAGTAGGGAAGTAGTAACAGCATAATGGGTTGGTCAGGAGCGCTTAGTAGCTTCGAACGTGGATTAGTTATTGGTTATCATCTGAGTAACAAACCCGTCACGAACTTTTCAACCATTGTAAAGCTCCCAAAGTCGACTGTTGGTGACGTGACCTTGAAGTGGAAACCCGAAGGAATGATCACAAATAAACCAAGACTACACAGACGTCATGTACTGATGGACAGGGACCGACGAGCTCTGCGGTGAGTGCTCACTCGTGAAATCCAGAGTGCTTCCAGCAGTTCAGCTACCACCATGACTCCACATAGGGAGTTAAAAAGAAGCGGTATAATTGTTGAGTAGCTCCTCATCAGCAACACATTCGGTAATCAGTACTAAGAGACGGCACTGGGCAGCGGATGACTGGAAACAAGTGATCTGAAATGATGAATCACCCCAGACCCAATGGCAATCCGGGGGAAGGTTGTGGTTTGGCGAATTCCGGGAGAACGTTATCTGCCAACACGTGTAGTGCCAACAGTAAAGTACAGAGAAGGTGGTGTTACGGCCTGGGTGGTGTTTTTCGTGGTTAGGGTGTACGGTTTGGTAATCTTTCTGCACCTAAAATATTGTACAGCATTGTGTACTGGGTACAGTAGAGGAACAGTTCGAAGACGATAACTGTATCACCAGGACAGAACACTATTTTAAAGCGATGTATGTGAGGTAATGGTTCGTAGACGATAACATTGCTGAAATGGGCTGGCTTGTCCAGAATCCCGACTTGGACCCAATGTAATGCCTTTGGGTTTAGTCAGAATGTCGACTTCGCTTCAGAGCCCAGCACCCAACATCACTACAGCCTCTGGTTTCGGCTCTTAGAGAATAATTGGCTGCCACTCTTCCACAGACATTCACACACCTCACTGAAAGTGTCTGCACCAAAGTTCAAACTATCATAAAGTCGAAGAGTGAAAACACCTCATATTAATGTCCAGTAATAGGTGTCGAAAACTGACATACGGCCGGGACAGCTGTGTGCTGATCACATGCCCCTCCATATCTGCGTCCAGTGACGGCTGTGGGCTGAGGATGACACGTCGCCCGGTCGGTTAGTTTTTAATAGGTGTCCTACTACTTTTAATTACACAGTGCATATTAAATACAAACAAAAAACCTGATAGCTCTAAAATAAGTGGCAAAACATGCTTAAGCTGTTGAATTTTTACACGTAAATAGACCCGTAGTCACTGCTTTTGTCATCAGGAAAGTCTATAACAGTGAATTACAGATAATCAGACAAACAGCTGTAGAGATATGATACAAACACTACAGCTAAATTGAACCACAAAATTAAACCAAAATTAAAAAGGACATCCAACACACAAAAGCAAAAGCCTTTTCACCAACTTACAAACACACAGAACACACACATGTTTCTTGTTCATGTGTGCTGATACGTGGGTTCTGTGAGCACCCATGAACAAGAAACATCCAGAACAACAAACAAGTGGTTCACTCTCACCTACAACAACAAAGCTGCCCACAGAATTAGCAACATACTCAAAAAACAAGGGCTAGAAATAGCCTACAGGACAGACAACTCAACACAGAGGAAACGAAGGGCAACCAACACATGCACAGACCGACACAACAAATCTGGTTTTTACCAACTAACGTGTCAGGACTGCAAATCAGTTTAAATGGGACAGACAAGCAGAAATTTAATACCAGATACACAGAACACAGAAGAACATTAAAAAGTAACTGCTGTCATTCCACATTTGCTGAACACCTTATGGACAAGAAATATAGCCCAACAGACATCAATACTGATTTGAAAGTTCTCAAATGCAACAACAGCCTCACACAAGAACTAATAACTGAAGAAAACTACTAAATACAAGAAGCCATAGTTGAAGGGAAGCAAGTAATAAATGAATACACAGCTCTCTGCAACGGAACTTGGTTCTCTGCCCTCAAGGAATTATTAGATTACATCAACCTATAGAACTCCACCCCCCCCCCCCCCTCACGCACATACGTACATACATAAACACACAAAACTAAAAAATAAATAAATAATATATATGTACATAATGAAAAATCCTCAAACAACCACCCCTCTCCCTCTCCCATAAAATTAATTAATTTCAAGCGTAGCCATAACAGCTTAGAAATCTTAGTTTTTGCGCAAATATTTTGTCTACATTAAGTTGTATATGATTGTAGAGGACAAACTGTAAAACAGAACAGACACTGTAAAAATATAATACAGCAGGAAAAGCACACCATATGGTAAGAAGGTATGAATACATAATTTTATGTGCTCTTCAAAAATCTGTAATTACGATTTAAAACCTAATATTTACATGTACATAAACTGTAAAGAACATTCCTTATGTTTAACAGCTATAAAATAAAAAAAAACCACTGATAATCTGCAACTGCAGTGAAACATTTGGGATAAAAAAATGTGTTTCGCTAAAGGCGGACCCCATCCAAAAGCATATAAAGACTCACATACGATAATAATTCAAATACACGGGTAATTAAGGCGAGAGAGAGAGAGAGAGAGAGAGAGAGAGAGAGAGAGAGAGAGAGAGAGAGAGAGAGAGTGTGTGTGTTCGTAATTATTTCGTGCTATCATCGTCATATTAACCAGTGTAGTAGTCCCAACGAGCGTACAGCCAAGTGATTAAAGAGTTTATCCTTCGGAAACCAGCAAACGTCTGCCACGCCAGCATTCTGTAATATTAATACAACATGACACCTAAACTTTTCGCCCATTCGGACCCCAAGACAACGTTACCTGTCGTGAAAACGGATGTTGACTTCCTTCCCATTGGTACTGAAAGTGGGAGGCTCTGGTCGCTTTGGGTACTATTCAAAACGTCAGTACCCAAAGGAAACTGTCGGCAGGACGAAGTGGCCGTGCTTTATATGGCCAACCTAACAGTGAAATTTCCAGCGTTTCTTGAAGGCCTGCTGTGGGACGTTAAGTTGCGAGGCACTGGCGTTTCCTAACAGCCAACATCACCTTGTAGGTGTACCCCTATGCTTGAAGACATTGAATAACGTGAATGCAAGGCTTGCAGCAATCTCCATTGTTACCAAAGTTCAAATGCTTGCTTGCAGTCATATTCAAATTAGACAAAATGGCTGCAAGTCCATCTGCTATGCAATGCTTCTCAGGGAGACAGATGACACGGAAGAAGCTCTGCCCCTGTCGACGAACACGGAAGCAGTAGTAATCTGTATCCATGAACCGTGGTGGAAATAGGAACGTTGCATCCTCACTGACTGAAGCCAGTCAAGGCCGTTAGTTTTCTCTAAGGGATCTCTGTATTTCCTTTCTTATGGCAGTGATACCTGTTGTAGCAGAAAGAGGGGACCCGTGTCTGAACGTCTGTGATCAGAGCACGTGACTTGGGTTGAGCGAGGAATAATCCTTCGATGTACGAAAGGAGCTCGTTCTAAAGGTCCGGCTTACCACCTTAGGGAGCTGGCTCACGAATGAAGGATGCTGAAGTCTGCCGACGTCGGTGCACTGAAGCACCAGTGCAGCTCACAGCTTTGGTTCATTCAACAATGACAGGTGACGCTGCCAACAGGAATTGCACCTGCATATACTGCAGTGGGCTATCAGGATCGCATTTCGGCCTGTACACGAGATACACTCACCACCCACCCCGTTTCTCTCCCACCGAAACTTTGGATGTTTGATTGCATTCTGTATGTTTCGTATCTTGGCTGTCGGAGCCTGGCACTGCGGTTAAGACTAATTTAATATCTAGGCTCTGGAAGTAAAAAAAAAACATTAATTCTAGTTCACTCGTAGATACATAGATTGTAACGTGGGCTCCAATGGAACCTACAATAGGTCTTAATTGCACTTTAGCGAATTTGACTGATTTTGAAGACAGCCAAGACTGATTCCTGGGCCATTTATTTTAGCAGCGGTACGACTACTGAATAATGTTAATATTCCTTCAGTTTCCTTCATAAAGATACATGTGAAGACCGAATAGAGCATGTTGGCTCAACCATAGGCTTACGTAGCCACTGTCATCTTCAGTAAAAGTTTCCGTGAATTTTAAAATTATTTTGTATTTCAGTTTTTGTCTCGTCCACAAGCGGTTGAACATTATCTGCCACAGATAACGTTTACAATGACTAATATTTCTTGGAGTTTTAAGTTACGTCATTGTATAATATTTTGCTACGGTAGGTATGGAAGGTGTAACGAATCGCCTTTCTGATAGCGTAGCGTGTTTCAGTTAAAGTCTGCCTATTCCGGGTTTCCGCTAGTTTTGTGCCGATTCTAGAGTTTTTACAGTTTCTTAAGAAGGTTTTCAGAAGTTGTCTGTATACCAAGAGGCCCACGAACCATCGATATTGCTACTGTGAGACGTCTTGCATACCTCAATTATACATATAGCCGTACCTTAGGTGAAATCACATCGGAGGGTTATCTGAGAAGAATCCAAACTAACCTATGGTTTCTAAACAGTGGCAGTATGGTTTTCAGTAGTTTCAGTAGCAACAATTTGAATGACTGATTCGTCTTGCCTAGTAACATTAACAGTGTCGCCTTGCTATGTTGGTGCTGTGAACTGCTGAAAGCAAGAAAACAACTGTCGTTATATTCGCCAAGGACATATTGATGGCCTTTATGGTTTACTTATGATGCCATCGTCTTGGTTAAAATATTCCGGATGTAAAATAATTCCTGACATGTATGTCTGGGCGGGGATTACTGAGGAAGATGTTGTAATCAAGAGAAACAAAACAGGTGTTTTATGATCGGAGTGGAAAATGTTGGCTTCCTTACTCGAGTAAGTAGGTTTTAAAGTTCAGCCGGCCGGAGTGGCCGAGCGGTTCTACGCGCTACAGTCTGGAACCGCGCCACCGCTACGGTCGCATGTTCGAATCCTGCCTCGGGCGTGGATGTGTGTGATGTCCTTAGGTTAGTTAGGTTTAAGTAGTTCTAAGTTCTAGGGGACTGATGACCACAGCAGTTAAGTCCCATAGTGCTCAGAGCCATTTTTGTAAAGTTCAAAAGAGAGTTGGATAAGTTGAAGTTAGATATTATGGGTACCGTGGAAGGGTAATCACAAGCGAAACAGTATTACCGGTCTGTTAAGTACTTGGTTGTCAATAGGAAATTAAACAGAGATAACGCGGAAGTAGGTTAATAGCAAATAAGGAAATACCAATGCTGGTGAACATTATAGACAGCATAGTGACTCGTGATCGTAGACAAGACAGACACAAAGTTAACACCCACCACAGCAGTAGAAGCTAATGTGACTGACAGCTCCGCAGATGATATGGGACTGAAATAATGTAGGATGAAAAAAAAAATTATTCAAATCATTCAGGGAGACGAAAGTTTAGTTGTGTTGGGACACTAGAATTATCCAGCACAAAAAGGTAGTGGAGAAAAGGTAGTAACAGAATATAGACTTAAGGAAAGGAATGAATAAGGAAACCGTGTGGTAGAATTATATGTCGAGCACAATTTAATCATTGCTAAGGCCTTAAAATTGCGAAGCAGGACTGCAAAAGAGTGGAAAAAGACACCCAAAGATTTCACTTACATTACATCGTGGTATGACAGATACTTTGAAACCAAATTTAATACAACAAAACATATACAAATCAACTCTGATCGTAGTTAATTAAGAATTGTCAAATAAAACTAAAGAATTCGAAAAAGAGGAGAAAATTAAGGTTTAAATAAATAATAAGGAAGAGGATCAAATAGGTAGAAAGGAAGGGATCAGTAGAAATCCTTGGACAAAACTCGAGTTATTGAATCTCAGTGATTAAAAGGAAAAATTTGATGCAGGAGCATCTGAAGCAGGAAAAAGGAAATACAGACGTCTAAAAAATGACACCAAATGACAAATAAGGAATATCTATAGGAGAAATGAAAAGCTGTAGAAGCATGCATGACTATGGGAAATTCAGTTCAATGAGACCTATTTGCCCTCGTATTAAATCTATTATCTGGAAACTGACACAGGTCATACGTATTCAACAAACATGATAACATACAATACTTTTGTATTACACATACAGCGATAAGATATGTCGATAGCAGCTGTAGTTAACATGTAACCAAATAACAAAATAGAGCATTGAAACAATAAGAAATGTAACATACTGTGCGTACATAGGAAAAGAAATCTGCTGCTGCACAATTACAATATTGTTGACTAATTACTGGTAACAGTCTTCTTTCGCTTGTGCCTTATCCCACGCTTTCGCAGGGTCGGCATGGTTAGGAACGGATTAGGCAAGGTTAATGTTAAGGGGTGGCTGGATGCCCTTCCTGCCGCCACCCTGTACCGCAACACCCCTCCCCTCCTACCCCCAGGATGGAATTAGTGTACCCCAACTGTCTGCGTGTAGTGTAATCCATGGAATAGTGCGAACGTGTTCAGGTGTCTGCGAGTCGTGTAACTGAGGCGGGACGTGGGGACCAGCATGGTATTCACCTATTGGGATGTGGAAAACCGTTCAGAAACCACACACAAGCTGGCCGGCACAGCGGCTCTCGTCGTTAATCCGCTGGGCGAATTCCATCCGGGACCGGCGCGCCTACCAGAGTCCAGGAAGCAGCGCCTTAGCACTCTCGGCTAACCTGTCGGGTACAGGAAACAGTATCTACCGCAAAACATCTAGGAGTAACTAACTACCCAGGGCGACCTTACGTGGAATGACAACATTAAACAGAGAGTGGGAGGAGGAGATGCTAGGCTGATATTCATAACAAGAATCGTAAGGAAATGTAACTTTTTCACGGAAGAAGTGGCTTAGAAAACAATTGTTGACCAAGTCTGTAGTATTGTTCATCAATATGGGACCTAGACCAGGTAGGACTGATAGAAGAGGTATAGAAGATCCAACTAAGAGTGGCGCTTTTCGTCACGGCTCCGTTTAGTCGGCGCGAGAGCGTTGCAGAAATGTCCAACAAACTCCAGTTGCTGGCATTACAGGAAAGGTGTTGGACATTACGGAGAGGTTTATTACTGAAATTTCGAGAGAATATTTTCTGAGAAGAGTCGGACAGCATATTACTTGCTTTCACACGCATTTAGTGACGAGAAAGTACCAGAAATTAGAACTAATACAGAGGCGTACAGAAAATCATTCCTCCCACGCGCCATTTGCGAATGGAACAGGAAAAGAAGGATCAGTTGGTGGAACCAGATGTAACATCTTTTTCACACCGTCAGGTAGCTTGCTGATCATTGATGTAGACGATGTAGATATACAGGGTGTTACAAAAAGGTACGGCCAAAATTTCAGGAAACATTCCTCACACACAAATAAAGAAAAGATGTTATGTGGACATGTGTCCGGAAACGCTTAATTTCCATATTAGAGCTAATTTTAGTTTCCTCCATCTACGCTCAATGGAGCACGTTATCATGATTTCATACGGGATTCTCTACCTGTGCTGCTAGAACATGTGCCTTTACAAGTACGACACAACGTGTGGTTCATGCACGATGGAGCTCCTGCACATTTCAGTCCAAGTGTTCGTACGCTTCTCAACAACAGATTCGCTGACCGATGGATTGGTAGAGGTGGACCAATTCCATGGCCTCCACGCTATCCTGACCTCAACCCTGTTGACTTTCATTTATGGGGGCATTTGAAAGCTCTTGTCTACGCAACCCCGGTACCAAATGTAGAGACTCTTCGTGCTCGTATTGTGGACGGCTGTGATACAATACGCCATTCTCCAGGGCTGCATCAGCGCATCAGGGATTCCATGCGACGGAGGGTGGATGCATGTATCCTCGCTAACGGACGACATTTTAAACATTTCCTGTAACAAAGTGTTTGAAGTCAGGCTGGTACGTTCTGTTGCTGTGTGTTTCCATTCCATGATTAATGTGATTTGAAGAGAAGTAATAAAATGAGCTCTAACATGGAAAGTAAGCGTTTCCGGACACATGTCCACATAACATATTTTCTTTCTTTGTGTGTGAGGAACGTTTCCTGAAAGTTTGGCTGTACCTTTTTGTAACACCCTGTATAAGATCCGAGAAAGAGTATACAGTGGGATGTGTTAAAGTAAGCGCACAGATCTCCCTGTCCTTTCACGTGAAGTATTACCGGCGATAATCTGTATAAACAAGATAATGAGGTTGGTTACTTTATTATTACAATGGGCCTCTTATTGTTGTATAAGCTATACCATTTTCGGAAGAATCGTTCTGAGTTTTCTCGCATTATTCCTTACTGACAGGCCAAATGAGTTTACACTAAATAAATACTTCCCGCGGAACGACTATGATTTTTCCGGTACACCAACTCTTTAATAGTTGGCGTTTACTAAAACTGTCTTCATATTGAAGGTTACTCAAAAAAAATGATCGTTTAGATTCAAACAATAGTATCAAAGGTGGTATGCCCTTGCTTTCATCCGCCCCTCGAAGTGATTTACCCAGCCAATTATAGAGGGACCTACAATTCAGCTTCGATTATGAATCCTAAGACAACTTGGTATTTTCACATTTAAAAATCTGAACTAAGTGATAAGGAAGAATCTGAACCTTCAGATTTTTATTCTGGCCATTATCAAAATTTTTTCAACCCTTAAACCCTGCCTAATAGTAGCCACAAACACATGTTTATCCAAGTTTTTCTCATAAATTTAAAACAAAATCTCGCGGAATTGTCCTTCCGGCCTAAATTTAATAATAAGCCGTCCCAGAAGTCTTTCTCCGGCACACTCCCTTTCTCTAGTTTGTAGAATGGGTGTAGATTTTGTTCGGGGAAGAGGATTGAATTCTGGGTAGAGGTTGGGGGAGGGCGGTTTTGTGTTTTAGGGTGCGGACATATTAATGCGAATAAAATTATAAAAAATTAGTTTTGACCTCGTCCTGGTGCAATGATTTTCAAGGTTGACCCTGAAGTCATATTAAATAAGACTCTAAGACTGCACATTTTAGAAGTGAAGTCCCCAGCAAGCCAGAAGTAGTTGCAGAGCTTACAGCACGAAGAATTCCCATTCCATATGTAACCAGTGAGGACAAATAACGCTAATGCTTGTTAATATCGAGGATTAGACGATCGGTGCAGGTAAGGTGTTGAAGTGTACCATCTTCAGTTTACCTACTTTCAGTATTTGTGACCGTTTCGTTCCACGCTACTTGCATGATACTGGAGATCACTTGGTGGAAGACATTGGGTTATATCTTAGGCCAGCTGATCCACGGAAACGGGATTGCTAGGGGTTCAGCGGAAGAGGGTGGAACTAATTGTTAAACATTAATGGCGTTGAACGGCTAAGCTTTCCCTTGCCCAGTTGGTCAGGGCTTGGTAGTAGACGCTAAAGTATTCTTGCACAACACTGGCCGGCCATTCGGTGCAGCGATAGGTTGATTTCCACGAGCAGAGATTCGTAGAGGTGTTTAGTTACGATGTAGTTGGTATCACTAACAATTTAGCACGCACTTTCGAGGAGAATTGCCGTTGATGTGTATCTACATCTACAAAAATACTCCGCAAGTCAGCATATTTGCATGTTGGAGGGAATATCATACCACTACCAGTCGTTTCTTTTCCTCTTCCATTCGGAAATGGAGCTATGGAAAAGCGACTGTCTAAATGCCTTTGAGCGAGCCTAAATGCCTCTTACCTTGTTTTCACGGTTCGTACGCGAAATGTACGTTGGCAGAAGCCGAGTTTGACTGTATTCAGCTGCAAATACCGGTATCGTAACGTCGTTATGCGCAGATTGGGTCACATTCCCTCCAGGGATTCCTATTTCAGCTTACGGAGCGTCTCCGTAATGTTCGCTTGTTGACCCACCTTACCGGCAACAAACGTAGTTGCACGCCCGTGAATTGACTCGATGTCTTCCTCTAATTCTAACTAGTGCGGATCCAAAACACTCGATCACTACTCAAGAATGTACGCACTAGTGTTGTATACGCGGTATCATTTATAGATGAGCTACGTAACATTCTCCCAATAAATCGAGCACGACCATTTGCCTTCCAGACTACCAACCTTGTGTGCTCGTTCTATTTCATATCCTTTGAAACAATACACCTAGATATTTAATATCGTGACCGTGGCGAACAGCATGCTACTAATATTGTATTCGAAAATTACATGATTGTTTTTCCTACTGATCTCCGTTAACTTAAATCTTTCTACATTTAGAGCATGTGGTCGTTCATCACACCAAATGGAAACCCTGGATGAGTCTTCATGTATCCTTGTAGTCACTCATTCCTGTATACTGCAGCGTCATCTGCGAACTGTCCCATGTTTCTGCGTACCCTATCCGTCAGATCATTTATGTATATAGAAAACAAGATTGAAGATGTCACATTTACTTGGGGCACCTCTGGCGGTACCCTCGTGTCTGTTGAACTCACGCCATCGAGGACGACGTACTGGGTTCTATTGCTTAAGAAGTCTTGGAACCACTCACATGTCAGGGAACCTGTTCTTTATGCTCAGACATTCGTTAACAGACTGAAGAGGGACAATATGGCAAATGCCTTCCGGAAATTCAGCTCACCATGAGCGACGCTTTCTAAATCCGGGCTGATTTGTGGACAGTAGCTCTTCAGTCTCAAGAAAATTTGGTATATTCGACCTTAGAATGCCGGCCAGTGTGGCCGAGCTGTTCTAGACACTTCAGTCTGGAACCGCGCTACCGCTACGGTCGCAGGTTCGAATCCTACCTCGGGCACGGATCTGTGTGATGTCCTTAGGTTAGTTAGGTTTGTGTAGTTCTAAGTTCTAGGGGATTGATGACCTCATATGTTAAGTACCATAGTGCTCAGAGCCATTTGAACCATTTTTTCGACCTTAGAATATGTTCAAAACTTCTGCAGCAAACCGATGTTAAGACTATTGGTCTGTACTTTTATACGTCTTTTTCTTTTACCCTTTTATGTACAAAAGTAACCTGCGATTTTCCAGGGGCTTGGAACATTGCGCTGGGCGAGAAATCCGCGATAAATGCAAGCTAATCAAGGGGCCAGTGTCGTACAGCATTCTCTGTAAAATCGAACTTTGATTCCATCCGGAACGACAAACTTGTTTTCAGCTCTTTGAGCTGCTTCTCAATGTCAGAGATACCTATTTCTGTACTCCATGTGGGAGTCTGTGCGACGGCCAACCGACGTTATGTTTATACGATTCTCCTGCGTGAATGCTTTCATTAACGCGAAATTTAAGACTGCAGTTTTCCTCCTTCCGTCTTCTGCCGCCTCACCGGACTCTACGACGAGTTACTGGATAAAAACCTTCGATACGCTTAGTGATTCAACTTTGGATCAGCATATTCTCGATTCTGCGGCAAGTCGTTTCGCTATGACAGTGGAAGTTGTATGCTTTGCACATCGATCTTTTTAGAGACTCACAAATTCATAATAATGTTTCCTTGTAGACATTTCCGCTTGCTTTTTTGGCCCAATAGTGCATCAGTTTCTGCTTCCTCAGCATTTTACGAATTTTGTTACTAAACCACAGTGGGTCTTTTCTATCCTTAATACAGTTATTCGGCACATATATCTCGAGAGAGCGATTTACCATTAGTTTAAATATTGCCCAAAATTGCTCTACTTCAATTATATCTGCATGAAGTGTTGTCCATGCACTGTCTAAGTAGGATGCTAACACGTGTTTCTCAGCTCATTCCATCATAAATGCTCCACTAGCCTTCTTGATGGCTTTATGAACTTCAGTAACCTTCGTCGCTGTGGTGACATCATGATCACTAATCCCCGTCTCTATACTACAGTGTCGATAAGGTCAGGCCTGTTTGTAGCTGAAAGGTCATAAACATTTCCGTTGGGTGTGGGTTGCCGAGCAAGTTGCCCAAGACGGTTTTTTGGAAACGTGTTGAGAACTACTTTGCAAGACCATTTGTGCGTATCATTTGCAAGGAATCCGTATAAATCCAGTTTATACTCCCTAAGTTAAAGTCGTCTCCCACTAGTATTGCTTGATAGGGGTATTTCCGCGCAACCGAGTGTAGAACTGTTGTGGTAGAATCGGGTAGCTAGTGAAAACATCTGGTTGTTACGTTGAATTCACCTTGTAGAATGGGTACCTGTATTTTTATGTTCAAGTCATCCTAATTTTCTGGATTTGATGGTAACATTAAAAGGCATTAAAAGGTACCTTTAATATATTATAAGTCAGACGTACCAAGATGATGTGGCCAAGCTTCCCATTCAGTCACGTTATGATTTTTTGTGAGAGATCTCATCTGTTATTATCATTGTGCTCTTAAAATTACATTTCTGATAATGTGATCAATGGTTGCTATTACCCTGGTCAACAGTGAAAACGCTTCGGAGATAAAAGTAACCATTTCTTATTGGATGGATAGCGTTGATGACGAATATGACATTAGTTGCTGAAGACTGTTTCGGGGTTCGAAGAAATATATTATCGTCGGATATGCGCAAGCGCAAGTTCATGACAACGGCAGTTGTCTGCTTATTTAATAAACATCCATTGTTTGGCAGTAAGCTACATCGATATTACTATCACTAGGACTGTAGCGCTGACAAAGAGAATTTAACAACGCCGTCAGTCTTCCCAGTTTTGTACTTTTGACACTAAATCTTGTGGATTTGGGATATTCTTCAGCGGAAAAAACATCCTAATTTTACATTGCTTATATGGTGCCTTTGCCTGTTTAGAAACTACTCCTAATGGGGGGGGGGGGGGAATTTTTTTACGTTGGAAGCATAAAAGCGGATTTTTTACAACCGTTTGGTAGTTTTACTTGAAATTAATTAGCAGCACTGGATATCATACTTCAGTTTGTATTAAGAACTTTGTTAGGGAAATCGTGTTGTGTAGAGTTCTTGTGTAGCTACAATTTGCATTCCCGGAGGTAACCGTGGTCGGATATTAGGTTACTGTGTTGTGTTATATCTCATACCGTTAGCAGATGTGACTGGTTTGACATATATAGCCTAAATCTGTTAACACCGTACAGAGCCGGCCGCGGTGGTTTAGCGGTTCTAGGCGCTCAGTCCGGAACCGCGCGACTGCTACGGTCGCAGGTTCGAATCCTGCCTCGGGCATGGATGTGTGTGATGTCCTTAGGTCAGTTCGGTTTAAGTAGTTTTAAGTTCTAGGGGACTGATGACCACAGATGTTAAGTCCCATAGTGCTCAGAGCCATTTGACCCATTTGAACAGCGTACAGAAAACTAATGACTGCGACGACGTGATACTTGAACATCCAAATATATAGTTTCTTGCCCATCAAAAAGGCCTGCCAGAAACTGTATTTTTACAGTGGTCGTAGTGAGAAGATGCACTCGTGAACGTGATAGTGGTGACATGTTGGGTGAGTGTTTGGTGTTTCTTTATGTACACTGAACAGAAAGGTGTCACGTAAATGTGTGAACAATGCGGACAAATTTTGTTATGTTTGCATTGAGGTGACATTTGCCAATCGAAAAACAAATTTCACGCCAATGATAAAGAACGCCTACTACCTGTATTTTAGTTGTAATGTGGATGATATGGACAGGAAGTGGGCACCGCACATTTGTTGTAATACGTCTTCTACATACTTGGGAGACTGGCTACATGGGGAAAGACCAAGCATGCCGTTTGCTGTTCCCATGATGTGGAGAGAGCCGATCGATCATTCTACAAACTGCTGTTTCTGCATCATTCCTCCAATTAAGGGAATATCTAGAGAAAAGTGAATTACCACCTACTCCAATATCCCTTCAGCCATTCGTCCTGAAGAACTACCTGTTCCACAAATTCCCGCACCTTACTGCAGTGGTTTATCCGACGAAAAGCTAGACCCGGACAAACTCGACGCAGGTGTGCCAAATGATATTGTAGATTTGTTGCCATCTACTGAGCATGAGTTAATAGCCAACGTCTCATCAATTAATCGCCATCTGATCACTCAACATGAATTAAATGATCTTGTGAGGGCCTGTGGTTGTTAGGAAGTGATGGAGAATTGCTGGTATCTAGACCCACGTAGTGGGAAGCTTTTGCTGAAGACGTTTATGTATCAGCTTTTCGTACTCGTCAAAAGACTCTGCAAGATTATTTTTCAGTGGAAAGTGATCTAATGTATTTTGAAAACGTTACAGGTATTATGACAAAACATAGAATATAATCTCAGTGACGGGCGACTGTTCAATAGACGCATGAAAATTAAGTCTGCAAGCTGTGTTAGTGAACACTGGCAATGTTTTGCCATCAATTCCAGTGGGTTATGCAGTGCACTGGGAGAAGCAATATGCCAACATGGAAAAACTGCTGAGCGCTATTAGTTATAGGGAATACAATTGGAATATTTGTGGCGTCTTCAAAGATCTATCAATACTTCTTGGACTGCAGCTCGGCTACACAAAACATTGCAGTTTTCTGTGCGATTAGGACAGCCGAGATTAGTTTCTCAGCACTGGCCACTACGTAAATCTTTGGAATCAGAAAAAAGAAAGAACTTTCAACATGTTTCTTTGATAGATTCCAACAGGGCTTTACTCCGTCCATTACTATACTCCTGGAAATTGAAATAAGAACACCGTGAATTCATTGTCCCAGGAAGGGGAAACTTCATTGACACATACCTGGGGTCAGATACGTCACATGATCATACTGACAGAACCACAGGCACATAGACACAGGCAACAGAGCATGCACAATGTCGGCACTAGTACAGTGTATATCCACCTTTCGCAGCAATGCAGGCTGCTATTCTCCAATGGAGACGATCGGAGAGATGCTGGATGTAGTCCTGTGGAACGGCTTGCCATGCCATTTCCACCTGGCGCCTCAGTTGGACCAGCGTTCGTGCTGGATGTGCAGACCGCGTGAGACGACGCTTCATCCAGTCCCAAACATGCTCAATGGGGGACAGATCCGGAGATCTTGCTGGCCAGGGTAGTTGACTTACACCTTCTAGAGCACGTTGGGTGGCACGGGATACATGCGGACGTGCATTGTCCTGTTGGAACAGCAAGTTCCCTTGCCGGTCTAGGAATGGTAGAACGATGGGTTCGATGACGGTTTGGATGTACCGTGCACTATTCAGTGTCCCCTCGACGATCACCAGTGGTGTACGGCCAGTGTAAGAGATCGCTCCCCACACCATGATGCCGGGTGTTGGCCCTGTGTGCCTCGGTCGTATGCAGTCCTGATTGTGGCGCTCACCTGCACGGCGCCAAACACGCATACGACCATCATTGGCACCAAGGCAGAAGCGACTCACATCGCTGAAGACGACACGTCTCCATTCGTCCCTCCATTCACGCCTGTAGCGACACCACTGGAGGCGGGCTGCACGATGTTGGGGCGTGAGCGGAAGACGGCCTAACGGTGTGCGGGACAGTAGCCCAGCTTCATGGAGACGGTTGCGAATGGTCCTCGCCGATACCCCAGGAGCAACAGTGTCCCTAATTTGCTGGGAAGTGGCGGTGCGGTCCCCTACGGCACTGCGTAGGATCCTACGGTCTTGGCGTGCATCCGTGCGTCGCTACGGTCCAGTCCCAGGTCGACGGGCACGTGCACCTTCCGCCGACCACTGGCGACAACATCGATGTACTGTGGAGACCTCACGCCCCACGTGTTGAGCAATTCGGCGGTACGTCCACCCGGCCTCCCGCATGCCCACTATACGCCCTCGCTCAAAGTCCGTCAACTGCACATACGGTTCACGTCCACGCTGTCGCGGCATGCTACCAGTGTTAAAGACTGCGATGGAGCTCCGTATGCCACAGCAAACTGGCTGACACTGACGGCGGCGGTGCACAAATGTTGCGCAGCTAGCGCCATTCGACGGCCAACACCGCGGTTCCTGGTGTGTCCGCTGTGCCGTGCGTGTGATCATTGCTTGTACAGCCCTCTCGCAGTGTCCGGAGCAAGTATGGTGGGTCTGACACACCGGTGTCAATGTGTTCTTTTTTCCATTTCCAGGAGTGTATTAAACTATGTTTAATCAAGAACTTCATTAAGAGTATGAATTACGACAGAGGCGCATTCAAATACATTCTACTTAAATTTCCACGAATTACTGATGGTAAAATCAGGGAGGGAATATTTATGGGCCCAAAACTCAAGAACTCCTCAATGATACTGAATTTGGTACACTGTTACAAGATTCGTAGAAGATTTCATGGGATTCTTTCCGAAACGTGGTCACAAATTTCTTTGGGAAATTTTGGGCTCATTGTCAGAATTATAAGGACCTAGTGGAGCACGTTATATCATCGTACAAAGCAATGGGGTGCCATGTGTTTCTAAAAATACGTACGTTACATTCTCACATATACTTCCAGAAAACTGCGGAGCAGTCAACGATGAACAAGAGGAACATTTACTCTAAGTGATAGACTATCTACAATGTAAAAATGATGTCTGGGACACTGGAGCAAGACTATGCTTGATGATTACTGTAGGACAAACGCCACAGATGTTCAAGACCCACAACACAAGCAAAAGGCAAAAAGGAGTCTCTTGTAATATCCAGATAGTTACATTTTCATCACTTCCATTCCTATTAACGCTAGGTAATTCTGACCCTGTACAATCACCTTTAAATCGAACTAATTTAGCATTTAGACTGTCACATTCGTATTAATCACCCTCGATTTCATAAGAAAATTCACTTTTCTTTCCCGAAGCACGAAGAAAGTTAAATTTTGTTGTCCAGTGTAATCCGTGAGGACATACAGAGAGATTTTCCAGCCGTGACGTGTGGTGTAATTGATTTCAGTGCTAACTGGAAGGAATCGTGATAGTTCTTACGATCCCCACTCGCAAATCCCTGTAATACGCAACTGAGCGAGCTAAGTTCTGGAGGGGTAAATATAGTCTACGGATAGTAATTAGTAAAATATACCGAGAAAATACTTTCTTTTGTGTTTACGTTTTGTCGTGCCATGACATGTACATTGTAACTACGTTCCATTTCCACTGATACACAATGTTATTAAATGACGTTATTTCTTTCTTTTTCCTGGATTTTTGCATGCCTGCAGATTTTTGTATCACGCATATTCTTCCAGCCCTGATAGTGTCAGTGCGGGAGGAGTGGTAAATTGGACAGCACTTGTTTGCAGTCGACGTGCCGCAATTGTGTGTCCCGCCGGCGAGATATTAGGCACACGTACGACTGCAGCAGCCTTTTACGACCGCTGCCGGGCTTCGACTCGGGAGCGGTTGACGGAAGCGAAGGCGGTTGGCGTCGCTTTACGGCTATTGACTGAGTGGACGCCCAGAGTTAAATGCCGACGAAGCGCATATCGTTTCCAGTTGCTGGAGGACAGCTGTCAGTTAGATTACATCTGCGACTTTGTTGGAAGTTACCCATCAATTACACCGATCAATACTTACAGCACTGGCACCGCTGAAGAGTAAGCTCCCTCAAATGTCAGGCAGCACGTTTGGTTCATTTCTGCTTGGATCATAGCGGCTGCAGTGCAGTTCCATGTAACCTACAGGTAAACAAAATACGTAGTTATCTGAAAACTAACGCTACATCAATATATTGTTGTGACCGAAGTACCGTATGAAGCGTAGAGAGAATGTTAAGCTACGCTGATTAGATTTGTTCATGAGAGCACGTGATACCATAACAGTTTAGAACTGCATCCTTTCCTCCAACATATTTCACGCGCTAAGGCCATGAGTGCATCAAAAAGAAAGAGGAAAGGAAAACACCGGGAACACACGTAGGAGCACCAAACACGTTTTCTTCCAGCGTACCAACAGTTATTGAAAGAGTAAGGAAGTGAAATGATGATTATACACTGCCTACCATCCTCTACATGCTGAAAGACTGCTTACAGAATTCATATGTATAGGTGATCTCTGCTATAATCGACGGCATTGTTTTCCTCGAAGTAAAACAATTTCTTATGTAGTGGCTGATCGTAACACTAAGCTCCTTAACGAAAGCAGAACTGTCAAACAGTGTTGCAACAGTCATCAGGAGCTTATTACGTTGTTTTACAGGTCTGTCTTGATCACACAAATTCTTACACTTCACTATTACCGGTTTCGGATCTTCAGATCATAAAATATTCTGACGTAGTATCAACGTCAAACTAAACATATAGATACACAGTAAGTATTATGTTGCTATATACCTACATGTTTAGTTTGACGTTGATACTACATCAGAATATTTTATGATCTGAAGATGGCAGTAGCCGAAACCGGTAATAGTGAAGCGCAAAAATTTATGTGATCAAGACGGACCTGTAAATTAAAGTGCCAAAAATACACTACTCCCATTAAAACTGGTACACCAAGTAGATATGCAGATGATAAACGGGTATTCATTGGACAAATATATTATACTAGAACTGACATGTGATTACATTTTCACGCAATTTGGGTGCATAGATCCTGAGAAATCAGTACCCAGAACAACCACCTGTGGCCGTAATAACGGCCTTGATACGCCTGGGCATTGAGTCAAACAGAGCTTGGATGGGGTGTACAGGTACAGCTGCCCATGCAGTTTCAAGGTGATACCACAGTTCATCAAGAGTAGTGACTGGCGTATTGTGACGAGCCAGTTGCTCGGCCACTATTGACCTGACGTTTTCAATTGGTGAGAGATCTGCAGAAAGCGCTGGCCAGGGCAGCAGTCGAACATTTTCTGTATCCAGAAGGGCCCGTACAGGACCTGCATCATGCGGTCGTGCATTATCCTGCTGAAATGTAGGGTTTCGCAGGGATCGAATTAAGGGTAGAGCCACGGGTCGTAACACATCTGAAATGTAACGTCCACTGTTCAAAGTGCCGTCAATGCGAACAAGAGTGACCGAGACGTGTAATCAATGGCACCCCATACCATCACGCCGGGTCATACGACAGTATGACGATGACGAATACACGCTTCCAATGTGCGTTCACCGCGATGTTGCCAAACACGGATGCGACCATCATGATGCTGTAAACAGAAACTGGATTCATGTGAAAAAATGACGTTTTGCCATTCGTGCACCCAGGGTCGTCGTTGAGTACACCATCGCAGGCGCTCCTGTCTGTGATGCAGCGTCAAGGTTAACCGCAGCCATGGTCTCCCACCTTATAGTCCATGCTGTTGCAAACGCCGTCGAACTGTTGTGCAGATGGTTGTTGTTTTGCAAACGTCCCCATCTGTTGAACCAGAGATCGAGAAATGGCTGCACGATCCGTTACAGCCATGGGGATAAGACACCTGTCATGTCGAGTGCTAGTGGTACGAGGCCGTTAGGATCCAGCACGGCGTTCCTTATTACCCTCCTCAACCTACCGATTCCATAATCTGCTAATGGTAATTGGATCTCGACCAACGCGAGCAGCAATGTAGCGATACGATAAACCGCAATCGCGGTAGGCTACAATCCGACCTTTATCAAAGTCGGAAACGTGATAGTACGCATTTCTCCTCCTTACACGAGGCATCACAACAATGTTTCACCAGGCAACGCCGGTCAAGTGCTGTTTGTGTATGAGAAATCGGTTTGAAACTTCCCTCATGTCAGCACGTTGTAGGCGTCGCTACCGGCGACAACCTTGTGTGAATGCTCTGAAAAGCTAATCATTTGCATATCACAGCTTCTTTTTCCTGTCGGTTAAATTTCGCGTCTGTAGCACGTCATCTTAGTGGTGTAGCATTTTTAATGGTCAGTAGTGTATGATCACGGACTCTTTTTCAGACTTTGTCTTCAATTGACAAGCTTGTTAGGTTTTTTTTTTTTTCCTCACTCTGATGTCGAACACTGGACAACTGTTCCTAGCCTTTGGTGATACTTATTTCATTGATCGTTCCGTACAGCGCTTAACGAAATTCATCGTTGAACCTGAAAACGTTATAGTACTGGTTCGCTGTGAGATTAGCTGTATTACATTAAATACATTACTCAACGCCGGGATTCCATTTTTATTGTGTCCACTGCCATTAATGTGACCACTTGTGAAAAGGTTGAATAATCACCTTTGATAGGGCGCACCGCTGCGAGACGAGTAGAAAGAGAATCACTGAGGTTGTGGAGTGTACCGACAGCGATGTGGAGCCATGCCGATTCCAGCGCCGTGGGTAGCTGCGCTAGGATTCTCCGCTGAGGATCCACGGCGCGAAAGGCCCGATCGATGTGGTCCGACAGATTCTTAATTGGATTTACATCTGGGGAGTTCGGTGGAAGGGGGACTACGGAAAACGCATCCTGGTGCTATTCTAAACAGGCATTTGCACCGTGAGCTGTGTGACACGTTGCGTAGTGCTGCTGGTAGATGTCACCGCGCCGAGGGAAAACAAGCTCAATGTAGGGGTGGACAGCAGCCCCAACTGTACATACGCACCTAAGTTGATCCATTGGGCCACAAAAACATTCTCCAGACCTCCTCCGTCGTGGACCCTTCCGACGAATGTTATAGAATGTTTGCTTTCAGACGCTTCACGTCATGCCGGCCGCTGTGACCGAGCGGTTCTAGGCGCTTCAGTCCGGAACCGCGCGACAGCTACGGTCGCAGGTTCGAATCCTGCCTCGGGTATGGATGTGTGTGATGTCCTTGGGTTAGTTAAGTTTAAGTAGTTCTAAGTTCTAGGGGACTGATGACCTCAGCTGTTAAGTTCCATAGTGCTCAGAGCCATTTGAACCATTTTTGAGCTTCACGCCACCTGTCCAGTGGGGGGATAAAACGTGATTCATATGTAAAGACCACCTTTCGCTACTCATTCGACGTCCAGTTGCAGTATTAGAGTGCAAATTTCAGCCTTCGTCGCTGATGAACAGCAACCATCTTGGTTGCGTGAACCGGGTGCTTCTGCAGAGGCACATACCCAGCAACGTTCGCTGATAGGGCGTTGAGGAGACTCTGTCAGTAGACCCTTAGTTCATGTTGGAGGTCAATTGTTCACCAGCTGCGCGTCTGTTCGCCAGGACACATCTTCGCAGCCATCGTTCATCCCCGTCATCTATAGCCTGTTTTTCAGCACAGTTGCCTTGCCGCTGGTTTTGGTTAGCGCCATGTTTCCAAGCACGGTATACTTTAACCACGGCGGCTCGTTTACAAACTTAGACGCTCGGAAATGTTTCCACCCTTGGCCCTAAATCCAATGCTAACGCCCTTTCGGGCGTCAGATAAATCTTTCCGTTTCCGCATTACGACAACGTCTGCATTGTTTTCCGCGTACCCCGACACACTTCATATACCATCCAATACAAGTGCTGCCACCTACCGTCTGTGATTCTTGCACGTTGACGTCGCATATGGGCGGTAGTCACGTTAATGTGACTGGACCGTATAGCTGCCAAAAATTGTCAGTAAAGTGTCCTCATAGTCGTGAATGGCACCCACGTTAATAAGAGAGTTACGCAGCGTTCTGCTACTGTAGTATTGATTACAGCTGGCGCAACAATAATCAATATAAGAACGTCCCGTTGTCTACCACGGCAGCAGGTAGCGTACAGACACCTAAAAGGACGCTGAGGACTAACTTTACAGCACCCAAATTAACGGAGTAGTTTTTTATTTATATGTATTGCAATTGAGAAAATAATATGCAATTAGGCATACGATGAAAGTCATCGGACTGGCACAGAAATAACATTGGAAAAGAGAATAAGCGGAGTAATTCTGTGTACAGAGTTTGTCTAATTAAATCGTTATGTCAGGCGCCATTGACTGTCTTGTAGATCTTTCACACCACTGGGTGAAGTACAATTACTTCAAAAGGGGCTTCGTGAAAAATGAACTAGTTTTTTACCAAAAACATTGCATTTAACTACTGGTTCGAATAATTTTTCCTTGTATATATAAGTCCACTTGTCGAAAGTAGGAAATCCATCTTCATGTAATTCTTTTTAATGAAAATGTTCTGTTGCGGTCACTGTGTTACAGTGGAAAAAGTTAGATGTACGTCATGCGTGAGGCTTTGAACCGGCGATCGTCTTATCACCTGAGATTACTGTCAAACTTTAATCCATGAACCATTAATTCTCATGGAGAATGTGTTTCAAATCTAAAGCCAAAGTGTTAATGAATGTTGACACCCAGATTTTTCGATGACAACTAACGTGACCCTCAGTTATGTTACAACTTTTTATTCGTATGTTGAAGTATAAGCTGCACCCTGATTCGTAATCCATAGTAAACTGTAAATCCAGATATGGCTGGATGGTAGTTGATCCTCGCAACGGCAGCCGAGAAGAGCGCATCATCTGCCCAAAACGATGTCTAATAAGCACTGTGGTATGACAACCATTGTCACTGCTTTTCTTTACATTACTGCATCAAAATTATTGAGCACTAAGCACTGAGGTGAAGATTCTGATGTTAGAGCGAGTAATAACTTCATGTTTGTGCTCTACAGATAACGAAAGGAGATGTCGAACATAGCGGAAAAGTGAAAAGATTAAAAATAATGTTACTAGATCCATCATTCAAGGTAGAAAGAACGAGTAGTTACATCACGTATGTTTTATTAACGACTTGTTGACAAAGAATAAAAGTTCAGCCCCGCAAATTCGTAGCCCTAAGGCATTAAGTTAGTACCTCCGCGAAACGTCATAGAGAAATGAAACAACACTCATTTTAACATCACATCATTAACAAATAAGGCCACAAATGTTTCTGAAATATTGGGAATTGTTGCTGAAATATCGATACGTTTCAAGCATAAAAGGGTGAAAAATCTATAAAATTAAATGAGGATTTAAAAGAATCCAAAATGTGCATTTAACGTAATTAATATTTCCGTGCACAGTCTAGCAAAGGTTCCCGCTTCCCGCGCCCGTGTTCCCGGGTTCGATTCCCGGCGGGGTCAGGGATTTTCTCTGCCTCGTGATGACTGGGTGTTGTGTGATGTCCTTAGGTTAGTTAGTTTTAAGTAGTTCTAAGTTGTAGGGGACTGATGACCATAGATGTTAAGTCCCATAGTGCTCAGAGCCAGTCTAGCAAAGACGGTGTCGTTTCAGTGGCAACAGTGTCTTCGGAGGTCGAGCGAATTTTGCTCTCAGGAATACTGATGCTCCTCCGGATTTCACTGAAATGTTTACCGTAGCATGAACGGAATTACACGAGAAGAGCCTCATGGGAGTCATTCGCAACAACAAAATGTTTGCAGTGATATTGTATTTGCATATTATTTCACGAGGGGGGGGGGGGGGGAGGAATTCTCCACCATAGGCTAAGAACAGCATATAAAAAATAACTGCTACCGTACATTTAGCCTCTAGTCGGAGAGACGATATGTATCTCACAAATCGTAAAACAACATCCTTGCTGTTCGCAGCTAATCAGGTGCAGTTGCTAAAATTCGGCCCACATATCTGCTTCGTCCTGAACCAAATAATCACATATAAAGCAGAAAGAAGAAACGAAATTTACCTGATACTTACTCGCGATGACACATCGTGTTTTTAGCACACACTTAAATTGCACAGAATTCTCGGATATGGTGATATCAGAAGGACGCGTTACATTTCATAGTTTATGACTGAAATGCTACACCCTTTCTGACATCTCTGGTTTTATAGAACAGACCTCAGCGTGCTTTAGTGTGAAAAAGTGAACTTTATGTTACATGGTGGTGTTTTTTATGTCAGATGTGATACATAAACTGAAATAAAGGACACTGAAAAAACAGATCTCGAAGAAGATAATTTCCGGCCACACGGCACGCTGTATGAAATCCTGTTCAGGGAAACAAATTACACAAGCAGCTGAATGTCTGGAGGAGTACGACCTTCATCGGTTACAGCACCTGTACATTCATCTGTGATTCCTTTACGGTTCTCGAAGTTCTCTCTGCATAAACTGGGCTAATCGTTACAATTTTCTCCATTATTTGAATTAAGTAGCGTATCAGAAAGGTTTTTATTTAAGTGGTCATACTCCATATTTGAACCATATGTGAATTTTGGTGTGAGGTGTTCATAAACATTTTTGTCTTTAGGAAATTTGTTTTTAGGTTCGTTTTTTGTCAACTCTTAGGGTGGCACGGTGGTTCAGTAGTAAACTTCAGACCACGAATCCGAAGGTTCGGAGTTCGATTCTTAGTTGATCCTAAGATATTTTCTCTCACTTATCGCTGCTTCCATCTCGCAATAATTTTTGTGTGTGAATTTCTTTCTTGCACTATTTTTGTTTTCACGTGGATATCCTCTAGATTCCTGTGACTAAGCGACAGCATTTTCAATGCCCCCAAAAACGAATTACCATGTGATACTCCACGGTATTCGTGGTTCGGTCCTCTACCGGCGCCCTACATTAGTGTGGCACGGCGATATCAATTTGTATCAGGACTACAGATATGAAAACAAACAAAAAATTAATTACAAAATTTTTTCGAGATGATTATTAATATTTTCCTGACACCTCTTGTATGAAGTGTTTTTTTGGTAGCACTTGATGGATCATCAAAAGAATAATATAGTGTTGTAATTTTAATGAACTGGAAAAATAGCAGTGGAGCGTGCTAAATAAGTCCTAAATCGGCTAGAACTTTGGAATTTGTGATTTCGAAATTTTCTTCATTTATGGCCTTGATGTTTTAGGCAGAGAAGAGAAAAATTGCAGATAGTGCTGTAACGGAACACTTCTAATAGCCAGCTCATTTGACATACGTGAGTGAAGGAAAATCTTGTCCTTCCTGTTTACGAAAAAGTTGTATTTAGAACAAGCAGTCAAGTAATCTCAATCAGCACTGCGCAACATAGGAAACTGTAGCAAGACTTTACAAAGGACTGTTATCAAGAGAGGATTCGTATTTCAATACAGATTTTAAGAAAAGACTTGTAAGTGTGAAAAGAAACACATCAAATTTGTAGCACGTTTTTATAACATTTCAGTAGTTAATTCGAAAATTGTTTTTCAGGAGTCGCTTTTTTAACGTAGCAACTTTCATAAACTATGATCACGTTAATTTACGAAGCACTTAAGTTGGCGATGGCGTGCTTCCTCTTCCTGTGACACGCTGACACAGTATAACATGAATCGCTAGTGTAGGTTCTTCGAGGATTTGGTTGTTGGACCATATTTCATGTTTCACCAGCCACATTCCTTTTATCTACTCGGACGTAAGTTACTAACAGATTGGAAATAAATGCCTCTCAGGCCAGATCGAATTATGTCGTTTCACTATAACAGGTGCTGGGTAAACTTTGTATACAGTGCCACAGTATGTGCTAATGAGACATACAGAGATAAAGGAATTGTTGGCAGTCCTGCATACCATCGGTATCTCAGACTCATTGCTTTTTAGGAAGACTTCGAAAAAAATATAGTATTAGACAACAGCTATGGTACCAGATGACCTTAAGACAACATTACAAAAGCTTTTTGCCATACTCACTCAAACACTTGCTGATCTTATTCGTTTCCCAACTCTTGTTCTTGCCACTAGGCTCTGAGCAGTATGAGACTTAACTGCTGA
This sequence comes from Schistocerca nitens, assembly GCF_023898315.1. NCBI lineage: Eukaryota > Metazoa > Arthropoda > Insecta > Orthoptera > Acrididae > Schistocerca > Schistocerca nitens. The sequence goes on from NC_064616.1 coordinate 264,464,770, forward strand.
GATCATCAGTCCTGCCACTAGGACACATATAGAGTGTAAGATGTAACACTAAATGAAGCTGCTTCTAGATGAAATGTGAATGTGAACGTTTTCAGTTTGCTTGGTTTAATAGAACTTTCCTTAGAGTTATTCCTTTTTACTGTACTAATTCTATTGTAACACCTCAACAAGAAAAAGTATCTCTGGTATGATACTGATGCTCTTTAAATTAGGTGACCTGAATATGCTTTGGGCATCTTAATTCTCTATACTTTAATAGTCATATCTCAGAGAGGATGATATTAAGGATTACAGATCATACATCCTTATAACTTCTAAGTCCATTCAGCCATAGCTACTGAAAGAACTCTTTTTTTATTTACTTTTCCACTAATAAGTCGTCACATAGATCCAGAAAATGATCAAATCAAGTAACTTAAATATTCTAAGAAATCACATCCTGATCCGGTATATCAGTACATATTTTACCCGATATGTCTACGTATATTTAAATTATTAATCCATTTATAATACCATACAGTGTGTGTACAGAAAGATTACTACCAACTGTCTGCATCACATAATTCCTCCCTATGCAAATATGACATCAGACTCATGATGTTTCTCAAACCTGATACCTTCTTGGATTTCGGATGTTTAAGAAAATACGTGTTTTACGGTGTTTCTGTAGTACTTCAAATGGCCCATGGCACACACGCCTAGAATTCCTTTAATTTGGAGTCTATTTTCTTTTTTCATTCCTTGGGCTTCACGAAAAAACGACACGAATACAATAGGTTTCAAACCACTGTCGTGCCGTCTATTCTTTTATCCTGCCCATTTCCTCATTCGATTCTTTGCAGTACGCTCCTTGTCTTGAGCAGTTAGGTTTCGAACGACTAGAAATTCAACTTCTGATTTGCTGAATTATTAGGTTTCACACCAAGTATGAACTTCCATGTTGCAAACCCCGTGGCCTCATGCCACACATTACTCATGATTGTCTCAAATGTGGGTACATTGTTGGTCCAAGAAGTAAGTTTTTAATGACAGCAGGTCCTGCACAATCTCTTCACCTCCCTCATAGCTCTCGGTCATGTTCTCTTGTGAGAAATAACCCGATATTTTGATGAGCTTTATATCAGTTGTCTTCAAGCCCTGCTTAAATCACTTAGAGACCAATGGGGATCCACTGTACAACAGCAAGTCTTCTGGACAAAATTCCTAAATTCTTTCCAGGAAATTAATATATCCCTGAACATTGTCTCTAGGTGTTTCAATCTCCATTTTCTGTATCATGGGCAATTTATTCTCAAGACACAGTATAACCGTTACAGCACCCAGTTTGTTGTCAAGACAACGCATTTTATTAATCCACTGTTGGAATAATGCCTTCAAATTACCCCTCTGAGGGCTGTATCACTCCCCTCCCCATAAATCACTCGATATGCATTGCTGTTTAAGCTTAGACCGACATTCAGTCAAGAACTATGACACAGATGCCGATACTAGCTCACAACAGTCCGCCACTTCAGCCACTCATCAATATGCAGCACAATCCAAATGACTTTTTGTAAATGATAATTTTTCTTTGACTTGCCAGCACTGGGATAAAACATTTTGAAAATCTTCCAAAAACTCCGCAGGAACTCACTTCTCATAGGAACAAATGTACAAAGCTTTCTACCGATAACAAGTAATGTTTCTGCATGCACATTGTACAACAACAACAACTACTACTACTACTACTACTACTACTACTACTACTACCAGTCTCCTTAGTACATATTTCTCTAACAAATTTTTCAATACACATGCATGTATGCTTGAGCTCCTTTGACAATTTATCTTCACCTTAACTGCATCACGATCCTCGTCACGGTGACTTTGTTGGAATTTTATTTATTGTTCAGTAAAGATTGTACCGCTTCCACATTGCTTAGCTAACTCTTAGCTCTGATCATGACAATCATTAGGGATTGATTACTGCAGATTCCAACTCATGATCGCCTATAACAACTTGGTTACCTGCCTCCATCTCAAAATTTTTACTAATACTTTTGGTTCTAATAAACTCAAAACCTTTTTTGAGCTCAGCTCCGACAGCATTCAACTTAAACTTAACAGATTTCACTATGTACTTAACTGAATCCACGCTAATCTTAACCGAACGAACTTCAGACGTAACTGAATCAACTTCAGATAAAAGTGAGCCAACATCAGAATATTTACTTCCCGGTACTATCAAGCATTTGTACAATCACATCCCAATTTGGAACCACTTCTACCTCACCATATTACGATCATAATCTTGCTGTGTTACACCCTAGTGTTAGGCATTGGATACCCACACACACCTTTCAACACTACCGTCTCCGTGGAAAACAAAACCTTCCATTACTGATTCCTGTTTAAAACCTTGTGTCCTAGGTCCATTCCATCCTTACTATTGTGTTGGCTACTGTGGGAGTCAGCACAGACACAAAAAGGGAGGGAGAGAAGTTGTAAAGGCTGGAAGCAGGAATCCAAAAAGATCTGTACATAACACTTTCAAATTAATAGAACTTTTCATTTCTAAAAAGGAAAGGAAACATAATTTATAGCTATGAAGTGGCTTCCTGTGATTCTTGTGCCTCCTACATGAAATTACATCGAAACCCTGTTACTGTTTGCAGAACGCAGACTAAGTATCATATTCCTATTACTCAGTACTGATGCTCTCGAAGACTGCGACCCAACTGGAGCCAGCTAGCCATGGACGGCTGGTTAAGTCAGCGTTGACAAGGAGCGCTGAACTCTGTCTCCTGGTGGTGTGGCACTGCCCATTCTTTCGAAGGCGAGCGGGTCAGCGCCTTCTTGATGCCATTTCGCCTCGCTTCGCTTGTCTGTGTGCAGTCGATGCTTCAGGATTGCACACACATGAACACTGCCGCCTTTAGCATCTATATTGACCAATTTTGGCGTCTCAGTAGCAGCTGAAAATCGCTAACCTACGCCACGCATCGCTTGTTATTTATTGCTGACATGCCGGCCCACTGTTTATAACATCTGTGGTCGCGAGGGGAGCAGCGAACGAAAGTATGCTCTCTGTGCAGGTGCGAGACTGCACGCCGTGAACGCTGCGTAGAGTCCCAAGATGACTCAAGTGCTGCGACAGCAAACAAAATGGTTCGTGCTCTCCTCACGATCGGACTGCCACGAAAAATTCGAACACAGTAGAACTGCATTAGCCATGGAGGTATAATACGGAAAGAAGGGACTACACTCTTATGCTGTACGTTGTTTTGAAACGGACGCCACCACGTTAGGTACCACAAGATTTAGCAGAATACTATCTACGAAATGTTATTGATTATTTTGATAACCAAGGAGAGTAGTATTGGATGTGAAAAGGCTGCTTCCATAATCCAGCATTTTCTTTAATACGAACTGATGAAATTTGTGTTTGGTATAGGTCCCCTCCACGCAAAAAAAAAAAAAAACGAAAAAATATTTTGCCACATTTTATCTGTCTCCAATCTCTCCTTCTCACAGTGTACACCCACAGTGCATTTTGCGTTGGTCTGGTAGGAATTCATAAGTCAAATGAGAGAAATGAAACCATTGAAGATAATCAGCACAGCCCAAATTCGTGTATGTAAAAGAAAATATAGTTTGAAAAATTCCACTTTCAATCGAAATGTGATTCTTTTACACTTCAGACTACAGTCAGAACGAACTGTACACCCGTAAATGACGCACACCTGGCAGTTTTGATCAAAACATTTCCAGCAGAAGCTAATGTTTGGGGCAACTGACATGGAGGGCGTCGACTTCGTGACGTCATGACAACACCGCCCCACCACGCTTCCATGTCATGGCTCCTGTCCTGCCCATGAGTAATCGGCATCCATGGACTGAGCTGAAAATGTATCGGCCCCCTCGTGACGTCACACAGTTACATCACCGTCCTCATGCGACTCTTGGCAAAACTGGCTGTGTTTCTCTCGTTTAAGTAGTATCTTAAATCACAGTTTCATCCTGGTCGTGGCATGGTAGCTATTATAGCTAGCCTACTCTCCTTCGTAGTATTATCCCAGTTCATCAACTACGCTGCACATAGCACGACATTGAATAAACAAGCCCTAACTGAACTCTGAACGCCAGTTCCTTACTGTTCATCTTTCATCAACATAAAATAACTCTAAACATAGCAACAGTAAAACTAGCTTTATGTAAATATTCTTTTCAGACTCTCCATGCCGCTTACACATCTCACCTCTTTTTCTCTCTCTTAGCACTTGAACACTGATAACATTTATAAGCTAAATGCACGTGATGGCAAATATACCCTCGAAATTCATTTGCCACGAAGATATTACAAAAGCACACAAAACATATTACAGAAATATTTCATGCAGAGATTCATAGTGGGGGGGCAGCCACTTGCTATATAGCAATCGTTCTAAGTATGCGATAACGGCGTCATTAACGAGAAAAGTATTCCATGTATCCGTTCCCTTACGTGTGAGATCAAGCGGAAGTGACAAGGTACTAAACCTAGTTGAGTGGGATAGGTAATCCAATAAGTGGTTATTCCAATACTTCATTGCCAGAACTTGTTTGGAGACGGGTAACTATTCTCAAGAAAGTCTGCGCTTTTCTCTGTTGCTAATTGTTTTCTGATGGTGTCTACCGTTTCATGGACCTTTCATTGCCCAAATTCCTATAGAGTATTACGGAATTTCTTGATATTTTTGCCTGTAACACCAGTTTTGTGGCTTCATTCTTCCTAAACACTCCATTGTGCCGACTTCCGCATCGTCATTTCCATTTTCATTATTATTTAAATTAGTAGAGTTGTATGTTTGCATGCATCTTGACCCGTATGTTTACAGATTAGCAACAAAAAATTTCTCTTACTCTTTGTACTGTGCTAGGTGGAGTACAGTCTATTTCTAGGAAAAACCTTTCACAAGCTGTCAATAATTTCCCAAGGAGAGCTTGGAATTTTTCTGGTTACTGAACTTAAATTTTTTATGTGGTAACAATGACACACATCAATTGTTCAAAAAATGGCTCTGAGCACAATGGGACTTAACATCTCAGGTCACATCAGTCTTCTAGAACTTAGAACTACTTAAACCTAACTAACCTAAGGACATCACACACATCCATGCCCGAGGCAGGATTCGAACCTGCGACCGTAGCGGCCACGCGGTTCCAGACTGTAGCGCCTAGAAGCGTTCGGCCACTCCAGCCCGCTGTGTGTTAGGAACCCGACAATTTGTTGGTAGGGTCATGGAGTTATGTGGCGTTACTTGTCTACGCACAGCTCGTCTAATTCGCTTAAATAATTGGCCGCTAATAGATGTATGTGATGATGGCGCCCGATAGCGACCCAGATGGATTCAAAAAATGGTTCAAATGGCTCTGAGCACTGTGGGACTTAACTGCTGAGGTCATCAGTCGCCTAGAACTTAGAACTAATTAAACCTAACTAACCTAAGGACATCACACACATCCATGCCCGAGGCAGGATTCGAACCTGCGACCGTAGCGCTCTCTCGGTTCCAGACTGCAGCGCCTAGAGCCGCACGGCCAACCCGGCCGGCCAGATGGATTCAATATGATATACATGAGGTGAATTTGGTCACCGAGTCATCAACCTGAGTTCATAATAATGCTCCTCTAACCACTGTAGCTCGGTTCTGGCTCCGACACACACATAATTATACTGCTGAAAGATATCACCATCGGAGAAGACGTCAAGCGTGAAGGAATGCAGGTGTTTCGCAGCTGTCAGCGTGTCTTCGATTACTACCACAGGTCTCACGCAAGTGCAGGACAACATCCATACCATAATACCGCTTCCACCACCCTGCGTCCGCGGCGCGCTGCACGTTTCGAGTCGCCGTTCACCTCGATGACGGCGTTTGTGGAGACGACCATAGACCTAGTGTTGGAAAAATGAGATTCACCTGAAGAACCCACACGTTTCCATTGATCGACTGTCGAATTCCGATAATCTCGTGCCCACTGCAATCGTAACTGACGACATCATTGAGTCAACATGTGAACTCGTAGGGGTGGTCTGCTGCGGAGTTCCATGTTGAACATTGTACGATGAACAGTGTGCTCCGAAACACCTGTTATGCTACAGGTCACCATCTGTCCTACTTTAGAAGGCAGATAAGCCTCGAACCCCACATTCTCCCCCATAAGTCGTGGACGTCCGACCATTTAGTGCCTAGTAGTAGCTTCACTTTCCTTGCACCTCTTTCTGTACATGCTCGCGGCAGTAGCACGTGAACATTCGACCAGCTTCACCGCTTTCGAGATACTCGTTCACAGGTTCTACGTAATGACTAATCAGCCCTTTGTCAAAGACGCTTATTTCAATGAACTAACTCATTAGGAGCCCATATGTTAGCTAGGGCGATCCCCCGTCCGTGTCTGCTCCACTTACATGCTTTTGTTGCCGCATCACCTGCCCGCAACGCCACCAGGCAACATTCAGCGCCGCAGTGGGCAGTGGTCATCATGTTTTGGCTTATCAGTGTATACATTTCTGTCAGAGCGCGACTGCTCCTTGATATCTGTTTCATTTCGAATCCACTACTATCGTCCAGACTACTCCGAGAATCAATAATTTGCGAGTAGGGGGTTAATGGACGAGTGACTCTGCTTTGCAGGGTGCGATAAGTTGAGAACTTGGGTAGGACGGAAAGTGTTTCAGGATGGCAAAGGCCATTAAGTCAACCATTCTACAAAGCCGGAGCATTCGGATTCCCATCATCATCCTACACAAATTTGTGACTTCCGCCATTACGTTACCACAATACGCCGTGCTTCTGGAAGTCACGAAAATTCGCATCCATTGTCTCTCCTCGTCCCTCATTCAGTATTTTATATAAATATCTGAGCGGCGTCAGACTGTTTCAGATAATGTTATAGAATACGTTTCTTCTTATGTTTGATATTGTGCTTAATAATGTAATGGAAAAACGCAACTAAAATATGCACTGTACTATTACAAATGAATTACAGCTTACCACGATAACCTTACGATTAAAGTATATTCCAATAAAATATAAAGTATCTAACACGATAATGCCTAAATCAGCATGAATTTGTAAAATATTATACACTTCAAAATGGACTGTGTTAATGATCTGTCCTATGTCATATTCAAGTGGTGTGAAATTTGGCAGCTGGAGTAGACATATAAAGAAGCCCAGTTAAGAAATTATTCCGTGGGACAGTTTACTGAAAAAAGTTGTGTATTCACAAAAACCAAGAATTTGTTGACAGAAGTAGAAAAAGGCATTATCAAGGGTACAGAATCAGAAGTTTTTTTTGCCTTTACAGGGTGAGCTACAGAAGGTAACCAGATGACTTGCGATGCCGTATTCTTAAGATTTCCTTACCAATTTTGGATCAGGCCAATGGAAGCTCCATCACAGAATAGGTAAAAATCTGACTCCCATCGAGACTGCAATAGAGATCACATGCTGCATTTACCTTACACCACGACCCCATTCTGTCAGAGCTAGTGAGGAGCTGCGTCATTCGTCCCCCAATCAGGCCCCATTAGTGGCTGGGATAGATAAATCGCAATGTAAAAGACGATATTAGTTTCAATTCCCACGTATATCTATCCCTCTGGACTCAATATCATAATCTGATAATCTGATGTTACACATTAAACAAAAGGGACTCACCATGACACACATTATGGAAAAGTCACTCACGTTTTTCAGTAGAAATGACAAGGAACTATCAAATGAACTTACGATATTTTGTGCACCATCCAGTAAGTAGCTCGACAGTCTCACAGCTGCAAAGCATATTCTATGTAGTTGTGAAGTTTCATTTCTATTACCAGCAGGTGGAATTCGTTTCATCAGCTTTTGTGTTCCTTGTGTGTGCATGGAAGCGAATACAGCTTGCGTCTGAAAGTCGTGTCTGACAAGGGCTGTCACACCAGAAGTATATATCAGTGACGTTACTTCGCATTTCTGTAACTACGTTACTAAGTTATAGACCTAGAACGTCGTCACTAATTACACTCAGTTGCACTGACTGCAAACTAAAGTTCATGAATCACAACTGTCACAGGTATTTTTCTTTTTCTGTCTGAAGCGTGCAGATAACTGAAAACCCCATACACCTGACGCGATTCACGTTTGTGGTTCTTCTCCCGTGGTTATATTGTAAACATTATGAGTAGGCTAGTATCTTTAATTATTATAGAGATAGGAAATATTTCTGTTGGCGCTATACCCAAAACAAAGAACGGCAAATAAAAAGCAACATTTCCAGTACTTAAGGAAGTTATTTGTGGATCAGGAAAAGCAGAATACGTTTCAGTAATTAAAACATGTCCTCATGAGTTCTTAAAGAGACTCCACGATACTGCACGAAGAAAGACTGATTTCGATATATTTGTCAGACAGTTTTTGCTTTGCACTTCTAATGTAACTCGTTACTTCCTACCTGAGGTGGCCCGCATCTCGTGGTCGTGCGGTAGCGTTCTCGCTTCCCACGCCCGGGTTCCCGGGTTCGATTCCCGGCGGGGTCAGGGATTTTCTCTGCCTCGTGATGGCTGGGTGTTGTGTGCTGTCCTTAGGTTAGTTCGGTTTAAGTAGTTCTAAGTCCTAGGGGACTGATGACCATAGATGTTAAGTCCCATAGTGCTCAGAGCCATTTTTTTACCTGAGGTGATAGGCTTATAGTGGAGCACCTATGTCATCGATCTGTTTGTTCAATTCAGCAATTTACAAGAATATTATAAAATGTTACCCCACGATCAGTATCATCGACTGCACAACAAGTCGCTAAAAGCGTTTGTGTTTGGTTCAACAATGTGTGCGAACGTTTCTTCTTCCCTTATGTAATTGAGGAAGTCCCACCTACGTTCCGGTTTAACAGAATTTAATATGCGTTACTTCACGTGTTTGACTGTATCACATAACATAGCTCCAGATGTATTACATATTCTAAAGCCGGCTGCAGTGACCGAGCGGTTCTAAGCGCTTCGGTCCGGAACCGCGCTGCTGCTACGTTCACAGGTTCGAATCCTACCTTGGGCATGGTTGTGTGTGATGTCCTTAGGTTAGTTAGGTTTAAGTAGTTCTAAGTTCTAGGGGACTGATGTTAAGTCCCATTGTACTTAGAGCCATTTGAACATAATCTAAAATTGAAATGTGTATATTTATTTATTTATTATTTATGCATTTATTTTATCTGGCAAGATTAGGGCCTTCAGGCCATCTCTTACACCTAACCAGGCATACTCAGATTGAACGAATTTCAGTTTGTACAGAACTTTATGGACATACCACGTGTTATACAGTATTAATGCTAAAGAAAAAAAATTATAGACACCACAACGTCTGTTAAATGCCTGTATGATACGCTTTTTGTAGTTCTCCTCACAGCAGTAGCACTAGCTAACGTATTTATTGAATGAAGTAATAAAAGTTACTACTTCAGTGCCGGCCGATGTGGCCGTGCGGTTAAAGGCGCTGCAGTCTGGAACCGCAAGACCGTTACGGTCGCAGGTTCGAATCCAGCCTCGGGCATGGATGTTTGTGATGTCCTTAGGTTAGTTAGGTTTAACTAGTTCTAAGTTCTAGGGGACTAATGACCTCAGCAGTTGAGTCCCATAGTGCTCAGAGCCATTTGAACCATTTTTGAACTACTTCAGTGGAAAAAAATAGTTGAAAATAGACTAATGTGATAAACTCCCGCTTATAAATGTATGCTGCAGTATTCGATTCTTAGAAGTAACTGCACTGTGTTGCAAACAAGCCTTCCTAAGCTTCCCCTGTATGTAGCACTATAGCCGTCTCACTCAAAGCTGCTCGGAATAGCGGTGTGGTGGGGGAACCCGGACTCAGCAGACACGACTGCCCTTGCGGAACGCCAGCGCGCTCCGGGAGCGCCAATGTTGCCTAAGCCTGGCCGAGATAATACACTCACTGCCGAGTCATGACGCCGAACTTCCAGAACAGCGTTAACACGTCAGCACACCACGTAGAACACAGACCCATTAAAAGCCAATGAATTTCAGCCAGCGAATTAATTTCTTTCGCTGGAAACGGTAACCTCGTTGTAGAAGCGATAAGAAACTGTTAACCACACCATCGTCCATGCCTGTCCCTTCTCTGCATCCTCCACACGCATTGTAGATATCACATAAATTTTGACTTTGGACTCCGATTTATAACTACTTTATCAGCTTTTTGTTGTCATCTCTTCTGACTGGGTGTTCCGCTGTTGCTCTGAAGATGAATATACAGGGTGTCCCAGCTATCTTGTCCACCCAAAATATCTCTGGAACAATGACAGCTATTGCAAAACGACTTTCACCGGTATCAATGTAGGGCTGGGGCCCATGAATGTACATATTTGGAAACATTCTAAAACGAAAGCATATGTGTTTTTAACACACTTATGTTTTTTTAAATGGACCTCCAATATTTTTTCTTCAGCAATCCATTGCATGACAAAGCACATACACAATGGCGTTGATTGCATCGCAATATTCCCATTACATCCCGAGATATTGAGACGCGAAGTTGACGCTTGAAACACCTGACATGCGCTGCTAGCGCACGTCCTGAGGCTCAGGCTTGAACCCCATGCTGCCCGTAATCGCGATGTGATTGACATGCGTAATCACACTTCCATACTTATCAAGAGGTCCGAAACGAATAATACGGTCTGCTGCCATCAACTCTCATAAGCACATAATGGTTTCCCTCTTGCACGTTTTACGTATCTACGTACACAATATGAACCAGTACCGATCGGTGTACACCCGTCAGGTTGTCTTATTTATCCTGCACACCCAAAATAAGGTTTATCTAAGGCGTTATATGACCCATTGTGCCTGTCGCGCAGGGCCTGGCTCTACCTAATCAAGTGTCCAACGTAATTCCCACTACTACCACAGTTACCACTTCGCCTTGTTTATGATTTGCGACCCATGCAAACTCCTGTTCTCCACCACCCTCCGAGCATCCCATTTGTTGTTGCTTTGGCGTGCAGTACACTGCTTGTAAGGGTAGTCGTGCATCAGAGTAATCTAGTGACTGCACGGAGGTAGTACACATTGTGAATAAACGTTGTGTTGTGGAACATATACTGTACAGTATAATGTACACACATGAAGATATGGTAGAAATGCTGCTGATCTATGGAGAATGTACGTTGACGGGAAATACGTTATGAGATTGCTTGTTTGTAGATAGTACTGTTATTAAGTTAATATGTCTGTTTTCTATCCTACTCTACATATCTGTACTGTACCCTGTTGTAGGTGGACGAAATGCTGTTCAGGCAGAACGACTGTACAGAAGACGATTCCCTGACAAGCCATCGCCTTCGCGCCGGATGTTTGGTCGTCTCACATCTCGTCTACGTGAAACGGGTAGCTTAAATCCAAGACCTCGACATCGTCCTAGAACACGCACAGATGAACGTGCTGAAGTTGCTGTGCTCGCTACCATAGCTGTGAATCTCAAATCAGCACACGTCAAATTGAACGTGAAGTTGGTGTGTCGAAATCAAGTGCACAGCGTATTCTTAAACGTCATATGTTCATTTACACCAGGATTCATGGAAATGACTTCCGCAATAGTGTAACATTTTGTCGGTGGGCTCAGCAAAAACTTCTGACTAATCCAAATTTTTTTGCAGATGTTCTCTTTACCGACGAGGCATCATTCTCCAACACAGGAATTGTCAATATGAGGAATATGCAATATTGGTCCGCAGACAATCCAAAATGTCTCCGTCAGGTAGAGCATCAACGCCCGTGGAAAGTTAATGTTTGGTGTGGGATTATTGGAGATACCATTATCGGACTTTTCTTTATAAATGGCAGAAAATACTCCAGATGTATACGACACAATCTTCCTGTTCTCTTGGACACCGTACCTCTGAACCGGGGAATGGTCATGTGGTATCAGCATGACGGATGCCCTGCACATAACGCCTTACGAGCGCGACGACTTCTGAACCGTAAGTTCCCTGGTAGGTGGATTGGACGAGGTGGCCCAGTTAGGTGGCCTGCCTGATCTCCGGACCTTACACCGCTGGATTATTTTCTTTGGGGAGCAGTGAAGAATGCTGTTTACCAACATGAACCAACAACACCAGAGGACATGAAGCAACGCATTATTGATGCTTTTACAGCCATCAAAGAGTAAACAGTAGCACGAAGTAGGGCATCCTTCATCCGCAGAGTGACCCTATGTATGCAAGCCAATGGGCATCACTTTGAGCATGAGATGTGAACGCTAAGTTTAGTATGTAGTGCTGGTATCACAGTGGAAGTTTCTACAAAGGGCCATTTTACCCAGTGATGTTAAGAAACATTTGTATGCAACAATTTGTCATTTAACGCATTAGATAAACATAACATTTATAATTATGTGATAATAAAACTAATTTGTTAAACATGTTTACATTCATCTTCTAGGTCCTACCTGAACTTCCCAAATCAAAACATTTTTACCTAAACAACGGTAAAACTTTTAGTCCACTTGCTCGTTTCACTAAAACCATCAACATGAATTTTACTGTTACGAGTGAATGATTAACTGTCACTTGCGCTAGATCTACAGTAAAGTAAAGTTTTAACGTTGAACGGCATTACCTTTTTAGTAACGGATTAACGATAAGCGAAGTTAACTTTGTGACTAACGTTGCGGTACACAGATATGTTACAGAACCGCGTCACCCCTAGCCTATGGGATAAATACCTGCTGGAATGTACGACGTTCATGCAGGATGGCAGCAGACCCTATTATTCGTTTCGGACCTCTTGATAAGTATGGAAGTGTGATTAAGCATGTCAATCACATCGCGATTACGGACAGCATGGGGTTCACGCCTGAGCCTCAGGACGTGCGCTAGCAGCGCATGTCGGGTGTTTCAAGCGTCAACTTCGCGTCTCAATATCTCGGGATGTAATGGGAATATTGCGATGCAATCAACGCCATTGTGTATGTGCTTTGTCATGCTATTGATTGCTGAAGAAAAAATATAGGAGGTCCATTTAAAAAAAAACATAAGTTTGTGCTAAAAAACACATATGCTTTCGTTTTAGAATGCTTATAAAAATGCACATTCATGGGCCCCAGCCCTACATTGATACCGGTGAAAGTCGTTTTCCAATAGCTGTTATTGTTCCAGAGATATTTTGGGTGGACAAGATAGCTGGGACACTCTGTATAAGATAAACACCATTATTTTTTATGGCGAATATCCAATTTCGTCATTCTTCCAGCCACATCAGACAGAAAATAACGAAAATAAACGACAGAGCAGCGCCAATGAACTAAATAAACAACAGTTAACGATGATAGCAGATTCCATTACTCATCTGACGAATATGAAAACTTGTTTTGTTATGTACGCAGCACTGGAATACAAACTCAAGGGTTTCTTAGGATTCCATTATTTAATTTAGTTTGTGATTGCATAAAATTACATTAGAAGAGGAGGAAAAATATCGAACTTACATACTTTTGTGTAGGTTTGTTTTCTATGGTTACTGTTGTAATAGCACACAACTAGTGAGGCATCAATAACTTGCACATTCTCTCATTGTTGTAGTAGTAGTTAAGGCAGAAAGAGGCTGATCCCACACAAAATACAAGAAGGGAGAAATAATAACTCATGGAATCTCTCCGTAGGATCCTACGCAGTGCCGTAGGGGACCGCACCGCCACTTCCCAGCAAATTAGGGACACTGTTGCTCCTGGGGTATCGGCGAGGACCATTCGCAACCGTCTCCATGAAGCTGGGCTACGGTCCCGCACACCGTTAGGCCGTCTTCCGCTCACGCCCCAACATCGTGCAGCCCGCCTCCAGTGGTATCGCGACAGGCGTGAATGGAGGGACGAATGGAGACGTGTCGTCTTCAGCGATGAGAGTCGCTTCTGCCTTGGTGCCAATGATGGTCGTATGCGTGTTTGGCGCCGTGCAGGTGAGCGCCACAATCAGGACTGCATACGACCGAGGCACACAGGGCCAACACCCGGCATCATGGTGTGGGGAGCGATCTCCTACAATGGCCGTACACCACTGGTGATCGTCGAGGGGACACTGAATAGTGCACGGTACATCCAAACCGTCATCGAACCCATCGTTCTACCATTCCTAGACCGGCAAGGGAACTTGCTGTTCCAACAGGACAATGCACGTCCGCATGTATCCCGTGCCACCCAACGTGCTCTAGAAGGTGTAAGTCAACTACCCTGGCCAGCAAGATCTCCGGATCTGTCCCCCATTGAGCATGTTTGGGACTGGATGAAGCGTCGTCTCACGCGGTCTGCACGTCCAGCACGAAGGCTGGTCCAACTGAGGCGCCAGGTGGAAATGGCATGGCAAGCCGTTCCACAGGACTACATCCAGCATCTCTACGATCGTCTCCATGGGAGAATAGCAGCCTGCATTTTTGCGAAAGGTGGATATACACTGTACTAGTGCCGACATTGTGCATGCTCTGTTGCCTGTGTCTATGTGCCTGTGGTTCTGTCAGTGTGATCATGTGATGTATCTGACCCCAGGAATGTGTCAATAAAGTTTCCCCTTCCTGGGACAATGAATTCACGGTGTTCTTATTTCAATTTCCAGGAGTATATATATATGAAAGAGAATTTAAAAGAGAATTTAAATAAAAATAAATAAATCAGTTTATATTTGGAAATTTATTTTAACATTGATCATTGAAATTTCAGCATATTAAACGTGAGTCATAACTAAGCTGGTGCCTTATTTAGGACTGTGAAAATGTGAGTTTGTAATCTTATGGAACACATCAAATATGGAGCCAAGATTGGGAGACTGCATACAACACTGCATTCATAAAATAACACACGAAGAATGTTGAAACATATGCAAGAGGAAATTAACCACAACCAACCGATTCAATTTTCACCCAAAGAAGTTACGTTCGTACCGCAATCCTGTCCGTCATGTAATTACCACACACTGGTATACTAAATTCATACTAACTCTCTGTGAAATCTTCCCGAAAAGAATAGCTGAGGGCTACTTTGATGATTACACCACATGCTTCACGTGGTCAGCTTGGTTTACACAAAAAGTGTAACTCCACAATAATTTTGATAATTAAAATAAAGTAGATCGAAAACCAATTTACAAAATAAAAACCTTGAACTGGTTACTATCGTCTTACTATTAACCTGATGGGTCAAACAATTGTATAAGCACGTGGTACTTGTCTCACAAAGTACATCCCACGTGGGTTGAACATAAAGAAAAGTTGCTATATTGAAAAATATTGTTAAGACGAGACGTTGTAATCTCACGCACATTCGCATTGAAGATTGATGATGCTAGTTAGAGTTGCTGATCAACACGTGGTTCCGCTTTACTCACAAAGTAGTGACAAAGCAACTACCGGAATATATTCTGAACTCCACACTCGAATTACACTGCGTTGCAATTTAAGATAACATTAGATATTTTAGAGCTAAACCTGAAATAAAGGTGATTACATTTTCAGTTAGGCTGAACTTAAGAAATCCATTGTCCTACGGACTTAGCAGAGACGCGCTTAGGCGGAGATCTTACCACTTCAGGCGCTCGCTGCGGACAGACTGACCTGCGCTCCTACCGAGCGTGCTTCCCGAATACAAACGGAAGTGACCAGAGAGGCAGCTTCCTATACCAACATGTCAAGGGACGGACAGGACCATACTAAGCATAGAAACCTCTTTGCTTTTAGAAAGCGTAAGCTACCTGTTCCGACGTTGGTCCTACTGTTCTCTAGCAGACAGGCTTGTCTGCTACCCTCAAGCATGCAACTAGAAATACATTTGCTCATTCGTCCTCTCACACAGAAGGGAAGGAGGATGACAGTATCTTATCATATACAGTATATCAAAGAAAGTGGATGTAGGTTCCGTATGAGACTGTGTGACATGAATTTTAAAGTGTAGTAGTGTGACAGATCGTTCTTGTTTATGTGTAAAAGTAACACGTTCCACTACTCAGTCTCCTCCCAGATAGTCAGAAACGCCACAGTAAATTTAGAAGAGGAATTTATGCCGTAAATGACAACAGATTTGAGAGAGTAACATGAAAGGAATCCAACAGAGACCTTTCAACGTTAGAGAATGTGGACATTGTTGCATATGAAGGTGTGGTTCAATTCAGGGAGCGTGCACGGATAGCCTAAGTTATTAAGGTGACCACTCGTCGTATGTGGGAAATCTGGGTTCGGTCTACGGTCTGGCACAAATATTCATCTATCACTAACGGATTGTATATGTATGCCTAGTACATGTGACGTGAAACGGATTCGTAATCTGGGGAAAAGTTCAGTAATATTTCATACAGCCTTGGATCGTCGGCAATGCCTGTTGCTTCTAACTTGCAAAAGAAAATAACTACAACTTTCATTCGACATTACACTGTACTCATTAATTGTAAAATACACTAAAGAGCCCCAAATAAAGCGGTACATCAGCCAAATATTGTGTAGGGCCCCAGCGAGCACTCAGAAGTGCTGCAACACGACGTGGCATGAACTCGACCATGTTTGAAGTAGTGATGGAGGGAATTGACACCACTAATCCTGCAGGGCTGTCAGTAAATCCGTGAGAGCACGAGGGGGTGGAGATCTCTTCTCAACAGCACGTTGCAAGGTATCCCAGATATGCTCAACAATGTTCATGTATGGTGAGTTTGGTGGCTAGCGGAAGTGTTTAAACTCATAAGAGGGTTCGTGGAGCCACTGTGTAGCAATTTTGGACGTGTGGACTGTCGCATTGTCCTGCTGGAATTGCCAAAGGTCGTCGGAATGCACAATGGACATGAATGGAAGCAGGTGATCAGACAGGATGCTTACGTACGTGCCACCTCAGAGTCGTTCTAGACGTGTCAGGGATCCCATGTCATTCCAACTGCACATGACCCACACCATTACAGAGCCTCCACCAGCCTGAACAGTCCGCTACTGACATGCAGGTTCCATGGATTCATGAGATTGTCTCCATATCCGTACACGTCCATTCCCTCGATAGAGTTTGAAATGAGGGTCGTCCGACCAGGCAACATGTTCCCAGTTATCACAACTCCAATGTCGGTGTTGACTGGCCCAGGCGTGGGGTAAAGCTTTGTGTCGTGCAGTCATCAAGGGTCAACGGGTGGGTCTTCGGCTCCGATAGCGCATACCGAGAATGTTTCGTTGAATGGCGTTCACGCAACACTTGTTAATGGCTCAGGATTGAAATCTGCAGCAATCTGCGGAAGGGTTGCACTTCTGTCACGATGAACAATTCTCTTTAGTCGTCGTTGCTCCCGTTCTTGCAGTATCTTTTTCCGTCCGCAGCGATGTTGAAGATTTGATGTTTTACCTGATTCCTGATGTTCACGGTACACTCTTGAAAGTGTCGTACGGGAAAATTGCCACTTCATCGCTACCTCGGAGATGCTGTGTCCCATCGCTCGTGCGCCGACTATAACACCACGTTCAAACTCACTCAAATATTGATAACCTGCCATTGTGGCAGCAGTAACCGATCTAACAACTGCACCAGACACTTGTAGTCTGCAATACGCGTTGCAGACAGCATCGCCGTATTCGGCATGTTTGCATATCTCTGTACTCCAATATGCATTCCTCTACCAGTTTCTTTGCCGTTTCAGTGTAAAAAGAGCAATGACATCTTTCGAATACGATTACGTGAAGGCTTGCTCTAACACGAACGTCATGCAAAGCACTTAGAGAGTAGAAGACCATCTCATTCACTGAGGAGCCATAACGTCCTTATCATACAGTTGTATCAAAGTAATGATTACAGTATGATTGTTGGTGATACTCTTTCAAAAACACTGCAAAGCGCTGGAAGTATGAGATCTTTCTATTTGCAGTACACTGTAGACGTAGAGAATCCATAATAACAATGAGATATTAATCAAACTGAGACAAAGGAAGAGTCCTCTCTCGCTTCTTTGTATTCTTGAAGTTTGATCTCAATTCAGTTCCTGTTAGTTTCACACTAACCAATATTTTCACGATCAGAATATTTATATGGGAATTATCCAATTGTAACTTCTAGAACGCTACTACCATAAGTAGTACTCCATTTTCCTTGAATATGATTCTGAAAGAAATGTTAATTTGACTTTCAGTCCATCTTATGACGACTTACTGAAGGGTTTATAAACTGCTCTGACTGATGTGTTACCTGCCTCATGAATTCTGTGAAGTGTTATTACAGCTGGCAGTCCGTGCTAAAAGCAGATATGTGCAAGCAACTTTCCTGTTGGAGGAGGCAACTCTGTTTTGCTGCATGTTGCAGTACAATAATTACTAAAATAATATAAGATACATTTGACTGAAGAATTCTGTGTCACCAAGTCGTTATAAAAGAATTTGTTAAGGGTAGAAATACTAAATAGAAACAGACTGATTTCTAGAAGCATGGAGAACGTCAACGTTTCTGATACGGAAACACAGTGACACAGACTGTTGTGTGTTAATTTCCGAGGAATTGCGAATAAGTTTTCCACGACACACTTACGATGAAGTACTGGGAAACACTGAAGCTATATTAGTTCTGTGCAGCTGCAACACGAATTCATCCAATACTTTACACATCATCATACTCTCAGATCCTAGCTCTAATTTGTCATTAAATAAATAGATAATGTAAGTATTACTGCCCAACACAGCTTGCTTCACACTTTATTTTGCAAGTGTGCAACTTAATGCACCTCCTTACTAAATAATAGTTTTACATGTTGTATGAAAGGAAAAACAATGATCACTTTATAATTAAATCCTGCACTACTGTTTGTAAAACACATCAAGATCAATTAGAAAACAAAGTTTAACTTAATGAACATTGTCAATCCTCAGTTCGTGACCAGGTAATGGTACAAAAATTAAAACAAATAAATTAGCTACTTCTGCAGATATTTTTGTAATGAATATTAACATTTGCAATGAAACTGATATGACAGTATTGTGTATTTAAACCGGCGACCTAGAAACGACGGAGAGGCTTCGTCCCGCCGTCACCCTCAATTGTTCACAACCCCACAACAGGCCACAGCAGTCCACCCACCCCACCCCCGCCCCACAATGAACCCAGGGTTATTGTGCAGTTCGACCCCAGAAAGAAATTAGCATAAACGCATCATTAGTCGTCACCAGTAACAATATTGTATAGGTATGCTCAGTGACTGATCTGCTGACGTTCAAGAAAACATGTGGTAATATTCACAGCTTTGGTTTTTCTTGCTTAGAATGAAAGCATGCAGTACCCCTCCCCCCAACTTCTTAACCAGTCCTATTGTATGCAAATGTCTCGGTTTATAATGTATGTCAGCTATCAATGCTTCCTGATTGTCGAATGTCATCCATGCTAGTTCGATCTTTCTCGAGACCAGAAAGTTCTTTTCTGACGCTATTTGTTCGATAGCACTCGCCCGACATATGATACAAATCTTTCTAAATCCCTCTACTACCTGACCCCTCCATTAAATTCAAAGTGAGTAATGTGGCACAAGTGTTAGACAATAGTGGACTAGTGACTATCTGTGACGAATAAACAACTTTCATAAGATTCTGGTATACAAAATTTAATAGTAGCTGCTAGACAAATACGAGAAGCTGAAATAAGACAATGCTACTTGATAAAAACTGTCATTGCAACCTACACGTTTTGTGCTACTGCATAGTGTTCACTCAGTTCAACAAAGTTATTTCGCAATTTAAAAATGGTTCAAATGGCTCTGAGCACTATGGGACTCAACTGCTGAGGTCATTAGTCCCCTAGAACTTAGAACTAGTTAAACCTAACTAACCTAAGGACATCACAAACATCCATGCCCGAGGCAGGATTCGAACCTGCGACCGGAGCGGTCTTGCGGTTCCAGACTGCAGCGCCTTTAACCGTATTTCGCAATTTAAATGAAGCTGAAATAAGAAACAGCTGTATGCATACCAATGTTAGATCAGATATGTGCCTATTGTGACAGTCATAAAGAACATCAAACTATCGAACACACTGTAACAAGCTTTAGCAGAAAAGCTTATCCTTGAAATCACGAAGATTTCTTTGAAGTGACAGGGGCAGTCCTTAGATGGATAAAAATATTAGGTATATATTAGTACAGTTAATATTTTAGATCTGTTTATTATGTAAAATTATCCAATTCATGTATGTTACCTATACTTCAGTTTATATTGTTAGACCATCAATAGATTTATATTTGGTCAGTCGGCTGACGGCGACAAGTGATCACTGGTCAGTGGCAGTCGCCGGTGACTGCTCTAGAGCGAGGGAACCCTCGAGGACAAACTATTCTGATATTGACGCTGTGACGAGTTTTTCACGGAAAGTTTCACTATTACTGGTGGGTTACTAAGTGAAACAAAGTATCTTAGAGTTTCCATCAGACTGGTACCATTAGGAAATAACCTAAATGAAGTTTAACAAACTCGAACTAACGGCGTTGTTCTACACTGTGCGTTGTTGAACGCTAGACTACGAGCAGATGCAGTACTATAAAACATCAAGCTGACTTTCGCAACCTACTGTGTTGTGAGATAGTCCAGAAGGCTGGTTGTAGAATTATCAGGGGCGGCCAGTTTAATTCGCGCCTTAATCCTTTGAGCCACAGTGGTTTAGGTCGCAACTTCCCATTTTATTCATTTTGTTTTGAACTACCAGTGCCTTTAGCATGAGGTCACCGATGCTATTCGTAGCATTGGTGGATTCGTACTAAAGCCACTGGTACTTCAAAATAAAATGAATAAAATGGTGGGTTGGGGCAGAAGCCACTGGGGATGAAAAGGTTAAGTGAACGACTCGGACATCGCCCTTGCGGTTGCGGGCTTTTTGTAATACTGTCAAGCGCAGTTCTATTTTTAGAGAATAGTCATGAGGATGAAGTGAAATACAGCCAATCAGTTGCAGAAAAGGATGGTTTATTCAAACCCCCTTGACTTAGGTTTCCATTTCTTTACCAACGCTATCTTCAGTAGGATCAATGGTTTCCTCTATAATAGCTAACATTCTACAAAGATTAAAATATAGGTACACTGTGAAAAATAACTCACGACCCTACAACGAATCATTAACACTTACTATTTACATAATGTTGCGGAGGTCGTTCAATGTGTAGCCATAAGGCATCTTTAAAGTATAAAATTCACGTCCATAATACTAAAAACATACTAATCATGCTGATCGTCATTATACAGTGTTTCAGAAATGTAGCTAGTGAACTGATGTCACGCCGATGTCTCTTAGGTTAAGGAAAGGTTCACGCATACGCGGCATACGCAACAGTCAGCAAAAATAATAGCACTAAAATAGCTTAAAACGGTTAAAAACATTACAACACTAACCTAGAAACAAGGGTTTTAATAAGCATATGATAATACGAAGAGCCAGCCTATGGTATTTTATTAGGTTATCGCCCAATAATTTTTTTTGTTTGAACCTACTACGTGATCAAAAGTATCCGAATACCTGGCTGAAAATGACTTCCTAGTTCGTGGCGCCCTCCATCGGTAATGCTGGAATTCAATATGGTGTTCGCCCACCCTTAATCTTGATGACAGCTTCCACTCTCGCAGGCATACGTTCAATCAGGTGCTGGAAGGTTTCTTGGGGAAGGGCAGCCCATTCTTCACGGAGTGATGCACTGAGGAGAGGTATCGATGTCAATCGGTGAGGCCTCCCACAAAGTCGGCGTTACAAAACATGCCAAAGAAGTTCTATAGGATTCAGGTCAGGACTCTGTGCAGGCCAGTCCAATACAGGGATGTTATTGTCGAGTAACCACTCCGCCGTAGGCCGTGCAATTTGAACAGGTACTCGATCGTACTGAAAGATTAAATCGCCATCCTCGAATTGCTCTTCAAGAATGGGAAGCAATAAAGTGCTTAAAACATCAGTGTAGGCCTCTGCTGTGTTAGTGCCACACAAAACAACAAGGGGTGCAAGCCCTCTCCATGAAAAACAAGAACACACCGTAACACCACCGCCTCCGAATTTTACTGTTGGCACTACACACGCTGGCAGATGACGTTAATCGGGCTTTCGCCATACTCACACCCTGCGACCGGATCGCCACATTGTGTACTGTTATTCGTCACTCCACAGAACGTTTTTCCTCTGTTCAATCGTCCAATGTTTACGCTCCTTACAACAAGCGAGGCGTCGTTTGGCATTTACCGGCGTGATGTGTGACTTACGAGCAGCCGCTCGACTATGAAATCCAAGTTTTCTCACCTCCCGCCTAACTGTCATACTACTTTCAGTGGATCCTGATGCAGTTCGGGATTCCTGTGTGATGGTCTGGATAGATGTCTGCCTATTACACATTACGACCCTCTTCAACTGTCGGCGGTCTCTGTCAGTCAATAGGCGAGGTTGGCCTGTACGCTTTTGTGTTGTACGTCTCTCTTCACGTTTCCACTTCACTATCACATCGGAAACAGTGGACATAGGGATGTTTAGGAGTGTAGAAATTTCGCGCACAAACGTGTGACACAAGTGACACCCAATCACCTGACCACGTTGAAATCGCGTGATTTCCGCATAGTGCCCCATTCTGCTCTCTCACGAAGTCTAATGACTACTGAGGTCGCTGATATGGAGTACCTGGCAATAGGTGGCAGCAAAATGCAACTAATATGAAAAACGTATGTTTTGGGGGGTCTCCAGGTACTTTTGATCACATAGTGTATGTATTGCATAAACTTTAAAACAACTTTTTATACGTAATTCGTGTGTGAAAGGAAGTGGGAACGCAGTAGGAGTAAGTAAAATATTAGGAACAATTATTCTAAACATACATTAAAAATGTGTGAGTAAAAATTATACATAATGTGCTATCAAAACTGAAGACTGAAAGGTAATCTTACACACAGAAAGAATCAGTAAACGTCTAAACTGAACCATTTGCATTACCAACGTGGTACTGGAGGCGGTAATAATACCACGAAAGTAGATAAAGAGGAAACTGACATCTTCATTATCGCCTTATGACTAAAATCCCAGTTGTTACGCTGTTAAAAAAAGGACCTGAAACTATCTAGGAAATTTTCGTTTTCAAGTTGCACCTATTCATTTAAAATACGGGCATCTTGAAATACTTAAAAATTCTGATTCTTCCAACAAATGTAGTTTGTATCCTGTAACTTCCTTATGCATGAGCATAAAGTCTTCCAGTTTCCGTGGTGCGTGTTGGAGAAGAAGCAACAGCTGAGTTTTACACATTTCCACCTCCCTTATCTAACAGAAGCTCTATGTATATTATTTTAAAAGATCTCCCTGGTTGCCCTATATTAAAATTAGGACAGTCATTGCACATGATTTTTATGTGCACCTGAATTTGGGAACTGATATATTTGTGCACCAGTTGTGTAGATGCATTTTCGTTTTCAGCTGTTATTAACAGAGAACGCGACTGTGCTGCCCTATTTTTTGTTCAAGAGTCTACTAATTCTGTACGATACCTTAACCAGAAACAGTATTGAAAGAAACTTCTGGTTCTTTTTGTCAAACTTCATCGTACTGTTATCTAAAATTGAACATTTAGAAGTTGTTTTTCTTTCTTTAAAATGCTGTCAAGTAAACAGGATCGTACCCATTATTAATTGTGGTTGATCTGATTACATTTATTTCTTTTTGAAACCACGCTCGGCTAAAGGCATGCACACTGCAGTGTGTATTGCCGAGTTGAATATTACGAGTTTATAGCCTTCCGGGTGATATACTGTACGTCTGCCGGAGTTACATTAATTTCGAAGGGGGGTTTACGGAAGATGTATAAATTAATTTTATAATTCGGTAAAATTAGTTTCAAACCTAAGATATTTAGTTCCCTGATTTTATATAGTAATTCTTTTGTAAATTCGATTTTAATGATAATTTGTGGTAAGGTCTTATGGGACCAAATTGCTCAGGTCATGGGTCCCTAAGCCTACACACTTCTTACTCTAACTTAAACTCACTTAAGCCTATGGACAACACACACATACACCCATGCAATGTCTGCAGCTCGTGGTCTCGCGGTCTCGTTCTCGCTTCCCGAGAGCGGGGTTCCGGGTTCGATTTCCGGCGGGGTCAAGGATTTTCACCTGCCTCGAGATGACTGGGTGTTTGTATTGTCCTCATAATTTCATCATCATTCATTGGACTGAGCAAAGGTTGAGAATTTGTCAGGCGGTTACCCCACGCGTAAATATTCGATTTTCTTTTGGAGTTTGTTAAGCGCTTGAGACATTTGCTACAAATCATGGTCGGTACCCTCGAACACTATATCGTCTCCATTGCAGCCATAAAAAAGAATCGTACTCTTCGAGTCAGTTATTTTTGAAAACTTTATCTTTCTGTTCATTCACGAATATACCCCCTAAAATTCCTGATAACGGGCATCGCATTGCTAAGCCAAAAGGTTGTTCGTACGTTTTACTCTTAAACTGGAAGTAATTGTACTTTCACACTACCTGCAATAAATTCCCCAGATCAGATATTTGTAGTTCTGTTAATTTTTTTATAACGTAGAAGACTAATTATGAGTTTCTTAAGAGCTACGTATTCAGGGGCATTTCTGTACAGACTTGTAATCTTGTTTGATGTAACGTATGGTCACTAAATCCCTTGTTTCTCGGTTACAAGTGTAAGGTTTTAAATTGTTTTAAGTCATTTTAGTGCTATTATTTTGACTCACTCTTGCGCACTCATAAAATTACTGTCCTCTCTCTTTCAAAACATTCCTTAATCCAAGAGACATCAGAGCGACGTCAGTTCTCTAGTTACATTTTTGAAGTACTGTCTAATGACGATCAGCATGATTTATATGGTTTTGCTGCTATGGAGGTGAATTTTAACTATCATTGGTGCTTTATGACTACAATTCCAACATACATCCACAACATCATAC
The DNA here is from genome assembly GCF_023898315.1 of Schistocerca nitens. Taxonomy (NCBI): domain Eukaryota; kingdom Metazoa; phylum Arthropoda; class Insecta; order Orthoptera; family Acrididae; genus Schistocerca; species Schistocerca nitens. Next base: position 264,489,688 of record NC_064616.1, read on the forward strand.
AACAAGTAAATGTAAATAGCTCGTTGTATAGTAATGACTTATTTTTCACTGTTTCTATGTACCTACAATTTAACAGATATATAATGTTAACTATTGAATCTGTATCCACTGATACTTCTTAAGACCAGGTTTTGAAAGACGTCGAAATCTAGATCAAATGATTTGAATAAATCTTTCATTTCTGCAACTGATTGGCAGTGTTTCACTTTACACTCACGAAGATACGATTCTACAGTTGCCGTATCCAGCCATGTTCAAGATTTTTTGTATAGTCGTATTAACCTATCGAACTTAATGGAAAATGCAGGACGCGTGTTGGAGTGTAATATGATTAACGATTTCGTGTTTATTCTGGGCCCACTTTTCTACGCCCCGCGCGGGCTGCGGTAATTAGATTCAGGCCTGCTCTAAAGATACACAATTTTTCAGAGCGCCATTTTGTCTGTACCTCTATAAACTGGTAACTTTCACGGGTTAAAATTTATCTTCTGAACGATTTCCGGGATTCATTGTGCGAGTTTCCTAAATAAAACTTGATATTAACGATTTTCACTCTAAAATTAAAACCGACTGGAGTCACACGTACTTAAATGCACAGTTTAGGGCAAATTATGAAAAGAGAACTAAACAGAAAAAATGAAAGAAATGAAGGCGATGGTGCTTCAGTCTATTGCCAGACACAAACCAGCGGCGGTATAATCTTCTAGTATAATCTGCACAAAACAAAGATGATTAGTGTCCTGCGGTATGATTCATGAGTGAGTTCGTTACGTGGCTGACAGAAGAGAGCAAATAGGCTACTATCAGTCACACATCGAGTTCAGTCAACGCTGTCGATTGCGAGCAAATGGTCGTAACGCTTTGCGAACCAACCCACAACCGGAATCTAAAGAAGAGTCCGTTGAGAGTTCGACAACAACAGACCGATTATTAACCAAGAGAAATACAGAAACACAACTAGGCCGAAGGAGTAAGACTGTATACAGCGCGCCACTAAATCCATCAGATAGAGCGAACTTTACGTGCTTGCTTCACTGTTGTCGGTTTACGGTGCGCAGTGCGTTAGAGGCTACGTGTGTAGAATGCGCAGTCTGCCCACGCCAGGCGTACGAGCAACAGGTAGCTCGAGCGACATGCTCGAAAGAACAGACACCACGCAGAATCGGCAGGTGTGAAACACTATATGTAAACTGAAGGGGATCACTGCTGTCAGCTGCAGCCGGACATTACGCGGAATCAGCGTAGACGGGTGAAAATGTGTACCGGACCGGGATCCGAGCCCTGCTTATTAGGCAGGTGTTTTAACCATTGCAACTTCTGGGACAAAACGTTTCGCAATTGCGCGTACTATCTCGGTTCGCCTCCCGGACGATCCACATCCCTACCTAGCGACACCTAACCGCAGTCTCTGTCCATTGACTCCATGTTCGCTGCTCTGAGATTACCACAGGAGATCTGACGTATTTCTGCATCCGCACTGAAGAAGGTGGGGTCATTGCCCAGCTAGGCGTATCAGTTACATGAATGCATGGTGTCTCTTCTTTCGGAAATGTCCGAAAGAAGAGACACCACGCTTTAGGACATGTCCGAAAGAACAGACAATACACTTTCGTGTAATTAATACGCCTAGTTGGGCAATGGGGCCACCTTTTTCAGTGTGGATGCACAAATACGTCAGATCTCCTGCAGGTTATCAGAGTAACGAACATGAAGTCAATGGACAGTGTGAGGCGTAGCGCCGTATACCGATCCTGCCTTGGATGCGGTTAAGTGGGAGATGTGTCTGAGAGCTGGATAGTGACAGATGGTGACGCGAGACTCGACGCGTACGTAGTTTATGTATCAGCCGATAGAGGACAATATTGGATAGGGGGACTGGGACTTTAGTTTCTATTGTGCCCACTTGAGTGCACTAAAGTAATAGAATGTTTTTCATAAACTGTTCTAGTATTTTCATAAATTGTTATAAATGTGTTTTAGCAGTATGAATGATGTATGAGTGTGGTTTAAGGTTAATATGAAGATAATTGTTTAACGAGTTACGTAGTAGGATTTAGTGTGGGAACATTTCGAAGAACTATGGATATGGACAAAGGGGATTTTTGTAGAATAGATTCGTAAAGTAAGTTTATGGTAAAGTTAATTCATGTGTAAATAACAATAGTAAATAACTTTATGCATAAACAAAACCTCAGCATATTAGATAATTACGTCGGTAAAAAGTTCAGTCGTTAGGTTTACTATTTTGCGATTGGTTATTGATGAAAAGCGCGGACTGACGCGGGAGAGTGTTGTTTTGCTATTGGATGTTAAGTAAACTGACCAATGGTAAAGCAATATTCTTCACGCGCCTCTCTCTGCTTGTAGAGAAGACTTAGAGTATTCTAGAGAAGGGTCGGAGCCTAGCCACGAAACAGATCAGACGTGTGTAGTAGTAGTTCCGATGGAAATGATAAGTTGCCGGATCTAGCAGTGTTTCATACATCAAAAGTGTTGAAAAGTGACGGCATAATTATTCAGATGTGCGTGTAGAAATTTCGGAATTTTTAAGTGAATTTTGTGACGAGAAACGACATATATTCCGCGTGGCGCATTGAGCAGGTCGGTGGCTAAAAACTGTGACTGCATTTGGTACCGATAGACTTAATATTTGGCGAGCATTATCAATCAAAAACAATCAGTATTTTTGTAGCTATTACGTTAGTTAGTTAGTTAGTTAGTGTTTTGACGTCTCGTCGACAACGAGGTCATTAGAGACGGAGCGCAAGCTCGGGTTAGGGAAGGATTGGGAAGGAAATCGGCCGTGCCCTTTCAAAGGAACCATCCCGGCATTTGCCTGAAACGATTTAGGGAAATCACGGAAAACCTAAATCAGGATGGCCGGAGACGGGATTGAACCGTCGTCCTCCCGAATGCGAGTCCAGTGTGTAGCTATTACGTTTTCGAGAAATGCAACACCATAAACTTGCTAACGTGAGTGAAAGGGATTGTGAGTGACTGTGTTGAGACTAGCACGGGCTTGGCAGTGATACTTATTCACCTAAGTTTCAGAATATATTAATTGCGGACAATATTTCAACCTTTTCATTTCGTGTGAAAACTTGCTCCCGAATCGTAGATTAGTGACTTTAATTGCAGCCTGGTTCACGTCGAAGTACAGTAGGTTTCGCTCGGCTTACCTACTGATGATATGCTGAGACAATGTTCACAGGTAGGTGCAGGTTCGTCGTAAAGTTACGGAAAGAACCGCGCCGCCGCAAGTGACTGCGAACAGGTGAGGCTCGTTGGGAATGCGGATCTGCCTTGAGGCGTGCCGAGATAGTCCGCGCAGCTGCGATAATGCTGTGTCCCGGATGGCGAAGTGGCTAACGCATCTGCTTAATAAGTAGGAAATCCCAGGTTCAAATCCCAGACCGGTACACATTTTCACTCGTCGCCACTGATTCCGTGTAATGCCCCACTGCAGCTGACAGCAGCAATCCCCTTCAATTTTCATATGACATCCATTAAACTGAACACAGGTCGAGATTGACAGAGCAAGCTTCTTCGTTACGCAAAGCACCTTTGTTGTAGCCTTTACCACGTAGGTTCCTTTCAGCATTTCCGTGGCTCTATGAGGCTGACTGATCACATCCCCAACGATTCGAATTGAACGTTCTCTCTTTATTTCGCTAATCGAGATACGATGGTATGTCAAGATTAAAAACAAAATCAAGCATTCACTGTTTTATTACCCGCTGCTGTAGCGGATGAAATACAAAATTATTCAAATGGCTCTAGGCGCTATGGGACTTAACAGCTGAGGGCATCAGTACCCTAGACTTAGAGCTACTTAAACCTAACTAACTAACATCCATGCCCGAGGCAGGATTCGAACCTGCGACCGTAGCAGTCGCGCGGTTCCGGACTGAAGCGCCTAGAACAGCTCGACCACAACGGCCGGCTCGATGCGGGTGTATAAGCACCAACACGCAGTCGAGGCATTAGTGTACCGAAGGAAAAACACCATTAGACGTCCTTCAGATAATGAAGAATGTATATGGGGCAACATTACAGTCGAAAACGACCGTTGCGAAAAGTGCTGCTGGTGATTTATGATAACACACGTCACCAAATCGCAAATTTCGTAACGCATGCCGGCCGGCGATGAAATACACAATCACTGTAGGACATTTACATTCCGCACAAATAGGTTTATCTGGTCATTCCTCCAAAAATCGCGTTAAATGGGTACAACTATTTGAAGTTTGGGACTTACCCAGTGGTTCGTCAAACAATAGCGGGTAACTTCGTAGAATTACGGGCGTTACATTTCACTTGCATCTGTGCTGCCAGTCTGTGGATTGACGTTTGCATGTAACTCCAAGTGTTATAATCAAGAAAAATTCCTCTTTATAACTATGTCTTCGGGTGAAGAGCCTCAGAAAACTACCGACGTTCACATAAAGGAAATAAGAAATTTGTAGTAAGTTCTATGAGACCAAACTGCTGAGGTCATCGGTCCCTAGGCTTACACACTACTTAATGTAACTTAAACTAACTTACACTAAGGACAACATACACAACCATGCCCAAGGGCGGACTCGAACCTCCGACGGGGGAAGCCGTTCGAACCGTGGCAAAGCGCCACAGACCGCACGGTTACCCCGCGCGGCTTCACATCCAGTTCAGTAGTTAAGATTGTATCACACTTCCTTCAAATACTCTACTGTCTTTTGGGCTCGTTTTCTCGGTAAAGATAGTTAAATTTTACTGAAAACGTTAGAAGTAGTTCTTACAAAACGAACTGAAGTTAACTGATGTGTACTGAACATTGGTCTTGGATCGTAGCTGAAGGGCATATAATGGAAACCAGTAGGCTAACCGAAATTTATTGCTGGGCGTGTTCACTGCCGTGGAATACATTATACCGTTTCTAACATATTGAACTAAGCTCACCAGGCAAAAAATTAATAACCCCAGTGCGGAAGCACAGATGAATCGTTAAGCCTTTGCAGATTGCGCAGCGTTCGAGTCACATGCTGAATCGCGCACGTACTGCCCCTAAACGAGCATAAGACAGTGGCGAGCAGTGAGACATCCATGTGTGTAAGTGAAGTTTATTATAACTAAAAAGTGACATAAGGCACTGGATGAACTTCCCTACAGTTCCAGAAGTTAGTAACCAGAGCTATGTAAATTACCCTAAACAAATGTAAGTAAAATGCTACAACTATCTAAGTAAATAAAAATTGTGTGAAGCCCAAATAGTCATGAAAGACAAGTAGTAGGCTTCTCTCTCTCTCTCTCTCTCTCTCTCTCTCTCTCTCTCTCTCTCCAACTAGTACAGTGATTAGGAGGCCATTTTTCACGCTTGGTATATCAGCATATATATTATGGAAATACAAAGTCTGCGATGATAGGGCTCTAAAATATTGTCAGTGTCTCAAAGCTATTCCCTGTGGAGGGATGAAACACTTACGGAACAGATACTGTTTATTATTAACGCTTTTGTAGATCTTGTAGATGCCTAAATTTAAGATTATGCGTCTACATGAAAAATGCAAAACAGACCTTCTGCTTGTTAACTCCTAACGTTCAAAACAATTAATGAAACACACGATGGCTATCCGACATTCTCATACTTACCTTGTAAGTTTCAAGTGATTCCTCAGCCAGGCGCCATACATATTCGCCTCACACAATGGCACAGCGTGGTTAAGCAAATGTCATATCTTGCCCACCGTGAATTAACACAGCATCTCTTTCTCCCAGCGTTTATCCCGTCGTATGAAGTACGCTGTTTGCGTGATTGGCAGATTAATTTTTCCAACTTTTTAGTTCGATGCCCTATGCGTTGGAATGGTCATTTAACATAATACAGGAATGTTACGTACGTTCTCTGTCTCTGAGTCATGTAAACGTTGTTTCATGTCTTATCGTATTTTAACTGGTCGTGTATCGTATTATCTACGGCGGTGATTATCTTCAAGCTTAAACAAACTAAGTTAGAAAACCACCTAAAAATCTTACTCAGGCAGACGAATGGCCGTTATTCCTTCACTCGGATTCGATCCAGGGATGTCTCACCACCCTGTATTGAAAGCTAGCGCGTTGCATGTTTAGCTACACGTGCAGTTCCTGTGTGGGCAAATACAATGAGGTGATATGTCATGCAATAGGGATATGTACACACACAGACGGCGGTAGTATCGCGTACACGAGTTATAAAATGACAGTGCATTGCCAGAACAGTCATTTGTACTCAGATGATTCATGTGAAAAAGTTTCCTAACAAGGGAACCTCCCCATCGCACCCCCCTCAGATTTAATTATAAGTTGGGACAGTGGATAGGCCTTGAAGAACTGAACACAGATCAATCGAGAAAACAGGAAGAAGTTGTGTGGAACTATGAAAAAAATTAGTAAAATATACAAACTGAGTAATCCATGCGAAGATAGGCAACATTAAGGATAGTAGGAGTGAAGAGGCGCCGTGGCCCCGTGGTTAGTGAGAGCAACTACGGAACGAGAGGTCCTAGGTTCAAGTCTTCATCCGCAGCTCGTGGTCGTGCGGTAGCGTTCTCCCTTCCCGCGCCCGGGTGCCCGGGTTCGATTCCCGGCGGGGTCAGGGATTTTCTCTGCCTCGTGATGACTGGGTGTTGTGTGATGTCCTTAGGTTAGTTAGGTTTCAGTAGTTCTAAGTTCTAGGGGACTGATGACCATAGACGTTAAGTCCCATAGTGCTCAGAGCCATTTGAACCATTAAATCTGAGGGGGGTTCGATGGGGAGGTTCCCTTGTAAGTAATTATGGCCGCACGGCGGGTATTAACAGGCTCTGAATGCGGAATGGTGGTTGGATCTAGACACATGGGACATTTCTTTTCGGAAATCATCAGTGAATTCAAAATTTCGAGAGCCACAGTGTCAAGAGTGTGCCGATAATACCGTATTTCAGGCATGACCTCTAACTACGAACAACGGAGTGGTTAACGGTGTTCACTTAACGACCGCGACCAGCGGCGTTTTCGTCGATTTGTCAGTGCTAACAGACAAACACCATTGCGTGAAATAGCCGTTAATCGGATATGGCAGCAGACGACCGACGCGAGTGCCTTTGCTAACAGCATGACATCGCCTGCAGCATGTCTCGTGGGCTCGTGACCGAATCGGTTCGACCCTAGACGACTGAAAACTGTGGCCTTGCCAGGTGAGTCACGATTTCAGGTGGTACGAGCTGATGGTAGCGTTGGAGTGTGGCGCAGACCTCACGAAGCCATGGACCCAAGTTCGCAAAGAGGCACTGTGCATCCTGATGGTGGCTCTACAATGGTGCAGGCTGTGGTTACCTGGAAAAGGTTGGCTACTCTGGTCCAACTGAACCAATCATTAACTGGAAATGTCTATGGTCGGCTATTTCGAAAACTTTTGCAGCCATAATGGAGTTCATATGCCCAGACAATAATGCGTCATGTCACAGGGCCACAATTGCTCGCAACTGGTTTGAAGAACGTTCTGAATAGTTCAAGCACATGATTTGGTCGCCCAACAGGAATCCCATCAAACATTAATGGGTCATAATCGAGAAGTTAGTTTGTGCCCAAAATCCTGCACAGGCAAAACATTCGCAATTATGGAGAGCTGCAAAAGCAGCATGGCTTAAGATTTCTGCAGGGGACTTCCAACAACGTGTTGAGCCAATGCCACGTCAAATTCTTGCACTACGCTGGGTAAAAGGAGATGTGACACAATAATAGGAGGTATCCCATGACTTTTGTCACCTCACTGTAATGTTGCTATGGCACCATTCAGCGCGGCACGTAGATGTATTAGCCTAGGATAATGGGTCTGTATAAGAATAATGCTGTTCATCATCTGCTGTGTCTTTGCCATGTTAATACATAAATTGAAAAGTGGCACTCCACTCCCTCACTTAAGTTACGCTTTTATTCAGATTAATATTCATATTTTAGGTCATGATCTCCACGTTCCCCAGTACTATACTTGGTATGTTTGGTTTAAGATTTTTTTTTCACACGAGTAAATTGTGTGTAGAATGTTCATATAACTGCATTTGTAGCTTGTAGAGAACTTGAACCTGAGCGGCCATAGTGGAGGCGAGAGAGAAAAGGGAGAAGGATGGATTATGGGTCATAAATGTTGTGCACAGCGACCTGGCTGTGTGAATGATTCGGGGAAGCAGCACACTGTGAATGTACCTGCAGAAGGACTTCAGGCCATGACACTCCACTCTTCCCAGTGGGGGCAGACCAGAAGAGCACCGGCTTGCAAAACATTTAACTGGGCCAGCCGATAGACCGTGGTGGAGCCGGACAGTTGGTGGAAAGTGTGTGGAGGAAGCCATTTACGAGAGACTGCTGTAATTTGAGCTTTTGTGCAGATGGCAGGATGGTCATAAAAGTACAAGCATTCTCAAGTTAGAAGCATGTGTCTAGTAGAGGCAAGACTGTAACTCCCCTGAAGTCAGGAAGTCACCAGGTTCTTTTAGTGAGTAGCAAAAACATATATTTCACGGTCACGACTGTCTAGGAAGCTTAACAGGTTTCTTTCAGAAATTGGAAGTGGTCAGCCTGAAAAGATTGCTTCTCTCCATAAATAAGGGACTGTGGTCCCCTCTAGCTAGACGTTTCTTGCTGAATCAAGGCCATGCTTATTGTGAGAACGACACCTTCCTTGTCTAAAATCTTCTTTTTTCAGACAAGAGAGATTTTGAGTCGAGGATTGTTAGATTGGATTGTACAACATGGAGGCGGGTTTTTTGTGCTCATTCGGCTCCCGTACCAAGTTTATGTGGAAAGTAATTGTGATTCTTGGCCACCTTCACCCTCTCCGTCCCCCCCCCCCCCCCTGCCCCGACAGTGGAGAACTTCAGGTCTTCTCCAAGTGAGTGAGACTTATGGTCTGCGACTTGTGGTGTACCAAGAGCCAGTGGCAGTTTCCATCTGTACCGATAGTGTAACTGCATGTCATATCGGACATATTGTGTGTCTCGAAGGTGAACTTATTCGTCGTGAGTCGGTCGTCTGACGTTTGACAATTCCAGAACGCACCGTTGTGCCTGAGAGTCAAATTAGTTGGCCAGACCAGGAATGGGTGCACCTCACACTGAAATCTCCCAGGATTTCGGGGCTCTTATAGGGAAGTTTACCGCGTTCTAATAAACAGAACGCCAGACCGCGTAGTTCACAAATTTCGTGGACGCTTCAGAACATTACAGCTGCCGCAGCGCTACGCTCCTCGCCCAAAGCGTGCCGGTTTAGGGTAAAATATTGCTGCACCAGCATAGGGTTCCTAAACTGACATTCACAGATCCTGTTCTCCGTGAAACATAGTTTGTAGTGTACTGGTCGAAGCTGATTAGCTGATTACATTTGAATAGAATTCGGCCTCACAGTGGATTGATGTAAACGACGTCTGATTGCGATGTAAACGGTATCCATTCAGGGGAGAATTTGTATAGTTTCGACCCAAATGAATGCTTTTCCAATCAAGCACCATCCCTTTTCTGATTTATGTTTGTCATCTTTTGTAAGATTTATCAGCTCGATTGTAGTTACAAAAGGATGAATAAAAACTTGCCTTATTTTTGTAAACTTAAATACGCCACTGTTCTCACTCATACTCCTCCAACTATTCACTGCTTTTATTTCACTGTGGTGACACACCGATACCCCAGCAATTCAAAGTGCAATCTAAGAGATTAGTGAATCTGATCATTTATTTGAGATCTGAAAGTAACAGCAGACATAGGCAACAAAAGTACCATGAGTAAATTCACTTTATATGTAAATATTTAGGATGTATCTCACTATTTGAAGATTTTTGAATACTTTTACTTGTGTAAACATTAGAACATGCTTTTACTTATGTAAACATTAGAACATTTAGCATCACTTGGACATATATTTATGATTAACGCATGCGACCGCTTGAAAAACGTCACATACCTGAGAAAATATATGGGGTGATCAAAATGTCTCCGTATGAGGACATTACTGCAAGGTACCGTGATTCCGATGCGGGTAAAAAACCTAACTAACCTAAGTACATCACATACATCCATGCCAGAGGCAGGATTCGAACCTGCGACCGTAGCAGTCGTGCGGTTCCGGACTGAAGCGCCTAGAACCGCTTGGCCACAACGGCCGGCTCGATGCGGGTATATAAGCACCAACACGCAGTCGGGGCATTAGTGTACCGAAGGAAAAACACCATTAGACGTCCTTCAGATAATGAAGAATGTATATGGGGCAACATTACAGTCGAAAACGACCGTTGCGAAAAGTGCTGCTGGTGATTTATGATAACACACGTCACCAAATCGCAAATGTCGTAACGCATAAGTTAACCCAACTCAAATGGGAAATACCCGAGCACCCGTCCTATACACTTGATCTCTCCCCAAGCGATTATCACGTCTTCGGTCCCTTAAAAAAGGCTTTGAAGGGTCGACGATCTTCGTCGGGCGAGACTGTGCCGCAGGCAGTTACAGACTTCTCCACGCAACAGGACACAGTCTTTTACCGAACGGTATTTTCAGCCTGGTACTTCGATGGCAAGATTTCCACAATGCTCAAGAAGATATTACCTGATTAGCATACCGATTCTGGACTGCACGCCCTTTTAACGGAAACTTTTCTATCGTCCCTTATATATTCATAACTAGACACTAATATTTGCCATATATGAATAACAGACGTTTTGTTTTATTTGCAGGTAAGCAACTCAAGACCCGAGAGACCGCTGCCACACGTGGAGCATACACGTATGTATATGAAATTGCAATTGTGTAAAATATGCTGAGGAGATTCTCTCCTGGATAGCGAGTAAATTTGAATGTTGAGTTAGCTTCTACAATTCACTTAGTTTCAACATTGGCGCGCAACATTAAATTTAATCTTACGGCTGCTCACTACTTGCCTCAGAGGGGTTCAAATGGCTCTGAGCACTATGGGACTTAACATCTCAGGTCATCAGTCCCCTAGAACTTAGAACTACTTAAACCTAACTAACATAAGGACATCACACACATCCATGCCCGAGGCAGGATTCGAACCTGCGACCGTAGCGGTCGCGCGGTTCCAGACTCAAGCGCCTAGAACCTCTCGGCCAAACCGGCCGGACCTCAGAGGGGCGTAAATGATTCCAGAATGAGATTTTCATTTTGCAGCGGAGTGTGCCCTGATATGAAACTTCCTGGCAGATTAAAACTGTGTGTAGGATCGAGACTCGAACTCGGGATCTTTGCCTTTCCCGGGCAACTGCTCTACCACCTTTTTTTTAATTAATTTCCAAAATAAAAGAAACTAAATCAAATCAACTCCTACGTGGCACCGGCACTTCAACTCTGCCATAAAAAAGAAATGAACTAATTCTCTTCAGACGTTGCCCCTAACTATTCCCTCACTTTTTATATTTTTTTAATGAATTTATTTTTTTTATTTTACATTATTACATCTAGGAAATGTGTTCAAGTGATAATTCTAGTAACGAAGTGTTACAACAACAAAGGTGGCATTCTAAGAGTAAACAAAAAATAAAAAATGTAAATCACTGATGCAATTCCAGCTAAAAGATTCTTCAACAAAAGTAACTGGTTCCACTTGGTGCTTCGCCATCGTTATCTGATATCTCCAACAGCGCCCTTGAACGGTTTCTGCAACGGAGGCATTCTGCTTCGCTAGTGCCTCAAGGAAAACAGCATCCTTGCAGTAGCCTGTCTCTTCCTTCTCTCATGGCTGACAGGGCAGGACGTTCAGCCATTAGTGTGATGCGGCACAGAACATTAACAGCAGCTCGGCACTCTCCAGCTGAGTGGGGGGCAAATGCGAAGAGCGTACGGTATTTCTGTGTACGTTCGAGGGCATTGTGAGCATTTTGTAGGAACCACCAGTAATCAAGCTCCTCTTTCTCTCCGTCGCTAAAGATATAGGCGACGGTAATTCGTTTGAACGATGTAAGCGCATGATATTTTGCGGTGAGAAAGAAAGATTCATCTGGACAGAGTAAGGTCTGAGGGTCAATCATATCTGGCGTGACCCGGAGGTAACAAGCCAATAACTTCTGTGTTAGTCGCCAAATTCCGGAGGATGATGCGCAAGTAAAACGCTGTTCATCGGTATCCAAGAGGTGACAATCTGGGTAATAAGGTGACTCTGCCAGTCCAATAGCGTGAAGTCGCTGACGTGTGGCATATTTTTTGTTGGCGATCTGATACCACTTCGAACGCACCGTGGATGACAGAACGTTGTGGTGTATCGTTTTCCACACTCTTGGCCAGTGAACCGTAGGGTACTTGTTTTCCACCACGTTATGGGGAACAGCCCGCAGAAGGTTGGTATAAGAATATTTCGCCTTTGGTGGACGTGTGGCGGGGAGGTTCTAGCTGACATAGCTGTAATCAAGAATGAAGGCCGACACATGGGAGAGCTGTGATGTGACGTGTGCAACCGACACCGGCGGGACATTAGAGACTGGCATCAGAAACTGTAGTAAACGACCCGTGAGAGAGGTACGTTGACTTCTCCATCGTTTCCTCATGTAAAGGCCAACTGCTCTCGCCCTAGCGTTGACCAATCCCAGCCCCCAGCCAGCCCCCCCCCCCCCCCTTTGTGCACTGGGAAGGTAAGAGTGTCGTATCGTATTTTAAATATATGACCTGCGGAAACGTAGTAACTGAAGGCCGCCTGAAGCCGGCGACCTATCTTCAGCGGTAGTGGGAGGACTTGTGCCACATGTTTGAGATTTGTGATGCCACGTAGAGGTTCAAGTATTCAACACGTTGAAGCTGATTCAAGTCCATGAGCAGGTTCTGTCGCAACATTGCTCGTGTGATCTGTAAAAACCGTCGGCAGTTTGCTGCAGCTGTTTTACGTACATCTTTCTTGAACGTGATTCCCGAATATCGCAGATCAGAAACTGGTGGGAGGGGAGCGAGGGCTTCCGGTCCGAGACGACGCCCAGTATTCAACGCCGCCGACTTGTTGATGTTCAGAAGACTGCCTACGGCCTGTCCGTATCGCTCGATCCAGTTTAGTACGCTTTGAACTTCGTCATTGGAACGAACCAGCAGTAGCAGGTCGTCAGCGTATGTCCTATAGCGGAAGGTGACGCCCCGCAGCGTGATGCCAGATAGGCGGTGGTCGAGGAGTGGCTCGAGTGTGATTGCATAAAGGTAGGTAGAAAGGGGAGAACCCTGTTGTAGAGACCTCTTAATGGGTACTTGTCCTACCGTCCTTCCATTGACCTGGACATGTGAGCTGGTTCGCGGTTCAAAGACGCCGTTGGGTGTCGATGTGGTCAGCGGGGAATTTCATATGGTCCATCAGATGGTTCAAATGGCTCTGAGCTCTATGGGACGTAACATCTATGGTCATCAGTCCCCTAGAACTTAGAACTACTTAAACCTAACTAACCTAAGAACGTCACACACATCCATGCCCGAGGCAGGATTCGAACCTGCGCCCCGCGTCCGGCCATCCTGATTTAGGTTTTCCGTGATTTCCCTAGATCACTTCAGGCAAATGCCGGGATGGTTCCTTCGAAAGGGCACGGCCGATTTCCTTCCCCATCCTTTCCTAATCCGAGCTTGTGCTCCGTCTCGAATGACCTCGTTGTCGACGGGACGTTAAACACTAATATCTTCCTCTCCTCCTCCTCGAACCTGCGACCGTAGCGGTCACGCGGTTCCAGACTGAAGCGCCTAGAACCGCACGGCCACACCGGCCGGCATACGGTCCATCACTCGTAGGTGGAAGTTGTGGTGCACTCTATGAAAGGCGCGGTTGAAATCGATGGAGAGGATCGCCGCTCTCAGACGGCACGCAGAGGCGATCGCTATTAAGTCCCTGCAGTCACCGGTGGCCATGTGTATGTTGGCTTGTCCCCCTGCGACGTCTCTTCAGGAGCGAGAATCATCGGTAAAGTCGTCTTAATACGGCCTGCCATAAGCCTGGCGAAAATCTTGTAATCGGCGTTCAGCATTGTAAGCTGCCGATAGTCGATAATCGATTGCCCTCCACCTGGCTTGTGTACCGGTATGAGAAGTCCTTCTACAAGCGCTGGCGGCACAACACAGTCTGGAGATGTAAGTTCGTGGAACATTATAACCCAGCGAGGCATCATGATGTCACGGAAGGTCCGGTAGAATTCGATGGGCAATCCATCAGACCCAGGAGATTTATTGGCCGCACCTTTGTCCAAGGTGTCTTCGACTTCTTCGAGTGAGACTTCCTCTGTTAGTGCATTCACGGTAGCCTCGTCGATAGTACGTGTTACTTGCTGTAACACTTCAGTAATGGCCTCTTCATCTACGGTTTTTCCTGGTAAAGATGACGAAAATGATCCTCCACCGCCTTTACTATGGTTGCTTATGTCGTACAGAAGCGACCGTCTTCTGTCCTGAGTCGTGTGATTAAGTGTTTGCGATGTCGGCGCTTATCCGCCACAACGTGGTGCATAGTGGGTTCCTCTGCAGCCGTTCGGCTGTGCGATCGCGAGCGGACTACGGCACTTTCTTGTCGGCGCTTCGTCAAAGATAGTATGTGAGCCTTGATTCTGCTTTGGTCATGTTGTCTCTCCGGGGAAGGGGGTAAGGCGTCGAGGTCCCTGAGTGCCGCGTAGTAAATAAAAATCGAGGGTCTGTCGATGCCTCGCGGTCACGTCCTTGCCAAATTGCATAAGTGTCCTGCGGATTGCTGGTTTGGCACAGAGGAGCCACCACTCGAGGGTCGAGGTGTATCGTGGGTGACGGCGTTCAGAGTCAGTCCACGTTGCTTCAACTTGCCGACGGCGGTCCAGGTCCTGGAGGTGAGTTATATTAAGCTTCTAAAAGCCATTGTTGCGCCAGACTTGTTGGAGGCGTAGGTGTATAGTGCAGATATAGGCGCTATGATCGGAATAGGCCTGAGGCGGCCACCACACCTTGTGTGAGATCTTGTGACACACATATGCGATCAAGTCGGCTGGCCGAATGACTGGTAAGATGAGTGTAGCCTGAGCGATTACCGTGGATTTTTTACCACGTGTCGCACAAGTGAAGTTCTTGGACCATCGCACCCAGTTCCGGACACGGCATGTAATGTGGGATTTGGTCCTTGGGGTGAAGTACGCAATTAAAATCGCCGTCGAAGACGCTGTGGTCGTATCGTCCAAGGAAAAGGGGGACGACATCCGTGGAATAGAACCTGGCGCGGTTGTGACCTCTGGTGGTACCCGACGGCGCGTAAACATTAATGAATCGGGTGTTGAGCGCCGTAAACGCTACTCCTCGCGCAGAGGGACGATACGTGACGTCAGTAACTTCTATACCATCACGCACTAATATTGCCACTCCGGTGTCGGCAGGGCTAACGGGCGTCACGTATGTGGCGTAACCATAAAAGTTCGGGAGTGCGGTCGTTTTCACTTCTTCTAGGAAATCAGAATCAATTCCCATGGCTCGTATTGTTTCTTTCAAAAGTTGGATCTTGACAGGAGAAAATATATCATGTTGTCATTCACTGTCGCCAGGCGGTAAGCCTGGCAATGCGTTGGTTGGGCGAGGTTATCCATGCTGATGTTGGAGGGAAGCAAACATCGGAAGTGATGTCACCCCCGCCCAACGCAGTCCTCCTTGTGCTGCTTATTTTGCATGCTCCGGTGGCACCTCAGCTGGTCGCGGATCGGGATCTTGTGTCTCGACGTCCTCGGCCCACGAAGCGGGCACGGATGTCTGTTCATGTTCCATAGCCTCGGAATTTTTGATAGTAAGGGACCGGGCGACTTGGCTGCCTGCACTGGTGCCTTCCTGCTGCTCACTGTTTATGTCAATGGGCTGATAGTCGAAAGCTGCATGTTTTTTTGTCTGTTCTGCAAGGTTGGAGTCAGTGGAAACGCCCTCAGCCTCGCGGTTGGCTTCTTGAGTGGTCAGTTGTTCTTCCCCGGCCGAATGTGAACCGCCGTGTTCCGACACGGTCCGACGACGGCGCTTTCGCCGTTTCGGTGATCGCTATTTCCGTACGTGGCCTTCATTGTCAGAAGACGGCACTGACTCACGCCCCGCCGGGACAAATGCTTCGGTCGGCACAATAAGAAAATCAATTGCCATCTTGCTGTCGTCAATGTCTGTCGCGTTCGGTAGCTCCAGAGTCGTACTACTATTTTCCACCACCGGCCAGGCGGGTGGATCATCAAGGTTTCTGTCCGTGGACAGAGGGTCCGTGGACCGCTAAATCGGTCGGCTGTGTCTGTTTTATGGAGAACGTCGTGAGCGCCGCCCCGTAAGTCACGGGGAGAATAGTCTTCGTCGCTGGAGGTGCAACGTCCTTCGGTGGGAGTTGTGTGATCCGACGCTGGATGCAGTCGGAACGAAGGTGAACTTCCTTGCCGCATCCGGAACACGTCTTCGGCTGGCCATCATAAATAACTATGGCCCGGCACCCTCCTATCTGTAGATAGGATGACACGTGTCGTTGGAGATCAATGCGCACTTGGCGTACTCCAATGAGTACTGGATACGTCTTAAACTGGGTCCATTTTTCAGCCACGTGTTCGTGTACCGTGCCGTAAGGGCGGAGCGCCGCCACAGCTTCTGCCGCAGGGAGTTCCAATGAAAGTTCGAATATGCGTATAGCCTGCAGTCCCATTGCGGCATGGCCGACCTCGACGTTGCCAACATTTCCGCCTGCGTGGCGGAAGCGGAGTTCTCGTTTCATCTCACGAAGCACCTTGTCGCATGTAGTTTCGTTTATGATGGTTCAAATGGCTCTGAGCACTATGGGACTTAACATCTATGGTCATCAGTCCCCTAGAACTTAGAACTACTTAAACCTAACTAACCTAAGGACATCACACACATCCGTGTCCGAGGCAGGATTCGAACCAGCGACCGTAGCAGTCACGCGGTTCCAGACTGTCGAACACCCCGGCCGGCTTCGTTTATGAGTTTTACATAGACCGTGTTACTGACGACCGAAAAGTGAATGCCGAAAATGTCGGCAGCCGGGATCTTGGCTTCTTCTTTTAAAAAGCGTTCAACTTCGAGCGCCTTTGGTCGGGTAAAGTCGTTCCGAAATGTGAATTTAAAGGTTGATCTTCAGTATTGGTTTGCCATGATCTTGCAGCGCTACGGCGCCACGTTAGTGTCGGCCGAAGAAAGTAAACAAGGCGCGAGGGCCCCCTCGAACAGAGGAAAGCACACACTGCACGTCTGCTTCGCTCGGCTGCGAGAGCCGCACTATTGCTACTGGCAGAAGTAAAGCTGTGAGGACGGGGCGTGAGTCGTACTTCGGTAGCTCAAATGGTAGAGCACTTTCCCGCGAAAGGCAAAGGTCTCGAGTTCGAGTCTCGGTCCGGCACACAGGTTTAATCTGCGAGAAAGTACCTACCAAATGGTTGTTGCCCGTATATAATATCCATGAAAGGTCACCCTAAAAATCGGTTGTTTGTTAAATATTATCTAATTAAATTCGTCAAATACCACACCAAATTCATCTGGTGATAAACTTTTGCTTTATATAGACCTTCTGTATTGGCAAAGAAACTCCTTATCGTGCCATACATAATAATGATGGGCTGCGAAGCACTGAAATATTTAACCATGCGTTTAGTAAGCCGAGCTATTATCCTTAATATGTTAGTTTTTAATATGGAAATGAAGTGCGATGCTTCTTGACAGAGTGTTGGGGAACGATGCGGGACACCCGCACCGCCGTACTAGGCAAGGTCCTAATGGAGGTGGTTTCAAATGGTTCAAGTGGCTCTGAGCACTATGGGACTCAGCTGTTGTGGTCATCAGTCCCCTAGAACTTAGAACTACTTAAACATAACTAAGGAGGTGGTTTGCGTTGCCTTCCTCCGACCATAATGGGGATGAATGATGATGATGAAGATGACACAACAACACCCCGCCGGGAATCGAACTCTGGACCCCGTGCTCGGGAAGCGAGAACGCGACCTCGAGACCACGAGCTGCAGAGTTTTTAGTATAGGCTACAAAAATTCTATATCGTAAATTTTGTGCCTATTTTTATTTACAAATATTGATGTCCACAGGTTTTTTGAGTACCTGTTCGCTTTATTCGAGTTCAGCGCCTTTTTTAGATGGATTATGTATTAGGAATTGTCATTACTGTTGCTCCAACAGCTAAACCGCTCGTCAACTTGGCATCGAGGTAAAGAGTAAACGCACTCCTCTGTTAGCAGTGTCGTTAAGGAAAAGTCCATCCATGAAACCGTAGGAAATCTTTCTGTTATTTATTTGGATCTGAGTGAATCATTGAGACCCAATTCGATGACCGTTCGCTTAAGGCACACACATGTCACGGTCAACACGTAGTAACCTTATAATATTACCCAAGTATCCACTACTTTCAGTTTTAGTCAGGTACACTGAGTTTACAATCTACTGTCTATTGTAGCGTGATGGCTGTTGTTGATAAAAGGTAGCAGTGGGCAGTTGGAAGGATTGTTTCAAGCCGTATAGTTCCAGCGTCGGTTATTGTGTGAACTGGTAATTGGTGTTTGTTCAGGACTGCAAACGTTAGGCAGGTATGTGAAATCGTTTTCTTTTTATAGCCCTCTTTAAGTTTAAAACAATTTCTCAGTGATATCCGGAGTAACGGAATCCTAAGCTACTTTTAGAAGCACGTTTTACGTTACACACGCTTTTAGGTTAGACGTGATGGTGGCCATGTTGCTTAAGAATGGTTGATGTAAATATGGGCCCATTGGGTTGGTGTAAGAGTGGGTCCCAATTTAAGGAGGCCCCATAATTACACCATCTCTTCTCTTAAACAATGTGAAATATTTATCTAATTTTATGGGGATATGATTAGTGGAACTTTGTTTAAAGTTCACATATACAACTCTCACAGCAACAAACAAACAAATAGAATTTTCAAATTGTGGTAATAGATCCTAGTGCTTTTGTTCGTCCTTGCAGAATACCGAGAACGAAGAAGCGTTATGAATGTAAGAACCAGCGGCATCAGTGGGATACATCTCAGATGGTACGTGCCATAGCAACTGTGAAAGCAAAGGAGGTGTTTGTGAAAGGGCCTTCAACCACATTCGGAGTGCCTAGTACCACTTTAAAGAGATTTATTAGACTTGATGAATCCCTGAGCAAGCGGTTCAAGAGACAAAGCTTGGAAGTAAACCAATTTTAAATACAGACTTCGAAATACAGCTAGTTTCTTATCTCCTTGAGATGGAGCAAAAATTCTTTGAGTGCACTTTGGCGGACCTGAGAAGAATGGCATTTTTACTTGTCCAGAGAAATAGTCTGACAACCCCTTGCAAAGGAGGAGAAGCAGGACGAGCTTGAACTGACCTCCTTCAGAGACACAAGGATCAGCTGTCAATTCGCAAACCTTGTGGAACTTCGTAAAATAGAGACTTAGGCTTCAATAAAGAAAAATGTGATTTTTTTCTTTGATTTACTGGCAGACGTTTTCAACACTCATATCCAGCAGACCGAGTGTATAACGTGGACGAGACTGACTTGTCCATTGTCCAAAGCAAAATTCCAAAAGTGATACGGATGAATATATATGTATATATATGAAAAGGTGTAAATATGGACACACTCTTTTGTTTTTGACTTACAGGTACCTTCTTTTGTAAAAATTGTGGATTTTATACCTTCATTAACAGCTGTAATAAGTTTAATGAAAAGGATTTGCGGGTAGCCATAATTATAATGGCTTTGTCACTAAGCGATCGCCGGCCGCGGTGGTCTAGCGGTTCTAGGCGCTCAGTCCGGAACCGCGCGACTGCTACGGTCGCAGGTTCGAATCCTGCCTCGGGCATGGATGTGTGTGATTTCCTTAGGTTAGTTAGGTTTAAGTAGTTCTAAGTTCTAGGGGACTTATGACCACAGAAGTTAAGTCCCATAGTGCTCAGAGCCATTTGAACTAAGCGATCGATATGCAGATTGTACAAATTTCCACCGAATGTCGATTGCTTAATGACAGTGTTACAGTGGTTTGCAAGTATTAGTATCCATGGATACGTCACAAGGCTTCTACATCTGGATCTACATCTACATAGATACTCAGCAAGCCATCGTACTGTGCGTAGCGTGGGCTACCCTGTTCCACTGCTAGTAATTCCCTCCCATGCTCCACTCGCAAATAGAGCGAGGGGAAAAACCACTGTCTGTACGCCTACGTATGAGCTCCAATTTCTCGCATCTTATCTTCGTGGCCCTTACGCGCAATGTATGTTTGTGGCAGTAGAATCGTTCAGCAGTTAGCTTCAAATGCCGATTATATGACTCCAGCGTTTCTCGAAAAGAACGCCGCCTTCCCTCCAAGGACTACCATTTGAGCTCCCAAAGCATCTCCGTAACACTAAAGTGTTGTTCGAACCTACCGGTAACGAATCTAGCAGCCTGCCTCTGAATTTCTTCGATGTCCTCCTCCAATCTGACCTGGTATGGATGCAAACACTTGAGCAACGTTTAAGAATGGCTCGCATCAGCGTCGTATACGCAGTCTCCTTTACAGATCTACCACACTTTCCTACGATTCTCCCAATAAAGCGAAATCGACCATTCACCTTCCCTACCACAGTCCTCAAATGCTGGTCCCATTTCATATCGCTTTGCAACGCTACTGTCATTTTTGAAACGTTACGGACATTTTTATAACGACGTGACGGTGTTAGCAGTACGCTTCTAATGCTGTATCCGAACATTACAGGTTTTTCCTACTCATCCACATTAACTTGTATTGTCCCACATTTAGAGCGAGCTGCCATTTTTCACAACAATTAGAAATTCTGTCTAAGTCATCTTGCATCCTCCTACAGTCATTTAAATTCGACACCTTCCTATGAACCATAGCATCATCAGAAAACAACCGCAAATTGCTGTCCACCCCGTCCGCCAAATATTTCCATATATAGAGAACAGTGTGTGAGGCACTCCTGACGATACCCTTGTCTCTGATGGGTTCCATTATTTAAAACGTCTTCCAGCTACTCGTATATCTGTGAACTTACTCCATATGCTCTTACCTTCGTTGACAGTCTGCAATTGGGTACCGTGCCAAATGATTTCCGAAAATCGAGAAATAGGGAATCTGCCTGTTGCCATTTATCCATAGTTCACAGTATATCATGTGAGAAAAGAACAAGTTGAGTTTCTCACGACCGATGCTTTCTGAAACCATGCTGATTCGTGGACATGAGCTTTTCTACCTCAAGAAAAGTTTTTATACACGAACTGAGAATATGTTCAAGGCCTGTGCAGCAAACCGAAGGTAGAGATAATGGTCTGTAATTTTGCGGGTATACAGCGGTCACCTACGCTTTTATTCAGTCGCTAGGGACTTTTTGTTGGGAGAGAAATTCACGATAAACGCAAGCTATGTAGGGGCCAATGCCGTAGATTACTTTTTGTAAAATCGAATTGGGATTCCATCAGGAACTGGTGATTTATTTGGTTTCAAATATTTCTATCGTTTCTCTACTCCCGGGATGATTATTACTATAATGTACATACGGGAGTGTCTGATGGTCAAATGGCGATATGTTTGTACGATTCTCCTCAGTGAACGATTTCTGGAATGCGAAATTCAAAACTTGGCTCTGAGCACTATGGGACTTAACTTCTATGGTCATCAGTCCCCTAGAACTTAGAACTACTTAAACCTAACCTAAGGACACCACACAACACCCAGTCGTCACGAGGCAGAGAAAATTCCTGACCCCGCCGGGAATCGAACCCGGGAACCCGGGCGTGGGAAGCGAGAACGCTACCGCACGACCACGAGCTGCGGACGAAATTCAAAACTGCTCCTTCATTTTGTTATCTTTAACTGCCACACCATACTGGTCAACCGGGTCAACAAGGGACTGAATGGAAGCCTTAGGCCTGTTTAGCGATTTTCTATACGACCAGAATTTCCTCTGGTTCTCTGCCAGATCTTTTCCTATGGTATGATGGTGGCAGTTGTTGTATACTTCGCACCTAGAACTTTTCGTAAACTCATGAATCTCTACTAAACTTTGCTTATCGTCATTTCTGTGTTTTCGTTTGAACCGAGAGTGCAACAACCTCTGCTTCCTCGGCATGTTCCGAATTTCGTTATTAAACCATGGCGGGTCTTTCCCATCCATTATCCACTTACTAGGCACATAACGCTCCAGACCACGATTTACAATCTGCTTGAACTTTGCCCATAATTCGTCGACGCCCATCTTACTGGAACTAAGTGATGTCAGTTCAACGTTTAAGTGAGATGCTCGCAACTGTTTATCTGCTCTGTCTAGCAGAAACACTCTCCTAGTCTTCTTGACTGATTTATTAACTTCCGTAACCATAGTTCCTATAGTGACAGCATGATCGTTAATCCCCGTTTCTGTACTGACTTTTTGGGTAAGTTCCGGTCTGTTTGTAGCTTCAAGGTTTAAGATATTGCCATTGCGTGTAGGCTGCCGAACTAACTGCTCAAGACAGTTTTCAGAAAATGTATTCAAAAGTATTTCGCATCACTGTCGGTCTGTGGCGCCTGTAATTAATCCATAGACATACCAGTCTATACTCAGTAGATTAAATACACATATAACTTGTATTGCGTGATCTGGGCATTTATACGCGACTTGCTGGTGTAATTTCAGTTGTGTGGTTGCAGACAATAGGTAGATTATCAACGAAAAACCTCTAGTCATCATTTACTCAATTTATGTGATAACTGTTTCCGTGGAAGAGGCATAAGAGGCGTATGCGTTGCCCCAAAATCCGTTATAGAGATCGTCAAGGAGCGGTCGATAATGCAATCACGTAAGAGCTACTATTCAGAGTCGAGCTAACGTAAGTGAGCGACTAAATAATTTTGCATGAAGACGTATCCGACTAACGTTCCAACAGCGAGGACACGATCAAAGGTGTCAAGTAGTGGGTACTTTGGAGGCACTCTTGTAGCATAGAAAGTGATGGTGAGACGTGTGCCTCAACTCTCGTAGGCTGTAGCAGAGGGAACCGTAGACCCATCGTTTATTGATTGACAGCTCGTGTCTGCGAGCATGTTTACTCGCCATTGAACAATTCTGTATCGACGAATTCAATAGTATGGAATTTCGTAGATTTGTAGATACATATTGCTGGCGTATCTTGTGATCCTTCACGTTAACGTTCGTACGGCAGATGCTTCTGTGATGCTTCTCCTAAAGCCGAACATCAGAGTACCAATAAATCTTGCGTAGCTCGGAAACTGAAACTTAATTTCACTATGCTACACTGTCAATGTGTGAATTACACTATCTGATGGGTGTGTCGACTCTTTGTCTGTACTAAGGCTTGAGCTCTGTTAGGGTCACTTTCAAACTGGTGTCTTTCTGTAGAGGAATTGCAGCCCATTTTTCCTCAGTACCCGAAACCAAAGAGGGTACAGATGATGGACGCTAGAGTATGGAGCGTAGGTGACGTTCTAACCCATCCCAAAAATGTTCCATTGGGTCCAAATCGAAATAATAGACAGGCCAGCCTATCTCAAGAAAATTATTGTCCACAAACCATCGCCTCGAGGATGTTGTTTCATGGTAGGTTGTTGATACGAACAGTCACCGTTTTCGAATTTTCCTCTGCTGTAGGGTAAGAGGGGCAAAGTGGCCATGCTAAGGAATATTTTTTTTATCTCGAAGAAAATAAATAAGAAATAAACTATATATTATCATACGATATCCTACATAGTTAGCTACATAAGGCAATTTTTATTTTAACTTTTTCTCAGTAAATTTTTTATGAGGTGGACACTTTGCACAATATAAAATTCAAAATTTAAACTGAATTTGTGTACTAAATGAACGTGTATTTTCGAAATAAAAACATTATTACAATCATAGAGAAAGAAAGTTTCACACTGTGCGACTGGGTCCGCAACTCGTGGTCGTGCGGTAGCGTTCTCGCTTCCCGCGCCCGGGTTCGATTCCCGGCGGGGTCAGGGATTTTCTCTGCCTCGTGATGACTGGGTGTTGTGTGATATCCTTAGGTTAGTTAGGTTTAAGTAGTTCTAAGTTCTAGGGGACTGATGACCATAGATATTAAGTCCCATAGTGCTCAGAGCCATTTGAACCATTTTTGTGCGACTGGTCCTGGCGGAGGTTCGAGTCCTCCCTCGGGCATAGGTGTGTGTGTTTGTCCTTAGGATAATTTAGGTTAAGTAGTGTGTAAGCTTAGGGACTGATGACCTTAGCAGTTAAGTGTCATAAGATTTCACACACACACACACACACACACACACACACACACACACACAAACAAACAAACACACACACGCAAACACAAAGTTTCACACTGAGTTTATTTACAAACATCACAAATAAAGTCATTGTCTTCTTCTTTATACCTGGCACAAGCCTCATGTGCCCATTGTAAACAGCCCGAACACCTTATCCATCCTTCAATTTCCCTTGACTTGGAATATGAGTTCCCGCAGAAAACACAATCAGTATCACTCAAGTCACTGTCTGAGTCATTAAAAAAATCACACTTCGCTGATTTTGATTTCGTTTCTGCTTTCCTTTAACTTTTTCTTTGCTTTCTTCATTCCTCTTCTTACTCTATTTTTCTTTTTTAAGTTCCAGCTTTATTTTCTTAAGTCTTTCTTTTTCTTCTCTTTCTGCTTTTGCGGCTACTAGTTCCATCTTGAAAGGGCTTGAGGTCAAAACTGCAGCTGCTCCTTTTTTTCGTTTATTTTCTCGTTTAATAATATTTGCTTTAGGGATTGGAACAACACCCTTTGGGCTTACAGCAAAAGTATACAGTCTATTGGTCTTGGAGATGCTGATTAAATCACATGAAGTACTGTAATAAAGCACGGGGCTGGTTTGGCTGTTTGAAACCCTCAACAACACACAATACTATTATTTTTCAATGAAAATATATTTTACTTTATGTCGGGCAAAATGGCCACAGTCGGGCATAGTGACCACAAACGTGGCCACTTTGCCCTCTTCGCCCTCATTACATAAATGCCACACTACCGGCTAAACGAATCTAGCGCCGAGTTACACAGCCACATCATTTTGCAGCCTAAATACACCTCTTTTAGGATGTTACTATCAGTAGCCTGTATTATGAATGAAAGTTTGGTTATAATAGTTAATTAAATACACTTACCTTACATCAGGACATTGAAAAACACGAAAATATTCAATAAGTTTTAAACAAGTGATCAGAACAGCTTCCACCTTCAACACATCTGAGATGGCGTACCAATGGAATAGTTGACGCGTCCGCCGCTGTGTAGCAGCACCGTACAGTGCAGTAACAGCCAGTGGCCACTATGCCCGCAGTGGCCACAATGCCCACCTTTCCCCTATGTAATACAAAATGATGTAAAATGTGTCATATCCTTCCGCTTTTACCGCTTTTTTCGGGCTCAATAAGGGACCCACGCCCTAGCTGGGAAAAACATCCCCATACCGTCACATAACCTCCTCCATACCTCAAGTATTGGCAGTACACATGATGCCAGGCGACGTTTTCCTAGCATTCACCAAACCCTAAACCTTCCATCGGATCGCCACAAGAAATAGCGCGATTCATCATTCCAGATAACCCGCTCCAGCCATCTACTGTACAGTACTGTCGCTCTTTGCACGCTTAGCACTGACTACCGAAATGTGGGCCATATGAGGAACTCCTTGATCAATTTACCCCATTTTTAACTCCCTACGCACAGTAATTGTGCTATCTTGACTGCTGGTAGCACTCTGGGACTCAAGAGGCATTCCTTCCGCTGATTCCATGCGACTTTTACAGCCACCCTCCTCAATACGCGACGATTTCTGTCCGTTAGTATATGAACTACGCCTGGTCTTGGTTTATCTCTAGTTGCTCATTCCTGTTTCCACTTAACAAGGACATCGCCAAGAGTCTACTTGGTCAGAATTATAAAGGCTGAAATGTAACCCATGGATTTGTCGCTCTGCTGACATCCAGTGTCTATTCTAAGTTCGAAATAACTTAGCTCTTCTGACCGACACAATCTGCGCTTAATGCTACTATACTGTCGATAGAATATTCCCCGTGTGCTCTCTGCTACCGGCGAGTCCACCCCCCATGACACCTAGTGATCATTGCAGCATAACATAGGGGCTTCTGGACACTTTTGATTAGCTAGTGTGTTTTGTGGTGTAATTAAACGTTTCTAGATCGTTTGTTATTTTGACCCAGCGAAGCAGTCTGTGCAGCTGGGTTTACGTGATGTTTTGTAACTATGTTTGCTACCATTTCTAGTTATGTGCATCGTCTCACAAGGCGTCACATGTCTGAAAGAAAGAAGAGTTCAAATTGAGGCAGCGCCCAATACGAGGAATCTAGAGAGGGAGTTGCAACGAAGTCAGCATCATCTTTCTGTTGCAATTGCCAAATTAAATGATATAGATTGTATAATTAGATAATTAGTTAAAAACAGTAAATATTTTTCACTCTGAACACTTAAATCTTTCAAGAAACACTTACTATTACGAGATTTTGTCCAGTTATATATTTTCTGTGGACAAATCTAACGTGACTGAAAGAGACAATGTGTTTCTTTGTGTATTACTTACTTTTGTAACAGGACGAGTGTGTATTCTTAAACGTTTGCCAGTATAACGCAAAGGTTTGTTTAATTCCACCTCTAAAGTTTTTCGAGAAATTGCGCTGTCGGTTCTCACACAGTTCGCTTTTAGTTTAGAAAGATATATTGGTCATATTCACTGCTTAATCTGAGTATCTTTGTGTGTCGACCACCTCCAGTGCAAGCATTTTAAAGGAACTATAGTAAGCTCGTGGAAAAGTGCATATCATCTATGAATTTAAATTGTATGTTTCGTTTATTATGCATCTTGTGATGGTTGATGTTCATAGAGTGCATTGCTCTACGTATGCGAGAGCCTTTACATAATTAAGTCCGTCTCAAAAACTGATTCAAATGGCTCTGTCAAGGGAACCTCCCCTTCGCACCCCCCTCAGATGTAGTTATAAGTTAGCACAGTGGATAGGCTATGAAAAACTAAACACAGATCAATCGAGAAAACAGGAAGAAGTTGTGTGGAACTATGAAAAAGTAATCAAAATATAGAAACTGAGTAGTCCATGCGAAGACAGGCAACATAAAGGACATTCCGAGCTCAGGAGCGCCGTGGTCCCGTGGTTAGCGTGAGCAGCTGCAGAACGAGACGTCCTTGGTTCAAGTCTCCCCTCGAGCGAAAAAGTTTTTCTTTATTTTCGCAAAGTTATGATCTGTCCATTCGTTCATTGACGTCTCTGTTCACTGTCATAAGTTTAGTGTCTGTGTTTTGCGACCGCACCGCAAAACCGTGCGATTAGTAGACGAAAGGACGTGCCTCTCCAATGGGAACCCAAAACATTTAATCGCAAGGTCATAGGTCAGCCGATTCCTCCACAGGAAAACGCGTGTGATATATTCTATACGACACTGGTGACGGCATGTGCGCGCATGACAGGAATATGTTGTCGGCCCACCTAACTTGTACACTTAGCGAATGGGTAAAAACATTCTTCTACGTTGCCCGATTTAGGTTTTCTTGTGGATGTGATAATTACTCCCAAAAAAGTGATGAAAACATAAGAGTTTGTCACATAAACTGAAAATAAAAAATTAAACTTTTCACTCGACGGAAGACTTGAACCAAGGACCTCTCGTTCCGCAGCTGCTCACGCTAACCACGGGACCACGGAGCTCTTGAGTTCAGTATATCCTTGATGTTGCCTATCTTGCGCATGGACTACTCAGTTTGTATGTTTTGCTTATTTTTTCACAGTTCCACACAACTTCTTCCTGTTTTCTCGATCGATCTGTGTTCAGTTTTTCAAGGCCTATCCACTGTGGCATGGGGAGGTTCCCTTGTGAGCACTATGGGACTTAACATCTGAGGTCATCGGTCCCCTAGAACTCAGAACTACTTAAACCTAACTAACCTAAAGGACATCACACACATCCATGCTCGAGGCAGGATTTGAACCTGCCACCGCAGCGGTCGCGCGGTTCCTGACTGAAGCGCCTAGAACCGCTCGGCCACCTTCCGTCTCAATACGATGCAGGTTTGAAGCAGAAACCACGTGGTGTGACGAATCATTTGTAATTTATTTCACGCTGTATCTGTTACCTAAGAAATGTCCGATGAAAATATTACCAGTTGCTGAAGCTTTTTGATTTCATTTCGAAAGTCTGCGTCTATAGGATCGAGACAAGAAAATATCTTACTCTGTCATATCGGTGTGATACGAGGAGTTTTATACTAAAGTTTCCAGGCGACACTACATACGTGCTCCTTATGAACAGTGAGTAAAACAAGGAGAAATTGCGCAAAAGATTTTGACGGTAGATATGGAGGTGATTGATGAAAACGAAGTAAAATATATGTTTACTGAAAAAGGGCATTCGTGTTACCACAAACTGTGGCGTGTCCGTCCTGCGAAAATAAACTAACAGCTGCCCGTACACATTACAGCTAGAGTGAGTTTATGAAAGTTCAGGCTTTCTTTATGCCAACAGGAGTGACTGACTTACTTCAGACAGTTCGCTGTATCTTTTAATGAGTAAAATAAGACTTTTGTTGGCAGTATTCCTTACTTTGGTGGAAGGAACCACAGCTCTGAACTGCGATTCAAACGAACTCATCTGAAACAGGAGAGCAATGTGTGGGTGTGACGGGCATCAAACAGCCGACTTTCGTATAAGACCGAGACGCTTTCGCTGCACTCTCGTCGTCGCGTGTTGACGGTGAAGTTTGCCTCCTAGTTGTAAGTCCCGGGCGCTTTTAATCCTCTTAATTTTGCCGGAAATAACAATACTTGCTTCCTTTCCTGGCTTTTATCCAGCACTGGGAGAGGCACAAGGCGACTACGACGCTGTAAAAATGGACAAAATTCGAGGAAGAACTGAGAAGATTACTGTGCTGTTGCGCGCCACATTAACGAATGGCAGGTGTCCGATAATGGAGCTTATAGCGGTCTCGAAGAGTGCCGCTGGGTGCCTCGCGCGAAAGACTTTAATGGAGGCGGCGCGAGGCTGCTCCACCTGTGAGTGCGCGAGACAGCACGGAGAGCAGCGCCTCTGCTGCCACCTGGTCGATGATTCTGCGCCGCGCTTTGAGAACAATGTACCGACTCGCGTTCGGCGCCCCCACCGCTCAAGCGTCATATCTAATCGCTGGTCTCTCTGCTGTTACTGATTTACATAAGTAATCTAGGTGATAATCTGAGCAACCCCCTTAGATTGTGTGTAGATGACGCTGCAATTTACCGTCTAGTAAAATCACCAGACGATCAGTTCCAATTACAAAATGATCTAGAGAGAATTTCTGTATGACGCGAAAAGTGGCAATTAGTACTAAACAAAAAAAAGTGCGAGGTCATCCTCATGGGTACTAAAAGAAATTCGATATATTTTGGGTATACGATAAATCGCACAAATCTAAGGGCTGTCAGTTCGACTAAATACGCAGGAATTACAATTACGAGCAACTTAAATTGGAAAGACCACACAGGTAATGTTGTATGGAAGGCGAAATAAAGACTGCGCTTTGTTGGCAGAACACTTGGAAGATGCGACAAACCCACTAGACAGCCTACATTACACTTGCCCGTCCTCTGCTGGAAAATTGCTGCGCGGTATGGGATCCTTACCACGTAGGATTGACGGAGGACATCGAAAAAGTGCAGAGAAGTGCAGCTAGTTTTGTGTTATCCCGCAATAGGGGTGAGAGTGTCACTGATACGATATGCGAGTTGGCGTGGCAGTCAATGAAACAAAGGCGGTTTTCTTTGCTGAGAGATCTGTTTACGAAATTTCAATCACCAACTTTCTCTTCCGAATGCGAAAATATTTTGTTGACATCCACCTACGTAGGGAGAAATGATCATCATAATAAAATAAGAGAAATCAGAGCTCTAACGGGAAGATTTAGGTGTTTCTTTTTCCCACGCGCCATTCGAGAGTGGAATGGTAGATAAGTAGTATGAAAATGGTTCGATGAACCCTCTGCCAGGCACTTAAGTGTGAATTGCAGAGCAACCATGTAGATGTAGATATAGAAGGAGCAATCATCCGAGAGTATAAAAGGGTAGCACATTGGAAGAGCTGTCATTTATACTCAGGTGTTTCATGGAAACAGGTTTACGACGTGATTATTTCCATACCACGGGAATTAATACACTTTTAATTCGGAATGGTAGTTGAAGCTAGAGGCATGAGACACTCCATTCCTGAAACCGTTAGGGAATTCAGAGTTCCGAGATCCACAGTGTCAAGAGAAGGCCAAATTCCAGGCATTACGTCTCACCATGCACAACCCAGTGGCTGACTGCCTCCACTTAACGACCCGGAGCAGTAGCTCTTGCGTAAATTTGAGTGCTAACAGACAAGTAACACTGCGTGAAATCGCCGCAGAAATCAATATGGGGCAAACGGCGAATGCAACAATGCGGCAAAATGTGGCTTCAATGGATTATGGCAACAGACGACGGACACGAGTGCCTTTGCTAATAGCACTACATCGACTGCAGCGTCTCTTATAGCCTCGTGACCATATCGGTTGGACCCTAGACGACTGGAAAACCGCGGCTTGCTCAGACGAACCCCGATTTCACTTCGTAAGAGTTGATGCTTATGTTCGAATGTGGCACGGACGCTACGAAACCAAGTTGTTAACAAGGCACTATTCAAATCGGTGGTGGCGGCGTAATGGTGTGGGCTGTGTTTATATAAAATGACTGGGTTCTGTGGTCCAACTGAACTGATCATTAACTGAAAATGGCTATGTTCTGCTACGTTCTTCAAACAACACTGGAAGCTTTACGGATAACAATGCGCCATGTCACCGGGCTAGAGTTGCTCAGGATTGGATTAAGAAACACCGTGGACAGATCTAAATCCAGCAACATCTTACAGATGCACAGCTTCCAGTATCGGACAGTCACTATCATACACAGTCCACCTACGGTACTCAGCGATCGGTTGTTCTGTTATATGGAAATAGAGGTGCACATCTCTATCTAGACGCTTTTAGTTTTGGACATGTGTTAAAATATTATAGAACCAAAATGTTTCACCAATATCGCTCTGCAAGGAATAAAAGGGGAAGGCCTCATTTTAAACCTTTATAGGGTCTATATACACCGACGGAAAAAAAATTCGAAGCACGAAGAAGGAGTAGTCAGACATAAACGGAAGATGGCAGGCGTATTTCTACGTGTGTAAGATGATGTCTATTCAGATTTCATGCCAGTAGCATAAGAGTGGTGCTACTAGCGACATTATGAGGAAGCAAATCAGGTTTGCTTTAAATACACGCTGTATCTGTCATGCGCGTTAGTTATCTCTGAGATCGGACGTGCTGAGTTGATGTTGGGGATAATGCGCTTAGGGCGACAGAGACGCCATTGTCAACCACCTACGGAGTTTTAATGAGGTCGAGTAATAGGTTAACGAGGAGCTGTATATTCCTTCAGCGATATTGCACAAAGACTTGGCAGGAATGTAGCCACTGCATATGATTGCTGGCAGTGGTGGTCACGAGAATGTACTGTCTCAAGAACACCGGGATCCGGACGACCACGTGGCACCACCGAGAGGGAAAATTAAATGTAAAAATGTATGTGATTTCCTAATGGAACAAACTGCTGAGATCATCGGTCCCTAGAATTACACAAATCTTACATAATACTTACACAGTAATTACACATTACTTAAACTAACAACAACACAAACACACACCCATGTCCGAGGGAGGACTCGAACTTCTGGCGGGAGGGGACGCACAGTCCGTGACATGGCGCCTCAAACCGTGCGGCCACTCCGCGCGGCGACCGAGAGGGAAGACCATCGCATCCGGCGTACATCTCTGGCTCACAGTACGGAATCTGCAGCAGCAATATGAGCAGCAGTGGGCACCACAATGACACAACGAACAATTACAAATGGGTTACTTCAAGGACAGATCCGAACCAGACGCCCTGTAAGATGCATTCCACCGAACCCAAACCACTGCCGTTTGCGACTTCAGCTATGTCAAGCGAGAGCTCTTTGGAGGGCAGAGTAGAGGTCTGTTGTCTTTTATTATGGCAGCTGGTTTTGCCTCGGTGCCTGTGATGACCGTGTGTTGGTTACGAGGAGGCCAGTTGAGGGCCTGTAACCAATCTGTATGAGTACACACACACTTGACCTACACCTGGAGTTATCGTCTGGGGTGCGATTTTGTACGCCACCAGGAATGATCTCACGGTTATCTCACGCACCCTGACTGCCAATTTCTATGTCTGTCTGGTGATTGTCCATGTTGTGCTGCCATCCAGGAACAGCATTCCGGTGGGTGTTTTCCAACAGGATAATGCTCTCCCACATGTCGCTGTTGTAACCCTACATGCTCTACAGTGTGTCGAAATGTCACCTGTTCCTGCTCGATCATCACATATGTCACCAGTCTTGCGTCGTCGACAACCAGCATTAACCGTCCCTCTGTTGACCAACCACTGCAACAGGTTTGGAACTCCATCCCACAAACTGACATCCAAAACCTGTAAAACACAATGCGTACACGTTTGCACGCTTGGATTGAATATTCTGGCGGTTATACTGGTTATAATGTACCAGCATTTCACATTTGCAATGGTTCATCGAGCGCCTACATTAACCTGTCATACTGCAGTGTCAATCACTTACACAAGTTACCCATTCATACTATACATTAAATATTTTTTGGTGT
This sequence comes from Schistocerca nitens, assembly GCF_023898315.1. Lineage (NCBI taxonomy): Eukaryota > Metazoa > Arthropoda > Insecta > Orthoptera > Acrididae > Schistocerca > Schistocerca nitens. The sequence goes on from NC_064616.1 coordinate 264,522,392, forward strand.
TGCGATGTTTTTTCCATCAGTAAATTGTGTTCCAGCTCTTCCCCACTAACTTTTTCCTGCTATCTCCATTGCTGAAACATCTACATCTACATGGCTACTCTGGAAATCATACTTAAGTGCCTAGCAGAGAGCTCGTCGAACCATCTTCACAATAATTCTGTTTTTCCACTCTCGAACAGAAAGTTGGTAACTGAAATTTCGTGAGAAGTTCCCGCTGTAACGAGAAATGACTTTGCTCTAATAATGTCCACCCCAAATTCTGTATCATGTCCGTGACACTCTGTTCCCAATTTCTAGATATAAAAAAAACGTGCTGCCCTTCTTTGAAATTTCTCGAAGTACTCCGTTTATCCTATCTGGTGAGGACACCACAATACAGCAGTACTCCAAAAGAGGACGGACAAGGTAAGTGTAGGCAGTCTCTTTAGTAGATCAGTTGCATTTTGTGTAATGCCAGTTTCATGCAGTCTTTGGTTCGTCATCCCCACAACATTATCTGTGTGTTCTTTCCAGTTTAAATTGTTCTTAATTGTAGTTCCACGGTGTTTTCGGTCTTCATATTTCATTGATTTGTCCTGTAACTAAAGTTTAACGGATTCCTTTTAGAACTCACGTGGATGACCTCATACTTTTTATTGTTTATGGTCAATCGCCAATTTTCGCACCATACGTATATCGTATCTACAGGTAAATCGATACAGCATGGTTCACGTGCAGGGGAATATGGCAGTATCTTCACTAAACCTACACACAAAAAATGTAATTGAACTATGTGTTTTTACAATGGGAAAATTCAGTTTCTTGAAAATCATTAATGTTTCCATATGTTAAATGAGACGTGAATGTAATCTTTGCTACTTGCAGTTCATCAGTATCCTACAGTACTGGACATTAAAATTGCTACACCAAGAAGAAATGCTGATGATAAACGGATATTCATTGGACAAAAATATTATACTAGAACTGACATGTGAGTACATTTTCACGCAATTTGGGTGCATAGATCCATAGTACCTAGAACAACCACCTCTGGCCGTAATAACGGCCTTGATACGCCTGGGCATAGAGTCAAACAGAGCTTGGATGGCGTGTACAGGTACATCTGCCCATGCAGCTTCAACACGATACCACAGTTCATAAAGAGTAGTGACTGGCGTATTGTGAGGAGCCAGTTGCTCGGCCACCATTGACCAGACGTTTTCAGTTGGTGAAAGATCTGGAGAATGTGCTGGCCAGGGCAGCAGTCGAACATTTTCTGTGTCCAGAAAGGCCCGTACAGGACTTGCAACATGCGGTCGTGTATTATCCTGCTGATATGTAGGGTTTCGCAGGGACCGAATGAAGGGTAGAGCCACGGGTCGTAACACATCTGATATGTAACGTCCACTGTTCAAAGTGCCGTTAATGCGAACAACAGGTGAGCGAGACGTGTAGCTAATGGCACCCCATACCATCACGCCGGGTGATACGCCAGTATGGCGATGATGAATACACGCTTCCAATATGCGTTCACCGCGATGTCACCCAACACGGATGTGACCATCATGATGCTGTAAACAGAACCTGGAATCATCCGAAAAAATGACGGTTTTCCATTCGTGCACCCAGGTTTGTCGTTGAGTATACCATCGCAGGCGCTCCTGTCTGTGATGCAGCGTCAAGGGTAACCGCAGCCATTGACTCAGAGCTGTTAGTCCATGCTGCTGCAAACACATACGAACTGTTCGTGCAGATGGCTGTTGTCTTGCAAACGTCCCCATCTGTTGACTCAGGCATCGAGACGTGGCTGAACGATCTGTTACAGCCATGCAGATAAGATGCCTGTCATCTCGACTGCTACTGATACGAGGCCGTTGGGATCCTCCACAAACGTTGATGACGTGAACACACTCCACTAATGGCTGACAAAGATTAGCATATATGCTAAGGATACGAGATGGAGATAATATTCAGAATATTTATTAACTGCAGCTACACTGAAGAGCCAAAGAAACTGGTACACCTGCCTAATATCGTGTAGCATCCCCGCGAGCACGCAGACGTACCGCAACGCGATGTGTCCTAGACCCGACTAATGTCTGAAGTAGTACTTCGGGGTAATAAACACCATGCATCCTGGACGATTGTCAGTAAATCCGTGAGTGTACGTGGGAGTGGAGATCTCTTCTGAACAGCACTTTGCAAGGCATCCCAGATATGTTTAATAATGTTCATGTCTTGGAAGTCTGGTGGACAGCGGAATTGTTTAAACTCAGAACAGTGTTCCTAGAGGCAATATTTAGCAATTCTGGACTTGGAGGGTGTCGCATTGTCCTGCTGGAATTGCCCAAGTTTGTCGGAATGCACAATGGACATGAATGACTGCAGTTGATCAGACAGGATGCTTACGTACGTATCACCTGTCAGAGTCATATCTAGACGTATCGGGGGTCCCATTCACTCCAGCTGCACACGCCCCACATCCTTATAGAGCCTCCACTGGTTGGAATAGTTTCCTGCTAACATGCAGGGTCCATGTATTCATGAGGTTGTCTCCGTACCCGTGTGAGGCCATCCGCTCCATACCATTTGAAACGAGACGCGTCCGACCAGATAACATGTTTACAGTAATCAACAGTCCAATGTCGTTGTTGACTGGCCCAGGAGGGGTGTAAAGCTTTATGTCTTGCAGTCATCAAGGGTAAACGAGTGGGCTTTCGGCACCGAAAGTCCATATCGATGATGTTTCGTTTACAATTACAGAGATGGTCCTATTGTCATGAACGTTGATCCCCTAACATTAGACCTAGGATATCATGCAGGATAGATCCACCTGCATTGCACCCATGATAGCATACGAAAAGCGATCCACCCACATTAAATGCAGGGTAGGATCTGAAGATGGATCCACCTACAATAGTACAGGAGGAGTGGGGAATAGCGATCCCCATAAACATGTTTTACACGAAATAGCATACCATAACTGAGCGCTCTCTCTCTCTCTCTCTCTCTCTCTCTCTCTCTCTCTCTCTGCGTGTGCGCGTGTGTGCGTGTGTGCGTGTGCGCGTGTGCGTGCGCGCGTGTGTTCGCGTGTATACAGGGTGGTCCATTGATCGTGACCGGGCCAAATATCTCACGAAATAAGCGTCAAACGAAAAAAGTACAAAGAACGAAACTTGTCTAGCTTGAAGGGGCAAACCAGATGGCGCTATGGTTGACCCGTTAGATGGTGCTGCCATAGGTCAAACGGATATCAACTGCGTTATTTAAAATAGGAACCTCCATTTTTGTTACATATTCGTGTAGTATGTAAAGAAATTTGAATGTTTCAGTTGGACCACTTTTTTCGTTTTGTGATAGATGGCGCTGTAATAGTCACAAACATATGGCTCACAATTTTAGACGAACAGTTCGTAACAGGTAGGTTTTTTAAATTGAAATACGGAACGTAGGTACGTTTGAACATTTTATTTCGGTTGTTCCAATGTGATACATGTACAGTCGTGGACAAAACGAGCGAGACCCCTCGCCTTTTCGTTATGCTGATCCGCACGGCTTTAAAGTCTGCTACACAGCATAACAGGCAAGGCGACGAAGTGCTACCAACATACTATGCGCAGGCGTGAAATTGACAAACTATCTGAACTTTTTTAGACTGTATTCCATAATTTCTAAGACTATATTAATGCTGATTAGTGTGTTAAATACAACACGTAAACATAGGACAGAACTGAAAGAAGAAACGCTAATTTGTATGAAACGGACGAATAAAAATGAATTTCAGCTTATCCAGATAACAGACAAAGAACCCCAGACCGTTACGAATTAGCAAAATATTATCCGCATTCGCCCGCGAAACGGTCTGTGTCAACGTTCAGACCAGTCATACTGGATTACCATTGCTGACCTACCATGAAAGTGTGCAAATTTAGCAATGCGTGAAGATTCATAACGAAATTCACTTAAACATCATTCAGTGCCATACTTAAGTCAATTCCATTATTGACAGAAGCGGAAAAAGGAGGCAGTATCATGTATGAAATTCTACAAGAGTGTCATATTGACATCCACAGAGCGCCAGTACAGAATAAAGGTAGCGATAAATCGTATTGGGTGCGCGAGAATTTCTTAAAATTGCTTTACTGATATTCTACCTGCCTCCATAGAGATTAGAACCGAAAACAAACCAGACCTTCCTTTCACTATGCTAGCAGACAACCTAGGCAAACAGCCCTCTATTATTACCCCAGACATGAACAAGCCGGCAATTTCGCAATAAAAATCTGCAGTTTCTGTTGCATAGAGCTTTCTGGACTCAAAAACATGAATTTTCTTCCTTTATGTCACCACTTATGCGACAATCATTCGGGATGATTATCGAAATAACAAATTACTGTTATTAGAGAGTAAATTTTGTAGGATAATTCTGCACCACCCCAGGAAATAAACGGCTACATAGCTGCCAAACGTATTCTGCATTGTTTCGAATTCTCCACTAGACTCGCCACAGCCAGAAAACGTTCATTAGCAGAAGTGTTTCTTAAGCTAGCTAGCAATGAGAATGTTCGTACTTCTAAAACGCGGTGGCATTAATACTGGGATGTGAATTACCACGTGTATAGGCAAATACATTCTATTTGCATTCCTGTAAACGTGATTTGGATCGAAAACGTAGCTACGACTAATATGCTTATGTATCGACAGCAACTAGAACATTTCGAATAAAGAGTAGCGGGTGTTATTTATGCGGCCCTCATCTTCAGTGTTTTCGTTGTTAGGATTTCGTCACCTAAACCGGTAAAAACGGAACCCTACTAGTCTCACTTTCTTGACCGTCTATCGGTCTACCCAACCCTTAAAACCCGTTTACCTCCAGAACGGGTGGACATAATAAGCGGAAATGTATCGCACTTCTTGCTGTAACCGGTCCCTTGCTGGTGTAAAAAAGTGAGCTTCTATGTCAACGCAATCAAAAGATACGACGGTTTATGTAAAGAAAATTTACGCGAAAGGTCAAAAAATGGCTTCAAGAACTATGCGACCTAACTGCTTAGGTCATCAGCCCCTAGACCTAGAACTACTTAAACCTAGCTAGCCTAAGGGCATCACAGACATCTATGCCCGAGGTAGAATTCCAACCTGCGACTGAAGCAGCCGTGCGGTTCGTCACTGAAGCGCCTGGAACCGCTCGGCCACCGCAACGCGGCGAAACCCTACTCACCTCATGTATAATGATAATATATACTGTCTAGTGAGGATAAACTGTATTCTCCAGCAACTCAGATCGTTTGATCACGGAACTTTTACGAAGCTACATTCAAACTTTGTCGAAGTCGTCTGCAATATCCATTACAAACACCCTAGGAACTTCGTATGCGATATCCACTTCTGAATACGCTGGCAGATAATGCAGTACTATAACAAGTAGGTGGGAACTTATTGTTATTGGTCCATGCATGACACTTTATTTCAATATCACTTTAACGCGCCTAGGTGTTCGTATATGGCTGAAATTAATGAACAAAAAGTAAATAAACAGTAAACAACTTCGATGTTCAGATCAAGTGAAAGTCACATGTCGTAATTACAACATAATTTCGTTGTTACATCTACATGACTACATCAACAGGATTTCTTTGCAATCCGGACTTACGTGCCTGGCAGAAGGTTCGGATTATTTCTCTACCGTCCCACTCATTAACAGTGTGCGGGAAAAGGGACTACTTAAATCTTTTCTTGCGAGCCTTGAATTACATTATTACTATGGTTTCTTCTTGTGTAAGTACCCTAGGAAATAATGTTTTGGCATTCAGAACATATGGTGGTGATTGAAATTTCGTGAAAAGATCTCGTGGCAACGAAAAACGCATATGTTTTCATGAATGTTACCCCAACTCGATTATCAAATCTGGGATCCTCTCTCCCCTATTTCGTGACATTACAAAGCGTGCTACCGTTCCTGGGACGTTTTTGCGTGCACAGTCAATCACGTCTGTCAAGGATATTATAGCAGTGGACGGACAAACGTAGTGTAGGCAGTGTTTTCAGTTGGCCTGTTGCGTATTCTTAGTGTGCGGCCAATAAAACGCAGTCATTCGTTTGCCTTCCCCACAAAAGTATGTTTTCGATCTTTCCAGTTTAAGTTTTACTGGGTACTGAGATGAACTGACAGTGCTTCGACTTGTGTTTTGTCATGTAACCGAAAGTTAATTATTGTTATTGGACGCAGCTTTCGTGTTTAATGTATTCCTCAGTCAACAACAGTAGACTCCTCGTACACCACACATAACTGTTTCAAAGTATTAAATTGTTACTGATCTTACCATGTTGCAGTGGTCATCTTAACTTGCCGTTTTGAAAAAAAGGAAAATATTTTAGCGAAATGTAGCAACTAAGAAGCGGAGTATCCAAACAAACAAACGTTTCCGGTTTAAGTAGTTGCAGTAGGTCTACTACACAGTAACGTAAATTAGGAGCAAAGTCCATAAGTAGATCCTCACCAGGAAAACCAGCCCTCATAATGCAAAGTGCAACTACAACAAAGAAAGTTTCCAAACATGTCAATGAGTAGTCGAGGAAAGTGGACGCATTCTGTCTACTGAATCCCAACGCACGCAATTTACGAGGGGGCACGCCAAGTGTCAGACCCCGATCTTGCTTTTAACTACGCTCATTGAAAGAGGGGACAAAATAAGCTTAAACTCTACCGCTTCTGAGAAAACGACGGTCAAAGTGTTCAATGCGTTGTTGCTATAGTGTAGATACCGCTTAGCGGTTAAGGATTCAACTGAAGCGGTGGCTCTGCGGCTACCATAGCGACTTCGGAACTTTGCGCTGCGAGTTCGAAACCCGGTTTTTCCTTTTTTCCCCCCTCACTCTCTGAATTATCTACGAATGTTTATTCCAATTTATGATGAAACACTGTTGTCGTTATTCGTCAGTTAATTTACTGTGTAAAGAAATAAGTTAAAAAGGGAACACACAGTGCGTAGTGGGGCGATCACTCTGTTGTAGAAATAATTCAGAAGCCAAGATCGCTTAAATACTGTCTACTGGATAACCGGTTTCAACACACTAAAGGTGCCATTATCGGATCTAAATGTAGATTAACATTGATAAACCATTTGGATATAACGATACATGAGGCAGACGAGATGATTTTATATCAGCTTGTCTCATTCGTTTATTATTTTTTTAATTCATTAATTACACATAAAGTTATTTGTCGAGTAATGACAACATTATTTCAACATAAATTAGAAAAAAAACATTCGAAGATAATTCTGATAGAGAGGCAGGAAAATAAAATAATTAAAAAACCCAATATGGTCTCGAACACGGGAATCAATGCTAAGAAGGAACGACGGTAGCCACTGAGCCACCGCTTCAATTGCGTTCTCGGCTGCAGAAGGTATCTACACTAGAGCAACAGCGCGTTGATAACTTTGGCCGTCGTTTTCTCGGAAACGGTCGAGTGTCTGCAGATAAGCCGAAACACAAGTTCGCTTATTTTGTCCTCTCCTTCACTGACAAGGGGAGGCCGCCAATTGTGAAATTCAGATTCGATTCATACTGCGCATAATAAAAGCTCATGGCCATAGGTGTAATGTGGCAAAGCACCAAGATGCACTTCTCAGCCGTTGTCGAGAAAATCGACAGTTAGAAGAAACCGCTGCGGTGAAATACTCTCTACGATTCATAATTTTCTACAGCGTCGTGGCGCAGCGGTAAGCGCTCTAGTTCGTAATCTGAAGGTCGGCGGATCGAATCTCGCTCCATGCAACTTTTTTTTTTTTTAGTATTTGTTTTTTGTAATTCAAATGTGTGTATAAACACACACACACACACACACACACACACACACACACACACATATATATATATATATATATATATATATATATATATATATATATATATATAATTCCCGGCAACAGGTTGCAACAATTATGCATATAATACGTTGTTGAAAGTCGTTTGTCGTGGAAAAACTGGCGACTTCGAACATCATTATGTTTTCCGCAAACAAATTTGTATTTCACAAATGTTATTAATTGTCTTCATAATGTTAACCACGTATAGTTAGCGGAAGACGTAGAAACGATATTCCGAAACGAATACGTATAGCGTAAGTCAAACGTTCGAATTAGAATAGAAACCCCACGAACACAAATTTGCTGTGGCAGGTATGAAATATAAACTCCGTTAATCGCTCGTTACACTTGAAGGACAGATGTTGAATGGGCCGAAACGAGCCGCCGCATAACAGCGTAGTTGCCTGCTAACTTCGAAAGAAGGTAGATGCGGTCCCTAGCACAACTTATAACACCGTCGAAAATCAGTGCGGACGTGAGAGCTTTGGTACACCCTGTTAAACAAACGGTAAAATGGAGGCGGTACAATTGGAGAGCGATCCGCCTTCACCAACATGCATAAGCAATTCATTAATAGTTTATATATATATATATATATATATATATATATATATATATATATATTTGAATTACAAAAAAATAATAATAATAATAAAAAAATGTTGCATGGCGTGAGATTCGATCCGGCGACCTTCGGATTACGAACTCGAGCGCTTACCGCTGCGCCACGACGCTGTAGAAAATTATTAATCGTAGAGAGTATTTCACCGCAACGGTTTCTTCCAACTGTCGATTTTCTCGACAACAGCTGAGAAGTGTATCTTGGTGCTTTGCCACATTACACCTCTGGCCATGAGCTTTTATTATGCGCAGTATGAATCGAATCTGAATTTCACATTTGGCGGCCTCCCCTTGTGAGCAAAGTTTCGGGACAATCAGCCTATGACACTTGGCGAGTTCCCCTCGCTCGTCGAGTCGCTTCTTACGCCCGGCGAGAATTATGTATGCCTCCGAGTAAACTGCGCCACCTGGAAACACGGCGAGCGGGGATAAACACGTTTTCCTTCTTATAAGGCAACCCTCTACAGATAAAATTCATGAAGTGTTCTTCAGGTTGCCTCATATATTTCAGAAATGTTTCTTGCCTCAGGCCTGCCGCATATGCAAAACGTAAACATTTCATTTCATGTAATATTTATCAGGATAAGACATGACAAGAGTGGACCAGTCCCTTCTGAGAAAAATTAGAGATTTTAAGTTGCTCAACTATGTAATGACACGGGTATGGGCTTGCGATCTCTCTTTTATGCCATCGATTTCCGTGTTACACATTCTTGGCCACTGCGTTGTGGCTGCCATCGTGGAGGAGGCAGTCTGTTTCCTGCCAGCGCTGTTTCCGCAGCCAATATTAACCGCGACGAATCATTCAGTCAACGCTAAATGGCCCATCTGGCTGAGGCAGACAAGGGCGCTATAATAGAACTCCATGCAGAGGGATCTTCAAATGCCGACATAGCAAGAACTATGGGTCTTCACAAGTCGACGGTAGCCAGGTGGATCAGACGAAAGGAAGAGAGTGGTAACTTGAATGGGAGGCCTCATGGCCGTCGCCGCAAAACAACAGCAGCTCAGGATCAGCAGATACGCCGTTTCAGTGAGAACCACCCATTTGTCAACGCACGACAAATTCAGCAAACTTTGGGTCTCAATGTTAGCAGTAAGACCGTCACTCCTCGTGTAAGGGAAGGTGGACTGAGAGCAAGAAGCGCTGCTGTGAAAGAGACATTGACTGTTTCCCAAAGAGAAGCTTGCCTTGCTTTTGCTACTGAAAATGGCGACAAACCTCTCCAGTTTTGGAGGCGAGTGATTTTCACGCACCAAAAAGTTTTCTCTACGGCATCATCCGGAAAAGTACTAGTTTACCGGCCTAAATGTGCTAGGTATAATCGAAAATATATTTACAGTTGCCGAAGGAGTGGCAGGTTGTCGGTGCCGGCCGGTGTGGCCGTGCGGTTCGAGGCGCTTCAGTCTGGAACCGCGTGACCGCTACAGTCGCAGGTTCGAATCCTGCCTCGCGCATGGATGTGTGTGATGTCCTTAGGTTAGTTAGGTTTAAGTAGTTCTACGTTCTAGGGGACTGATGACCACAGATGTTAAGTCCCACAGTGCTCAGAGCCATTTGTAGCCGGTAACGGTATGGGCGTGGATATCGGCCGAAGGGTGTGGGCTCCTGTGGGAAGTGGAAGGAAGATTCGATGCGCGCAATTACATATCAATTCTGGAGAACGTGATGTTGCCTGCTGTGGCAGCAAGATTTGGCGATGATCAGATCATGTTCCAACAAGATCGCTCGTCTATTCATATGGCACGTGTGGTTAAGAGGCGGGTCGACGACCATAGTAATATTACTGTAACGGAATGGCCACCTAAAGGAGCTGACACGAATCCCATTGAGAATATCTGGGCAGAAATGGTCAGAGTAATACGAGAAAAGGGCAGTCACCGTCGACTCGCCGACAGCTTTCTGATGTGATTCATGACTCTTGGAATGAGTTACTTGAATCTCCTAGTTATGTGGCTCGAGTTGTGGGCTCAATGCCCAACAGACTTCGAGCTGTTGTGGAAGCCAAAGGAGGCTTCACCAATCAGCTGTTTCAAGCTTTGTTTCTTTCTTCTTCGTCTTTTTTTTTTTTTTTTTTTTACTTACAGACGTATATTTTATATAATTTCAAGGAAACGCAGTAAATGGAATGTGGACTGATTTTTGAGGCTTCATTTTGTGACGGCTAAACAGTGCTGCATCATGGGACCCGCTATTTGTCCACATGTGGCTGAACATCAGAGGTGTAAAAAATTTTGAGGTGCCGAAGTTCTCTGGAAGAATAACGTCTTTTAGACAAGGAGATGATTTTTAGTTCATTTCATTTTAACCATTCACACTATGATTTGACATTCTAATCTTTGATTTCATTTTATTATTATGTATCTTTTCTCCAGTGAAAGTCAACGGTAGTAAGTTTCAAGATATGAAGAATAACTGGAAGTTTCTAATTTGTGGAAAGCGTATTTAACAGTTAATAGTTTCGACAAATCTGTAGTTATAGGACATATTAAGAAGCGAGTCAAAAATGGCATTGTGGAATGATCAGGTTGGTCTCTAAAGGGTAACGACGATAAAATAGCAAATATGAAACTATGGGTAACAACTATTGTTGATGGTGAGGAGCCATAATCGATATGTCACTTTTCCGTAATTGTATTTCTGAAGTTTATCGTCAATCCTAGGACTGACACCGATACTCTGTTTTACGTAAAGAATACAACCTTCAAAATTTATTTAGCAGCGCAGAATATTAAATCACAGTTTATAGATCAGGAACCTAATCCAACTGCCTTTAATTTTATTTTCACGGATGACATTGAGACAGTAAATAACAAGAGAAATAAGAAAACTCTCAGAATCAATATAGAGAATTCAAGTATCATGTGAATTCAAAAGTTTGCTATAATAGCGATTAATTGCTTTTTACAGACCCCTTCATGCCTACGTTTTCCGTCAGACAGACAATGTTTGAAACTAGGACTAACGAGGTAAACAATTTTTCCACAAATTGTCAAATTGGAAGTCGGAGAGCCAGTTACATAAATTACGATGACAACAAACGTTTTTCAAGTAAACCGATCACAGGAGGCATCCAACGCATTTATTGTGAGTTACATGCACAGTATGTAAACTGGCAACGCCACCAACACACAATACCACTAACAAGGGAACATCCCCATCGCACCGCCCTCAGATTTAGTTATAAGTTGATACAGGGGATAGGCCTTGAAAAACTGAACACAGATCAATAGAGAAAACAGGAAGAAGTTGTGTGGAAGTATGAAAAAAATAAGCAAAATATACAAACTGAGTAGTCCATGCGCAAGATAGGCAACATCAAGGATAGGGTGAGCTCAGGAGCGCCGTGATCCCGTGGTTAGCGCACGCAGCTGCGGAACGAGAGGTCCTTCCGTCAAATTTTCCCAGGAGTGAAAAGTTTAATTTTTATTTTCAGACAATTATTATCTGTCCGTCCGTCTGTCCGATGCGAGGTAACCGCGTCGTAGTATGATGACGCTACACCTAAAAAACATCGAAAGACATGACGTCAGTCGACTATAGCGCACGGAAGAGAGAGTATTCCTGCTAATGAGGCTCCCTGGCTGGCAGTTAACTGTTCGCTACTTTGGACGAGAGTGCATTAAATACGTGCGATGCATTGCGTGGGCAATATGAATCCAGCAAATATAGCTCGTGACTCCAATAACAATGTCAATGAATATTTTCCGAACTGTAAGGCATCGGAAAGTTCCTTAAGGGATCGAACGATTGTCGAACATTTGTATGATTATTTCCTACATTTGTTGAATAACAGTACGTGTGGTGATGATTGTCTGAAAATAAAAAAAATCAAACAACTAACCCGAGGGAAGCCTTAAACCAACGACCTCTCGTTCTGCAGCTCCTCACGCTAACCACGCGACCACTGCGCTCCCGTGCTCAAGCTATCCTTGATGTTGCTTATCATGCACACGGACTACTCAGTTTGTTTGGTTTGAATATTTTTTTCATAGGTCCACACAACTTCTTCCTGTTTTTCGAATGATCTGTGTTCAGTTTTCAAGGCCTATCCACTGTGTCAACTTATAACTAAATCTGAGGAGGGTGCGATGGGGAGGTTCCCTTGTTAGCTATGAAACAACTGTAGCAAAACGGAGCATCCTCGTTATCCATGTGATGGATAAGACGACTAATTCGCAACATAAATGTCAATGTAAGCATCAGTTTCTGTTGGAACGTGCTTCCCGGACCAAATAACATACATTTCCTACGTCTTCAATGCGAATCATGTAGCAAATGTAATTTAAAGGACATAAAAATATCGAGTGAATTTACTAAAATAATTATGAACCACTTGAATTTGCATTCAACAGGCAATGTTCAGAAGTCTGGTGTAGGAGTACTGCATGCTCTAATTCGAAACAACAAAAATCAACAGAGTAACTATTATTGAACGTCATCAGGTCACTCATCGAGCATTCCTATGCAGTACTGTTACTGGTGACGTGTTATGATGCCTTTATCGTTAACTTCCTAAGAAGAAATGAAAGGCTGAGCCCCACCAAAAGACGTAAACTCGAGGAAAGAGTTGCGTGAACATATTATTTTACATCTGATAAATCCAAAAGTGTGTTTTGGGCTACGAATTCTGCCCCCAGGGTGTGTGCAACACAGCTGGAATTTGTTGCCAACAACTGAGACACCTTTCGGTCACAGTGTAAGAAAATCGAGCAACAAAACTACATCACCTGTGCTACTGCATGATAACGCACTATGTTGATTTGAGAAACAAAACTATCCAGGAGATTGATAGGAAAGTCGTCTCTCAGGCACATTTGTATTGATAGGGAAGTCCTCTCTCAAGCACTTGTCCCTCTCGTCATATATTTGTAAAATTTTACCTTTCCCACTCTAGATCGATCAACCGTCAAGGCAATTCATTTCTAGACGAAAATACTTTTAAAACTACTCTGGTTTATTGACATCGTTAGAACAAGTAGGTTTCTACAGGCGTAGAATTTGTAAACAACTTTAGCATTGTCATATCGTTTTAGATATCGTGAAAGAAAATTCTGCTGCTAATTAATTTCTCTTTGATAATTACTGTTGCGTTTAGTAAAAAAAAAAAAAAAAAAGCTCCGTCTGTAGGCCACAAGTGGCCCTTCCGGGACCGTCCGGCCGCCGTGTCATCTTCCGAGGAGGATGCGGATAAGGAGGGGCGTGTGGTCAGCACACCGCACTCCCGACCGTTAGGACGGTATTCTTTGACCGAAGCCGCTACTAATCGGTCGAGTAGCTCCTCAATTGGCATCACGAGGCTGAGTGCACCCCGAAAAATGGCAACAGCACGTGGCGGCGGGATGGTGACCCATCCAAGCGCCGGCCACGCCCGACAGCGCTTAACTTCGGTGATCGCACGGGAACCGGTGTAGCCACTGCGGCAAGGCCGTTGCCCTGCGTTTAGTAAACTAATGGAAAATGCAATTAAAATATTCACTGTACTAATACAAACTAAAGTCAGCTTAATACAGAAACATCACGACGGCAGTCTATCTTAATAAAGCATTAAGTTTCTGTGAGACAATTGGGCTTATTTTAACACGAATTAGTAGGATATTACAGACTTTACACTTAGAAAAGATCTGTATTTATTTCATTTCCTGTACCATTCGTAAGTGTTATGAAAATGGGGCTTTTCATAGATAAAATTATGTATTCACAACAACAACAAAATGTCGGCAGAAAACAAAAGTGGCATTATGAATCTGGCAGTACCGTAAGGTTTTCACTCTGACACTAAGAGTTACTGAAAGTAGCAAGAAGAATTTTGCTCGAGCGTTGTCTTACGATTCCCTTATTAAGTTTTTATCTGCCTGCTTGTAGCTGTGCTACAAAAGAATTAAAAATCTGGCTTTCAGCAAGTCTCGAAAGGCGAACAAAAGCAGCTTGCACCTGGTTACTAAGCATGTTACCTGGGGACTGGTTTTTTCTTAAAGCGGGAAGACATCCTTTTGTGGTTCAATTGGCAAATGTCAGTCAGACGTGTGACGTTAGTCTAAGCGTTTCGGTGTGTTGAATTTGTACCAATGATTTTTCTACACGTTTTTTCTGTCCCAAATAGAGTTGAAGTCTCCCGTTAGTATTTTCACGTCATCTTGGTGAATTTTGCTCATGGTATTTTCGAGTGTGTTCCAGAATTTTTCAACATTGTCGGTGTTTTTCTTATTTTCGATGTTGGTGGGTTCAAATGGTTCAAATGGCTCTGAGCACTATGGGACTTAACTGCTGTGGTCATCAGTCCCCTAGAACTTAGAACTAGTTAAACCTAACTAACCTAAGGACATCGCACACATCCATGCCCGAGGCAGGATGCGAACCTGCGACCGTAGCGGTCGCGCGGTTCCAGACTGTAGCGCCTAGAACCTCTCGAACACTCCGGCCGTCGATGTTGGTGGGGACACGTGCATTGATGAGTGTATATGTTTTACTGGGGCTCTGAATGACCATAGTCATAAGTCGCTTGTTGACGGGCCAGCCGCGGTGGCCGAGCGGTTCTTGGCTCTTCAGTCTGGAACCGCGCGACTGCTACGGTCGCAGGTTCGAATCCAGCCTTGGGCATGAATTTGTGTGATGTCCTTAGATTAGCTAGCTATAAGTAGTTCTAAGTTCTAGGAGACTGATGACCTCCACTGTTAAGTTCCATAGTGCTCAGAGCCATTGGAACCTTTTGATTGTCGATCGGTGTGATTTCTTTGACAGAGTTGATAGATCGGTGTTCGAGAAATGCAATGCCGAAGATTGGTACGCCTTTCGTTACCTTTTGTTGTATTCTGCTCTTGAAGATGCAATGGTTTCCCTAATGCACGGTTTCATTGTCAGTTAGTCGTGGTTCTTGAAGTGCAAGGATGAGAATTTTTTGTCGGTCCATTTCTTTTGTGAGATTATTTAGTTTTCGTGTTTGGATCAAGGTATCGATGTTTACTTTTAAATGCATGTTTTTTGCTTGTAGGGAAATTTACCAGAGATCTTCGATATTCTCTGTCGTGCTAACGTGGACTCCCCAGAATCCGAAAATCCAACTGCCGCCTGTCGACAGCCGGGTTGTGTACCACCTGGGATAAAGTTGACTTTGCTTGCATAGTTTACGTTTGCTTGTGTTTCATTGGTTGTGCTTGGGTGATACCAGGACCGGACAGGACCAGAGGGTGTTGAAGCCTTTGAAAGCAAATATTTTCAGCCAAGCTCATTGGGCTAACACGGTGACCAGAGTAACGGTGATTTTCACTCAGACGTGTCTGGATTTTGCGTTCAACGGATTGAGTAGCCGTTCAGGATTGTGTTAGTATTTGGTTCACCCCTAGTATTTGATTTCCTCGGTACCACCCATATGGGGGAGGGTTTCCACTATCCGCCACACGCGATTATTATTATTATTATTATTATTATTGTCATTATGTCTCAGCAAATCCCATATGGTGTATCTTCCCACCACTGAAATAGATGTGTATTGTTCGATTCAGTATTTCCATCACATAAATGTGGTTTATAATTACGTTACATTGCTACTAGTAGACATATTTCTCACTTTTTCTTAGACAGTTGCTACCTGTTACTCCATCATAGGAATTTATGTGCGAAGCATTGTTGAAATACAGACGTTCAAATTATCCGATTTCTGTAATTTCATTTCGATACCAGATCGTTCTAATCGGATTCAGCCAGGTAGTCTTAATGTGGATATCCGACCACGACTGTCATCATATGATAGACTGTGTAAACCACATTATTTATCGGACTGTTGAATATAGATCACTTATCTATGACAGGACCTGAATTCTTAAACACTGTGGAAAATAATAATCCGATGTGCTTATTACAAATACGTTATTCCAATATAAATATGTGAACTAACGAGATAACAGTTTATTTACAGGAGCAGAACTAATGTTCAAATGTTCAAATGTGTGTGAAATCGTATGGGACTTAACTGCTAAGGTCATCAGTACCTAAGCTTACACACTACTTAACCTAAATCATCCTAAGGACAAACACACACACCCATGCCCGAGGGAGGACTCGAACCTCCGCCGGGATCAGCCACGCAGCTCATGACTGCAGCGCCCCTGACCGCTCGGCTAATCCCGCGCGGCTACTAAAAGTATACTCGTCCACAAAACCCATGTGGACAATTATCTGATAATCGGTCAAGCTTTGCTTTGTCGCAGCTCTTTAGGACAAAAGAATGGACAGCTCCCTGCTTTTTGCGTTTCCGATAGCGCCTACGATAAGAATCTGGTGTCATATTATGTTTCAGAGCCGTAAACTTTATTTTTTCACCTCATACTAAAACAAAAGCTATGATATGAGACGAGGAAATGACTTATATGCTTCTCAGGAACTTAAGTTTTTCGCGTTAATTTTCTCACTTCATTCTAAAACAAGGACGTTAATATGAGAAGAGGAAATGAAATATACGCTTCCAAGACATATTATTTCCTTGTGTGCTACTACTGCATACATGAAAGCCCTGCAGTTAATTTTTGTATGTTGGATAAATTTTGATATCACCTCACATTCCTTTGTGAGAAGGTTCCTATTTTCTTAGGATTCAAATAGAGTGGACATTTCATCACTGGTTAATATTCTCATGACTAATGACATGATACCCGTTGCAATTGCTCCATGGCACCTGTGAGTAGAGTCTCACGTTGGTTACTATAAGAACACGCAGGCAGTGATATCCGCTCACTGCAGTCAGAGCCAAGGTGATTTCTTTCTGTTTATGGCGAAGCGTCTGCTGCAGTGTCCACGCTCAGCCAACATAAACAAATCGCGGCGGCATTGGGCAGTGCTGATCGCTGCGCTTGTCGCAGGCCTCGACAACAAGAGCGCACTCTCTGCTAACGATACTATGGAGTTAATACATCTTACTTAACGTAATATGCAGGACGTGGGTTAGGTGAAAATTCAGTTTGTAACTTCCCATCGCATTAACATACTTTACAGTCATATTTGATGCCCGGTTGTCTGTCTGATGTTAATAGTATTGATTCAGATTGTGCATTAACACGAATACTCACTCACACACACACACACACACACACACACACACACACACACACACACACACTCATTGATTCCAGTGAGGGTGACAACTACTGTGTGTTGAACAACACATGCACCAGTCAGTTCCTCAGTTGGCGTCGAGTGGATGAGTTTTTTCAATTACCTTGCATTGCAAGAATTGTATGTAAGAGCCTGAAAGTAAATGGACTTGTATCCTAAAGAGCTGCGACAAAGCAAAGCTTGACCGATTATCAGATAATTGTCCACATGGGTTTTGTGGACGAGTATACTTTTAGTAGCCGCGCGGGATTAGCCGAGCGGTCAGGGGCGCTGCAGTCATGAGCTGCGTGGCTGATCCCGGCGGAGGTTCGAGTCCTCCCTCGGGCATGGGTGTGTGTGTTTGTCCTTAGGATGATTTAGGTTAAGTAGTGTGTAAGCTTAGGTACTGATGACCTTAGCAGTTAAGTCCCATACGATTTCACACACATTTGAACATTTGAACATTAGTTCTGCTCCTGTAAATAAACTGTTATCTCGTTAGTTCACATATTTATATTGGAATAACGTATTTGTAATAAGCACATCGGATTATTATTTTCCACAGTGTTTAAGAATTCAGGTCCTGTCATAGATAAGTGATCTATATTCAACAGTCCGATAAATAATGTGGTTTACACAGTCTATCATATGATGACAGTCGTGGTCGGATATCCACATTAAGACTACCTGGCTGAATCCGATTAGAACGATCTGGTATCGAAATGAAATTACAGAAATCGGATAATTTGAACGTCTGTATTTCAACAATGCTTCGCACATAAATTCCTATGATGGAGTAACAGGTAGCAACTGTCTAAGAAAAAGTGAGAAATATGTCTACTAGTAGCAATGTAACGTAATTATAAACCACATTTATGTGATGGAAATACTGAATCGAACAATACACATCTATTTCAGTGGTGGGAAGATACACCATATGGGATTTGCTGAGACATAATGACAATAATAATAATAATAATAATAATAATAATAATCGCGTGTGGCGGATAGTGGAAACCCTCCCCCATATGGGTGGTACCGAGGAAATCAAATACTAGGGGTGAACCAAATACTAACACAATCCTGAACGGCTACTCAATCCGTTGAACGCAAAATCCAGACACGTCTGAGTGAAAATCACCGTTACTCTGGTCACCGTGTTACCTCAATGAGCTTGGCTGAAAATATTTGCTTTCAAAGGCTTCAACACCCTCTGGTCCTGTCCGGTCCTGGTATCACCCAAGCACAACCAATGAAACACAAGCAAACGTAAACTATGCAAGCAAAGTCAACTTTATCCCAGGTGGTACACAACCCGGCTGTCGACAGGCGGCAGTTGGATTTTCGGATTCTGGGGAGTCCACGTTAGCACGACAGAGAATATCGAAGATCTCTGGTAAATTTCCCTACAAGCAAAA
The DNA here is from genome assembly GCF_023898315.1 of Schistocerca nitens. Classification (NCBI taxonomy): domain Eukaryota; kingdom Metazoa; phylum Arthropoda; class Insecta; order Orthoptera; family Acrididae; genus Schistocerca; species Schistocerca nitens. The sequence goes on from NC_064616.1 coordinate 264,541,372, forward strand.
AACATGCGTTTAAAAGTAAACATCGATACCTTGATCCAAACACGAAAACTAAATAATCTCACAAAAGAAATGGACCGACAAAAAATTCTCATCCTTGCACTTCAAGAACCACGACTAACTGACAATGAAACCGTGTATTAGGGAAACCATTGCATCTTCAAGAGCAGAATACAACAAAAGGTAACGAAAGGCGTACCAATCTTCGGCATTGCATTTCTCGAACACCGATCTATCAACTCTGCCAAAGAATTCACACCGATCGACAATCAAAAGGTTCCAATGGCTCTGAGCACTATGGAACTTAACAGTGGAGGTCATCAGTCTCCTAGAACTTAGAACTACTTATAGCTAGCTAATCTAAGGACATCACACAAATTCATGCCCAAGGCTGGATTCGAACCTGCGACCGTAGCAGTCGCGCGGTTCCAGACTGAAGAGCCAAGAACCGCTCGGCCACCGCGGCTGGCCCGTCAACAAGCGACTTATGACTATGGTCATTCAGAGCCCCAGTAAAACATATACACTCATCAATGCACGTGTCCCCACCAACATCGACGGCCGGAGTGTTCGAGAGGTTCTAGGCGCTACAGTCTGGAACCGCGCGACCGCTACGGTCGCAGGTTCGCATCCTGCCTCGGGCATGGATGTGTGCGATGTCCTTAGGTTAGTTAGGTTTAACTAGTTCTAAGTTCTAGGGGACTGATGACCACAGCAGTTAAGTCCCATAGTGCTCAGAGCCATTTGAACCATTTGAACCCACCAACATCGAAAATAAGAAAAACACCGACAATGTTGAAAAATTCTGGAACACACTCGAAAATACCATGAGCAAAATTCACCAAGATGACGTGAAAATACTAATGGGAGACTTCAACTCTATTTGGGACAGAAAAAACGTGTAGAAAAATCATTGGTACAAATTCAACACACCGAAACGCTTAGACTAACGTCACACGTCTGACTGACATTTGCCAATTGAACCACAAAAGGATGTCTTCCCGCTTTAAGAAAAAACCAGTCCCCAGGTAACATGCTTAGTAACCAGGTGCAAGCTGCTTTTGTTCGCCTTTCGAGACTTGCTGAAAGCCAGATTTTTAATTCTTTTGTAGCACAGCTACAAGCAGGCAGATAAAAACTTAATAAGGGAATCGTAAGACAACGCTCGAGCAAAATTCTTCTTGCTACTTTCAGTAACTCTTAGTGTCAGAGTGAAAACCTTACGGTACTGCCAGATTCATAATGCCACTTTTGTTTTCTGCCGACATTTTGTTGTTGTTGTGAATACATAATTTTATCTATGAAAAGCCCCATTTTCATAACACTTACGAATGGTACAGGAAATGAAATAAATACAGATCTTTTCTAAGTGTAAAGTCTGTAATATCCTACTAATTCGTGTTAAAATAAGCCCAATTGTCTCACAGAAACTTAATGCTTTATTAAGATAGACTGCCGTCGTGATGTTTCTGTATTAAGCTGACTTTAGTTTGTATTAGTACAGTGAATATTTTAATTGCATTTTCCATTAGTTTACTAAACGCAACAGTAATTATCAAAGAGAAATTAATTAGCAGCAGAATTTTCTTTCACGATATCTAAAACGATATGACAATGCTAAAGTTGTTTACAAATTCTACGCCTGTAGAAACCTACTTGTTCTAACGATGTCAATAAACCAGAGTAGTTTTAAAAGTATTTTCGTCTAGAAATGAATTGCCTTGACGGTTGATCGATCTAGAGTGGGAAAGGTAAAATTTTACAAATATATGACGAGAGGGACAAGTGCTTGAGAGAGGACTTCCCTATCAATACAAATGTGCCTGAGAGACGACTTTCCTATCAATCTCCTGGATAGTTTTGTTTCTCAAATCAACATAGTGCGTTATCATGCAGTAGCACAGGTGATGTAGTTTTGTTGCTCGATTTTCTTACACTGTGACCGAAAGGTGACTCAGTTGTTGGCAACAAATTCCAGCTGTGTTGCACACACCCTGGGGGCAGAATTCGTAGCCCAAAACACACTTTTGGATTTATCAGATGTAAAATAATATGTTCACGCAACTCTCTCCTCGAGTTTACGTCTTTTGGTGGGGCTCAGCCTTTCATTTCTTCTTAGGAAGTTAACGATAAAGGCATCATAACACGTCACCAGTAACAGTACTGCATAGGAATGCTCGATGAGTGACCTGATGACGTTCAATAATAGTTACTCTGTTGATTTTTGTTGTTTCGAATTAGAGCATGCAGTACTCCTACACCAGACTTCTGAACATTGCCTGTTGAATGCAAATTCAAGTGGTTCATAATTATTTTAGTAAATTCACTCGATATTTTTATGTCCTTTAAATTACATTTGCTACATGATTCGCATTGAAGACGTAGGAAATGTATGTTATTTGGTCCGGGAAGCACGTTCCAACAGAAACTGATGCTTACATTGACATTTATGTTGCGAATTAGTCGTCTTATCCATCACATGGATAACGAGGATGCTCCGTTTTGCTACAGTTGTTTCATAGCTAACAAGGGAACCTCCCCATCGCACCCTCCTCAGATTTAGTTATAAGTTGACACAGTGGATAGGCCTTGAAAACTGAACACAGATCATTCGAAAAACAGGAAGAAGTTGTGTGGACCTATGAAAAAAATATTCAAACCAAACAAACTGAGTAGTCCGTGTGCATGATAAGCAACATCAAGGATAGCTTGAGCACGGGAGCGCAGTGGTCGCGTGGTTAGCGTGAGGAGCTGCAGAACGAGAGGTCGTTGGTTTAAGTCTTCCCTCGGGTTAGTTGTTTGATTTTTTTTATTTTCAGACAATCATCACCACACGTACTGTTATTCAACAAATGTAGGAAATAATCATACAAATGTTCGACAATCGTTCGATCCCTTAAGGAACTTTCCGACGCCTTACAGTTCGGAAAATATTCATTGACATTGTTATTGGAGTCACGAGCTATATTTGCTGGATTCATATTGCCCACGCAATGCATCGCACGTATTTAATGCACTCTCGTCCAAAGTAGCGAACAGTTAACTGCCAGCCAGGGAGCCTCATTAGCAGGAATACTCTCTCTTCCGTGCGCTATAGTCGACTGACGTCATGTCTTTCGATGTTTTTTAGGTGTAGCGTCATCATACTACGACGCGGTTACCTCGCATCGGACAGACGGACGGACAGATAATAATTGTCTGAAAATAAAAATTAAACTTTTCACTCCTGGGAAAATTTGACGGAAGGACCTCTCGTTCCGCAGCTGCGTGCGCTAACCACGGGATCACGGCGCTCCTGAGCTCACCCTATCCTTGATGTTGCCTATCTTGCGCATGGACTACTCAGTTTGTATATTTTGATTATTTTTTTCATACTTCCACACAACTTCTTCCTGTTTTCTCGATTGATCTGTGTTCAGTTTTTCAAGGCCTATCCCCTGTATCAACTTATAACTAAATCTGAGGGCGGTGCGATGGGGATGTTCCCTTGTTAGTGGTATTGTGTGTTGGTGGCGTTGCCAGTTTACATACTGTGCATGTAACTCACAATAAATGCGTTGGATTCCTCCTGTGATCAGTTTACTTGAAAAACGTTTGTTGTCATCGTAATTTGTGTAACTGTCTCTCCGACTTCCAATTTGACAATTTGTGGAAAAATTGTTTACCTCGTTAGTCCTAGTTTCAAACATTGTCTGTCTGACGGAAAACGTAGGCATGAAGGGGTCTGTAAAAAGCAATTAATCGCTATTATAGCAAACTTTTGAATTCACATGATACTTGAATTCTCTATATTGATTCTGAGAGTTTTCTTATTTCTCTTGTTATTTACTGTCCCAAAGTCATCCGTGAGAATAAAATTAAAGGCAGTTGGATTAGGTTCCTGATCTATAAACTGTGATTTAATATTCTGCGCTGCTAAATAAATTTTGAAGGTTGTATTCTTTACGTAAAACAGAGTATCGATGTCAGTCCTAGGATTGACGATAAACTTCAGAAATACAATTACGGAAAAGTGACATATCGATTACGGCTACTCACCATCAACAATAGTTGTTACCCATTGTTTAGTATTTGCTATTTTACCGTCGTTACCCTTTAGAGGCCAACCTGATCTTTCCACAGTGCCATTTTTACTTGCTTCTTAATATGTCCTATAACTACAGATTTGTTGAAAATATGAACTGTTAAATACGCTATTCCACAAATTAAAAACTTCCAGTTATTCTTCATATCTTGAAACTTACTACCGTTGACTTTCACTGAAGGAAAGATACGTAATAATAAAATGAAATCAAAGATTAGAATGTCGAAGCATAGTGTGAATGGTTAAAATGAAATGAACTAAAAATCATCTTCTTGTCTAAAACACTTTACTCTTCCAGAGAACTTCGGTACCTCTCAAAATTTTTTCAGCTCTGATGTTTAGCCACATGTGGAAAAATAGCGGGTCTCATGATGCAGCACTGTTTAGCCGTCACAAAATAAAGCCTCAAAAATCAGTAAATAAAACTATTCTTGTACAGTTGCTCCGAATCGCATATACCAACCGCCCTTTGCTGCGACAACTACTCAAAGTCTATTGGGTATTTGATTTTGTTCTGCTTTTTCGGGCCTCCTTACCTCTCCTTCTAGCCCAACCTTTGTTCTGCAATTACGTCTTCATCGGGGAGCTTCTCCTCAACATTTTTATTTTGTGCTGAACTGTTTTGTACCCTTCCTGCATACACACGTGTGTCACGTATTTTATAGAGACTGAATGAATATATAAGGTGAGTATTTCTTCTCTTATCAAATTAAATATTACATATCTTGCTGTGAATTAATTTGTTTGTCCCCATTCCACTTATTGCGTTTCCTTGAAATTATATAAAACATAAGTCTGTAAAAAAAAATCGCGTATAGCCTCCTTTGGCTTCCACAACAGCTGGAAGTCTGTTGGGCATTGAGCCCACAACTCGAGCCACAGAACTAGGAGATTCAAGTAACTCATTCCAAGCTTCATGAATTTGCTGATTTGTCGTGCGTTGACAAATGGGTGGTTCTCACTGAAACGGCGTATCTGCTGATCCTGAGCTTGCGTTGTTTTGCGGCGACGGCCATGAGGCCTCCCATTCAAGTTACCACTCTCTTCCTTTCGTCTGATCCACCTGGCTACCGTCGACTTGTGAAGACCCATAGTTCTCGCTATGTCGGCATTTGAAGATCCCTCTGCATGGAGTATTATAGCGCCCTTGTCTGCCTCAGCCAGATGGGCCATTTAGCGTTGACTGAATGATTCGTCGCGGTTAATATTGGCTGCGGAAACAGCGCTGGCAGGAAACAGACTGCCTCCTCCAAGATGGCAGCCGCAACGCAGTGGCCAAGTATGTGTAACACGGAAATCGATGGCATAAAAGACAGATCGCAAGCCCGTGCCCGTGTCATTACATAGTGGAGCAACTTAGAATCTCTAATTTTTCTCAGAAGTGACTGGTCCACTCTTGTCATGTCTTATCCTGATAAATATTACATGAAATGAAATGTTTACGTTTTGCATATGCGGCAGGCCTGAGGCAAGAAACATTTCTGAAATATCTGAGGCAACCTGAAGAACACTTCGTGAATATTATCTGTAGAAGGTTGCCTTATAAGAAGGAAAACGTGTTTATCCCCGCTCGCCGTGTTTCCAGGTGGCGCAGTTTACTCGGAGGCATACATAATTCTCGCCGGGCGTAAGAAGCGACTCGACGAGCGAGGGGAACTCGCCAAATGTCATAGGCTGATTGTCCCGAAACTTTGCTCAGTGAAGGAGAGGACAAAATAAGCGAACATGTGTTTCGGCTTATCTGCAGACACTCGACCGTTTCCGAGAAAACGACGGTCAAAGTTATCAACGCGCTGTTGCTCTAGTGTAGATACCTTCTGCAGCCGAGAACGCAATTGAAGCGGTGGCTACCGTCGTTCCTTCTTAACACTGATTCCCGTGTTCGATACCATATTGGGTTTTTTAATTATTTTATTTTCCTGCCTCTCTATCAGAATTATCTACGAATGTTTTTTTCTAAGTTATGTTGAAATAATGTTGTCATGATTCGCCAATTAACTTTATGTGTAATTAATGAATTAAAAAGTAATAAACGAATGAGACAAGCTGATCTAACATCATCTGGGCTGCCTCATGTATCGTTATAACCAAATATTTTATAAATGTTAATCTACATTCAGATCCGATGATGGCACCTTTAGTGTGTTGAAACCGGTTATCCAGTAAACAATATTTAAGCGATCTTGGCTTCTGAATTATTTCTACAACAGAGTGATCGCCCCACTACGCACTGTGTGTTCCCTTTTTAACTTATTTCTTTACACAGTAAATTAACTGACGAATAACGACAACAGTGTTTCAACATAAATTGGAATAAACATTCGTAGATAATTCAGAGAGTGAGGGGAAAAAAAAGGAAAAACCGGGTTTCGAACTCGCAGCGCAAAGTTCAGAAATCGCTATGGTAGCCGCAGAGCCACCGCTCCAGTTGAATGCTTACCCGCTAAGAGGTGTCTACACTATAGTAACAGCGCATTGAAAACTTTGACCGTCGTTTTCTCAGAAGCGGTAGAGTGTAAGCAGATAAGCCGAGACACGTGTTCGCTTATTTTGTCCCCGCTTTCACTGAGCGAAGTTTCAGCAAGATCGGGGTATTTCCTCGGGAACACAGGAAGAAACCATAGTAATAATGTAATTCAAGGCTCGCAAGAAAAGATTTAAGTGGTCCTTTTTCCCGCACACTGTTAATGAGTGGGACGGTAGAGAAATAACCCTAACCTTCTGCCAGGCACGTAAGTCCGGATTGCCAAGAAATCCTGTTGATGTAGTCATGTAGATGTAACGACGAAATTATGTTTTAATTACGACATGTGACTTTCATTTGATTTAAACATCGAAGTTGTTTGCTGTTTCAAAATGGTTCAAATGCCTCTGAGCACTATGGGACTCAACTGCTGTGGTCATAAGTCCCCTAGAACTTAGAACTACTTAAACCTAACTAACCTAAGGACATCACACACATCCATGCCCCAGGCAGGATTCGAACCAGCGACCGTAGCAGTCGCACGGTTCCGGACTGCGCGCCTAGAACCGCGAGACCACCGCGGCCGGCTCGTTTGTTGTTTATTTACTTTTTGTTCAATAGTTTCAGGCATATACAAACACCTAGGCGCGTTAAATTGATATTGAAATAAAGTGTCATGCGTGGACCAATAACAATAAATTCCCACCTACTTGTTATAGTACTGCAGTATCTGCCAGCGTCTTCAGAAGTGGATATCGCATACGAAGTTCCTAGGGTGTTTGTAATGGATATTGCAGACGACTTCGACAAAGTTTGAATGTAGCTTCGTAAAAGTTCCGTGAGAAAACGATCTGAGTTGCTGGCGAATACAGTTTATCCTCACTAGACAGTATATATTATCATTATACATGAGGTGAGTAGGGTTTCGCCGCGTTGCGGTGGCCGAGCGGTTCCAGGCGCTTCAGTGACGAACCGCACGGCTGCTTCAGTCGCAGGTTGGAATTCTACCTCGGGCATAGATGTCTGTGATGCCCTTAGGCTAGCTAGGTTTAAGTAGTTCTAGGTCTAGGGGCTGATGACCTAAGCAGTTAGGTCGCATAGTTCTTGAAGCCATTTTTTGACCTTTCGCGTAAATTTTCTTTACATAAACCGTCGTATCTTTTGATTGCGTTGACATAGAAGCTCACTTTTTTACACCAGCATGGGACCGGTTACAGCAAGAAGTGCGATACATTTCCGCTTATTATGTCCACCCGTTCTGGAGGTAAACGGGTTTTAAGGGTTGGGTAGACCGATAGACGGTCAAGAAAGTGAGACTAGTAGGGTTCCGTTTTTACCGGTTTAGGTGACGAAATCCTAACAACGAAAACACTGAAGATGAGGGCCGCATAAATAACACCCGCTACTCTTTATTCGAAATGTTCTAGTTGCTGTCGATACATAAGCATATTAGTCGTAGCTACGTTTTCGATCCAAATCACGTTTACAGGAATGCAAATAGAATGTATTCGCCTATACACGTGGTAATTCACATCCCAGTATTAATGCCACCGCGTTTTAGAAGTACGAACATTCTCATTGCTAGCTAGCTTAAGAAACACTTCTGCTAATGAACGTTTTCTGGCTGTGGCGAGTCTAGTGGAGAATTCGAAACAATGCAGAATACGTTTGGCAGCTATGTAGCCGTTTATTTCCTGGGGTGGTGCAGAATTATCCTACAAAATTTACTCTCTAATAACAGTAATTTGTTATTTCGATAAACATCCCGAATGATTGTCACATAAGCGGTGACATAAAGGAAGAAAATTCATGTTTTTGAGTCCAGAAAGCTCTATGCAACAGAAACTGCAGATTTTCATTTCGAAATTGCCTGCTTGTTCATGTCTGGGGTAATAATAGAGGGCTGTTTGCCTAGGTTGTCTGCTAGCATAGTGAAAGGAAGGTCTGGTTTGTTTTCGGTTCTAATCTCTATGGAGGCAGGTAGAATATCAGTAAAGCAATTTTAAGAAATTCTCGCGCACCCAATACGTTTTATCGCTACCTTTATTCTGTACTGGCGCCCTGTGCATGTCAATATGACACTCTTGTAGAATTTCATACATGTTACTGCCTACTTTTTCCGCTTCTGTCGCCGGCCGAAGTGGCCGTGCGGTTAAAGGCGCTGCAGTCTGGAACCGCAAGACCGCTACGGTCGCAGGTTCGAATCCTGCCTCGGGCATGGATGTTTGTGATGTCCTTAGGTTAGTTGGGTTTAACTAGTTCTAAGTTCTAGGGGACTAATGACCTCAGCAGTTGAGTCCCATAGTGCTCAGAGCCATTTTTGAACCGCTTCTGTCAATAATGGAATTGACTTAAGCGTGGCACTGAATGATTTTTAACTGAATTTCGTTATGAATCTTCACGCATTGCTAAATTTGCACACTTTCATGGTAGGTCAGCAACGGTAATCCAGTATGACTGGTCTGAACGTTGACACAGACCGTTTCGAGGCCGAATACGGATAATATTTTGCTACTTCGTAACGATCTGGGGTTCTTTGTCTTACTGAAACAGTTAAGTCATCTCGATAAGTTGAAATTCATTTTTATTTGTCCAGTTCATACCAATTAGCGTTTGTTCTTTCAGTTCTGTCTTATATTTACGTGTTGTATTTAACACACTAATCAGCATTAATATAGTCTTACAAATTATGGAATACAGTCTAAAAAAGTTCAGATAGTTTGTCAATTTCACGCCTGCGCATAGTATGTTGGTAGCACTTCGTCGCCTTGCCTGTTATGCTGTGTAGCAGACTTTAAAGCCGTGCGGATCAGCATAACGAAAAGGCGAGGGGTCTCGCTCGTTTTGTCCACGACTGTACCTTTGAGAACTTATCATTACTGAGAACGCATGCTGTTACAACGTGATTACCTGTAAATACCACATTGATGAAATAAATGCTCAAAATGATGTCCGTCAACCTCACTGCATTTGGAAATACGTGCAACGACATTCCTCTCAACAGCGTGTAGTTCGCCTTCCGTAATGTTCGCACATGCATTGACAATGTGCTGACGCATGTTGTCAGGCGTTCTCGGTGGATCACGATACCAAATATCCTTCAACTTTCCCCACAGAAAGAAATCCGGTGGCGTCAGATCCGGTGAACATACTTCGACGCCAATCCATCTGTCATGAAATACGCTATTCAGTACCGCTTCAAACGCACGCGAGCTATGTGCCGGACATCTATCATGTTGGAAGTACATCACCGTTCTGTCATGCAGTGAAACATCTTGTAGTAACATCGGTAGAACATACATTGCACCATTTAGATTGCTGTCGATGAAATGGGGGCCAATTATCCTTCCTCCCATAATGCCGCAACCATACATTAAACCTCCAAGGTCGCAGATGTTCCACTTGTCGCAGCCATCGTGGATTTTCCGTTGCCCAATAGTGCATATTATGCCGGTTTACGTTACCGCTGTTGGTGAATGGCGCTTCGGCGCTAAATAGATGGCGTGCAAAAAATCTGTCATCGTCCCGTAATTTCTCTTGTGCCCAGTGGCAGAACTGTACACGACGTTCAAAGTCGTCGCCATGCAATTTCTGGTGCATAGAAATATGGTACTGGTACAATCGATGTTGATGTAGCATTCTCAACACCGACGTTTTTGAGATTCTCTATTCTCGCGCAATTTGTCTGCTATTGATGTGCGGATTAGCCGCGACAGCAGCTAAAAGACCTACTTGGGCATCATCATTTGTTGCAGGTCGTGGTTGACGTTTCACATGTGGCTGAACACTTCCTGTTTCCTTAAATAACGTAACTATCCGGCGAACGGTCCGGACACTTGGATGATGTCGTCCAGGGTACCGAGCAGCATACATAGCACACGCCCGTTGGGCACTTTGATCATAATAGGCATACATCAACACGATATCGACCTTTTCCGAAATTGGTAAACGGTCCATTTTAACACGGTTAATGTATCACGAAGCAAATACCGTCCGCTCTGACGGAATGTTACGTGATACCACGTACTTATACGTTTGTGACTATTACAACGCCGTCTATCACAAAGCGAAAAAAGTGGACCAACTAAATCATTTGTATATCTTTACGTACTACACGAATATTTAATAAAAATGGGGTTCCTATTTAAAAAACGCAGTTAATATCCGTTTGACCTATGGCAGCGCCATCTAGCTGGCGAACCATAGCGCCATCTGGTTTCCCCCTTCAAGCTAGACGAGTTTCGTTCTTTGTAGTTTTTTGGTTTGATGCTTATTTCGTGAGATCTTTGTCCCGGTCACTATCAGTGGACCACCCTGTATAATAGCCTGCTTTCGCAGTTCCAATAAGAGATGATATACATAAACTGTGCTTGTGCATTTACATGTAGAAAATGGAAATTTGGAAAAAGATGGAAAATATGGGGAAAGGTAACAAAAGGGGAAAATGCGGAAATATGGAAAAAATTGGAAAATATGGACAGATAGAGAGAAATTCTGGTAGAAAATGGTAATGCATTCTACATGGGTAGTTGACGAAATCTGAGGCAAAAGCACAAGATCAGTGCGCCGAAGGGACCACCATTTCACATCCGTATGATAGCTGCAGTTGATCCGTATTCTGAACATTATCTCCATCTTCTATCGTTATAAAGTACGCTAAGCTTTGACAACTGTTTTTAGAGAGTACTCGGTGTTATTAACATTAAAGGAGGATTGTGTTGGTTTCTTTATCATGCATGTGTGATACAGAATAGCCGCCCAGTCAGCATGTCTACAAAATGACCTTCTCCCAAAAAGCTCCTATAAACACCCATTTCTTCCAATCAAATGCCAACTCCGATATATACACTAAATCACATGAATTTTGGTAGAGTTTGGGTGTGTTTGAAATGTTAATTAGCGTATCATAGGCAGTTGTGTGATCTTTAGCTATCTCAAAAGCAGCTTTATGTTTACAAGAATCTGGCTTCATAACCACCTAAGAACCATGATGATCATTTATACATTTTTCTCATGTTCATAACACAGAATACTGATCAATTGCAAGTATCAGTGCCTAGATTCAGGATGTATGTAACACTTGGAACTAATATTAATGTTCAAGGAACTGACTTCATCCTATTGTAAACACAGACTGTAGTATCCTTTTAGAACTCTTTATAGCCTAGATCGCAAGTTCTTTTACACAGGTAACCAGTTTCAGCCAGTTCAGTGGTCTTCTTCAGATCTATAATCCCAGAACTTGCAAGAACTTTGGTACGCGCTAATGACACCAAGTCGTTTTCCGATGGAGTCATCCTTCCTGCACTGTAGACCATCTCACAGTCGTCACTGACATTCCCTTTTAGGCACACTCGATAATAATATTGTAGTGGATGTTGATCTGCAGGATAAGATATTACAAGATATCATGGGAAATAACAATCTCTTTAAGTGTGCCATGTGCTGATGTGGATACCATCAATTTTGAATGTAACTGCAGCTACTATAAACTTCTGCACATATTTTTTCCATGCATATTATTCATCAATATATTTTTTCTTTGCGGATGGTATTAAGTATGATGCAGATTTGGGTTTTACACATGCAATTACTCCTACATCTGACCTGCCGATGATGAATTCAGTCAATGGCCTCATCTTCAAACACGACAGCAGGTGGGTCTGTCATCATCAATGCAATACAGGCTGATGACATCAGCTCCTTTGTCAACACAGCTATGCTCTCCACGCCTGGGACCATCTCACAACAGTCGCACCTGGACATTACCACATCATTTAGCAACAGCAGCCCTACAGCCTGCTGTCTTACAGATCATGGAGTAAATGATGGAGCTATATTGCACTGCTATGTGGTCGATGGCACTTTTGGCGGTAGGACCTCACAAGCTTGCATTGACAACATTGCTGGAGGATACTGAGTCCCTGACACTGCCCATGATTCTTGTGAAGTTGTTTTGAAAAGGGACCTTCCCGGATTCGTCAATGACCCACAGTATCCTATCACTAATTGTAAGCAGTTCTGCACCGCACCAAAAGAGTGTAGTGATACTGTTGAGGAACAGATCATAATCAAAATTTGGTAGACTAATGGTGTAATGTAACAGAGTGAGTCAATCTGAGAGCGGCTTCGAAATTTTACCGACAGTGTCACACTCGGTCACTTTTTCCGAAAGGCATGAAAGAGCACTGCAGTCATAGACTGTACGGCTGGTCCCGGCGGAGGTTCGAGTCCTCCCTCGGGCATGGGTGTGTGTGTTTGTCCTTAGGATAATTTAGGTTAAGTAGTGTGTAAGCTTAGGGAATGATGACCTTAGCAGTTAAGTCCCATAAGATTTCACACACATTTGAACATTTTTTAACATTTGAAAGAGCGTATGGTAAGACGATCAGCTGCGTACTCTACCTCACTGTGCTTTGAGTTTTACGCCTCGTCTGAAAGATTTTGCCGCTAAAGAAGAATGTACTAATATCTGAAATACTACTGAGGAAGATGAACTTTGCTTAGTATGGGAACTTCTGGATTGCTGAAGAAATACACGACAATTGTAGTGATATGGGTCGATACAAAACATCAGATATGTGTGGGGCTTATAATTTCATAGGCAACTCATCCTCTGTAAGACTCGGGGAGCTTCCAAAATCAGAGAAGCAGAATTAGTACTGTTCAGTTTAACTTTATTGTCTGGATGTAGATGATAGGAAGCCAGAACAATAAGATGACCATGAGCAGACTGTGCAGAGAGATGTAAAGCATAAAGTAGTTTGACCCATCTACTTTTCAAAATTAGCGAGTCAGTGGCCCAAATATGTAGAATCACTGGTATTCTTTGAGAGTGAGTCGCAATACTACACGTTGGTCGAAAGCACGTCTCTCCTATTGTGTGCTTAGTTGTTATCAAAACATTGTGGTACAAGACATTTTAGCCCTACTTGCATTAACTCTTTCACCAAGAGGGAGGACATTGAAAGGCACCTCACTGACTCCTCGGCCAGGAACCAGTATTTGTGGAAATGCCCACCTGCGATGAAAAGGTTTTGAAATTTAAGAACGCTCACAACTTGTGACCGTGTAGCTTACTTGTAGACGCTACCAGTGAGTGTCTCCTAGCTCCTGTAGCACATTGTGAAGGCAACGCCAATGCCTCTCATAGTACCTTCATAGAACGACACATACTGGGTGATATCAAGCTGTGTGGTCATATGAATCTAAGTTCAACAAATTCGGATCATATGTCGTGGATAATCCTGCAAGACGGCTACTTTCTGAGCTTGAAAAACTTGGTTTGAAAGTTGATTTGCTGTATCACAACAGTCCCATGGCAGACTTGTAGAAGAACGTTGCCTTATTCGTGAAGGCAGTAAACTGCCATCATTGTGTTCTGCCTTTGGATAGAAAAGTGGAAACTCCTCATAGACACAACTAAATAACTCTACTTCTGGGATTCGCTACGTTTCATGCAAGTGTCATGGCAGAATTTTACTGAGGCAGTGCATCAGGAAGATATGCTGATCACACGAGGCATATATCCCAGTAATGCAAAGTTTCGGCTTGTGACGAAGAATGGGATTTTTCCTCACAAATAACTGGGTTCAATAGACAGACTCCACGAAATCATGTTGCCTGTTATAGCTGCAATATCCAGTAAAGTAACAGGTGCCATAATATATGCAGAGTATGAGATGCGGTGAATGTCTGACAGGATTTCAGCATCTCTCATTTAGGGGAATATGCTAGACTGTTCATGAATACTGTGTACGATTGTTCGCAGACATTCTTGAGAAAATCTATAGACGATGCCTGGAGACATACTATTTGCATCCTGCCTACTACCGAACTGTGCAAGGACTTCTGTGGGACACGATCATTAGAAGCACACATGTCAGCACTAAACTGTTTACCAGTGCTGATATGCTGCTGTTCTTCGAATGTAGGATTCGCGGGAGATTTTGCCAGCCAGTACACAGGAATGTCAAGACGAATAACCCACAAATGACCCGGGAGTAGTAAAGGAAATCTGACGACTTAAGTTACATCCTTTGATTGGATGTAAATAACTTCTACGACCACTCCATACAACAATCTAAGCTGTTTGGATGTCTCTGATGGTTGCCCAAAGATGAAACCGTCAGACTGTTGGACAAGATCTATAATGTGGCTGCCGATTTTGATGATAACTGATATACCATACCTATTTGCATGGCGTCCACAGGCCATCTGTGGTGACAGGATCAGGGCAATCTTGTACTCACAACACTCATCTGAGACTGACTGAGTGTATGGGTGGTGAATTTATTTGTAAATAGTGACTGCTTATGTGGAATAGTTTGGTGAACAATTTCTTATATTTATGTGAGTATGCATGCCTGACCCTGCATTGTGTGTGTGTGTGTGTGGGGGGGGGGGGGGATTTAGTGCACAGAATGTGCACATGTAAAAATTGTATATATTTGTGTGTATATTTGGTTTTCTTCACCTGCTGCTGTATTTCTAGCTTCCCATATATATTCAATATAAAAAAAATAATTACGATGTATGCAGACTAATTCGCCCAATCAGTGACTGAAATGTAAGTACTGTGTATAGAATGGTCTGTGATTAAAAATGTATGAACATTATACAAAATGAGAAACAACAATTACAAAGTCAGTGGGAACCTAGTAATTAAGTTTCTCCAGTTTTAGTGTACCTGATAGTAATAGCATATATATTCAGAAAAAATCGCAAAAAAGTAGCTTTATAAGTAAACCAATGTACAAACACATTCTGAAATGTGATGCCTCCAATTTTTTAATGTGAAAAATTAGCTTTTTAAATAAGAAGTAATACCTGCATCCTACCTTTCTACATTTTTATTCTTCATGTCTACATATTTACATCCCTCTACCACCAAAGGGCTCCAAAATGTTGGGGTGTAACTGTTCGGTGCATGAGAAACAGCACTCTGTAATCGAGTTTCGAATCTGAAGAGTTCATTCAAACAAGGAGCATGAAATGCCACTCCACACACGATCCAATGCCTTGAGTCCACTGTCTTCAGCTTTGCGCCATCTTATTTTCATCAATTCCCAAAATTTAAGGAACACCTTCAAAGACTTAATTTTAATAAAGCTGAAGTGGTGCAACCAGAGGTGAGGCTGTGTCTCTCTCAATTTTGTCAGACATTTTACAGTGACAGTATCAACCAACTGGTCTCTCATTGGGAGAAATGTTTTCGTCGCCAGGGTAACTACGTTGAGAAATAAATATATAGACATAAGGTGTAAAGATTTAGAATGTTCATAACATTTGCTTTATTTAAAAGCTTTAAGAATTTTCACATAATATATTTGGAGGCATTACTTAGCAGCAGACCCTGTGTATATGCCATCAGAAAAAATTTAAAAAACAATTGCTTAGCTAATAATTGTTCATCAGAAAAAGTTCCCTTGTAAATAAGCAAACAAATGGATTAAATAAATAGCTTTTCAGTGTCTTGTTCATCAGAAGAAGGAGCTCTGTAAATAAACCAAGAAAAGAAAAGAAAAGAAAAGTTAAGTAACCCTGTTAACAAATCATATTGTTAAAACTTTTTACTCATAAACCATTAGTTAATTAGTTATATCGCTGTTAAAATTTCTTGAACCTTTCACTATAGAAATAATGTTAGCAATAATATGTTTATAACAAACCCCAACGTGTTCCTATGATGCACATACTTCCAAGGAAGAGAGTTCTCAACTGAACTCGTTATAAAAGGTCAAGATGGGGTTTCCTACCATATGTATGTGTTCCTATTTATGAAGAAGTATAGCCATATGGGAGGGATTTTCCACCATTTTGATGTGTTTCCATTATCAGAGTGACCTGCGTGTTTCCCACCAGTTTTATATCACACAAGTGCCCGACAGCCACATCACGGGTATTGAGTTACATCCTTCATTATGTCAGGTGCGTGGGTAGAGCGGGGTTTCCCTTGGTAACCTTGAATATAACGCACATAATTGCCAATGATTCACTGGGGGATAGGGAGTGGAGTGTGACCATGGATATAACCAGTAAAATTATGTAACCTGACACCTGAAATGACCTTAGGATATGATAGGATCGTTATCGTGGCCAGAAGTGGTTCTGCATGTATACTGCTTATCAATTATAGCTTTATCTTACATGTGACCCATTGTAGAATACTGTACTAGTTATCCGTGATCCAGAACATACATTAGATAATTACTTAAAGTTATTGTAATGTGTTGAACAACGATTACCACCTCGAGAGTTACAACTTGTTGATGCATTGTGCACTGCTCGTGCTACATGTAATTCGGTATAGCTGGTATCGCCTATTATATGAAAACTCTCCCCAGGCCATTAAGCCAAGATTCCTCACGGTTGCCTACTAACAGATCTCCTGGTAGTGGTATTCACATTTATAGCGTCTCACCTCTCCCCAGCCCTCAGTGTACTAGGCTTTCACA
Source organism: Schistocerca nitens (assembly GCF_023898315.1). Classification (NCBI taxonomy): domain Eukaryota; kingdom Metazoa; phylum Arthropoda; class Insecta; order Orthoptera; family Acrididae; genus Schistocerca; species Schistocerca nitens. Next base: position 264,558,374 of record NC_064616.1, read on the forward strand.
GTAGTGTAGCTCAGACTGAAACTTCGTTATTAACAGACATTTCGTCAAGGGCTGTCCGTGGCTATGACTTACAGATGAGTACTATTTTTGTTAATAACACGCTGTCGTCAGTCACATTATTTTCTTTTCCTATTTCACAAAATAAACTATTGCGGCTGAAGATGTCATAATATTAACAAATCTATCCCTAAATAGATACTCATTGAAAAAATCTATTTACCATTAGTTGTACTAGTTTTGTAAATAAAAGAGCCTTTTCTGGTTCAAATGGTTCAAATGGCTCTGAGAATTATGCGACTTAACTTCTGAGGTCATCAGTCGCCTAGAACTTAGAACTAATGAAACCTAACTAACCTAAGGACATCACACACATCCATGCCCGAGGCAGGATTTGAACCTGCGTCCGTAGCGGTCGCTCGGCTCCAGACTGTGGCGCCTAGAACTGCACGGCCACTCCGGCCGGCGCGCCTTTTCTTGCTGCGACATAATTTATTTTTCCCAGACGCGACTGAGAAAAATAAATTCAATTGCAGCAAGAAGCGGCGGTTCTATTTACAAATTAAGTACTTCAGTGCTTGCTGTCGAGTATAGCCACGCAAAAATAACTTGTTACCATTGGTTGGTGTAGCTCTCTGCTTTAATTAGCCTATTGTAGTTAAAGGTGCATTTGCTTTGCGTTAGAGGTATTTTGCGCCACTTGAACCACGTATACAGTTGACGGCGCCGTAGATGCTAGGGGTCTGTGCGGCAAACGATGGCAAGCCTATAGCAGTATTCGAACATGGCGTTAAAGTACGACATTAAGTACATGTTTATGACGAACAGCACTCCTGGTAGTTTCTACACTCTTCAGGCGTCGTCTGTACCGACTACTAGATTAGTGTTTTGAATTGGTCACTGGTGAACGAAATCATCTCTATAATAAACGAGGCGAGCATCTTCCTTGAGTGTGTCACAGTTTATAAGTATCTGATCGGTTTACATATACACTCCTGGAAATTGAAATAAGAACACCGTGAATTCATTGTCCCAGGAAGGGGAAACTTTATTGACACATTCCTGTGGTCAGATACATCACATGATCACACTGACAGAACCACAGGCACATAGACACAGGCAACAGAGCATGCACAATGTCGGCACTAGTACAGTGTATATCCACCTTTCGCAGCCATGCAGGCTGCTATTCTCCCATGGAGACGATCGTAGAGATGCTGGATGTAGTCCTGTGGAACGGCTTGCCATGCCATTTCCACCTGGCGCCTCAGTTGGACCAGCGTTCGTGCTGGACGTGCAGACCGCGTGAGACGACGCTTCATCCAGTCCCAAACTTGCTCAATGGGGGACAGATCCGGAGATCTTGCTGGCCAGGGTAGTTGACTTACACCTTCTAGAGCACGTTGGGTGGCACGGGATACATGCGGACGTGCATTGTCCTGTTGGAACAGCAAGTTCCCTTGCCGGTCTAGGAATGGTAGAACGATGGGTTCGATGACGGTTTGGATGTACCGTGCACTATTCAGTGTCCCCTCGACGATCACCAGTGGTGTACGGCCAGTGTAGGAGATCGCTCCCCACACCATGATGCCGGGTGTTGGCCCTGTGTGCCTCGGTCGTATGCAGTCCTGATTGTGGCGCTCACCTGCACGGCGCCAAACACGCATACGACCATCATTGGCACCAAGGCAGAAGCGACTCTCATCGCTGAAGACGACACGTCTCCATTCGTCCCTCCATTCACGCCTGTCGCGACACCACTGGAGGCGGGCTGCACGATGTTGGGGCGTGAGCGGAAGACGGCCTAACGGTGTGCGGGACCGTAGCCCAGCTTCATGGAGACGGTTGCGAATGGTCCTCGCCGATACCCCAGGAGCAACAGTGTCCCTAATTTGCTGGGAAGTGGCGGTGCGGTCCCCTACGGCACTGCGTAGGATCCTACGGTCTTGGCGTGCATCCGTGCGTCGCTGCGGTCCGGTCCCAGGTCGACGGGCACGTGCACCTTCCGCCGACCACTGGCGACAACATCGATGTACTGTGGAGACCTCACGCCCCACGTGTTGAGCAATTCGGCGGTACGTCCACCCGGCCTCCCGCATGCCCACTATACGCCCTCGCTCAAAGTCCGTCAACTGCACATACGGTTCACGTCCACGCTGTCGCGGCATGCTACCAGTGTTAAAGACTGCGATGGAGCTCCGTATGCCACGGCAAACTGGCTGACACTGACGGCGGCGGTGCACAAATGCTGCGCAGCTAGCGCCATTCGACGGCCAACACCGCGGTTCTTGGTGTGTCCGCTGTGCCGTGCGTGTGATCATTGCTTGTACAGCCCTCTCGCAGTGTCCGGAGCAAGTATGGTGGGTCTGACACACCGGTGTCAATGTGTTCTTTTTTCCATTTCCAGGAGTGTAGTAACGTTTGTAAAAAATTACATCCATTAAAATATGTCACACAGTCCTATGTGGAGCGATATTTTGGTTCACACAACGCATAGTATTATTAGAGTGACGCGTGTGTGACATTTTTGGACAGAGGAGGATCATACGCAGTAAGGAGTGGAAAGTGGACCACGCAATGTGACCACAGTACGACCTGATTGTGTGCATGGCTGTAAAAGACGGTATATAGTCGCCTACAATGTTGGCCCGATGCTAGAGTGCAGTAACAGGTTTGGACATCTTTGGATGGACGGTTTAGTACCAATGTACGGATACGTGCGTGTCTCCCAAGCAATCTACCAGCTTCTAATGCCCACAAATCACCAACGTCTCGGACAGTAATGGACATGTGAAGATTGATGCTGGAGCACCGAATACAAAATGAAGTATTTTCGGAAAAATATCGCTTGAATGTGTAATGCAACGATGGTTCCTACATTCGTGGTCACGCTCTGGCATTTGGGCATAGCCTGTACTTTTAAGTGGCATAGTAGATGAATGTCAAGTGTGAAGGTTTGGAAAAAATTTCAGTAAAAAGTGTGATAGCAACTCTTACGTTCTGAGGGTTCCAAGGCAGTAACCACTACATTTTAGATCCCGTGGTAGTTTGTGTCCTGCAGCCAATTCAGCGTTCTACACTTTAGCAGGATTATACACGTCTTTATATTACAACAAAAGTTAAACCCATCTTTGAAAACCAGTAGTTACCACAGTTACTCTAGCCAAGGCGATCGCTTGACATTTGATCCACTGGATCTTCCTTGCACACCGTTGGTCGGCAACGTGGTCATCATATTCATCCAGGAAACAGTTTCGATGCTATGAGGACTCACAACACATGTAGAAGAAGCTACACTGTAACATGTCAAGCCACTTTATGATCCAATGTCACAGTTTTTAGAAGCTCGTTGGGCAGTCCATAGCGGTTCTAACTGCTATAAATTCTCGTAGTTAGAAATAATACAAGAGGAATGGTGAATCTGACGTAATCGTCTGCCAGGTTTATGGCCGGTTTAATTTTATGGCATGGAAATTTCTCTTGTTATTAACCTGGCAAAGAGTATTACATCAACTGGTGTATACTAAAGGAAAAGCTTATGGCTGACAAGTTCAAAATACACTATGTGATCAAAAGTATCCGGACACATGACTGAACATGATGTACAAGTTCGTGGCTCCCTCCATCGGTAATTCTGGAATTCAGTATGGTGTTGGCCCACACACAGCACTGACGACAGCTTCCACTCTCGCAGGCATACGTTCAATCAGGCGTTGGAATGTTTCTTGGGGAAGGGCAGCCCATTCTTCACGGAGTGCTGCACTGAGGAGAGGTATCGATATCGGTCGGTGAAGCCTGGCACGAAGTCGACGTTCCAAAACATCCCAAAGATGTTCTATAGGATTCAAGTCAGGGCTTTGTGGAGGCCAGTCCATTACGGGGATGTTACTGTCGTATAACTACCCCGCCACAGGCCGTGCATTATGAATAGGTGCTCGATCGTGTTGAAAGATGCAATCGACATCCCCCAGTTGCTCTTCAACTGTGGAAAGCAAGAGGGTGCTTAAAACATCAATATAGTCGTGTGCTGTGATAGTGCCATGCAAAACAAGGGGTGCAAGCAACCGAATTTTACTGTTGTCACAACACGCACTGGCAGATGACGTTCACCGGGCATTCACCATACCCACACCCAGCCATCTGATCGCCACATTGTGTACCGTGATTCGTCATTCCACAAAACATTTTCCACTGTTTAATCTTCCAATGTTTGCGCTCCTTATACCAAACGAAGCGCCGTTTGGAATTGACCGGCGTGATGTGTGGCTATGAGCAGCCGCTCAACCATGAAATCCAAGTTTTCTCACCTCCGGCCTACCTGTACTTATAGTGGATACTGATGCAGTTAGGAAATCCTGTGTGATGGTCTGAATAGATGTCTGCTTATTACACATTACGACCCTCTTCAACTGTCGGCAGTCTCTGTTAATCAAATGGTTCAAATGGCTCTGAGCACTATGGGACTTAACTTCTGAGGTCATCAGTCCTCTAGAACTTAGAATAACTTAAACCTAACAAACCTAAGGACATCACACACACATCCATGCCCGAGGCAGGATTCGTACCTGCGACCGTAGTGGTCGCGCGGTTCCAGACTGTAGCGCCTAGAACCGCTCGGCCACTTCGGCTGGCTCTGTTAATCAACAGATGAGGTTGGCCTGTACGCTTTTGTGCTTTACGTGTCCTTTAACGTTTCCACTTCACTATCACACCGGAAACAGTAGACCTAGGGGTTTTTAGGAGTGTGGAAATCTCGCGTACAGACGTATGACACAAGTGACACCCAATCACCTGACCAGTTAGAAGTCCTTGAGTTCCGCGGAGCACCCCGTTCTGCTCTCTCACGATGCCTAATGACTACTGAGGTCGCTGATATGGTGTACTTCGCAATAGGTGGGTGCATAATGCACCTAATATTAAAAACGTATGTTTTTGGGGGTGTCCTGATGCTTTCGACCACTTAGTGTACGAAAACGTAAGTTAGACAACAATTATATTCTAGCGGAGAAATATTATTTGTATATTGGGACATGTTTGGTATCATGGCACATGCCTTGGTCCACAAAGTTCAGAAAATGCAGACCTATCCAATTCTTCTGCCGTTCTGATGTCTTAGCAGAGTAACATACCGCCGTCTTTTGAGCGATCGTTGAGACGATGGTACAGCACTCCCGCTTGCGAAAGGAAACATTCAAGGAGGTAACTAATTCGAATATTAATTCACTGAATACTAAAGACCTACACAATTGTGATGAAATATCAGTTAGCCTTATGAAGTTCAGTGGACTGTACATCAGTTAGCCGGCCGCGGTGGTCTAGCGGTTCTAGGCGCTCAGTCTGGAACCGCGCGACTGCTACGGTCGCAGGTTCGAATCCTGCCTCGGGCATGGATGTGTGTGATGTCCTTAGGTTAGTTAGGTTTAAGTAGTTCTAAGTTCTAGGGGACTGATGACTACAAATGTTAAGTCCCATAGTGCTCAGAGCCATTTGAACCATTCTGTACATCAGTTTTGTGCTCAGTCCCCGGTGGCAAGTGTCCTTCAAATTTCTCAGTTAACAGACAAAGCTCCTATTAGTGAAACCACTTTATAAAAACGGAGAAAGAGGTAATGAAGAGAATTACAGGCCTGTTGATGTGTACAGTAATGGTTTCAAAGCATTTTATAAACGAGTGGTTTCACATCACAGTACAAGTAAACCACAGTTTGACTTAACTAAACAAATCTATAGTTTATTCTGTTGCGTGTGAAGCATTTATATGGTTAAATGATACTCTTCCTCTTCTCTTACATTTAACAAAAAATTTGTGTTGACCATGGTTCACGTTTGTACAAGCTAGAACATAACGAAATTTGAGGAAAGGCTGGGAAAGCTTCATTTCATATGTAGAAAGTCGGACCCGAAGTCTGTCGCTTCGTGTCAAGAAATGCGAAACAGATGTTTTGACATGTATAATGGAGAGTACTACGAGGTTCCGTTCTGGACCCATTACTTGTCTTAATATACAGGGTGATTCTTATTAACGGTGTGAAGTGCTGTGAAGACAGAAAGAAAGAAAAAAAAAAGAAAAAAAAGAAACAAAAAGAAAAAATAGAAACCCCGAAGCGGCATAGATGGCGCTGAGACTAGTAATTTAATATAAGACGTATGTGACTGCAAATGCCGGAAAATGGCTCAAAAGTGGATGACAAACGCTAAACACGTGACGTCATCAGATGTAGCCAAGCAAAAGTTGGACTTCTTCAGAGTTTCTTTCCTTTTATCTATTCGTTTTTGTTTGGGAATTTATTTGGTAAAGAAACCGTAGTTCATTTACTGGTAAGGACGTAATGCCGAAGTTCTACATATTCACTTGCTTCGGAATACGGTATGTTTCTTTTTTTTTTTCCCTTTCTTTCTTTCTTTCTTGACAGCACTTCACAGTAAACCATAGGAGACGCAAGACCGGTAAATTAAAGTAATAAATCTTAGTGTAAACACATAAATAGCCTTAGGCGATGAAAAAAATACTTCCTGCCAGACGCAAGACTGGAACTCTCAGTACCCACGCTCTCAAGTCACACACGTACGCGCAGAGCCACACTGACGTGAATACTTTACCTGGCTTGAAATGATAATGTGCGACAGATGGATAGGCTCTTCAGCTGCACGTGCGGCGAGATACGTCACTTAGTGACGTCACATGTTCAATACTTGTCATCCACTTTTGGAGTATTTCCCGACTACAGCGGTCCCATGTGTCTGATATTAAATTTCTTGCATAAGTGTCACCTACTTCGCTTCTGCGATCTTTAAACATTGATAAGGATCACCCTAATATGTCAATGATCTGTTACTATACATGGCAAGTTATTAATACTCGCCGGCCGGGGTGGCCGAGCGGTTCTAGGCGCTACATTCTGGAACCACGCGACCGCTACGGTCGCGGGTTCGAATCCTGCCTCGGGCATTGATGTGTGTGATGTCCTTAGGTTAGTTAGGATTAAGTAGTTCTAAGTTCTAGGGGACTGATGACCTCAGAAGTAAAGTCCCATAGTGCTCAGAGCCATTAAAACCATTATTAAAACTCTTTTCCACAGGAGACGATGCAAGTACCATTTTGAAAGACGTTGAATGTTATGTAAACGGTATAGCAAATATCGCGGTGATGGACATTAGCTCGTGACTTCCAAGAAACATATTAAATATTAACAGCAACGAAACTCAATGCGTACAGTTTCCAGCATGCAACTTCTGTAGAGGTGATATATTATTTTCACAATTTGACCAGATAACCGGTGAAGAACGTCTTTTGATTTATAGGGACTGAAGTGAGACCAACAGCCCTTTCGGAAGAATCACATTCGTGATCCTGTGCTGTATGAACAATTCCAACTATATCCGACACTGAAATGCGAAATATTGTTTAAGATGCAGACTTTCATAGTATTATAGCCGTCGTGTCGTATTTCGGGGCAGTTCTGTGCGTTCTCCAGGAATACTCATGCCCACAAAAGATTATTGGGAATGTTAAATCTTATAAGTTAACGAACTTTGTGTGGGTTATTTGTCGACCGTGTTGTTTAGAACGTTTGGCACTGTTATGCAGGTTTCATTTCTAACAGACTTTCTGCAGAACTTAAAAATATGAATCAAATTTTCAAGTCTGAGTGGAGAGGCGTTTCTGTGGCATATGTTCAAGGGAACCGTGTGAGCTTCCCCTCACAGAGTTGATTCATATTGACAGGTTGTGTAAGGTACGACTAAGATTTCAGCACATCTAAACAGGTAGACGAAACTCTCCACCGTTTTCGAGAAAATCGAATACAAAATTTTATGTGTGCTTATTTATATATATTGTATGGCCGCTCGTATTCGAAGAATCCACAGCGAAGCGCGTAAGGACTTATTTTTTACGTGCGCAAGGTCTCTGCGTCAATTCTCGCAGCCGTACTTCTTCTTTACTTCCCTACGTAATTCTAACGACACATGTATTATGACTGCGCTAATTATCAATAATTAAGTAATCATTTATTTTTTTGTTAATCTTCATACCGAAGGAAGGTGAAAATATTTTTCGTGATGAGAATGCAAATACACACATCAAAAAAGTTTTGCATCATCTCGGTTCCGAGAGTTCCGGAACCTGTACAGAAAATTGGAATAGAGACCAACATAAACATCATTTACACCCTTTTTATTGCTAATGAAAACAATACATTGCATGTTACACCACCATAAAGCGAGACCTTCAGAGGTGGTCGTCCAGATTGTTGTACACACCGGTACCTCTAATACCTAGTAACACGTCCTCTTGCAATGATGCATGTCTGTATTCGTCGTGGCATACTATCCACAAGTTCATCAAGAAACTGTTGGTCTAGATCGTCCCACACCTCAACGGCGTTTCGGCGTAGATCCCTCAGAGTGGTTGGTGGGTTACGTCGTCCATAAAAAGCTCTTTTCGATCTATCCCAGGCGTGTTCGATAGGGTTCATATCTGAGCAATATGCTGGCCACTCTAGTCGAGCGATGTCGTTATCCTGAAGGAAGATGTGCACGACGGGGGCGCAAATTGTCGTCCATGAAGACGAATGCCTCGTCAGTATGCTGCCGATATGGTTTCACTATCGGTCGGAGGATGGCATTCACGTATCGACAGCCGTTACGGCGCCTTCCATGACCACCAGCGGCCCCACATAATGCCAACACAAAACAGCAGGGAACCTCCACCTTGCTGTACTAGCTGGACAGTATGTCTAAGGCGTTTGGCCTTACCGAGTTGCCTCCAAACACGCCTCCGACTATTATCTCATTAAAGGCATATGCGACACTCATCGGTGAAGAGAACGTGATGCCAATTCTGAGCGGTCGATGCGGCATCTTGTTAGGCCCATCTGTACCGCGCTGCATGGTGTTGTGGTTGCAAAGATGGACATCGCCATCGACGTCGGGAGTGAAGATGCGCATCATGAAGTCTATTGCTCACAATATGAGTCATAACACGACGTCCTGTGGCTGCACAAAAAGCATTATTCAACATGGTGGCGTTGCTGTCAGGGTTCCTCCGAGTCATAACCCATAGGTAGCGCTCATCCACTGCAGTAGTAGCCCTTGGGTGGCCTGAGCGAGGCATGTCATCGACAGTTCACGTCTCTGTGTATCTCCTCCATGTCCGAGCAACATCGCTTTGGTCCTCGGAGACGCCTGGAACACTTCCCTTGTGGCCGGCCGGAGTGGTCGTGCGGTTCTAGGCGCTACAGTCTGGAACCGAGCGGCCGCTACGGTCGGAGGTTCGAATCCTGCCTCGGGCATGGAAGTGTGTGATGTCCTTAGGTTAGTTAGGTTTAATTAGTTCTACGTTCTAGGCGACTGATGACCTCAGAAGTTAAGTCGCATAGTGCTCAGAGCCACTTGAGCCATTGAACTTCCCTTGTGGAGAGCCCCTGCTGGCACAAAGTAAGAATGCGGAAGCGATCGAACCGCGGTATTGACCGTCTAGGCATTGTGGAACTACAGACAACACGAGCTGTGCACCTCCTTCCTGGTGAAATTACTGGAACTGATCGGCTGTCTGACCCTCTCCATCTAATAGGCGCTGCTCATGCATGGTTGTTTACATATTTGGGTTTAAATGGTTCAAATGGCTCTGAGCACTATGGGACTTAACATCTGAGGTCATCAGTCCCCTAGAATTTAGAACTACTTAAACCTAACTAACCTAAGGACACCACACACATCCATGCCTGAGGCACGATTTGAACCTACGACCATAGCGGTCGCGCGGTTCCAGACTGCAGCACCTAGAACCGCTTGGCCACACCGGCTGGCTAGAAAATAATGCACAAGAGCTTTCAATCTAGTAAGTACAGTCATTTTACTTACACTAGTGTACTAACATTAAAACATTAATCAGTGTGATACTGATCATAGAAACTTACAGACAACTACTATTCGATCGGCTGTACATGTAATGAACACCGAATTTTTGTATGTGTAGGTTTTTTCTTTTGTTTAATGGTTTTGTTGCAAAACAAATTGGGTTTACATTCACGAACGGTTCTCCATCATTAGACAATTTCCTGGAGTATTACGCGTATGTAATGTTAGAATTACGTGGTAATAACAAAAGAAAATGTACGGCAACGATATTCGACACAGAGACACATTTATTCGTTCGGCTGCGGAGTCGCTGAATACAAGCGTCCAAACAAACTATATAAGCACCCCTAAAATCTTCAAACTGAATTTTATCGACAACGGTTGAGAGTTTACGTACGCTGAAGTCCTAGTCGTGCCTTACGCACGCTGTCAATACTAGTCAAACTGGTGAGGGAAAGTTCATAAGATACCCTCGTTAGTTTATTCTATACAACACTTACATGCATAGTTTAGATAGAGCCTTGTACATTAAAATATTAGTTATTGTGAATACTACTGTAAAATTAGTTTCTTCATGTGTAGGTCCACAGCCTTGATGTAATTTTTAAATGTTAAACCATTCTAAATATACACCACACACTGTCAGAATGTAGATACAAGGTGACCTTTCTTTCATCATGCGTTGCATTACATTATTGGTCAATTTCGTTCTGTGGCCATTTTGAGATACCTGCATGAATGTCACTGTTTTTGTATATTAGCGACGTTGTGCTGAATTTGACAAGTACCGTATTAGTAAATGACACGAAAGACAATTTTCATCACAGACATGCAAGTATAAAAAAAACGGAGGTATATTTTATGCAACAATAACGAACGTAATTAATTATAATAGTAACGTTAATGTAGGCAACTGTAACTTACACTGCATTATGGTTTTTAGTTCAGAATAATGGCAAGGTACGTAATGCATGCATTACCGTTGTCAGACGACGGTAACTCTCTCTACTGGTATACGTTCAATCTCTGCAAAATTTCACTGTCAAAATATATTCTTTTAGTGTTTCCTGGTCCCTTGTTTTTGTATCTGCCGATGTCGAAAGACATACTGTGCTGCTAAATACGTTAAACAAAGATTTAAAAGCCGTGTGTCAATAGAAAATCAGTTATATAAGATTTTACAGTAAAAGTGGTTTACTATTTTACTTTTACTAATTACAGGCATTTGAAAATGACCAAAGGTCGAAACAGGCGGTACTGTACATTAATACAAAATGCAGTAAAGCTCATCTTGTACAAAAAATTTGACAGCCTGGTTGGGTATTTAAAACGATTTTAGAATTCAATATTGTAAATAATTTTCTTTTCACTTTTTACGAAATGAAACTTCGACTATCAGCTTTATGTGATTTATTCAGTGAGTCCTCCCATGGCCACTATTAACTAACATGGTCCCATGGAACCCGACGAATTAAACTAAATTAAGGTTCATCTAACTGGTGAAGTAGCTACGAGTCTCTTTGCATCTGCTAGTTTATTTGGGCCCTGAGCTGTTCCACTGTATCATGTCGTTTGACTCTCAACAGTTACCGTCGATGAAAACCTCGGACACCAACGGCACTTGGAGATTCGTAGTTTGCATTTTGTCTATTCACTGTAGTGCAGTTAGCCCATTCATGCTTCACTTTCATCATAAAGGCACCAGAATGGACAAGAAACTTTACAGTTTCACTAATTTTACCCTGTTAGACACGAAAGCGCTTAATCATCCCCATTCGCAGGTTGAATCTAAGACTTATTTTACTCAGGACAGAAGCGAATGCAATACCAGTTCTCTTTTATTCCTGCTTCTTCAGTGTTCTTCAATCGACACTTCAGATTTGTAGGTTCTATATTATGATTGGCTTTGCATCTTACATTATCACACTGTTTCCGTGCTTCGGATTAAATCATCTTTCCTGTCCAAGCGAGCTTATGCAGCCGTTAAGACAATGGAGTAGCTTTCGAAAAGAAATGAAAACTAGGCTTTAGCATCCTGTGGTCGTATACGGTAGGATCAGAATTTCTAATCTCCGTCCGACCAATCAGACTTTGGGTATCCGTGGTTTTCTTACACCACTTGCGGCAAACTGTTTCATAATTCCTTGTCAAAAGACAGCTGATTTCCTTCAGCATGTTGGCCAAATTTGACCTGCTGCAACGTCTATAATGACATAGACGGAACGTTAAATCTCAATGCATCCATAAATTCTTGGGTTTTTCAGATTAGGGTTCTGAATCAAAGGTGATATTACCCCAGCTGATAAGCTACATTCCATCTCAGCGCTACAACTGCTCTGATAGTGCACACAACTACAAAAGGAAGTAAAACTGTTTTAGGTATTCTCTTTTCTCCGAAATCTCATGTTTATGTTGGTAGTCATAAGAATTACCAATGCTGGAGTTTGTGTTATTTGTCTACGTCTAGCTGTAGTGTTTCCCCGTTCACTAGAAACAGAGTGCTATGGTAGCCCAGATTAAAACTGTGTGCCAGACCGAGACTCGAAATCGGGACCTTTGCCTTTCACAGTCAGGTGTTTCTGTGAATTTGGGAAGGAAGCAGATGAGGTACTGGCGGAAGTGACGCTGTGAGGATGGGTCGTGAGTCGTGCTTATGGAGCTCGGCCGGCAGAGTACTTGCCCACCAAAGCCAGAGATAGTCTCGGTCCGGCACACAGTTTTAATCTGCCAGGAATTTCATATCCCTGCACACTCCACTGAAGAATGAAAATTTCATTCCCATTTAAAAAGCTGTACCTTTAGAGGCAGTCAGAAAAATAAGAACTCCAGTTGGGGTTGGAAATCAAGATTATATTGCATAATCGTAGAAAACTGCTATATGTTTGCTGTATTTCAATTGCTCTTATGTGCTGAACCGACGGGAATACTCTGACACTTACACTATATTTACAAGATTTTGTGAAATTTATGAGCACTTCATTCAGTAAATAAGGAATTGAATATTTGCGGAAACTATCCGCCGCACCTCGACGTGAACTCGAATCTGTGATCATTTTGTGGCCAGTGGGCTACTGAACAAATACTCGTTTACCTAATTGGTCGCCTGCAGCAAATAATCTGCGAAGTGCATGTACGCTTACTGGACCAAGAGCTCCAATAGCTTAGTTTTCATTATTTAAAACAAACAATGTTTATTAGAAGTGAACATAACTATTATGACAGTTGGAGGTGGAGACACAAAACAGTAAACCCCATTCGAAGCGAATCAGGCCCATTAGTGATTAAGTTGGGTAGCTAGATTCTCCGGAAGCATACAGAAAATACAGTACAATACTCTGCAAGACAATCGTTTATGGCGTAACTTTACTGTACGTTCGTGTGCGCAGTAAAATAATATCTTACTCAAATTCACTGAGTCCAAGTAAGAACTTTATGTTCACATGTTATAAATAAATTAAAAGGTATGATGATATACTTGTTACTCCTGAAGGCTGAATTAAACCAGTGCAAAAAATCTATACCTTTGGAGGGTCCATGGAATTAACGGTAACCAGGTGACTGAGCACCATGAGTAACACATCGAAGAGAATAATAGAATCACAGTTTCAAATGAAATTAAAATAGGGGAAACTAAAGGTTAAACATAGAGCTCATCTACCATAATGCTTTATGCACGCGCCATTGATTTGGCTTTATATTTGAACTGTGTTGTACAACAATAAATGACGAATTATGAAGCACGTGAAGGAAGCAAAAAGTGCATATTCATCTTCATTATCACAGATATACGAAATGTTATTCAGAAAAAGTTAATATGTCTTCTAAATGACTTAAACGTATTTCATTCCGGACGATAAATAAAAATCAGTAGCTGATATACATACTACAAGCACAAATAAAACAATTTCTGTTCAATTATTGAGAAATGAAATGCAAAATCACTTCTAGGGTTGTATGGAGGCACTTCTTAAACAAAACCAAAGCTGTGTTGACTCCTTTGAGTGTCGATTGTGCAACAGTGCCGTATAACCTTTATTGTTTATATCCTTAATATTCTATGAAACATGACAATCAAACAGACGTTATTGTTTGAACATAAATCTATTGTACGGATATTTAAAGGGGGAGGGTTATTGAAATCAGAATTGTAATAATGCAAAATGGTCTTTTGCTTCTTCGGTCGAGGTATTTTCTTTTAGCATTGTCGTAATTCCTTTAAGGGCTGTATTATCTGACCAGGAAATATAAAAATTCTTAACATTCCGTAGGAGGTTTTGAGGAATACCGAAAGAAATTTCATATATCTGGTCGGACCAGGTAATACAAGAGAGAAGCAAAATAGAATATGTCTTACAAAAGCTGAATCGTTCCCCTTCGATCACCTTTAAGCTCATTTTATGCAATAACTGAACGGTCGATTGTAGAGCCTTACAATGAGGAAAAGAATTCAAAACAGGAGTGAACTGATGTCAGCATCAAGACTGCAGACAATAACGCAGCGTCTTCTATTCAGAAATCTCTTTGATTTCACAGGCTTACGCGAGAAGGCAAAAAACTAAATCTCTCTCATTCCTTATTTTCAAATGTCAGATATTTATAAGGTCAAAATATAAATACACTACCAGTACGTTCTTTGCGTCTCGTAAAGATCAGTAAATGTTGATCAGCAGAATGTACACAACATTAAACACTGTATAGTTAAACGTTTGGTGTGACTTATCAATGTCTAGTAAGTCTTCCCTACATTAAAATGTTACTTAAAGGCCGGCCGAAGTGGCCGTGCGGTTAAAGGCGCTGCAGTCTGGAACCGCAAGACCGCTACGGTCGCAGGTTCGAATCCTGCCTCGGGCGTGGATGTTTGTGATGTCCTTAGGTTAGTTAGGTTTAACTAGTTCTAAGTTCTAGGGGACTAATGACCTCAGCAGTTGAGTCCCATAGTGCTCAGAGCCATTTGAACCATTTTGTTACTTAAATTTTCCATAATTGAGAACGCTATTTTCTAAGGTTAGCTCTCTAACCGTATAAGTGGAAAATGTACACTGAGAGACAGTAAGACTGAGAAGAACTGTCTGCTGACGTGACAGAAGAAGAAATGAGTTGGGTATTAGTGTCGGAGTTAGAAAGAGGTTGAGAAGACTTGCGATCAAGCAAGACAGAAGGAATAACTAATATATCTTTGAATTCGTAAAGTCAACGGGGGAAGTGGCAACCAAACGATTATTCAAACTTATGTGTAGAATTGATGAGACTGGAAACGCACAATCGAACTTCCTGAAGAATATCATCCACACAGTCCAGGGGATATTTTATACAGCGCATGCCCCCAAGTTGCTGACAAGTATTGAAAGAATTGAAAAGATAAGATCTCTTAGATGACGATCTGTTCAGCTTTAGGGAAGGTAAAGCCACCAGAGGTATAGTTCAGACACAGGGTTTGACAATGGAGGCCAGGCTTAAGGAAACTGAAGACACCTTAATAGGATTTGTCGACATAGCATTAAGTTTCGACAAAGTGAAATGCAGCAAGACGTTTTAAATTATTAAAAATATGGGTATAGGCTGTAGGGAAAAAAGGGTGATATGTAATACGTAAAAGAACCAAGAGGGAACAGTAACAATGGAAGACAATGGCATAAGTACTTCGATTATAAAGAGTGTGAAGCAAAGACGCATTCTTCCTCCGATACCGTGCACCCTGAACATCGGAGATGCAAAGACAGAAATGAAAGAAAGGTTCCAATGATATCTAACAGCTTCTGTCGATCTAAGATTTTCATCCCAACAGCGGACTCAGCGCGCGCGCGCGCAATGCATTCTTGAGAAAGATCTCAAGTTCTTAGGGACCTGAAGTTAGTTTTCCGAAAATACCGGAGGTATTGAAGAGGCATGGCATTGTAGTTCACTGACTGACAGAGAAAGTGAAGCACCCAGAAGACTTGATTGGATGTAGTTATAACTTCGCAAAGGTACACATCATCAGCAATTGTGCATCACTAATAATAATAATAATAATAATAATAATAATAATAATAATAATAATTGCTTTTCTTCGTAAGCGGCAGATCGGCCACCAGACGATTAGAGTTGCTCGTGACTAGCTCAGTGACCACGCCTGGTTGGGTATATAAACGACGTCAGCAGCGTCATATCTTGAGTGATCAGTGGGAAGCACACGGAGATGCCGCCTGCTCGTGTTGGACGTCGTTTTCCGCACCCGAATGATTAGAAAAAGGAGCTTATTGTTGAGCTCCATTTGGATGGCTAATGGAATCGTGGAATATCAAGATTTGTGGGGTATTCGGTTGCGACAGTAAAAATGGTTCAAATGGCTCAGAGCACTATGGGACTCAACTGCTGAGGTCATTAGTCCCCTAGAACTTAGAACTAGTTAAACCTAACTAACCTAAGGACATCACAAACATCCATGCCCGAGGCAGGATTCGAACCTGCGACCGTACCGGTCTTGCGGTTCCAGACTGCAGCGCCTTTAACCGCACGGCCACTTCGGCCGACGGTTGCGACAGTATCCCTACGTTGAACAGCGTGGGAATGTTAGGGCATGCATACTCGTCGTCAAGGTTCCAGACGACCACGTATGACCAACAAAAGGGAGGATCGCCATATTGGGCACCAAACACATCTTAACCTCTTCACATCTGCCTCTGGCATCCGAGAACCGCTAATGGACTCTCTGTAATAATTCTGTGGCATGCCGTACCACTGGCCGGAAGCTAGCTAGGTAATATTTCACTGTGCGTTTAACTTCTTGAGAAGGCCCAGTGGATGCTACAGCGTATAATGATCATTATATCAGTTTCAGTAAAACACTTCGATACAGGATACTTACCTTTGGTAAACACCTGACTCGATACAGGATACTTAACTCTGATAAACATCCATGTCCATATGAGGGGCGATATACCCTTGGTACTATCGGATAAGGCAATGATAAAAGCTTAGTTCTTACACTGAATGGCAGTCAAAATCACTTTCCATTTAACTATGAAATTTGGTGCTCTGTTGTGACCAATGATGAAAGCTTGTTCCTGGATCTGAATTATGACTGGGCTGCTGTCAGAGTCGGCTATGAGAGTGGGCTACCAAAGAGTGAGGCGAGCGAGGCAGCGCTTTGATGTAAGTATACTTTCAGCAGCTGCGGCGTACCGAACCTATTGGGAGCGTGTCTTCGTCGACGTTTCCAATTCGTGGCTGCGTATGGCACAAACTGTCATTGTCTTGTGGTTCCGTTGTGAGGTAGCAGCTTTACTAGGGGATCTCACTGTTCGGACGACACCACACTAGTGACAGTCGGAGCAGGGAATACCGTTCCTTGCGTAGGCTGCCGTTAACGCTACAACACAAACGGCTACGTTCGGAACTGTGCCGTTACCGGAAAGCATGGACTCCTAATGAGTGGCATCACACTGTGATCAGCGATGAATCGTGGTTCGACACTGCCCTGGATGACCATCGCCGACGAGTGTGTAGGCGACATGGCGAGAAGTCCAGTCTTCCAATGTTTTGGAGAGGCATAGTGGTGTTACTATTAGCGTCGTGGTGTGGGGTTCCATCGAGTATGACTTCGTCATGACTGGTAGTGAGTGAAGGTTCTCTGACCGGTGCAGTGGTGCTTCACCCACATTCTGCCTCCTTATGGGTTACCTCTCATCAGGCAGTATCGTGGTGTCATTTTGCAACAGGACAATGGTCCTCCACACATGTCGCCTATCACTATGAACTGTGTGCGTTATGTTGAGGCACTTCTGTGGCCAGATCAGTACCCTATAGAACGTATGGGAACAGCCCGGACGTCAGTCCGTTCCAGTGTCAGTATGGAGGGTATTGAGGAACATTTACAATAGTTGTGGAGCAGCTCGCTTCAGGAGAGGTTACAACGGCTTGATGACACTCTTCCCAGTGGAACCAGTGCACGCATTCCGGCCAGAGAGGGTGCAATTTCACACTGATAAGTAGACCTATACAGCCAAATTCTTAAAAAATTGGACTCTACGTTGTATTCACAGAAAAAAAATCACATACTCCTTCACCAGTGAAGTTTAATTTCGTTTCTTTCTCCTCTTCTGGGCCAATCTTTTTTATGTTTTCAGGCTGTGTCACAAGTCATCTGGATGAGTACATTAGGGACCAACTGAAGGAGGCAATGTGGTTGTGAAGACACCTACTTAATGTTCGGGACAATGGTGTTTGTCCAACCAATCCACTTTACTTTTTCGTTGGTTTTTCTAAATAATTTAAGGTAAATGGCGGGATGGTCCAGTAAAATAATCGACAACGGAGCCCACTTATCTTTCGTTATCCAACTGTAGGAGATCTCCACGTATGTCCTTACCAAATGATTATTATTCTACCGATTCATTTGTCGATTTTGCCATCCTCCCGACGTCGTCTTCAATATTAGTGGTATCCAGGACAATCGGATTATCATGGTAGCTTAGCTCATGGCGCACAGAATCTGCCATATGCAAGTACAAGCTTCTCACAAAATTAATATCCAGAATACCTGGTCTACGCTGCTAAATTCCACTAATTTGAGCCTGTTTCTGGGATGTCACAACACTAAGAGTAACGAGTTGACCGGTTTAGTATCCTACCGTTACAATTTACAGTATCGTGGTATTATGCCTCGTGTGTCGAAGTTAGGTCGCGTGCTCCCATCACACCGCGCCCACACCTAGCATCGCTTGAAATTCCCAAGTTTCTGTAGAGCTATGGGGGCGGGAGAGGGTGGGTTTATAGACAGCTATTATGTGGACTGTGATGTGGTCTCAATAAGGGCTGGTTGCGGGAGGTGTACTGTAGCAAAACGGGCACCACTCACCTCGCTAGGGCATTCAACGTAGTTGACCCACTGTACGGCGTAGTAACGAGTGGTCAGCCTGTCAGCGTTGATCAGTTGCATCCCAGAAACGCAAAATACCTCAGTATAATTACGGTCGGGGACGTTCACTGTTGAACGTGCAATGCTCCTAACCTAAACTGAGCCATTACTAATGAACGTCATGACAATCTCACCTACGATAAATAATTTTATAAATACACTCCTGGAAATGGAAAAAAGAACACATTGACACCGGTGTGTCAGACCCACCATACTTGCTCCGGACACTGCGAGAGGGCTGTACAAGCAATGATCACACGCACGGCACAGCGGACACACCAGGAACCGCGGTGTTGGCCGTCGAATGGCGCTAGCTGCGCAGCATTTGTGCACCGCCGCCGTCAGTATCAGCCAGTTTGCCGTGGCATACGGAGCTCCATCGCAGTCTTTAACACTGGTAGCATGCCGCGACAGCGTGGACGTGAACCGTATGTGCAGTTGACGGACTTTGAGCGAGGGCGTATAGTGGGCATGCGGGAGGCCGGGTGGACGTACCGCCGAATTGCTCAACACGTGGGGCGTGAGGTCTCCACAGTACATCGATGTTGTCACCAGTGGTCGGCGGAAGGTGCACGTGCCCGTCGACCTGGGACCGGACCGCAGCGACGCACGGATGCACGCCAAGACCGTAGGATCCTACGCAGTGCCGTAGGGGACCGCACCGCCACTTCCCAGCAAATTAGGGACACTGTTGCTCCTGGGGTATGGGCGAGGACCATTCGCAACCGTCTCCATGAAGCTGGGCTACGGTCCCGCACACCGTTAGGCTGTCTTCCGCTCACGCCCCAACATCGTGCAGCCCGCCTCCAGTGGTGTCGCGACAGGCGTGAACGGAGGGACGAATGGAGACGTGTCGTCTTCAGCGATGAGAGTCGCTTCTGCCTTGGTGCCAATGATGGTCATATGCGTGTTTGGCGCCGTGCAGGTGAGCGCCACAATCAGGACTGCATACGACCGAGGCACACAGGGCCAACACCCGGCATCATGGTGTGGGGAGCGATCTCCTACACTGGCCGTACACCACTGGTGATCGTCGAGGGGACACTGAATAGTGCACGGTACATCCAAACTGTCATCGAACCCATCGTTCTACCATTCCTAGACCGGCAAGGGAACTTGCTGTTCCAACAGGACAATGCACGTCCGCATGTATCCCGTGCCACCCAACGTGCTCTAGAAGGTGTAAGTCAACTACCCTGGCCAGCAAGATCTCCGGATCTGTCCCCCATTGAGCATGTTTGGGACTGGATGAAGCGTCGTCTCACGCGGTCTGCACGTCCAGCACGAACGTTGGTCCAACTGAGGCGCCAGGTGGAAATGGCATGGCAAGCCGTTCCACAGGACTACATCCAGCATCTCTACGATCGTCTCCATGGGAGAATAGAAGCCTGCATTGCTGCGAAAGGTGGATATACACTGTACTAGTGCCGACATTGTGCATGCTCTGTTGCCTGTGTCTATGTGCCTGTGGTTCTGTCAGTGTAATCATGTGATGTATCTGACCCCAGGAATGTGTCAATAAAGTTTCCCCTTCCTGGGACAATGAATTCACGGTGTTCTTATTTCAATTTCCAGGAGTGTATGTTAGTTGACGTGCGTAGTATTCAGATTGTTAGTTTGACAACGATCGTCAATTTCGGTACGTTAAATTTCTTGAAGAGATATCAGATCAATGTCAGGAAAGCGTGTATGCCAATGCGAGAGTTGGAGGGCTAGGGAAGAGCATTTTCTTAGGTCTTGCGGGATCCGTGTGGTGAACTTCTTGAGCATAGATCCTTTGCGACCCTTCCATTCCTGTTTCTGTTGCCGTTGCTGACTTTTGACGGTTCGGCGGAGCAGGAAACTGTTGAGGGCAGGAGGTATTACCAAATTTGGAGTTTCGCAGTAGGCTCTGAGCACTATGGGACTTAACATCTATGGTCATCAGTCCCTTAGAACTTAGAACTACTTAAACCTAACTAACCTAAGGACATCACACAACACCCAGTCATCACGAGGCAGAGAAAATCCCTGACCCCGCCAGGAATCGAACCCGGGAACCCGGGGGCGGGATGCGAGAACGCTACCGCACGACCACGAGCTATGAACTTCGCAGTAGGAGGAGTATTCCTACGACGTGCGGCAGTGCTGGTCTGTCGTCGACTTTGCCATATTTTGGTGTAATACTGGCACTGATGGTATTTGCCGGATGTGCTTCTTCACAGTATACGCTTTTGGCTGGGGTGAGCCTCAGTTTTGAGCCCTTGCGAATCAGATGAGTTCCAGCACACTTGACGTGAGCTGATTTTACGTAGTACTGCTGGACTCCGACAGCGACATTGAATGCAACCTTGAGGTCTTTCATAATTCTTCGCGTTAACCTTGAGGAGGAACTGATTTGTCAGTTAGTGCGTCAACAATTTTTTTCTCGTTATTAGTTAACGTGATAAGGAACATGGGCTGTATAGTTGTGCCCTCTTCCTGTCGGACAGGTCTGGAAGGTTTGTCGTTTGCTTCACTGTATCAACCGTGGCTTATCTGGCCAGTCAGCGCGTCAGGCCGGATATGTCGAATGTTTCAAATTAGATAAGAAGGAATTGTAGTCAGCCCGGTTTTCAGCCTGAAAGAGAAATGTAAAATGACTCCTTTAAGAGACTAGTGGGGCCAGTGATTAGCTCGACGACGTGATTCAAATATGCGATTGTCATGCAGATGAGAAATGGCAGTACTCGAGCTGCAGTAATCTTGGGTCGTTGTTCCTTGTCTGTCCAATTGGTTCAAAGGGCTTTCAGCACTATGGGACTTACCACCTGAGGCCATCAGTCCCTAGAACTTAGAACTACTTAAACCTAACTAACCTAAGGGCATCACACACGTCCATGCCAGAGGCAGGATTCGAACCTGCGACCGTAGCGCTCTCGCGGTTCCAGACTGAAGGGCCTAGAGCCGCTCGGCCACAACGGCCGGCGTTGTCTGTCCCTCCTCGGCTAGTGGCTATGCAGAGAATCCAGAGCCATCGCCCCAACACAGGGTATCCTAGGAAGAATTGTCAGTATTAATGGATATCACAGGAACGATAATTTGAAGCAAGAATGTCTAGTAAACATGGGCTCCAAAATACATAACGTAAGAGCTATCAGCACTTCATCTTCGATGCTATAAAACACATTTCTATATAAGACGGTACCGTTGATGACCATGCAGCTTTGCTAGAAATGAAATGATAATTAAATGGACACCCTAGCTGCAAAGCTATACTATACTATACTATATTTTAACTATATATTAACTATATAGTTAAAATATGGCTTCCCGGCCATTGACCTTCTTGTGCGAACGCACACGCTATGCCCGAACTCGTACGGGACTTGGTAGATTAATCTGCCACGAGTAATGAGTATGATGGGCAAACATCTATTAGGCGCACTACGAATGTAGTAGTGTGGACATGTTGGGAATGTGGGTCTCACGGGGAGTGTGCAAGGGATACGTCCCTGCAGGCGAACTATCCTCTGTGCCCTCGGTGGCTCAGATGGTTAGAGCGTCTGCCATGTAAGCAGGAGATCCCGGGTTCGAGTCCCGGTCGGGCACACATTTTCAACATGTCCCAAATGAAGTATATCAACGCCGGTTTGCAGCTAGGGTGTCCATTTAATTATCAGACACACTTCTTGCTACTAGTTCTTTGCCTTCCATATTTTGAAAGGTGATAGTGTGGACAAAAACAACAAAAAGAGTCCTGTGAACCTGGGCTCTAAACTGCATATCTTAAAAGCTATGAGTACTTCTTCGTCTTCGCTTCCTGTGAAACGCAACTCTTCTATTGAACTCGTGCTAAAGTATGCAATTTGAGCCGTTATGTACTAGTCTTTTTTGCTTTGAATGATTGTTGCTGTAATAGCCCTGAATACTGACCATTCCTCCTGGGACATCCTGTGTAGACGGCAGAAAGCACATGGCGTGGAGGCTACAAGGCGTCAGTGCTGCCCCTTACCAGAAAGGACGTGCCAGGCCACCGCTGGTGAATGCTGGAAGGAGCAATATGTAGCAAAGAGATCTTTACCGCTAAAATACGTTGCCGATTGCGTAACGGGCGCCTTGATAAGGGCAAGACCTCAGACACGGCCAATCGATTCGGCTCACTTTTGGCGGGTCGCTTGTTTACAACCTATAATGAGGACTTCAATATTTTGCTTCAACATCCGATCGTTATTTTCAAAAAACAGGGAATCGAACACGCCTTCTCCGCTCCTCAGACGGATGCCCTGGTCGCTACACCAGCGGCGCTTTCGTTGACCAGCGTTTACTTTAATGATGTATAAACGGCAGTCGTGAAAGTTTATTTGCTTGAGTTCAAGGAAACTAGGCGTTTGTGGACCCTATATATGATGATGAAAAATTCTCAGTTTTAAGTCATCTGTCTGTCCCGTCAGCTACGAATCTATAACACGTCATTAAATTTAGGGCTTGTTTTCTCAAAAACAAAAGGGTATAAGGCCAAAATATCTTAGTCTTTCAGTTTAGGGTGTACACAAGCCAAATCGGTTCGTGTCTTAGGCATTCCCCTTGTTAGGCCTTAAAACGAATTTCCGCGTCTTGCTTTGAGGTAAATCCATCGTCTCTGTTACTGAGTGTAGCTACTAATCTTATCTCTGCTGCCTTCTTAAAGCCACTGTCCCAATACCGATACGTGCCAGCAATCACCCGTGTGTCGTATTTCATCTAGTGCCCCTCGGTTACACACTCCTCGACAACTGTGGATATGTGCAGTTGCCATGCATAATGATGATGGGTCACTCATCCATCCTGGACCGTACGAGTTGTCTGTGCGATATAAACTTTCCCACAGGAACACGTAATTTTGTACATGTCGGGAGTCCTCATACATAAATCATCTTTAGCAGAACTGAGGGGTGTTCTTTTCTTGGTAGTCGGTTATAAAAAGTCCTTATTGTAAATCTTTTAAATTTCTCCCTATTTCTGGTGGCCATGTACCCAGATAAGGAAGTAAAGCAACTGGTTTATTTTTATCTTCCTGAACCTTCAGCAATGTTGTAAAACCAAAACGTAATGATTCTGCTTATGTCAGAAACAATTCCGCTTGAACAAAGATAACATGTTTTCAGCACCTTCCAGCATTCTGTCAGCGTCAGATATAGTTTATGCTTTTTGTGACGAAGTCCTAAGGACCCCAACGCATTGATGTGGTTGATTGCTTGTAACTGGGCGGGTCTGTAGCACAACGTTTATACGTGTCGAGGTTCGGTTTTCTCTAAGCTATGGTAGATATTGTGGCGAATTTTCTGACGTACACCAATAACACGAGGGTCGTGGCACCTATGGTATATCGTGTGGACATGTGGCATCACAGTTATTGCAGAAAATACATTCGAAAAACCATGGCAAAGATTACCGATATCAACCGACGGAATGTGACAGCATGACAGGATGACTCGGTACCAGCACCTGAAACATTCAGTGTGAGACTGACAGTGCTACAAGACGGATGAAAGCAGAGTGTAACGGCGAAAATGAGTGAAAATTGCATTTATCGCTGGTAGAAATGCCGCTCAGTGTCATGCGGAACTACGAGCAGCTGTGGCTGATAGAGAATCAATAATAGAGATCATGCACATTCTATTGTCCATGTTTCACTTCCATACATGGCTACACTCCTGACAAATACTTTCCTTAAAGACTTCCTAAGCGTTAAATCTATATTGGATGTTAACAAATTTCTTATCTTCAGAAACGCTTTTGTTGCCATTTCCAGTTAGTTTTCATATGCTCTCTATTCCAGCCATCATGTTATTTTACGGTCGAAATATCAAAACTCATCTACCAGTTTTAGTGCCTCGTTTGCTAATCTAATTCCCTAAGCATCAACTGATTTCATTCGAATACATTCCATTATCCTTGTTTAGATTTTGTTGACGTTCGTCTGACACCCACCTTTCAAGACGCTTTCCACTCCGTTCATCTGCTCTTTCAAGTCCTTTGCTGTATCTGACAGAATTACCATGTCATCTACAAACGTCAAATTATTATTTCTTTTCCCCTCAACATTAATTTCTACTCCAAGTGTTTCTTTGGTTACCATTACTTCTTGCTTGACGTAGAGATTGAACAACGTCGGGAGTATCCTGCAACGCTCCTTCACTCTGTTCTCAACTCCTGCTTTCCTTCTATGCCCCTCGACTCTTACAACTGCCGTCTCTTTTCTGTACAAGTTGTAAACAGCCTTTCGTTCGAGATATTTTACCCCTGGTACCTTCAGGATTTCAAAGCGAGTATTCCAGTCAACATTATCAAAAGCTTTCTCGAAGTCTACAAATAATACAATGTAGATGTGCTTGTAACTATTTTTGTACCATCAAGAAACTGGGGGCCAGTGAGACGGTTCTCGAGTAGTCCGCACCACACGTTGACAGACCGAAGTCACTTCTCGCATCCAGCATTCATTTTAAATTCAGCACCAACGCATTTTTCGAAAATGGAAAAAAATGGGAGAATGATACGCTTTGCAATATAGAATTAGCAGACTACTTCTTTGGTACCACATTCAAGCTGCGTCGTAGTGGGGTATGGATTGTGTGTTACCTCTGCTAAAATGTTGTATTTCTCTCAGTAATTGCTGTTCTCTTTAACTGTTGTATCTTAAATTTCATATAGCAGTTTCTTGAATATTCTTTATAATATTTGAAAAAACACGTTGTGAGAGGTAGTTACGATAACTTTCAGCATGCATCCACAACGCTGCTCTAATACACTGCCGGAAAAAATTGGTACACCCTGTTAGAGGTTTCCAGTTCACTCAAGATTTATTGTTGCAAAAATGCATGTGGTGTACTTGAAATGATTGCAGTTACAGGTCAATGGCACAAGCGGTTCTGAGATACCAGGTATCGACGCATGCTCAACCAACCCTATATGTACGTGGTGTAGTCTCCACGGGCTTCAATGCAGGCGCTGACTCTGCCATACAGTCGATCTTACAGATGGGGATTCCTGTCCTGGGATATGTTATGCCACGCCTACTCGACCTGGTCACATAGTTTTGTTAGAGTAGTTGGTTGGCGAGTTGTACGAGTCACTTCTCGTCCCATCATATCTCACACATGCTCAATTGGAGACATCTCCGGAGGTCGTGCTGGCCAGGGAAGTCGCTGCTCGTCTTGCAGAGCACGTTCAGTTTCACGGGCAGTGTGTGGGCGAGCGTTATTCTGTTGGAACAAACCCTCACCTTCCTGCCGGCCGCGGTGGTCTAGCGGTTCTAGGCGCTCAGCCCGGAGCCGCGCGACTTCTACGGTCGCAGGTTCGAATCCTGCCTCGGGCATGGATGTGTGTGATGTCCTTAGGTTAGTTAGGTTTAAGTGGTTCTAAGTTCTAGGGGACTGATGACCACAGCAGTTAAGTCCCATAGTGCTCAGAGCCATTTGAACCCTCACCTTCCTGTTGCAAGCACGGCAAAAGAACGAGTCTAACAATATTCTGATCGTACCGAACGCTTTTTAGCGTCCCCTCCAGGAACACCAAAGGTGAAAGAGAGGTGTAGCCTATCGCACCTCAAACCGTAAGGGCTGGCGTGGGAGCAGTACGTCTTGGATGAATGCACTTTACAAAACACACTCAACAAGTCTACGTCGTACGCTCAAACGACCATCACCTGCGTGCAGGGAGAAACTGCTTTCATCGCTGAAGACCACGCCGTACCATTTTATCTTCCAAGTGACCCCCTGCCGGCACCAGCACAGCCGTGCACGGCAATACTGTGGCGTGAGTGGAAGATGGGCTAGAGGTGTGCGTGCCCTTAATCATACTGTTGATAACCAGTTCGGAACAATTAGTGTTGATATGTCTGGATTCACAAGCCCTCTTATCTGTGCTGTGGCAGCTGTACGATCTGCCACTGCTGCGCTTACAGTACGAAGATCCTGGCGGGCGCCTTTGCTGCGTGGACGTCCAGAACCTCGTCTAGAGGTGTGACAACGTTCACGTTACCACTGATACCAGCATCGTTGCACAGCTAATGCAGCCCTTCCAGCTTGTATGACAATTCTCCGAAAGAACCATCCTACCACTC
Organism: Schistocerca nitens; assembly: GCF_023898315.1. Lineage (NCBI taxonomy): Eukaryota > Metazoa > Arthropoda > Insecta > Orthoptera > Acrididae > Schistocerca > Schistocerca nitens. The sequence continues at coordinate 264,585,193 of NC_064616.1, forward strand.
GGAAGGCTACAATTTCACCTGTTTCAAACTCGCTCAGTTGGCTGTACGTAAGCACGAGTGAGTCTCCGTGGCATGGATGTCTGCTTGCTTCACACTTTCGCAGCGCACTGAACTGGCTGTGAGCATTCCCTATTAAAGGGTAGACACAGACTGCACCATGGCAGCTATGCCACTACGCTATCTGTTGGAGCACTACGTTGAAACCATTATCAGTACATCCAGTAGCCGGCCGCGGTGGTCTCGCGGTTCTAGGCGCGCAGTCCGGAACCGTGCGACTGCTACGTCGCAGGTTTGAATCCTGCCTCGGGCATGGATGTGTGTGATGTCCTTAGGTTAGTTAGGTTTAAGTAGTTCTAAGTTCTAGGGGACTGATGACCACAGAAGTTGAGTCCCATAGTGCTCAGAGCCAGTACATCCAGTAACCCTCAGGTGGCATATGCCGTCCTAATATCGAAGTCCACGTCGTCTTTCTAGGTGTACTACTTTTTTTCTTCCAGTGTACTTTGTCCACATTCGCCATAAACGACAACTACAGCCACTTTGTCGATAGCCCTATACTTTGTGAAAGACTGAGTAGATAGACAAGCTAGTCGTTGGTCGGTATATCAGCGGACCACACACTATGAGCTTGAAGTACACAAATATTCCCTGAGTTAAATGATGCTTACTTTTGTGGAACCTCTTCTTGGAGGGGGAGGGGGGGGTTGTTTGTGGGAAGAGACCAAACTACGAGGTCATTGGTCTCGTCGAATCAGGGAAGGACGGGGAAGGAAGTCGGCCGTGCCCTTTCAGAGGAACCATCCCGGCATTTGCCTGGAGTGATTTAGGGAAATCACGGAAAACCTAAATCAGGATGGCCGGACGCGGGATTGAACCGTCGTCCTCCCGAATGCGAGTCCAGTGTGCTAACCACTGCGCCACATCGCTCGGTGGACCGTCTTCTCCTGGTAATCAGACAGTGGTTTTAGATTTCGTATTTCCAATTAAAAATCAAAACTGGGCAATAATCCGCTGTTATAAAGGTTAAGAATTACTGGCGTACGTCAGAGATTCATCACATCGCCCCCTGTAACTAAGCGAAAGCAGCACCTTACTCGTTCTGGATACACTAGCCATCACCATTCTAGCTGCTTTAATCAGAAAGGGGTGATGGCTCTAGCTTCTCAGAAGTTCAGTTTTGTGTCTGTAGACGGAGGCTAGTGTCAATGGCGAAGTTTTATGCTACCCTTGTTTGAAGATCCGACTGAAAACCAGAAAAACATACTTTGAATTTCTACGCGGGAAAGTCCTCGCTATCACAAAATTATAAACTGTTTGTTCAGCCGACGCATCCTTTTGATTCTACGTTCCAGTATCGAGCAGAATTTACCATCCTAGTCGCCTTCGTATATATATGAGGAGGGGAATGTTTGTGATAGTCATTCGTAAATGTAACAAACTAACATTCAATAAGATCACTCACCATCGAGACGTGATACGGGAGCGATTTGCTGCTGTAACGGTAATTTTCACATCTGCTCAATAAAGCACAGTGCATATTGCATCATAAGTTAGTGGACGTACTCCGCATAACCCATACCGCCAATTAGTGCAGTAACTGTAAGAATTTCATCAACACATCCATGTGATGAAAACGGAAGGCTGTATATAAACAGAGTGACTCTATGTACCGCCCCTTTGATACACACCTCAATAAAGGCATCTGGTCACCATACGAGAGGACAACTCTTTACTAAAAGCTACCGCCAGTCATTTATTATCAAGTCTCATAAAGCAAGGAATGACGAGAGTGAGCTATACGATTCAACCACTAATTATTGTGAATACGATATTTAAATACTCAAAGAGCCTACCAGGAAAGTGTGTAATAGCAATACAAAGACATACATAAATCGAAATTCGGTTATAATGTTAATCTGTGACTGCTTAGCTGATGCAATTCGGACTAATAAAATTGAGATATTTGAAGTAAAGATGGGCACTGCATTTGACAGTATCCTACTACGTATCCCATTAAATTTAGCTGCACTCAACGCCGTTTACCTACAACGGTTCTCAATCATTTCAGGCTGATGATGTTGTTACTACTCTGTTCGAAGCTATTTATGACAGCAGCGAGAAGGGCTCAGTTGCATTACTTGGAAGTTTATAGGAAAGTAATAAACGGGACTTACAAGCAGAACACGGGAAGTGGCATAACTAGATTTCCAAGAAACTTCTCTCAGTGTGAGAGGAGTCAAAATTGGCGAACACGCGTTTCAGCTTGTCCGTAGATACTAGACCGTTTCTGAGAAAATGTTCAAAGTTTTCGAGGTAACGTTGATGCCTTTTAATATCAGCTAAACACAGCCGAAGTGGTGGCACACTGGCTAGCGTCGCGGGCTCTTGCTTTAGCGCCCCATGATCGAAACCTGTTGTTGTTTTTATTTATTTTATTTTCATTTATCTACCCATGTCCGTGAAAGGTTACTACACGAATGTTTCTTATCACGTTAGGGAACATAAGGGCGTTATATTAATCTTAAAATTACAACCGGATTTCACGATAAGTGTCGTACATCTCTTACGTACACTGAAGAGACAAAGAAACCCGTACACCTGCGTGGGATGTGTGTTCTTATAGGATAAATATCCAAGGATTTCCTCCCAATAATATCCAAACAGCAGACTCTGTACATAATTTATTAAATTGCTAATACTAAACTCTTTTAAGTAACAACAAATTCATATAACTTACATAACTTAACAAATGGTGAAGAGTGTTGTGTTGGCAGAAGAGCCAACACCGTGTTACTTGTGGAGGCCGAAATGCACGCGTTTTAGCTCACGCAGGCTGGCGTGAGGAGGGAAGGACTATACTGACGTGAGGTCTGGAAGATGACAAGGAATTAGAATTCAGAAAGCGGACGTAATTAGTTTGATACTTAACTTTAATCCGTTAATGATGAACTCGCTCTTGACGGTACATGATTCACAATATTAATTGTTCAGAATACATTCTTGAAGATACTATCATTGCTAACTGAATATGGCGCCTTGCTAGGTCGTAGCAAATGACGTAGCTGAAGGCTATGCTAAACTGTCGTCTCTGCAAATGACAGCGTATGTAGACAGTGAACCATCGCTAGCAAAGTCGGCTGTATAACTGGGGCGAGTGCTATGGAGTCTCTCTCGACTAGACCTGCCGTGTGGCGGCGCTCGGTCTGCAATCACTAATAGTGGCGACGCGCTGGTCCGACGTATACTAGCGGACCGCGGCCGATTTAAAGGCTACCACCTAGCAAGTGTGGTGTCTGGCGGTGACACCACAAAGAGAATGAGCTTTAAAAACAATAACGGCGGCTTGCCACCATAAAATCAAAGAACCTTTTACAATAGTGTTTTTAGGGATTACCCAAGAGACAAAATGTTCTGTAACACACGACAGATAATATCAACACAAGATAAAATTCAAAAATCAATTAACAATACAACATCCCGACAGCACACGATTACCACGGTTCCGTTAACTCGGGCGCTCTTAACAAGTGCCACGCGGGATTAGCCGAGCGGTCTCAGGCGCTTCAGTCGTGGACTGTGCGGATGGTCCCGGCGGAGGTTCGAGTCCTCCCTCGGGCATGGGTGTGTGTGTTTGTCCTTAGGATAATTTAGGTTAAGTAGTGTGTAAGCTTAGGGACTGATGACCTTAGCAGTTAAGTCCCATAAGATTTCACACACATTTTTGAACACTCAGCGGGATAACCAAAAGATACTCCAGTTGAGCAAATAAATTAGTACCAACAAATATCGTAACGTGCCCCACACACACACTCACACACACACACACACACACACACACACACACACACACACAGCAAAAACTTCCAACGCCGTCCCACATCAGAATGAAGTTCAGAAATCGCTGCTGGAGCTTCCTACGGAAAATCTGACAAGCCATCCGAGCCCACACACTAACCTGGCAGACGACTCGAAAATTCAGCAACTAGTTGTTTCCGGGCCAGACTATCACAAGACCCCACCGGACGTCCACATCAGACAGGCAGGCAGAACAAGTACGCTGACTCCAATTAATCATCACCGCATTGCCAGCACAGCGGCGAGTCGCCTCCGCCCCAGACCACTCTGCCCATATTGCGAAGCACAACAACCTTAGCGCTAGTCACCAGCACGTCAGGCAGAGCGAACTTCACGTTCCTTGCAATAACCGGAAACCGACTACCCTCTCGCTTTCCGCCGGCCACCGCAAACACACGCCAGCGACGTAATAGCAAATCACCACCGGAGCACCACCCGCACCAGAACAGCGAACTATAATCGATTATAGCGCGCGCTCTAAACAAGATCACAGGATAGCGGCGCGCGCCATATCACTGCCTAATATGGTGTATGGCACCAGCGAGCAAGCAGAAGTGCCGTAACATGACGTGGCGTGGAGTCGACTAATATCTGAAGTAGTGTTGCTGGGAAATGAAACCATGAATCCTGCAGGGCTGTCAATTAGTCCGTAAGAGTACGAGGAGGTGGAGATCTCTTCTGAACAGCACGTTGCAAGGCATCCCAGATATGTTCAATAATGTTCATATCTGGGAAGTTTTCTGGCTAGCGGAAGTGTTTAAACTCAGAAGAGTGTTCCTGGAACCACTCTGTAGCAAATACGGACGTGTGTTGTTTCGCATAGTCTTGCTGAAATTGCCCAAGTCCGCCGTAATGCGCAACGGATATGAATAGATGCAAGTGATCAGTCAGGTTGTTAACGTACATGTCACCTGTCAGGGTCGTATCTAGACGTATCAGTGGCCCCATATCACTCCAACGGCATACTCCCCACACCATTACAGAGCCTCCAACAGCTTGAACAGTCCCCTGCTGACATGCAGCGTCCATGGATTCATGAGGTTGTCTCCGTACCCGTATACGTCCATCCGCTCGATACAATTTGAAACGAGACTCGTCCGACCGGGCAAAATGTTTCCAGTCATCAGCAATCCAATGTCGGTGTTGACGGGCACACGCGAGGCGTAAAGCTTTGTGTCGTGTGGTCATAAAGGGTACACGAGTGGGCCTTCGGCTCCGAAAGGTCATAACGATGATGTTTCGTTGAATGTTTCGCAGGCTGACACTTGTTGATGGCCCAGCATTGAAATCTGAGCAATTTGCGGAAGGGTTGCCCTTCTGTCACGTTGAACGATTCTCTTTAGTCGTCGTTGGTCCAGTTCTTGCCGGATCTTTCGCCGACCGCAGCGTTGTCGGAGATTTGATGTTTTATCTCATTCCTGATATTCACGAAACACTCGTGAAATTGTCGTACGGGAAAATTCCCACTTCATCGCTTCCTCGGAGATGCTGTGTCCCATCGCTCTTGCACCTCCTGTAACACCATTTCCAAACTCACCTAAATATTCATAATCTGCCATTGTAGCAACAGTAACCGATCTAACATCAGCACCTCAAACTTCTTGTCTTACATAGGCGTTGCCGACCGCAGTGCCGCATTCTGCCCGCTTAAATATCGCTGTTTTGAATATGCGTGCCTATACCAGTTTATTTGGCGCTTCACTGTAAGATATGTGACTTTAATATTTACAGGAGTTCCAATCTTCTTAAATTGTCGTATTCTTATATTACACTCTTACGTCAAGTCTTATATGTTACTGTCACGTTTATTCTTCAGGAGCTGGCCGTTGTGGCCGTGCGGTTCTAGGCGCTACAGTCTGGAACCGCGTGACCGCTACGGTCACAGGTTTGAATCCTGCTTCGGGCATGGATGTGTGTGCTCTCCTTAGGTTAGTTAGGTTTAAGTAGTTCTAAATTATAGGGGACTGATGACCACAGATGTTAAGTCCCATAGTGCTCAGAGCCATTTTTTTTATTCCTCAGGAAGATTCGGTGCAATCACTTGGATGATATCGAACGTAGAAGTATTCAGAACATCGAAATTTCGAACACCACGAGCGTCGTGCGAAGGGAAGTTTGCCACGGTGATATTTCTTCATATGAATTTCACTCGAGAAAGAAACGTTGTTAACATTGCTGAAGATTTCACGCGTTGGCTGTAATACCGCGGCAAACCTCTTGTAACTTATCATTTTACCGAAAACTGGCGTTTGCAACTGACTGTAAATCAAGATACAGTACAGAAATTTCACCGGAAACGGTTTCAAATAATGTTCTTACTAATTTATTTTTTTTATTCATTCACCAGACATACTATTAGTAGACAGATAACAACAACGTTATTTCATGATGTATTGGTAAACACCTGTATAGTAATCTACGGACATGGGTAGATAAAGGAAAAGAAAAGTAAAAATAATAATAATCCGATTTAGAACACGGGGACCAAAAGTTCAAAGTAATGACGCCAGCCACTGCGCTACCACTTCGGCTTAACTACTCTCTCGTTAAAAGACTCATAAAGTATCTCGAAACATTTAGCCGTCGTTTCCTCAAAGACATTGAGTATCTACGGAAAAGCTGAGACACATTTTCGCTTATTTTGAGCTCTCTTCCACCGAGTGAAGTTTCTGGGAAAACCAGTTTATGGCACTTACGTGTTATACTCGTTCGATCCTCAATGTGTCCAGCGAAGGATTCCCTGATTTCAAAATTACATATATCGGAAACTAAGATCGATAGACGAGTGACACAACCTTTGTGTTTAATGTGGAAGCTATAAGAATTTTGTGTTTAAGTTATACAGAAGTTTGAAAACAGTTTGAAAAACGTCGCTAATAGATGGCTATGTGATCGCAATACTTACGGCCTGCAAATAGTACGACGCAGCTCAGAGTATCAATTTAGTTGTTGAAACGGGAAAGGAGAGAGGTCAGCATACCGAAGGAAGAGGTTGAAATGTTGCACTTCATTGAGAAACATTTTTATGTTGCTGGGAAGCACTGGTTAGAACACAGTCTTACGTCAACAGAGAGCTTTTCTCAAACAAGATTTAATGTTCCAGAACGACGCGATGTGAAAAGCATTCGCAACATCTTCGCCATATTCCAACGGACAGGCAGCGTGGATGATGATATAGAGAGGAATGTTGACATCAGGCTAACAGTAGTCACTCCTGAAAAGTCGCAACTATTTCTGAAACTAATCAACAAAATCGAGGGAAATCCGCTAGAAGATTTTCAACAGAGACTGGTTTGAACCGTTCCAGCACGTAGAAAATACTGAGAAAGATGTTACATGTTTCTATTCAAAATTCAAAGCCACAGGACATACCTCTACTAGCCCCGTGACAGTGGGCCGACTTCGCGAACCGGATTCTTACAGTGATTGATAATAAACAATTCAGTGTTGGCTGCATGTGGTTCTAAGGTGAAGCACATCATTACCTGAAAGGAATCGTGAACAAACAAAACTATTTTGTAATTCCAAATATCCCCGTTTATGTGAAGCGAAACCACTATTTTCTCCCAAAAATATTGGTGGACTACGATGTGCAGCGGAGGCATTAATGATCCTTTTCTCATGCAAGAAACGATCACTGGTGGACGTTACGTTGCAGTTCTGGATCAGACTGTCGGCACACAGCTGGCTACGAGGTACCGAGGTGTTTCGTGCAAGACGAGGCGAGGCCACACCTCACCAGTCCGGTGTTTTCTTTCTTGCTGAATAATTCTGGAACAGAGTCATTGCGTTGGATTATTGAAGGTTTACTGGTGCAGGGATGGACTGCGCTCCATATTCCTCCGATCGGACTCCTTGGAACCACTCTTTCTGGGGCACATTGGTAGACACTCTCCATCGGAACCATCCAACCACGCTGGACCTTTTTGAATCAGCGATCTGTGTGGCATCTGAAACCGTTTGTATTAATTCACTTCAGAATTTGGTGGCAAAATTTCATTGTTCTTTTCTGCCACCTCCGTACTGCGATTGGTGAACATTCCCAAAAGACTGTAATGTGACTGCAAAGACTGCTTGAAGAGGACGAGTTTAATTATGCATACGTATGCTGTACGGGCTGCACAGCATAAAGCGCCATCTGTTAGCAGATTTTCGAACTATTTCGAAACTTCTGTACAAATTCTTACAGCTTCCACAATAAACGTACCTTTTGTTTCACTCGTCTATCAATTTTAGGTTTCGAGGTATTTCATTTTAAAATCAGGGACTCCTTCGCTGGACACCGTGTACATTCTCAACGGTGAAATGCTTGACAAGTTACTAAATGTCGTAATTCATACAATTTCAGAATAGTAACTGTTAAAATACACACTTTGAAACATCCTTTTGCCTCTGGAAATATTGAAGAAAAATTTATGGGTTTCGAATGTACTGTAGATTAATCAGGAATTTGGGAGATATCTTCTACTATTATTCGGTTTTCGAATTTACTGTTCGCACATATCAGCGAATGAAAACCGCCGACGATGACTAACTATCCATGTTGCTTGATTTTTCAGTTACATCCTAGAAGAGGTCTCATCCTGTTTTACATTGCCAATAAAAATGGAGGATGATAATTTCTCTACAGTTCAGGAACGATCAGCACATGAGCAGGAAGCAGTGCAAATGGCAATGCAGTTGGAGACCCATTTCAGTGACGTTGTATTAGAAAATACCTCTGATTTGAGTTCTGTGCATGCATCTGTTGTTCAGAAAGTTTTTAATGTCACCATTTTCTGTGACATAAGATCAAATTCTCTAACTAATTATTCTCTGCGAACCTTCGCAGGAGAGCTTCTGCAAAGTTTGGAAAGTAGGGTACGAGGTACTGGTGGAAGTAAAGCTGTGAGGATGGGGCGTGAGTCGTGCTTGGGTAGATCAGTTGGTAGAGCACTTGCTCGCGAAAGGCAAGGGTCCCGAGTTCGAGTCCGGCACACAGTTTTAATCTGCCAGGAAGCTTCAGTAGCAATGGTATTTATAGTATTTCTTATTATAAAAATGTGGCTATTTCTTCAGAACACATCGCGATTTCCGAGGGTCTGGTACGTAAGAGCACAGCTTAAATTCCAGCGAGTGAAACAAAATATCAACTGATTAAATTGCTGTGAGTGAAACAAAATATTAGCTGATTTCATTAACGAAACAAAATAAATTACAGACAAGAATGTCATCAGCTATCTACATCTGTCTCATCATTCATCGTGTCGACTTCCCATCATTACATACACCAGGATGCTACGTAAAAGGTTTTTTGAGCTTTCGTGATTTTTCGTTAGGTCTGTTTGCGACTTCTGGTAGATAAATTTCTTTATTATATTTGTGTGTCTAGAAGAGCTGCATATATCTACTTAGGCTGACGATACCGCGTTCCGTCAGCTTTCTTGAATCTGCGAGATGACTACTGGGTAAATTTTCTCCCGTTGCATCGATATGTCTAAATGAGCTATATGGTTCAGCTTAGGTTTGTTAGTTTTCGTGACTTTTCACTTTATCTTGTTACAGTTTTGGTTGTGTTTTCTATACGTCACTATTACTATGATCTTAAGGTGGTTGTGTTAGATTTTAGTTTCTCCCCTCCCAAAACCCCATTTCCCGCATTTGTCCCACTAGTTTCTATAACTATTGTAGCTCGTGATTATAATTTGGCACCATGAAAATACTGATCACCATTTTGAAATCCTGTACGTATTTCATCTTTAGGTGCGGAACGACGACGTTAGTCAGAGCTGACGGATGAAATCGTATGCTAAACTTTATCCTATTTCTGTTAACCTGCTATCACACTGACTATGTCAAGTTCTTAGGGTTGTAGCAGGACGTCTTTGACATTCATTCGAAGTTTCTGTCTTGTCTATTGGGTAAATACACGAAATACTGCAGCAGTACTCTACAACATGTTTCCCTAGTGTCTTATATGCCTCTTCCTTAAGGCATGCACCACGGTTTCCCAGTTCATTTCGCTTCGTAATGTTGACCTCAGAATTTTAAACAATGTTGCGTGCTGCAGATATAAACGACTGATTTCGTTATCGGCCTAGAGCGGGTACTTTGTTTTATACATGGGTATTATTTTGCATTTATTCACACTTAGAGAGCCGCCTTTCAGTATATTAACATCGTCTAAGTCGTTCTGCGTTTCCTTAGTGTCATACAGTGATAATTCTTTCACATAGATAACAACGTCATTATATAGTAAGCAATTGGTGTTTATTATCACAATGCGTTAAATGTTTCAAAATTTATGTACCTAATTGTGTGATTTTTATTAGTGGTGGTTCTATTAGACTTCCTAGGAACATCATTTCCTCGCGCTGCTGGAAGCGCAGAAGCAAATAAGCTGTTTACATCACAAATTCGCAAAAAGACTTTTTTCTCTGTCTAGTTGATCTATTTGCAACTCAGATCTCTACATGGCACAACGAATCGCCCGATAGTTTTTATAACGCTTTAAATACCTCTCGTTCTCTACATTGATTCTTCAAAAAACTGTGTTGTCGGGGTCAGGTCCCTGTGACTTAAGGCATCACGATTATTAAATGTTGTTGTTATTTCTTTTTCACGAGTATATCAACGATTCTAAAGCTGCTTCAAGAAATTTTACTTCTGTTTCAACTGTTTCTTCCGGAAATATGTAAGTACGGCTTGAATTGTCAGCAGGACGTTATTTCATTGAACGATTTAGCAGTTGGCCGAAATATACTCCGATGTTCGTGGAGGGGAGAGAAAGAGACTTGTGTGGGAGACGGATTCTCCAGTCTCGGCCAGGGACAGTAACACCATCCCTGTCACGTAAATCCCAACTCCGCAGCTGAGCGGTCACCGTGCCTGACAGGAATTCGAATGTCGAATTCCCTTTACTGTCAGGGATTTTTCCTTACTGGGAGGTCTGGAACGGGTCGCACGCAGTCCTGAGTGTCCAGCTGAAGAGCCTTTTGAATAAAAAGTGGCGGCTCCTAGTTTCGGAAAACTGAGAACGGGCCGGGCGAACGGTGTGATGACCCGGCGCCCCTCCCTCCCGCATCTGAATGACGCCATTGGCAAGGACGGCACCACGGCCGGCGAGCATCGAGCGGTCCTCTGGGCCTGGACGTCGATTGCATTTTTTTCTTTTTTAGGGTTAACAAAAGCTCGCCAGATGTTTTAGGAATACGGAACAGAAATCTCAAGAGCTTTTCTGAGTTTTGCAGACAGTTTAAGACGTTGCTGTTGAACTTCCTTATAAGAAATATATGAAAGGGAGCACAAATATTTCTACTATATTTACTGGCATCTATTTCTAGAATACTCAAAAAAGTATTTTACGCAGAAGGGGAATAACAGGTAGAAGCAGTTCACTTAGTATATCATCATCTGGGTTCGAGAAGGATTGCGCATTTGAGAATGCCATTTATTGATTTCCTCACGAGTTTGACAATCTTTCAATGACAAACCATTGCCAGTTAGTATTTTTTCTACGATTTCAAGTTGTTTGATTGTATATATATCATAACACTGTTTAGTAAAAAGAGTAAGTTTTACGTTACTAAAGATGTTACACATAACTTATTTGAAACTTGTTTAAGAAAAGGAATGTAAAACGTGATGCTGAATAATTCAAGCAATGCAGTATGAGCAGAAAGCGTTATTTACTGAGAAAAATTCACAAATGGTGTCAGACCCCATTCAGTTTTGAGTTCATAGCTGTTCCCTGTGTTTGTAAATTGATCCACACCTGATAAATATTATGCAGAATTGATACATGTCGTACGTGACACAAGTGTCATAATTAATGCAGTTATAAGGACGCAGACAGAAGAAATTTGTTATAAAGTTATTCAGTAAACGGATAAATGTTTCTAGCACACTGACTCTCCCTTGACTTCTGGGAAGAACAGTACATCCATTTCCTGTGTAAAAAATGAGTAACAGACCCACTTAACATAACTCAAGGACAGAAGTCAGAGAATAATGTTGAATACTCAACGTTTTTAGGTGTACATAGAGACGAAATTCTGAACTGGAGAAAATATCTTATTAAGTAGTGTTAAAAGGAATATTCAGACTCTTTAAAAGTTGACGTTACTTCTATCACTTTGTGTAGTTCAGATGGTTCAAATGGTTCTGAGCACTATGAGACTTAACATCTGAGGTCATCAGTCCCCTAGAGTTTAGAACTGCTTAAACCTAACCAACCTAAGGACATCGCACATATCCATGCCCGTGGCAGGATTCGAACCTGCGACCTTAGCGGTTGCGCGGTTCCAGACTGAGGCGCATAGAACCGCTCGGCCACAGTGGCCGGCCTCTGTGTGGTCTCTGTATCATCCCTGTATCATACGTTCCCTGTAGTGGTGGTCATTAGATTCCACACGAAACTACCCTTACTAAAGATGGTCTCTTTGCTAAGTGAATAAAGCCCAAGACATAATGATATTACGTACTCTGACTGCTGTTCAGATATTACGATTCGAAACAGACGTACGTACATAATACCACGGATATTCTTTGACATCCGAAATGATTTTCTTGTTAACTGAGACAATGTCTCGTTACTGAATCTAATCTTGTGTCTCATGAGCATAATCTACGCCTAGTACAAAAGACATGTATCACAATTGTGGATTCAGTTATGGCTTTGAACAGTTGACTGATTAAATCTGGTACATGTGGACAAAGAATTGTATCAACACGGCAGAACTCTGCTGGTCTGGAATTCTCGAGACAGCCTTGCCCTATACAAAATGAAGACAAATTATTAAAGTAATATAAAATTTCTCCCTGTAGCTCGTCCGACGCGAGAAGTGGTTAGCAACGAACTAATGATTGAGCTGAAGACACAAGATGATTTCTCTTACTATTCCTGTATAGCAGTCTGAAAGTCTTTTCTTGTGATTTTCAACTACAGGATATGCACTTTTTATACTGATAATCAAACCCTCATTCCGACACTAATTGGTCAATAATTGTCTTACAAGATTATGCTCGTGAGAATGATCGTTTGTTGATGTATTTTGATTAGATATAAGTGCTGTAAATGGAAGAGTTTATTTATAATCGACGATTTGCAGTCTCTCATTCTGAAAATGGAATGACCAATACTCCAATGACTAAAAACAAATGAAAATGATTTTAAATATGTTTTTATGTCTCTTGTATCACCCGTCAAACTTTGCGTCTGTGTACTATGGACCTCTGAAGGTATCTAAAGAATAAAGGGAATAAAGTCGCCGACAAAAACACTCTCGTGCAACAGACAGCACATTCTCAACAGCCGTGAATCAAGTGTTATTTGACAAAAAGGTAAACGTTTGCTTGAAACAATGTACGTATCACATGCAGTATGTACAATATCGAATTTCCTGAAACAGTAGTTTCTGTGTTTCGTACATTCTCCACTTGATCCTCATCTAAGGGCAAATTTGGAGTTTCATTGACATTATTAAAACAGAACAAAAAGGAACAGTTTGAACATTAAATATGGGCAACAGGCGGAGATGCTAGATCGTTAGCGGTGTACATGTTGTGCACTAGTCCAGTATCAAAATCCACAATGCTCACTTTATATCTTTGCCACGAGCTGTTAAGGTCCCCTGTGTTTTAGTCATAGGAGCCCTATTACTAACTTCCGTGAAGTTTTGAACGTGGCCTTATGCTCTACTCCATTTAAATGTGTCTCTTTGTGCAAGCCTGTATAAAGCATTTGGTGAACTAGTTTGGTTGGGCTAGATGTTCTTCGGTATTGTCTATTTCACTATCTGTAGTCCGCTTGTTCAGTCACTATTGTTGTTTATTCAAATGTTTCAAATTGCTCTGAGCACTATGGGACTCAACTGCTGTGGTTATCAGTCCCCTAGAACTTAGAACTACTTAAACCTAACTAACCTAAGGACATCACACACATCCATGCCCGAGGCAGGATTCGAACTTGCGACCGTAGCAGTCCCACGGTTCCGGATTGCGCGCCTAGAACCGCGAGACCACCGCGGCCGGCTGTTGTTTATGTTCGTGGCTCTAGCATCTATTTGAATCATTTCTATACCTTTTACGCAGATTGCCTTAACGTTCGCTTACGAATGCTATTACTAAACTATCGTTACTTTACCATCATTGGTTGCACTACTACCAAAACACTAATCAAATGTGCTCTTTATGTTACCCTGGCGTAGTTCTTTGTGGTATCGTTCACTTTAGTGATACGATGCTCCCGATATGAATTGAACCACTTTCGTTTACTAATAACTTTCAGTTGTGTTGTAATGAACTGTAAACGCTCCGCTGTGTGAAATGGACACTGACAGAAGAGTGGTGGATGTTTTTCACTAAACATCACATTTTATTGCCTTTAGATCTATCTCGTTGTGACAGCCCGTTAATTCTGTACTTCCTCAACAAACGAAGATGGTCTGGAAGATGGGCTATTGTAGGGATATAACCGTATTCTATATGCCTCAGCACAGTGGCATCAGTGTCTTGTAGTTGCCATACACTGATTAGTCAGAACAGAACATTATGCCCGTCGACAAACTATCGATATAAACGCATTAGCCGATAGCAGAGTCACCAGGTGAGAACTGACCGCTAATCAGACATACGCACGGTTCATGTAACATCAGTGAACGTGCCGTCCGTGTGTAGAACGGCGAAGGCACGCGATCTATCCGAGTTTGACCGAGGGCACATTGTGAGGAACCGGAGGCTCGGCAAGAGCATTTCGGAAAGTACATGACTTGTTGGGTGTTAGAGAAGTGCTGTGGCCAGTGCCTTCAACACGTGGCGAAACCAAGGCGAAACAACGTCAGACGCCGTGTGGCTGGGCGTCCAGTCCTCATTGTAGATGTGGGACGTCGTGGACTGGTAGACTGGAAAAACAGGACAGGCGGCGAACTGTGGCGGACTTTAATGCTGCGCAGATTACAAGTGTGTCTGAACACACAGTCCACCGAACACACCTAACGATGGGCCTCCGCAGCTGATGACCTATGCTTGTGCCACAGTTAACATCACGACATCGGCAACTACGACTGAAAAGGACACGTGACCATTTGCACTGGACGTTGGCTTAATGGCAGAGCGTTGCGTGGTCGGATGAGTCTCGATACCTTCTTCATCATGCTGATGGAAGGGCACTAATCCGCTGTCTTCCAGAGGAACAGCTCCTTCACACCTCTACTTCAGGAAGGAGACAAGCCGGCGGCGGCTACATTATGCTCTGGGGAACATTCATGTGGACGTCGATGGCTCCAGTTGAGCTCGTGCAAGGCACTATGACGGCTGAGGAGTACCGTACGCTGGTTGCAGACCACGTACACCCCTTCAGGATGATAGTGTTTCCCAACGGCAGTGGCATTTTTCTACAGGATAATGCGCCATGTCACAAGGCCAGGAGTGTGGAAGAGTGGTTTGAGGAACACAGTGGCAAGTTACGATTGATGTGCTGGCCCTCCAACTCACCAGATCTGAACCCGGTTGAACACATCTGGGATGTGATTGAAAGTAGCGTCCGAGGTAGCTCATCGCCTCCTCCCGGGAATTTAAGGTAATTAGGTGACTTGTGATTGCAGATGTGGTACCAGTTCACTGTGGCGACGTACTAAGGCCTCATTGCTTCCACTCCACGACACATGACCACTGTTATCCAAGCAAAATGTGGACATGACGGCTATTAGGTAAGATGTCATAATGTTGTGGCTGATCAGTGTATGTATCGTCTGCGGAGTGCAATATTGATGGATTTCTACTGTGCATCGTTTGTGATTATGACAAGTACGTTAATTACTTGTTGAGTGATCGTCATATACTAGACTCGGCCTATCTGGTGTCCGCTGTGAACCCTCGTAATATTCCGACATCACTATCAAAAAATGGTTCAAATGGCTCTGAGCACTATGGGACTCAACATCTTAGGTCATAAGTCCCATAGAACTTAGAACTACTTAAACCTAACTAACCTAAGGACATCACACACACCCATGCCCGAGGCAGGATTCGAACCTGCGACCGTAGCAGTCCCGCGGTTCCGAACTGCAGCGCCAGAACCGCTAGACCACCGCGGCCGGTCCGACATCACTATGTTTGACTGTTCTGCTAATCCTCGGTTATTTGTTTTGATTTTGTATTCTCCCAATAAAACTCCGTACGAGCGGTTTAGCTTCCTAGGAATAGTTGGGACGTAAAGCACTCTATTATCTCTTCTTTGGTATACTACCCATTGCATATTTCACACACACTGCAGCCTGTGTTTTTTCCTATGTTCGTATTGTCTTCTCTGTTATGTTCTTCCTCACCACGTGTTGCACATACGTCACTGCCAGTCTTGTGTTATTTTTATTTGTGGCTCTGGTAAGACATTTACAGCTTCTGGCCACCACTGGGTAATCCTTAACTTTGAGTGCAGCCCCTTGGATAACAGAGTATTTCTTACGCGGAGGGTTACATCTATTACTTGGTAAACAAACGCTGCTCTGGTCGATCCAGTCTTAAATCTGGGGGTAGTACCCTGTCGAAATTTCCCTCTACTAAGAACGCCAGAAGAGGTTCAGTACGTATATTTTTTTCTAGATATTTTGGCGTTACTTATTACGATCGGTATCTTCCAAATCGGCGGCTCCCCACCGTCGGAGGTTCGAGTCCTCCCTCGGGCATGGATGTGTGTGTTGTCATTAGCGTAAGTTAGTTTAAGTTAGATTAAATAGTGTGTAAGCCTATGGACCGATGACCTCAGCAGTTTGGTCCCATAAGAACTTACCACAGGTTTCCAAAATTTTAAATCGCCGGTACTGGTTTCTTTTCTTGGACTTTTTACATTCAGTATTTTCAGTCTTACTTGCTGCTTCAGTGAGTCTTCTGCAACTAAAGCATTTCGCGAATGTTGCGTCTCTGCCAAAGTTAACTTGCTCAATTTATGCGTACATATGATCTTTCTGCCTACTGTTTGTATCCACAGCTGTAATTTTAGTATAAGGCATGACAGCCTTTATTCAGTGTAGTGGTGTCTGCCTCAAGATTGTCAAACCGTACTTTTACGTGTCGAAGGCTGACAACACCATTCCTAATCGCACTGTAGGATTCTCATGTGTGAGCTCTTAGATTTGTCCTTTGAACCTTGTCTGCTAACATCGCCACGAAATAAGTATTTTTATCTTTTGTGAACGAACGACATTGTACTCTGCAATACACTACGTGTGTTGGATTACGCTCTATGGTAAGCTACGATATCGTTCATAGAATTAATGTTGTCCGAGGCAGTCAAGTTTGGGATGGTGTTAGTGTCTTTTACGACACTGCGACAAGGAGTACCTGCACTAGTACCTAAAATACGCTCCAGGGTCATTATCTGCTTCGTATGAAATTTTCTCGCACGTCTGCTTCTACTGTAGCCAGTAATGGTAGTGTTGGACGATGTGCTCAGCTGCTCCGTGGAGCTGTGACGAGCTATATGGACATCTCTTCTGCTTCTCTCGCCAAAAACTGAGTCGCTAGTGCTGCGAGCGACCGCATCCTTGGGTGACAGACTGCGGCTGCGTCTAGAAGAGTGTGCCGGGACTTCCAGCGATGTTACCCTACCTACTTATTATGCAGAGCTGAGGGAACTCCACTAGCATTCGTCCTACATGTTGCAAACTCTGTCGCTATGCACCGCTACGAGAATTGTGCAGTGGCTTCAGGTCGCGAAGCTCGCTTGGTGCGCTCTCAGCACCGAATTTCACAGGCTGTCTCCAGACTCACAGGTGGCTCGCACACTCGCTAATTGTCTTCACTGCCAGAGCATGTCCTCTTAATGCTCGGCAATAGCAGAGTCCTGTCGAGCGATAATCTGTTAAACGTTCATAGAAAATATTCCATCATTTTCTTTCGTAGAAGTGCACTTTGTTTCCATTTAGAATATGATCAAGGTGATGAAAGCTTTGGATTCAATGAGATTGTTAGAGAATATTGGCATTCCAAAACTGAATTGCTTCCAAGAGCTGTTTAGTCTAGCTGATTGCACCTTATACTTTCTGTATTAAGATTTATCCGATCGATGCGTTTAACGTAGATACAGAGTCTCGTGTGGTTAATTTGAAGTTTTCAATGCTTTTATCACCTTCCAGTGGTTCACTAACCATCCTTGTACAAGTACTACTTCGTCAGATAGACGTGGCCCGGTGGCTCAGAGCATGCAAAGGTATATAGTTCGATCACCGGTCATTTATAGGGTATTTGTGTCACTTATCTCTCCTTTCACTTTATTAATGCCTTTTTATGTAAAAAATTTCGAAGTGAAAGGAGATTGGGTTTAACGTCCAGTCCACATCGAAGTCACTAGAGGCGGATCACAAGTTCTG
Source organism: Schistocerca nitens (assembly GCF_023898315.1). NCBI lineage: Eukaryota > Metazoa > Arthropoda > Insecta > Orthoptera > Acrididae > Schistocerca > Schistocerca nitens. The sequence goes on from NC_064616.1 coordinate 264,603,393, forward strand.
ATTGCGTCAAGGACGGGGAGGGAAATCGGCCGTACCCTTTCGAGGGAACCATCCCGGCATTTGCCTGGAGCGATTTAGAGTAATGACGGAAAGCGTTAATGGATGGCTGGACGCGGGTTTCAACCGTCATTTTCCCGAATGCGAATCCGATGTGCTAACCACTACGCCACCTCGCTCAGTCTAAAAAAACCGAAAACAATAATAATTAGAGGAACATCGTGGGTCGGTATTGATGCGGTTCCCTCTGCATAGGGCTGGGAAGGCAAGGCCCTAACCTCTACAATAGGTGTTCAGGTCAGTCTGCGGACTGATGACCACTTTATCTTAATACGACTGCGATGGAAATGGTCACAAAACCGCTCGAACCGTTCGTTTTTCTTGAAACATTGCCTTGATTTGACGTATCTGTGACTTGCCACAACCTCACAGTAAACTCGTTTATGAAACGCATGAAAAAGTGCCTACAAACCCGCAGTCATCAGCAGCGTGGAGTCCAGCGCAACACATCCTCTCCATTACTTGAGTCCGCAGCTCGTGGTCGTGCGGTAGCGTTCTCGCTTCCCGCGCCCAGGTTCCCGGGTTCTATTCCCGGCGGGGTCAGGGATTTTCTCTGCCTCGTGATGACTGGGTGTTGTGTGATGTCCTTAGGTTAGTTAGATTTAAGTAGTTCTAAGTTCTAGGGGACTGATGACCATAGATGTTAAGTCCCATAGTGCTCAGAGCCATTTTCCATTACTTGACAGTGCCAGCTGTACAGCGACACCATGACTCAGCAGTCATGATTACCGAAGATAACGTATGTCCCTCAGCCACCAGATCAGTTAGTCATGCCGTATGTTCCTTATTAGCTCATTTGTAACTTTGCCTTAACCGGAAGAGTACTCAGTTTACAGGCGAAGCAAGGATGCTGCTAGTCGCTTGCACGTTTATCGCAGGCCGCCTAGTCGGAATAGTTGCACTAATTTCGGTGAAAATTAAATACATGCATGTTATTTGAGTAGTATATTTCTACGTACACCTTGAAACCTAATGGATTATAAATGTCGGTGTTACGGTATAATTTGGCTTGAATATCAACACCACTAAACTGACAGGAAATTCATGTGTTTATAATTACTACTTCTGAAAAATTGTAGACCGTAAAAACACACTGTTACTTTTTACACCACAACACGTATATTACAAAATAGAACCAGAACGTTTCTTCTCAAGGTTTTGATGTTTTCTTTGGCGCATTTATTATCTCTCATCATCAAATGAAATCTACTGGAAGCATATAATGAAAATGAATGCTCCAAAACTACCTGTAATAAGGTAATATTTTTTTAAAAATATTTTACACGACAGGCCTGCCTCAACTTATTGCCATTATCAAACGACATGCGAAATTATCATTGGTAAGATTATGTATACGTAAATCGTAGTTGTTTTATGTTTTCATTTGTGTTGGTACTTACGATAATTTGAAGTGACGGCCATATTGGATCTACAGTAAATTTTTTCTGTCATGTCTTGGTAAATAAAATACTATTTCTATTTACGAAACGTAACAATACGATTTTGTCAGATATTTTGATATTCAAATTTAGAAAATTGTTTACTACGATGCTATATGTTTACAAGGTATGCGCAGATTACCAGAGGTGATGATACATTTCTTTCTTATTTTTCTTTAAATTTTATCTATGGTCTGTGCAAGCTTTTTCTATCACATGGCTATTTCTTTTCGTATTATATTATGTCAATCAAGTTTACGAGATAACGTGTATGTTTAAAATCTGTGTGCTCATTTAGAATTTCGTGTGGATATTTCGTTGTATGAATATAAATTTATAGTTCTTCGAGAAAGTTGATAATAACTCCTTTCGATATTTTGTGTAGTACTTCTAACACAGTTTCAGTTTCCTCTGCTATACTGTGTAGAGTTTTCAGATATACCTCGATGTGGACAGCTGAAAATGTGTGCCCCGACCGGGACTCGAACCCGGGATCTCCTGCTTACATGGCAGACTCTCTATCCATCTGAGCGAGGTATATCAACAACACCTGTCGGCAGCTGAGGTTGTCAGTTATTCATCGTTTATTCCAGGGAAAAGCTGCACGGTCATCAACAGTAACTGTTCTTTCGAGAACAAGTTACAGTCTTCGTATATATAGTTAAAGGCTACCCAGCCATTGACCTTCGTCTGTGCGAATGCGCACAGGTAGCCCAAACTCTTACGGGAATCGCCAAAGCGCGCGCGAGTAATGAGTGGTTGGGCAAATGTCTATAAGGTACAATACATATGTAGAATTGGGGACAGTTGGGAATGTGAGTCTCACGCTCTCGCTCTCGCTCTCGCTCTCGCTCTCGCTCTCGCTCTCGCTCACCACCAAGTAGTGGATGCCTGGCAAATTCCCACCCATAGATGCCTTGGAAATATTCTCACTCTATCAGATAGCTTGACTAATTAATTCATTAAATCAATACCCTTTGTGTGTGGCTAATTTTCCCTTGCATCCTATTGGTGGATAGTAAGACTTGTATCTGTGGTGGGATTCGACCTGGCAACTGCCCCATTTCCAAACCCTTCCTGGTTCTTTCTTTTTCCTTGCCTCCTGTTGGCGGATAATGACACAGCTAGGACATTTGGCAGGAGGTCCATCATGCTGGAGGTAGCTGACGATTTCCAATTTCAGTCTGGCGTATGCTATGTCCTTAAAGAATCTGCAGGTGGGTTTGATTGATGTATGTGCTCTCAGTCCCAGAACTGCAAAAAGTAAACTGACAAATCAGCATGCCCATCCCTTCATACACTGCCAGTGGAAACGCTGAGAGGTCGAAGAAAACTGCCACTATGACGACACACACAGATTTGGATGCTAGTGTATGCCAGAGTTTACCACCCCAGCCATAGAGGGCATCCAGGGAGGACTGTAGTGGTATGAATTGGGATGTTATCGATATGTCCAGAGCAAGCACTTGGCAATGATCGACACTGAATACTCAGTTTCCTGCAGAGAATACAACCAACCCACCTGATTGGGGGGAAAATCCCAATGCATTCTGAGCATTAGTTCGCTGTTTAGCTATCGAGAGAGAACTGTGAGGACCACTTCTGGGACTTATCCCTGCTGTTGCAGACAAGAACCGACCAGCTGGCTGGCAGGAACTTTTCGTTGTACCTGACTGCCCATCACAGGCTAAGCTAATCCATCACTTCTGGTCACCGGCTACCTCTGCCGTGCACCCGAAAGCCGGCAGAGTCGTCCTAAAAACCAGCCACATATTTTTCACTGTAAATACAATTAAATATTACAATTGCAGCCCCAATCTGGTGACATTTGACAATGAACGAAGTATCTGAAATAGATCCTCCTGATAGCTGTGGCTCTGGGACGAATCTCATGTTAGAATATCAATATCTATATCTCCATTTTATTAAATATAATTTCCCACATAAAATCTTCCATCCCTTATGGCTATCAATGTGTTTAAATTGCAATTTTCCACTTCAAATGCATACCTCCATTCCGACCGGACATGGCCATTAACTTTGCACATGTCGTATCACTAACGATATCCATGTTATAAACTGTACATACTTTATAAATCGAGGTATGGTATTGCTTCAAATGAAGTGGTCTTCCACACAAATACCGTGACATGGAATATAGACAGTGGTCGTGGGGGAACCACACTTCTCACAGAATTGGGAAAGTGATTCGGCTAAGGAACGCTTTATTAAGCAAACATTTGCAAATCCCTTATGCCGCTGCTAGATATTTCCTACGCTAACAAATAGTATTTGTAACAAATTCTATCTCAGAACACCGTAGACAGTGCAACAAAGGTTCTGCGATATATCCATGGGATTCTAGGTGAGGGAGGATGATGGTTGACTGAGAATCGTCACATACAGTAGATGGTGTGCAATGTGAGGAATTACTTAAAAATGCAATGCTAGATTGAAGTCATAAGAAATGTACAAAATCCTATGACCAATACTCTGGTTCTTCAGATCTATAGTGTTAAGCTTTCTGGTAGAAACGCTGTTTTCAATTTGATATCATGTCTCTCCATTCCCCACATATTTGTGTTGGATCCTGGGGAGATATCTTTTACCTATTATAGCCACTGGTGAATCACACTGGTGGTACTCTCATATTTCAAAATGAGTCACCCTTTTCAAAACATTGTGCTAAGGACCCCATACAGCAAAACTCCAGCTTGGCTTTAGACAGTCTACCTACATCTTGTAACTGTTCATCAGCCACCCTGCAGATTTGCCCATGTCATCGTCCCAATTTAAGCCAGGACTGAGCAGAAGACAGAGAGTTCTGTATCTACCACCTTCTGCATCCAATGCAGAAACTGGGTGAGCTGCACGGTGTTAGCCGAGCGGTCTAGGGCGCTGCAGTCATGGACTGTGCGGCTGGTCCCGGCGGAGGTTCGAGTCCTCCCTCGGGCATGGGTGTGTGTGTTTGTCCTTAGGATAATTTAGGTTAAGTAGTGTGTAAGCTTAGGGACTTGCGACCGAACCGCCGAATCTTTCCATCAGTAAATGGGGTATGTTCTCAACTGACTCGGTTGTTTTAACCCCCTCCACTGACTGAATGACCCGCTTCCTAATTCCGTATGTATAAAACCAATACGGACTTGTAGCTGTCACGCCTTTGCGCTTACTGCTACGTATTTTAACCGTAAATAGCTCAGTCCTAATGGTAAGAGGTAGTATTGAATTCACGTTGTTAATATTTGTATACACCACAGCTGCCACAAGCTCAGCTCACTTTTACTCCACTCCTACCCTCGCCATTGCACCACATTAACTAGGCGCTACGTGGACCTTGCTAAATTCACTTGCGTATACATTTTTGACCGTTACTCGCCAGTATTTACCTAATGATTAGTACACTCCTAACCGGACTATTTCCCAAAGAGCTGTGATGATTGAACGGGTTCGATTCACGGCCTACAGTGCCCTACAGTTCACATGGTAACACTGCCTACCTGACCCACTTCACTTGGTAGTGAGCTTATGTATCCAATCACCACTGCTAGCAGCACGACGAGAGCAGCAGACTTACCGTCGAATCCTCCTGAAAATACTTATAAATACGGTCGCCAGCTCTGAAGGAGCAAAAGAAGAAATAAATTTTTGGCTCGTTTCAAAGTGAAACGGCTTGAGTTGGTATTTAAACTTACTTCTCAATATTACTATTTCTGATCATTATAGGTGATTCTACAAAGCAAATACTCTCTCAATTTCTGTGAGTCGGCTTGGTAATTACTACCAAGACAATTTATGCAACTTGGGTTAACAAAATTCTATCCTTCAACTTATTTAATGATTTTGGATATTACTCTTTGGACAATTGATATAGAATTAGTTAAGTGACTTTACTTGAAAGGTTACTCAGAAAAATTTAAGTAACTATAAATAGGCGACTCATTCTGGTGTGACCATTGCTCTTTTCAACATTCTTATACGCTAAAGTATTCTACAACCAAAAGAATTGTAAATGAAAGAGGCGATGGTGGCCTCAGTCTGATTTCACTATACTATGTTTGAGGTTACTACACTTTACAATGAACAACATGCGTCGTAATTTTACTCATTACTATATTCTGTCCTCTGCACTTGCATAAAAGAAAACTGGTATTCTCCTTTTACATGTATACAAAGTTCGACTTAACAATTGCAAGCAGTCTTGCCTTGGGTAGACGTGTCGGTGCTGGTGGTGAGATGCATGTGGCTAACGCAGCTCTTCACGCCTCATGCCCTTAATGGCGGCTGGAACTACGAGCTGTAGCACTCGTATAAGCTACTGCACGTCCGCCATAAAATCTGGGCGCAGGACTCTTACAATCAGCCCCAGTGGCATAGAGACGGCTTCGACAACCATTCGTAGCGTTCTACTCCACAAACGGCGACGATATTCACCTCTTCGCTGTTGCACAATCGCTTTTGCGTGAGCACAGTTACGCACGTCCGATCACGTCAACACTCCCCAGGCCATTCCATTGTTCAGTCCCTGTGTCTCCAGCTACCCCTAGCTACGCTCGTATCACCAAGAGTGGGGGCGTTCCCCTACCACCTTTTTACCGAAATCATTTAGTATTTAAGAATATTTATATTTATTACCCTGGAGTTCATACCAGTCATAATGATTTACTACTAGCGATTTACAACATTAAATTATACAGTAATAACTTATAATTATCAAGAAAAAGAATACATTTGACTCCGAGAGCTTAGTGCATTGTCTGACAGGTAGCGCTAATTCCCAGTTTCGCCAATAGATGGCATCAGGGTGCACTCCCTGGCAGTCTCACACCAGCACGCCCGTTTCCGACGCGCGGGCTCCAAATTACTGTCAGCCCACCATCATTTCAGTTCCGTTACAGACTGATGACCTTAGCAGTTAAGTCCCATAAGATTTCACACACATTTGAACATTTTGAAACTGGGTGAGCTGAGTTAATGCCTCAGTACGGTGTTCTGACCACTTGGTGGATATGGGAACATATTGTCATAGCTCCACCAACAGTGTACAAAGTGTAAAGTCAGCACCAAACGAAACTTTCTCCTGCAACACATTTCGGCAGAAAAGACAGTTTGAGCAGTTGTGGTGGTGCTTCTTATTGGGAAACTTTGGAATACTCCACGTCATGCAGGAACTGGAAGAAGGATGAGGAGTTTGCTACTGCATTGTGGTGTGTTTCCAAACTACGTACAGATATTTCAGTCTGAAGGAGATCTGCATCACTTAGGATGCATTCATATCTGTCGCCCGAACATTCTCTCTCTCTCTCTCTCTCTCTCTCTGTGTCTCTCCCTCCCTCCCTCCCTCTCTCTCCTTGTTGTTTTGTACCATCCAACAGAGAAAAACAATGAACTATGAAAACTTCACTAAGTTCACCTAGTAGAGAGCTCAATAAGACATTATCGCGCCCCTCACTTCTGATATATCGAAAACCAATATCAGCTGTGCGTTGACATTCATCATATGTGGCGATCCTATAAAATATACAGGTACTGGTGTTTGATACATCGTTTATCTGCTGTAACACATCCAAGCAGGTTTATGACTACAGCTTTGTATGCAGCCATACATTTTGCTTCTCCGCCACATCTTTGATGCCTGGGTCAGGTCCTAAACTGACATTAACACATTTCGATCCATTGACTTTCACGGAATGGTGGACATCCCATGGTGTAAACTATGCTGCTCCCACAACACACAGGATGGTTGAAATAAAAGGCAGAGGCGATTTTCATTATTGACAAATATATGGAGGACATCGCAACATAGGGAAACTGGAAGAGTCTGTGGCATTGTGAAATGTTTCTAAACAGTTGCCCAAAAATGATGACCTCTACATTTAATCTCATCTTTTACAGTGACAGCGTATTACATGTCTAGGTGTACTGTTTTGAAGAGACCAAGAACATTAATTCCTCATATTGAGCCATGTATGCAATCACTATTTAAGTGCTTACCATCCTGAGACTTTTTTGCTCCCGCAAAGACACTCTCCATCTCAAACAAGTGATGTACGTCATTGTGTGGTAATCAACAGCATACCCGTGGATGAATGGGGGACAATGTACCGTAATAAGCAACACAGTTGATAGTACGATCAATTTTAGCCATTTTACCATTTTTTCCATAATTTCAATGCCGACCAATAACACAATAGCATGCTTCCATATTTCTGTATCATCACTAAACGATTCCTCCATTACTTTGTGTGTACTGAGTACTAGACTGCATATGTCGATAGGTGACTGTGCAGTACGTCCATTCATGGTTAATTCTCGAACATGTATACCAAAGTATATCAGACGGCATCCTATACCGATGTAATTATGTCACCTACATATTTCTAAACTTCTATCATGGTGCGCAATTTACGATTACAATTGCCCATCTTTCCCTATGTGGATAGGTGTCACAGAGTATTCCTGCATACATAGGTTAAGTTGGAGATCAAACGATTTCCCCACATTGTCTTTGACCATACTTCCTGGTAACATGTTCGCCGATTTGATTTGCGGCTGACCAGAAGTAGGAGGGTGCTACACAAGCTACATTCTACGTGTCCTGAAGGAGCAGAATGAGCTGAGTCTGTAGCCTGAATTCAGAAAAGACTCTACTGCACCAACCTTACTCAAGACATTCATTCAAGTGCACAAGATCTCTCCAGATGCGCGGGTGTCGAGGAGGTTAGCACCCCTTATCAGTGTATGGTAGATACAAGAGTGTTGCGGTAATATAACAGACGGTTAAAAAGAAACGTGTGGTTCATGCATGATGGAGCTACAGATGGATGGAGTTTGAAGGATTTTATGTAAATCAACAGTGCTATCTATTCTAAAGTATTGTTCTAATGTCTATGTTCAGTACCATGAAGGCATCAGCAAGAGATAAATGATCATAGAACATCAAGACATTCAATCCTAAGGCTACACAGTTCTGCACTTAACGGCACTATAACGTTAAAGCAATGCAGTTTCCGTAATCTTAGTCATTCAGTGTGTGACGCTGTTAATAATCTAATGCAGAACATGTGTGTCCAACACTGACATACACCCACCCAGCATTCACTAAAGAATTTAAGATGATAACACTATATCTTACTAGACCAAAGAGAAACATATATCCTTTAATTGTAATTACACTGATAAATATGTTGCTAGTTTCTTAGAATGACTCTTCCGGCTCTTCTGGTGTGTGGTGGAGGTAGCCCGTGACCAGAAATCACGGATTAGCTTAGCCTGTAATCGGCAGTTCGGCAAAAAGAAAACTTTCAGCTGGCTGGCTAGTTAGTTAGTTCTTGCTCACAGCAGCAGAGACAAGTCCCAGCGATGGCTCTCATGAAGCTCTCAGGATAGCTGGATAATGAATTAATACTAACTATGTGTTGGGCTGTCTCTGCAATGATATGTATTGCATGTATTCTCTGAGGAAAATTGAGCATTTCAGTATTGATCACTGAGAAGTGCTAGCTCTGGACATATTGATAACATCCAAATTCCTACCACTCCAGTCGTCCCTGGATGCTCTCTATGGCTGGGGTGGTAAACTATGGCATACATGCACATCCACAACTGCAGCCGTGTTCATGGTCGCAGTTTTCTTCGACCTGTGAGCGTTGCCACTGGCGGTGTACGAGGACAGGGGCATGCTGCCTGCGAATAATTGGGGGTGGGTAAGTGGGCTGCATGTGTGAGTGTTTTCAGTGATCGCAGGCATCTAGATGTGACAACTACTAGGATTGTGGTTTAGTGCTTCTCAAAACATTGCAGTGCTCTCTGTCTTGTAATGGTATTTGTTGTTGTTACTATCCAATCTTGCAATAGACCCTTTCCTCCTCCTCCTTCTTCGTCGTGGCATAGCTGAGAGAACAAACTTAGGAATTCCAATGTGCTTTATAAAATACACTTGTCAGACCTGCAGTGACTGGGAATTCCACAACCATGATGGTACAAATTCACACCGAAATTTGAAATTCGAACTATCATTTTAATCAGCAGTGCTTCCAATCGAGAATTGAAATCCCTGATTTGCCAGTTTACTGTTTGCAGTTGAGGTACTGAGAGCATAGACATCAATCAAAGCCATCTGCAGATTCTTTAAGGACACAGCATGCAACAGCGCTGAAATTTGAAATCCTCAGCTACCTCCAGCATGATGGACCTCCTGCCAAATGGCCCAACTGTGCCATTATCCGCCAACAAAAGGCAAGGAGGAAGCAAGAATCAGGAAGGGTTTGGAAATGGGGCAGTTGCCAGACCGAATTCCACCACAGATACAATTCGTAGTATCCACCAACAGGATGCAAAGGAAAACGGCCCCCACACAAAGCGTACTCATTTAATGAATTAATTAGTCAAGCTATCTGACAGACTGAGTGAATGTTTCCATCAATAGGTTGGAATTTACCAGGTGTTCACTACCTGGTTCAGGAGAAAGGAGTGGTTAGTGTGACACATAACAGATGCTCGCTGGGCATGAAATAGTCACCTGAGAGAGAGAGAGAGAGATAGTGAGTGAGTGAATTTTATAAATAAACATTGATTGTATACTTAGCTATGTAACTGAATTTCCTGTTGTGTGATCCATCCTCTCCTCCACAGACAGAGTCCTCTATTGCCCCTATTTCAGGGTGGGTTAGCAGAAGGTGTTTGGGGGTGAGTGGGAGGGGAGGGCTTAGGGGATTTCCCAGGAGGGAGGGACTAATTAATTTATCCATTTAATTAATTATCCAATTCACTTGATATCATGGGTGTGCTTGTATCGGTGAGGGGAGTTCCCAGGATGAGGAGGATGTAGAGGGGAGGGATGGGGAGGAGGTTCTCAGAAGACGAGATTATCCCCACAGAGTCATAAATTAACCCCCAGGGGGTCATGAACCACTTAGCATGACAGTAGGTTAGGTGGAGGAGGTCATAAATCAATCAAGTTTGCCCCTGAACGAATGCTTGTCCCTGAATGTATGTAATTGAGACAAATAAAACACCCTGATACCTGCTTCATCCTACTACTTACATTTATAGTATTTGTAGCGCTAGAGAAAGTTTTTAATGATATGTATCTGTATGGCTACTTTGCAAATGACAGTTAAGTGCCTGGCAGAGGGTTCATTGAACCACTTTCGCAATAATTCTCTGTTATTCAACTCTCGAATAGTGAGTAAAAAGAAGAAACACGAGCAATCTCTGATTTCCCATATTTTATTATGATGATCGTTTTTCCCTGTGTGGGTGGGCCTCACCACAATACTTTTACATTCAGAGGAGAAAATTGGTGACTGAAATTTCGCGTGAAGGTCCCGCCTCAGAGAGAAACGATTTTGTTTTAGTAACATCCTTCCCATAGCCTGTATCATGTCCATGGTATTCTCTCGCCTATTTGTCAATAATACAAAACGTGCTGCGTTCTTTGAGCTTTCTAGGTGGGCTCCCTTAATCCTATCTGGTAACGATCCCATACCTATCAGTAGTTCTCCGAAAGAAGACAGACAAGCGTAGTGCAGGTAGTCTCTTTAGTACATCTGTTGCAGCTTTTAAGTGTTCTGCCAATAAAACGCAGTCTCTGCTTCGCCTTCCCCACAATATCTATCATGTGTTCTTTCCAGTGTAAGTTGTTACCAATTGTAATTCCTTGGTAGCTAGTTGAATTTACGACCTTTATATTTTTATCGTGGAATCAAGTTTAACGGATTCCTTTTAGCACTCATGTGGGTGACCTCATGGTTTTCATTATTTATAGTAAGCTAGCAATTTTAGCACCATACAGACATCCTACCTAAATCGATTTGAAATTGTTTCGTAACTTCTGATGACTTTATTAGACGATCAACAACCTAAGACTGTCTACTACAAAGTTTATACAGATGAGGAACAACAGACGACCTGTAATACTACCTTGGGAAACGCGAGAAATCACTTCGGCTTTTACGCAAGGACTTTCCGTCAGTTACCACGTACTGTGACCTATGTGACAGAAAATCACGAATCTATTCGCAGACATGAGACGATATTCCTTAAGCACGCAGTTTGTCTATAAGCTGCTTGTGAGGTACGGTGTCAAAAGCCTCCTGGAAACCTAGAAATATGGAATCAATTTGAAATCACTTGCCAATAGCACTCAACACTGCGTGTGAGTGAAGAGCTAGTTTTGTTTCACAGGACCGTTTTTTTTTTTCTGAATCCGTGTTGACTATACGTCAATAACGGTTCTCTTAGTTTTAATTCATGATGTTCGAGCCGGCCGAAGTGGCCGTGCGGTTAAAGGCGCTGCAGTCTGGAATCGCAAGACCGCTACGGTCGCAGGTTCGAATCCTGCCTCGGGCATGGATGTTTGTGATGTCCGTAGGTTAGTTAGGTTTAACTAGTTCTAAGTTCTAGGGGACTAATGACCTCAGAAGTTGAGTCCCATAGTGCTCAGAGCCATTTGAACCAGCCATGATGTTCGAACACAACATATATTCCAGAATTCTGCTGCATATCGACATTAATGATATGGCACTGTAATTCAGTGGATTACTCCGTTTGCCTTTATTGAATACTGGTGTGACATGTGCGACTTTCCAGTCTTTGGGCATGGATAGTTCGTCGAGGGAGTTGTTGTATATGATTGTTAAGTACGGAACAAATGTTGACTAGAATTCGTCTTTGGAATTCTGAAGGTAGCAACGGTAAAATGCCGGAAGTGAAAGGTAACTTGCAACTTTTACGGCAACCAGTCGACAGCTACAAGAGTCGTGGGGGTTGAAAGGTAACGTTTGAGAGCCTTCGCCGGCGCCCACAGCTACTAATATCTCGGGCATAGTTTGCAAGATGCCCCCGATCTAGCTCCGCAGGACACACACCTCTGGCAGATACAGATGGCAGTATTATGGCAAGCAACATATCAGTCATTAGCGGGATTGTATCCAAAACACGCAAGTATGTTTCGAAATGTAACTCCATTTGGGAGCATGGAAGCATACAGCGCTTGCCTCCGCGAATCATGTGCCGTCTAAGCACCTATCTCGCATCACACTGCAAGGTATATATATATTTAGAACACTGTACTTCCGCTCTCCGCCAGTTCAGTCCGCTGAGTCACAGCAAGCAATTCTGAAGCAGAGTAACCACCAGTATCTACGCCATGCTGCGCTAGCACCATCCAAATCTGGAAGGTATTGCACTGCAGCCGTAACAAGCTGCCAGCCGTCACAGAGAGAACTTCGCCTCCTCCGATTAGCCTCCGGTGGACACGGTGCTTCAGGACTTGTTTCTTGTAACAAACTTAAGAGGTCAATTGTGCTCAGCAGTTGCTGTCAGTATGCTACTGAATGGGCTTTGACGTTGTCGCACTGATTAGGATCAAGTGCTAATTGAGCGTGAGGCAAAATAATCTTTATTGTTTGTCAGTCATTAATTTATTTTTTAAGTCCAGTCGGCACACTAAGTCAATGCGGACCAAGTTTGTTCGTATTTTTGCATTTTTGTATGGAATGAAAATAGATGCTTATTGATTACGATCTGGGAGAGTCTTTTATAGTGTTTGTGCCTCCACAGAGGACACATCTATTTTGCTGATGTGCTGTTTTTTTTTTTAAGCTCAGTTTTCACGTGTGTGCTACATCCCATGTAGATGGTATTTTTTTCGTGCAGCTTCCAAATGTTGACTAAACTCACCTTGACTAACGGTGATCCAGTGGAGTAATCTTACTCAAAAAGGAGATTTTACTTCAGATGCATTCCCATAAACGTGTTTTACATTGATTACTTGAACTTCGTTTTTCTTGTGCCTTCAGTGGAGCTGTCCCTATCAACGGCTGACGGTTTCAAGTATTTCATCCCGATAATGTTGGCTACGAGGGTACAAGTTTCCAAGTTTCGTTCCCCCAGTTGGCGACGAGTGTTCATGATTCCCAAGTTGTTTCCCTTTCCTCAACAACGACGGTATCGACAGACATACCGTTTACATTCTCAGTGTCATCGGTGAGCAGTAGACTTTTTCATCCTCTGAAGCCAGTTCGCCACAAAAATTTAAGTATATTAAGCAAGACTTCTCTTTCCAGGACAACAATGCAAAATCAAGATGAGTTCACGCAGCTACAGCATGACTTACAGCGACTCCAGAAGAACAAGAGATCCTCCTGCAAAGTGCGGCACTCCCAGATGTTGCCCTCCACCAGGCTTTCCAGCAACTTCGGCACAACCAGGAGTTTCTGCTGCAATCGTTGGTCCAGGTGAGGACGACTCTTCCGCTGTCGTTTCAAGAGATCGATGAGAAGATGGAGCCTTGGCCAGCCGTCATCACAAGGGTGGAGAAACACTTCATAGCCTCTGCAGTTCAAGTTGACCATGGACATTGAGCTTTCCTCTTGGCCCACTCCGGTGCTCAAGTCTGTCTAATAATTCAACGTCTTAACCCTGTTGTAAATCGTCGTATCCTACCTTACGTTTAGTTGAACTCTTAAGCTTTACTCGACAAATTTTGTGTCTATGCACACACTACACTTTCCAAGGCGTATTCCACAGCCTAATAGGACTCCGTGCCAGCCCTCAGTACTCATACGTGCAATAAAAATTCTAAGTTGTCTTCCACGACGCAACAGGACTCTCTGTTAGTCCTCAGTGTCCATACGCTCCTCTACGACACAACAAAGCTCCGTGCCGGACACGCCTTCTTCTTCAGTTCTTAGTTTTTACCGCACGTCCACTATATGTGACGTCCACTGTGACGATCTTGTCCGCCCGGTCCGTCCTTACTCGTTATAAACACACTAGAAGCCAGTAGCGCTTCCGGAGCCACAGGGCCAACATTAAGCCTCCGAGCGCAACATGTTTGCTAACATTATTGCAGGCTGCTTTCCAACAAGAGACACCCTCTTGGTACAACATATTGAAACTGGCACTAGAATGTTTTCTCGTGATACTTCCTTCAAATTACGGGTCTCCACTGTGGTGAAACTTCTGGAACTCAGTCCTTATCTGGAAGGATTCTTTCTGTAAAAGGAGGCGGGGTATCTGGACGTCGGACCGAGTGACGTAGCGCAGTGGTTAGTAGACTGGACTCGCATTCGGGAGGACGACGGCTCAAACCCGCGTCCGACCATTCTGATTTAGATTTTCCGTGTTTTTCCCTAAATCGGTTATCACAAATGCCGGGATGGTTCACTGAAAAGGGCACGGTCGATTTCCTTTCCCATCCTTCTCTAATACGAGCTTGTTCTCCGTCTCTGATGATCTAGTTGTCGACGGTACGTTAAACACTGAACCCCTCCTCCCCCTCCGAAACTGTCGGCATCGCGTGTTCTCTGACAGGAAGTAGAGAGCGTGGACCGATGATGACTCTTGGTGGCAGAGACAAAGACTTTATTTCGGTAACAATCCATTACAATTGCTGGATGGCCCTCAGGATTAATTTTTATCTCCTCGTAATACACCGACGGAGACGGCGGCTAATGGGAGGCAGCGGAACTGTGGCGCGGCGGAGTGATGCCAATCTGGCGGCAGCGAAATGACCCGCTGAGGCTTAGCGAGTGTCGGCCTTCCGCAGACGCTGGCTGTGTAGGAGCGCAACGCGGCTGTCGCGCCCTTCCCGGTCCGACGACGAGCCCTACAAGAAAGACAGACCGCGGCGCGTAAGTCACGAAGGTAGTCCTGCGCTCGCTCGCTCGCTCGCTGAAAGCAGCAGACAGACTAAGTTTCTGCACCTGTTAACTCCTAACTAGGCATGTCCGTACAAACGAAAACTGAATCTTCTACTGGAATCCGCTATTATGGAATCTTGCTGTAATTAGTCCTATAATGATGGGAAGTCCCTGGGCCTACTTATAGTTTGTTACGGCTGTACTGGCGTACAATAAAATAAAATCATGTTAAAATGATTATCAGTTGCATAAGGCACCACTTCCAGCATGTAATGAGTATTGTTAAGCAGAAGAGACTAAATGCTATAAACAAGCCGTTAAACCATTTATATCTTCAATTAAATTTTGCTGTAGTATTGTTAATCAGTAAGACTTCATAATAGCAGATTCCAGTGGAAGATGCAGTTCTCGTTAGTACTTACACGCCCATCTGCGAGTTAACAGGCTTAGAAACGCATTTTGTCTGCTGAGCGAGCGAGCGAGTTCAGGACTACCTTCATGAAGTATGCGCCGCGGTCTGTCTTTCTCGTGGGCCTCGTCAACACCGACTCAAAGGAAGGCCTCGGCGCTTGATCCTGGCGTCACGTCAGCTAGGCACGGCGAACGCCAAGTCTGTTGCGTGCAGAAACGCCTGGGCGTGCTTATCACTATAAATCTCTTATTTTTGGACAAACTTTTTGGTATTGTTGTGGATTCTGCAGTTTTACATAGATGAAAGATTTTCTTACTATCGTAAAGCTACAAATGAAGATCATAGTTCTGTATTACTGAATCCTGTCGAAACAAACGTAGATCAATATGAGAAGATGCTTTGCCCCATTGAAAGCTTCGAAAATTTTACATTCAAGAAACTATATTTACTTTATCCATTTTGTTATCGAAACTTACCCCAACCCCCTTACAATGAACTCGTTTCTTTTATGTACTTATTTATTTTCGTTTGACATCGTCACTGGAAATGTGAACTAATTTACATGTGTAAATGTCCAACTGTTGCCAGTCGTTAGATTACAGTCGTTTTCAACGAAAGGAATTCTAAACAGGAAACAAAATAGCTTCATACTTCTAAAATACTGCTGAGCTTAAACATTTTTAAACATGCAGATTAGAAAAGATAAATATTCCCCTCTTGTAACTGAAAGGAGAAACTTTATAAGATAAAAAAATTTCATTTGATAAAAAAGTATCTCTTTTGCCTCTTCTACTGTCCCCCACCCCCCTCCCCCAACGTGTACAATCGTAAGATATATCATTAACATTCAGTGCTCCTCACCCTCCAGTCAACCAAATTACCAAAAGAAGAGCACCAATATGTTCACAGTTTCTTGTAACAGCAACCCTGTACAAACGTAACTTCATCAAATTTGCAAATAAGGTAAAGAAGCACGAATTCTGTTGCTGCTGGACCATGAAGTTGTTTTTGTATGTCAATCCTTAAAACAGGTGGAAATTTAAGTTCAGGAGTACACTATTTGTTAAGAAGTGTAATGAATTGCACAATTAATTGATTGCAGAAATCTCTCAGAACGATGTGTGTTGGTCAACTACCGCCAGTAGTTTCACATTTTCCTGTGTCAGAGAGGGAGACACCACCATTATGAGGATGCCTGCAACAGACCTGGCGTTCGCCGTGCCTAGCTAACGTGACGTCACGAACAAGCGCCGAGGCCTTCCTTTGAGTCGGTGTTGGCCTCTTCCGGTGAGGCGTGGCGTCATCGCTGCGAGGAAGTCTGCATTCCGCCCCTTAGACCATCTCCTCGACGAAGGCTGTATGGCGGGCGTGCTGGGCGGTGTCCGCAGCTCGACATTCGGTCACGGTGTCCGCTGTGGCGGTGGCGCCGAGTGGCACAGGCGGTGCGTCAATCGTCTGCTCAGCTACCTCCGACGATGACGGACTGGCCTGTGATCGTTACGTATACTTCTCCCCCACCGATATCTGCTGTTTTCCTCCGGTGTAGGACCATGGAAAGCTCCAGTGGCCCCGGCTGATGTAATCGGGTCACAGTTACCGCACGCTGTGTCGTCACTTCAGTGTGGAGCGCCGTCGATAGTCTTGCAACCAACCCGTTGTCGTCTTCATTTCGCCATCCTGTTGTCTTACTTGGGCCGTCAGCGATCCACTTACAACACATCCTCGTCCTCCTAAGCAGCTAATAGAAGTCACAGAACTTCTCTGACCTTTTTCATGCTTTTAACCAGTTTAATAATTTTCCCTCTTCATTTCATCCACAGACTAATTCTTTTCTATTTTGTTTCATTTACCAGATGCACGTGCATGAACCGTGTCTGCACCCACTCTGGTCGTGGGTGGCATTTCTCCACTACACGCTGACGCTCCTGCCAATGTTTCTGCTTCTGTGTTCCACATTCGCGTACTGGTGTTCCAATTCCGCTGCTACTTTCTGCAATGCACTGCCTCTGGGATGGAACATTCTTTGAGATATGAGGGTTGGAACTTAACCGAGCGGTCTAGGGTGCTGCAGTATGGACTGCGCGGCTGGTCCCGGCGGAGGTTAGAGTCCTCCCTCGGGGATGGATGTGTGTGTGTGTGTGTGTGTGTGTGTGTGTGTGTGTGTGTGTGTGTGTGTTTGTGTGTGTGTGTGTTTGTCCTTATGATAATTTAGGTTAAGTAGTGCGTACGCTTAGGGACTGATGAACTTACCAGTTAAGTCCCATAAGATTTCACACACATTTGAACATTTTTTGCCGGCCGGGGTGGCCGTGCGGTTCTAGGCGCTACAGTCTGGAACCGCAAGACCGCTACGGTCGCAGGTTCGAATCCACCCTCGGGCATGGATGTCCTTACGTTAGTTAGGTTTAAGTAGTTCTAAGTTCTAGGGGACTGATGACCATAGATGTTAAGTCCCATAGTGCTCAGAGCCATGTGAACCATTTTGAACATTTTTTGGTTGGAACTTAAATAGTGGCAACTATTTATTCACAACCGATACAAAAGAGTTACATGTTTGTACCTGTTACTGTTCTTCAAAGTAGTCACCAGCGTTGTGTAGAACTCGTTGCCAGCGATGTGGAAGGCGTAGTATAACGTTAGCAGAGCCTGTTCTGTTGTTGGTAAAAATGGAGCCATCTACTCCCTGTCGAATCTCTGGAATAGTTCTGAAGCGAATGCCACTAAGTGAGTCCCTCATCTTCGGAATCAAATGCACAGTATTACCGTTCGTTTTTGGAGCATCACATGCGACCAGTTTTGCGAAAGAAGCGGCGACACTTTCTGCGCAACTCACCCATCATTTTGCACGACAATGCGCGGGCGTATACAGTGCAAGCTGTGGCTGCTCTGTTCGGTCGATGGGACTGGGAAGTACTGTACCATCCACCATACTCCGCGGACTTCGTGGCATTCGCTTCAGAACTGTTCCAGAGATTCGACAGGCATTAGACCGCCCCATTCGCCCCATCAACAGAACAGGCTCTACTAACGGTATACTACGCCTTCCAGATCGCTGGCAACGAGTTCTACACAACGCTGGTGTCTACTTTCAAGAACAGTAACAGGTGCATACGTGTAACTCTTTTGTACCGGTTTTGAATAAATAGTTGCAACTATTTAAGTTCCAACCCTCGTAAGTACTCCGCTCTGGCAGCATTGCAGGACCATGGATTGTTTCTTGCTCCGCCACGTGCCCTCAGAAGAGGGTCCAATGGCATTGTGTCTCTGAATTATCTTCAGGGATGGTCGCCCTTCAATGGAGATCCCTGTGAAGGCTCCATGTCTGGCTTCCGGCGACGTATCCCGAAGAAACAGGAGCTAGCTCTCTGAGCCAGGTGCCAACAATAGTTGCGGTTGATCAATCGGAAAATTGCTAGGGAACTATCACCATCTTCGACACCATATGCCACCCAACAATCACAGCTGTGTGGAGCCTTCAGCACCATCACCAAACTTCGCCAAGACTAGGCCTCTGCATTGGGGAAATCGGTGAATTTTTGTATTGGGCACTGTAATTTTTTGTATAATTACTTTTTCCTTCCAAAGTCACATGTACTTCAGGGACACTCGTCTTATTGCAGTATACGCAGACACCGGCTTACACTGAATGGTGCCGACACCATGCGATTCCATTACTTCTGCAAGGTTCAGCCCATCCATCTGTATTCTGCACCCTGAGCCAGATCTGTTTGGTCCACATGACACGATTCCTCAACTGTATGGCGACACAGTCCACCACAGGGTCGTCTTGTCTCCATCAGGTTGGCCATAGCTGCTTCTTGTGGCAAACTACGTGGATCTCCGGTCGGACTGCCCTGGCTCAATGGTATCCACTTCTTCAAAACCTACATGCAGAAAGAGAGTCCACTCAGCATCACGGACCCATCATTGATGGTGATAAGCCTGTCCAAGGCAAAAACGCTGTCATCGTTTATCCCAGAAGCACTCCAGATGGTTCCCATCTGAGCCAGCTCGTTTTATGAGGTACACCCAGACGGTCCATACCAGTGCCTTGAAGGTATTTTCATCCCTCAGGTGTGCATTTCCAGGGACAGGAACTCAGTCTCCAAATCCACCTACAACCATCTACAGTGACAACAACTCCTAGGCCTTTCATCCATTAGGATGCGCTGTCAACGCCAGGAACAAAGTCTTCGAAATGGCCTCACCATATTTGCTCTAGAGGATGGGGTATGGGGGATGGGGAGAGGAAATATGTATTAAGGCCCATGCCAGCGACCACAGCTACAAGCATCTCAGGCATGGACTGCAAAGTCGCCTGGCTCTGCCTCTGCAGTAGACACTCCCTTGGAAAACTGAAATGGCAACAGTGCAGCAGGGACAGCGTGTCAGCCACAAAAAGCTCGATTTTGTACGTAGCACGTCGGTTTGTTTTGAAGTGTAACTCCACCTGGCACCACGGACACATGCATCACTCGCTTCGCCAATAGAGAGGACAGCCTCGAGACCAATGGCGCATGCATCCTGGGCTACAGCACCACGATCAGAAGCACTATTTTTCCTCTGTGACTCACATGCTATCGAAGCAAAGAGCAGATATCACTTCGCTGGTGTGTAGTTAGGACAGTGCACAGCTGTTCTGCACCATTTGAGTTGAGTCCACTGAACCACTGCAAGCAAATAACACCACACTGTTCTGGCAACAGCCCGAGCTGGAGAATAAAGCTTCAGAGCCACACAGGACAGGCGGCCGTGCCCCCAGGGAACTTCAGCTCGTCTGACTTGGCATCCCTTCTTCTTTTTGTGTGGAACTGTCAAGTGGGCTCAGTAATTGTCCCCACTGTACTACCAAATGGACGTTGCCTTTGTCGCACTTCCTGGATAGGGGCCAGTGTAAATGAATCTTAACGTTTATTATCCCTATCATAAACTAGTTCAGCAGTTCCTGTCCTCATGACTTCTTCTATGGAACTAATAACCTTTCAAGTGCTCTCATGGACACAGACTGAATAATCATTATTGTTTATCAGTCATTAATTTGTGGCCAAGTTCAGTGAGCACATTAAGTCAGTAATAAAAAATCTCGTTTGTATTTTTGCATTTTTGTGTGGAATGAAAGTAAATGCTAATTGACTGCAACGTGAAGAACTCAGCTATACAGGGCGTGCTACCATGTAAGACACATCAAAAGGAATGCAGTGAATGAGAATGGAGTGAGACAGTGTAGTAGCCTATCCACGATGTAATTCAGTCTGTACAGTGAGCAAGCAGTAAATGAAATCAAAGAAAATTTTCGAGAAGACATTAAAGTTGATGGGGAATAAACAAAAATTTTGGGGGCTTCCCAATGACACTGTAATTCTGCCAGAGACAGCAATGGGCTTCGAAGGATAGTTGAACGGAATGGACAGTGTCTTGATAGGAGGGTATTAAATGAACATCAACAATTGCAAAACTACGATAGTAGGCCGTATTTGAATTTAATCAGGCGATGCTGAGGGAATTAGATTAGGAAATCAGGCACTAGAAATAGTTAGAGTTTTGCTATTTGGGCAGCAAACTAAGTGATGATGGCCGAAGTAGAGAGTGTGTAAAATGTAGACTGGCAATGAGGAGAAAACCGTTTATGAAGAAGAGAAATTTGTTAACGTCGAAAATAAATTTAAGGGTTAGGTATTCTTTTCTGAATGTATTTGTCTGGAATGTAGGTTAGAGTGGAAATAAAACGTGATTGGTAAACAGTTCAGACAAGAAAAGAATGGTAGCTTTTGAAATGTGGTGCTACAGAGAATGCTGAAGACGAGATGGATAGTTGGCGTAGCTAATGAGGAAGTACTGAATAACATTGGGAAAAAATAAATTTGTGGCACAATTTGACTAAAAGACGGGATCAGCTGATACCACACATTCTGAGATATCAGGGGTTCACCAGTGATGGAGGGGTGTGTAGAGGTACAATTGTAGTGGGAGGGCAAGAGATGAATGCAGGAAACAGATTCGGAAGGATGTAGGTTGCAGTAGTTACTTGGAGATGTGCAGGCTTGCACAGGATACAGTAACATAGAAAGCTGTATCAAAACCAGTTCAAAAAATGGTTCAAATGGCTCTGAGCACTATGGGACTCAACTGCTGTGGTCATAAGTCCCCTAGAACTTAGAACTACTTAAACCTAACTAACCTAAGGACAGCACACAACACCCAGCCATCACGAGGCAGAGAAAATCCCTGACCCCGCCGGGAATCGAACCCGGGAACCCGGGCGTGGGAAGCGAGAACGCTACCGCACGACCACGAGATGCGGGCCATCAAAACCAGTCTTTGCACTGAAGATACCAACAACAAAGTGCGAAATTGGTCCGCAGTGCCCTAGAATAGTGAATAGCCCCCTTCCCTCTTTGGTGTGTGCTCCTACTAGATTTGTAATCAGTTTTTACTTTCCTAGGTGGGCTGTCTCTACTTCTCCTAAAGAAACAAAGTTAATCTTTGTTCTTTAACATACGAGCTCGAGCTAATAGCTTCTGATCAATGAAAGCTTCAAGGAAACATCAATGCCTGGTTTGGGGGGGGGGGGGGGGCTGAAAAAGAAAGGACTGGAGGTAAATAAAAAAAGAAAATTATTTGTCATTAGGAAACACGTGGAGCAGTTGCAAGAAATCTCAAAAGGAAAATGAAAGGAAAGTCGGAAATGAAAATAAAGATCAGATCAGAATTACTTTAGCTCCGACCTGGAAAGGTAAAAAGGATGATTTGTTCAGGAAAATATATTTTTTGTTGCATCATATAAGATGTAAATCCGTAGAAGGCGATTTTGGCTGTCTTTCCATTCAATTTCTGGAATATTTTTTGCGAAAAGTTTCAGCACCAACAAGGGTTTTATCACTGTCCTCATCTTTTCAAAAACTTTTGAATGCCTTTAAAAAGTGTATTTCTTCCGACTTAAGACAACAATACTTCCTAAATATTCGATGTTGTTATACACTGACCTGACAAAAATCACTTCCCAATGTCGTGACGGACCTCGTTTTGTCCGGCGTATTGCAGCTACTCGACGTGGCCTGGACTTGCCAGGTTGTTGGAAGCCGACTGCAAAAGTATTGATCCATGCAGCCTATGTAGCCGCCCATAATGGCTGAAGTGTTGCCGGTGCAGGATTTTGAGCACGAACTGACCTCTCTCCCTTATGTTCCATATATGTTTTATGAAATTCACGTCGGGCGATTTGGGTGGACAAATCATGCGCTCGAATTCTCCACGATGTTCTCCACGATGTTCTTTAAACGAGCTGAGAACAATTGTGGCCCGGTGACATGGCACATTGTCATCCATAAAAATTCTGTCGTTATTTGACAGCAAATGGTCTCCAACTAGCAGAACATAATAATTTCCAGTCAATGATCGGTTCAGTTGGACCATAGGACGCAGTCAATTCTATGTAAACAGAGGCCACACTACTATGGAGCCACCACCAGCTTCCACAGTGCCCTGTTGACAGCTTGGGTCCATGGCTTCGTCGGGTCTGCGTCACACTTGAATCCTACCATCAGCTCTTACCAGTTGAAATCGGGACTCATTTGACGAGGCTAGTCAGGATAGCCACGAGCCCAGGAAAGTCACCGTGCTGTCAGCAAAGACACTCGCGTCGGTCGTCGCTGTCATAGTCATTAACGCCAAATTTTGCCGCACTTTTGAAATGGATACATTCGTCGTACGTCCCACATTGATGTCTGTGGTTGTTTCACGCAGTATTGCTTATCTGTTAGCACTGACAACTATACACGAGCACCGCTGCTCTCGGTGGTTAAGTGAAGGCCATCGCCGCTGCCTTGTACGTGGTGAGAGGTAATTACTGAAATTTGGTATTCGCGGCTTACTCTTGGCACAGTGGATCTCGGAATAGTGAATTCCCTTACGATTCCCGAAATGGAATGAACCATGCGTCTAGCTCCAGCTGCCATTACCGTCGTGCGGCCGTAATTACGTCACATACCTTTTCACTTGAATCACCTGAGCATAAATGACAGCTCCGCCAGTTCACTGCCCTTTTATACCTTGTATACGCGATACCACCGCCATCTGTATGTCTGCATATCGCTATACCATGACTTTTTCAAAAATAGTTCAAATGGATCTGAGCACTATGGGACGTAACATCTGAGGTCATCAGTCCCCTAGAACTTAGAACTACTTAAACCTAACTTACCTAAGGACATCACACCCATCCATGCCCGAGGCAGGATTCGAACCTGCGACCATGAGTTTTGTCACCTCACTATACACTAGTCGCCTCATTGTAAGAGATAAGTGGATTAAACATGCAAAAGGAGTTACGTATCCTTGTGCGTACTAACGTAAGTCGATAACGTGTACCGATATCATGCACGATTCAAGAAATAAAAGGAGTGAAACGCCTCTATATTGAACACGTGGAGGTAGGATGGTTATTAAAAGTCTACTCCTGATACAGCGTGATAACGTACAACAGGAAATGTTTAGCCTTCATAAAAATCGAGTATGAGCGCAAGTTGTAGCTTAATATCTTGCAAGAAACTAACGGTAGTACCATATACCGATAGCTTTCGTCCTATATTCTACTATTCCTTAAAACCACGATGATTGCACCCTCTTCCGTTCACCTCGGACATCCCGACGTTCCAAGGACATACGTCAGACAGTAGCTAGAAGGGGAACTGTTCCTGTTGTGTATCGTGAAAATGAACAAAGGCAGCAACAGTGTGACAGCGAGCAGAAAGCCAGAGGGAGGTCCCCGGCGCTGCGTCAATCGCGGCTGGCTGCGGGCTGCGGTTGCGCCCTACCGCATAATGCGCACGGCTCCATCCACAGCGCGCGCGCTAATTTTCCTTCCTCCTTCCATC
Organism: Schistocerca nitens; assembly: GCF_023898315.1. Classification (NCBI taxonomy): domain Eukaryota; kingdom Metazoa; phylum Arthropoda; class Insecta; order Orthoptera; family Acrididae; genus Schistocerca; species Schistocerca nitens. The sequence goes on from NC_064616.1 coordinate 264,627,820, forward strand.
ACCTTCCTCCGCTAAATCACGAGTGTTGATGTTCGCGCATTTCCTTGATTGCTCGTCTCTGATGTCTTCTCAGACTTTAAAAGACAAGTCAGCTTAAGACGAATAAATGAAGCCTGGAGACACAAAACCTCACAAATAATCATTTTGGGCAAAAGTAGTTACGACCTCCTTCCAACACTTTCTAGCGTCCTACGCAAATAAAGTGCAACAGAATACAATTTCAGTTGAAAACAGTGTAATCGAACGAATAAAACGTTAGTATCTTTGAAATAGCACGAGATCAGGACGTGCCTTTACTATACGTAAGGGAGGGCGTCTACTCGTGGTCACCAATTTCGTCCAAATTTATGGTATATGCAGGGCTTGGCCAAAATGAAAGTGACAGAAACGGGAGGTCCAGGCTACAAAATGTTTAGAAAATGTAACATTTTTGGCGCGGACCGTGCTAGTTAAAACACGTTTACTTTACTGTCATTTTACGGGCGACGGTTGACGACTGGAAAGAGTGCAGAACGGTAAGCCGAGAGTCGTTGGGTTGAATCGCTATGCGGAAGTTTTTTCCATTTTCAGTTTTCTTGGCAGGCCGATGTGGCCGAGCGGTTTGTAGGCGCTTCAGCCTGGAACCGCGCGACCGCTACGGTCGCAGGTTCGAATCCTGCCTCGGGAATGGATGTGTGTAATGTCCTTAGGTTAGTTAGGTTTAAGTATTTCTAAGTTCTAGGGGACTGATGACCTTAGAAATTAAGTCTCATAGTACTCAGAGCCATTTGAACCATTTTTTTCAGCTTTTACGTTATACCGCAAATAAACTTACATGAATCTGTATATGTTCTGTTTATTAATATTTTCATAAAATGTGTGAAAAGGAAAGGCAAAGAATAATTCGGGATTGCAAAGAAATTTCCACTATGGCTTACACGAGAACTTCGTGAATGAAATCAGATGGTTTTATTACGATGACGAAAAAAGAAATCGGAACGCGGAGAAGGAGTTGTGTTACATAAACGAAAGTTGGTTGGCCTGTTTGTACATCTGAAAGATGCTGTCTATTCAACTTTCGCATAAGAGTGGCGCTATTAGCGCCACTATGAGGATGCATTGCAGGTTTGCAAATACGCGCTTAAACGTCGTGAGCGTTAGTTACTCGTGAAATTGGACGTGATGGGTTGATGTTAGTCAAGAATGCCTTTAAGGCAAGAAAGATACCATTAATAACACCTCTCTGATTTTGAACGAGATACTGTAATCGGGTCATGGATGTGCCCTCTGTGATATTGCATAAAGACACGGCAGGAATATAGCCGCTGTACATGACCGTTGGCAGAGGTAGTTACGAGAATGTACGGCCTCAAGATGACCAGAGTCTGTCCAGCCACGTGGCACTACCAAGAGGGAAGACCATAGAGTTCGGCGTATGGCTCTGACGCATCCTTATGCATCTGCTGCAGCAATTTGAGCAGCAGTTGGCAGCACAGTGACACAATGAACTATTACAAATCGGTTACTTCAAGGACAGCTACGAGCCAGACGCCCTGTAGCGTGCACTCTGCTGACACCAAACAATCGCCATTTGTGACTTCAGTGGTGGCAAGCGAGAGCTCATTGGAGGTCAGGCTGGAGGTCTGTTGTGCTTTCTGATGAAACTGGTTCTGCCTCGGTGCCAGGCATGGTCGTGTGTTTGTTAGGAGGAGGCCAGCTGAGGGCGTGCAATCAACCTGTTTGCGTGCTAGACACACTGGACCCAAAGTTGAATTTATGGTCTGGGGTGTGATTTCGTATGTCAACCTGTTGTGCTGCCATTCATGTACAGCATTCCATGGCGTGTTTTCCAGCAGGGTAACACTCGCCCACACACCGCCGTTGTAGCCCAACATGCTGTACAGGGTACCGACATGTTGCCTTGGGCTGCTCGATCACTACATCTGTTTTCAATCGAGCGGGTACGGGATATCATCGGACAAGAAGTCCAGCGTCATCCACAGCCGGCCGGAGTGGCCGTGAGGTTCTAGGCGCTACAGTCTGGAGCCGCGTGACCCCTACGGTCGCAGGTTCGAATCCTGCCTCGGGCATGGATGTGTGTGATGTCCTTAGGTTAGGTTTAAGTAGCTCTAAGTTCTAGGGGACTGATGACCACAGCAGTTAAGTCCCATAGTGCTCAGAGCCATTTGAACAGCGTCATCCACAAACAGCAGTAACCGACCCATTATAGACCGTCCAAGTCGAACAGGCACGGAACTCCACCCCACAAACTGACATCCGACACCTATGAAACAGAATGCACACCCGATTGCATACTTACATGTAACGTTCTGGTGGTTATTCTGATGATTAATGTGCCAGCATTTCACATTTGCATTGGCTTGATACGGTTTGGTTTTGTGGCGCGCTCAACTGCGCGGTCATCAGCGCCCGTACAAAGTCCCAATTTTTACGCAGTCCATTTTCTTTTCCCAATTCAATCTAGTCACTCTCACAAATTATGATGATGAAATGATGAGGAAAACACAAACACCCAGTCCCAGGCAGATAAAATCCCCAACCAAGCCGGGAATCGAACCCGGTATCCGTGGAAGCAACGCTAGCCCCTATACCACGAGCTGCAAACTTGCATTGGCTTATCTCGCTCTTACACTAACCTGTGATTTTGTAGTGCCAATCACTTAAATATGTTACCTAGACAAATGTATTAAAGAAGTGACACAATTTCAGAGACTTTACTGGTCTTACACAGATACGATATTATGTATGTAGACTGAAGCGGCGAGTGAAAATTTGTACGAAGTCCAGGACGCTAACTTGTGTCTTCTGGTTACCAAGCAGGTGCTCTAGCCACTAAGCCACCTTGACACAGTCGTTCACCCAACTGCACGGATTACTCTCACATACCTCTCCCCTCGATCCAAATTCCCCCTTACTCACGAACAGAACTGCTGAGGCTCTCCATGTTCTGGAACAGCACCTCAGCATCTTTGAAATTGTGTCATTTCATTTATATAAATACCTGGTTTCAGGCTGTATCCCCCATTTACGTTCCATGCTGAGGTGCTATTTCAGAACATAGAGAGCCTTGACAATTCTGTTCATGTGTAAGGGGCAATTTAAAGTAGATTGGGTCGGATGTGAGAATCTGGATCTAGGAGGGAGGCATTCGAGGGTCATCCGTGCAGCTTTATGAATTACTGTGCCAAACTGCCTTGTAAGCAGAAAACTCGGGTACGATTACAGTGGTACAAATTTTCACTCGTCGTTTTAGTCTATATAATAAAGTCTACATTAATTACTTTCTAGCATTGTAATTTTTTTTTCCGTTGGCGTGTTTTACAGTTTATGATTCACACGTGTTGGGGTGATGTTCACCGGGACGTCATTTCTTTTTCTCTCTCAGTGAGATAAGAGCAGTTTTGAAGCTCTTTGAAGATATACTTTCCATGACATGAAAAATAGAAATCGCAATGTTGCTATAGGAGTGCTATTGATCAGTAATCACGTTAATACTGTACGATGGGAACCCTTCATCATCTTGAAAAGTCTTGAAGTATAATGATGGATTTCTTTGTCCTCTCCTCGACTCAGTTAACAGAACAGCTTTTTTCTACTTCAAGTAGGACTTTATTACATCAGTCAATAATTTTTTGTGCAAGGCTGTTGTAAGTTTCCCAGACTTTGATGAAGTAATGGCGACATTCCTATATTATACTTATCGATCGTTGTTTAATCCTCGGCCCAAAATTTTCAAATGATTTTTTTTCCAGAAAGTATTAATAAATGCAATTTATTGAGCATTATTTCGGTTCGCCTGCATTATGATTAATGTAAAAATTGAAATTAGAAACGCATTCCACATAGCGACTTGACTCCACGAGCGTTATTCCATTACCATTTAGTACTCTATGCTTTGTTTCAAACGCTGTCTGGAAGTTACGTTAACACAGACGGTCTACTATGTTAGCGACCCCCGTAAAAAATGCTATTTTTTTTAAACACTTGGCCATCTAGATCTCCCACATCTGCCATTTTCTTTATTGGCCATGCCCTGCATATACTATAAATTTGTAGGAAATCGGTGATAAGAAGGTGCGGCCCCTTAGTCGAGGGTTTGAAACATGAGTGGGCGGCTACTAGCGCAAAAGTTTTGAGAATCGGCAGCGAAATATCTATTTATAGGAAGTAGGAAAGAAGAGTAGCTCCCACGAGGAAATTTAATATGAATACTTCGCTCATTACTGCAAAAATGTATTGAATTATCCAAACGTACATTCGAGAGTATAGCTGTTCTCTACCGGCGATTAATTGAAAGTGCAGATGCAGAGAGAGAAGAATAGTGTCAAGAGAGTCAAACTTCAAACAGAGTTTAGGGTCTACCAATGGTGAGCTGGAAAGTTTCATAATTAATTAATAAGAGAGTAATGTATCACTGCCAGAAGATGGTACTCAGATGATACTAGTAAATGTGCATTTTCGATAACACGCAAAACATTTTATTCCCTTACATTCCAATAACTGAAAGTTTTATTGCTGTTAGTTATGGTTGTGTTTTGTGAGTATCTGACTACCATGCCTTCTTATTGCTCTGTACTGGACCTTGAGGTAAGAAGACACAGATGCAGCAGTCTCATTAGCCGCAGTCTTCGTTTGCAGTCATATCAGTCGTAACTTCACAGAAGTCTGCACTACACCGAGGAAAATCCATAAGACTGAGAAGTTATTCTGTTCGATGGCAAAGAGCACTGGCTTTGAATCAATACATCATGTGTAACCAATACGTGAAAAATCATATCTTCTACGGGATAAGGATTTCGGCTAATTTGGATAAGGGGTAACATTATACTTCTAAGAACACTTTGTTCTCTTTATAAATCAAGACATAATTCAGCATTACAACACATATCCCAGTACATTGAAGGACCCTCAGATAAGTGTCACTGGGCCACATGAGAAGAAGGAAAAATGAACCTTAGCACCATAAGTGAATACACAGATGGCATTTTACTGCATCGTAGACAGTGAAGAATAGGCCACGTGATGCCTGTCATAGTAAAGTAACACTTAAAATACCGTAGGCGATAGAAACACGTAGACAGCATGCTAACTCAGTATAAGAAGGGGTTTCAAGATAATCAAAAAATAATAGTGAGCTTTGGAACACATATAGATATTAAACTTTAGTATGCAGGCCATACTTTAAACAGAGGGTGTGTCCATCGATTCATCCGACTTCACATGCTATATCTTCTGCATAAATTAAGACAGACATTTGTGGTGAAATTTAACTTCGTATGGAACTACCCAGTGTATATACTCTAAGACACAAGAAGAGACACATCACGAAGGAATTACGCGAATGGGACGGAAATCTGTAGATGTGATGTGCATGTACAGAGAAACAAATGATTACGTTTTCGGAAAAATTGGATGATTTATTCAAGAGAAAGACCTTCACAAATTGAGCAAGCCAGTAACGCGTTGGTCTATCTCTGGCCCTTATGGAAGCAGCTACTCGGATTGGCAGTGATTGACAAAATACGTATACGTCCTCCTGAGGGATTTCGTGCCAAATTCTGAGCAGATGGTGGGTTACACCGTCAAAATCCTCATACGGTTGGAGGGCCCTGCTCATAATGCTCCATAAGTTCCCAATTGGGAGAGAGATTGCGACATTACTGGCAAGGGTAGTGTTCGGAAACCACGAAGATTAGCAGTAGAAACACTCTCCATATGCGGATGGGCATTATCTTGCTGACATGGAAGCTCAGGGTGGCTTGCAATGAAGGGTAAGGAAATGAGGCGTAGAACGCCATCTACGTACCACTGCGCTGTAAGGATGCTACGGATGAATATCAGAGGGATCCTGCTATGAAAAGAAATGGCACCCCAGATCATCACTCCTGGTTTGCGGACAGTGCGGCGGGTGACATTCAGGTTGGTATCCCACCGCTGTCGGGGCGTCTCCAGAGATGGGAATCCGTTGAAACTCTCTTAATCTGCTCTTTCACTTAGAACTTGATAGCAGCTATTACTTTAACTAACTACGCTGTATCAATATATCTGCTACACTTGACACAAATCAGCTGCACATTTTTCAAGATAAGATTCAGACCTTTTATTTAATGTCTTTACTGTCATGAAGCAATGTTTTGATATAGAGGACGTTCTGAAATTCATGTTACAAACTTCTAGGACTTGTGGAGGTGAGAGTACTTAACATTCCGAACAGGAACTCATGTCCGGAAACGTACCATATCCATGCTATACCCGTGTGAAAACATGTTCTCTAGCTAGGTATCCAACAGAGTAGTCATGATGGTTGGGCCGATGGGAGGGGGGGGGGGCGGTGGGACAGTTACTTCGTATCGGCTGATGTCATTTGACGTCCATCATATCTCTCTGACCTGGTTTCCACCTCATTCATTTGTCTGAGTGTTTTTGAGGAACATGGTTGAGTGCCGCACGGGATTAGCCGAGCGGTCTTAGGCGCTGCAGTCATGGACTGTGCGGCTGATCCCGGCGGAGGTTCGAGTCCTCCCTCGGGCATGGGTGTGTGTGTTTGTCCTTATGATGATTTAGGTTAAGTTGTGTGTAAGTTTAGGGAGTGATGACCTTAGCAGTTAAGTCCCATAAGATTTCACACACATTTGACATTTTTGGCATGGTTGAGTATACGTTTGGAGAGTAGACTGACATGCTATCCCTGAATGGCGAAGCTCATGGTAATGCAAGAGCTGCTCTTCGCCTTTATCAAGATCGTTCTCCACAACATCCGACTCCATTGCATACCCATTTCGCCGCACTTAGACAACGCCTTCGATAAAGGGTGCATTCACTGTCAGCAGGCGTAGCTGTCGTGCTCCAAGGAGACGCCACAAACGTGAATTAGAAGAGGTTGTACTGAATCACGGCGAAGAGAACCCGTCAACGAGTACGCGAGCAATTTCTTTGGCTATTAGTAAGTAGAACTATAAAACAAGTGATGTACTGGGGCTGCGGTGGCCGAGCGGTTCTAGGCGCTTCAGTCCGGAACCGCGCGACTGCTACGGTCGCAGGTTTGAATCCTGCCTCGGGTTGGATGTGTGTGATGTCCTTAGGTTAGTTAGGTTTAAGTAGTTCTAAGTTCAAGGGGACTGATGACCTCAGACGTTAAGTGCCATAGTGCTCAGAGCCATTTGAACCATTTGATGTACTGGGTCACGCCTAATCAATTACTTGTAAAACTAGGCGCCTTAACAACATGTTTTCAATGGTCGTACACGGAAACGGTACGTTTCCGGACATAGGTTCCAATTCAGATTATTATCTACTCACTCCCAGTGGCGGAATTAAAAATTTTGGGCCCGTAGGTACGCTATATTATATGCATCCCCCCTCCAAAAAAAACATGTTTTAAATAATAACTATTACCCGATCACTTCACAATTGTCGTTTTGTGTGGGAGCGCTGTGAGCTGTTTCCGTACTCCGCTATTCGTTGTTCTGAAGGACGTGTCAACGGTCTAGTCACGCTCTAACAAGATGTAATATGGTTCCTGAATTGTACTTGGTGTATGGCAACGGATAAAAGAGACTTAAAACTGCATTGTGTTAAAACATTCTTCTGTCGAAAGACGACAGAAACGAACACAAGAAAAATAACTTTTCTTTTGTGACCTAAAAATTCAGCAGAGCGTGTAGGAAACAGCGGATTTTTGTTATACATTCACTTTTAATGTGTTCTTTTACACGAAACCGTTGAAAATTAAAATAAAGATTGTGGTACGATCTAAAAATTCAAGCGAAAGTGCCATACATTAAAAATTAATACGTACTTTTACAGAGATACGTTCAAAGTTACAATTAAACTGTCGTTTTACGATCTAATAACTTGAATGTGTAGCAGAAAAAAAAAACACGTTCGGTATTAATACGTGAATCTATAGGAAAGCGTAAGAAAAGAAAATGAAATAAAGATTTCAGTGCACGAACTAATAACTAAATACAGACGAACGAACACAGAACTGGATTTGCTATTACATAATTTTACAGACTAATATGGAAATGTTTTTTATAATCTAATACTTAGCATTAGGGTCTATGTAGCTAGATGCTGTATAATAAGTGCACACAATACCTTTAATCCACGTAAGGGCTGAACAGTTCTGTATTGCTGCTACTGCTCTCAACATAGCTCTTTCTAATGGTAAAACGCCGGCCGCGGTGGTCTAGCGGTTCTGGCGCTGCAGTCCGGAACTGCGGGACTGCTACGGTCGCAGGTTCGAATCCTGCCTCGGGCATGGGTGTGTGTGATGTCCTTAGGTTAGTTAGGTTTAAGTAGTTCTAAGTTCTAGGGGACTTATGACCTAAGATGTTGAGTCCCATAGTGCTCAGAGCCATTTGAACCATTTTTCTAATGGTAAAGCCTTTACGTATTTATCGACGGAACTGAACTACGTTATTTATTAACGCCTTTTTATCTGAGCGTACTCTCCGATAACATTTCCGCGATGACTATACATTTCAGAAGACGACAAGAATACGCATCAGTTGTAATATACTATAGTGTCAGAATGACTTGACTGTACACGGCCGAGCGGCCTGAATCATTCGGGTATTGTTTAGTATTGTCGGCCGCCTTTGGTCACGTCTGCACGTAAACGAGGTTTAGTTCAGTGTTCTGCCATTGGCAATTGTAAAAGAAGCAGGTAACAAGTAGTTTGTAAAAGCAATGGCTGTGCTCTAAGTTGTAATAAAATTCACATTATAATCTTAATTTTTTTAAACTAATATGAATAAGTAAACAAACTCATCAGTCAGCAATGTTTGCGTCTGGCTTTGACGGCAGAAAACTCGTTGATCATATCTTCATAGTTCAGACGGTTATCAGTTATGAGGTCGGCTTCGATGTGAAGAATGGACGAGGCGTTCAATCTCTCCTCAGTCAACGTAGAACGTAGATACGATTTCAGTCATTTAAGAGCCGAAACCGAGCGTTCTGCTGAACAATTTGTAAGTGTCATACATAGAAATACTCTAATAGCAATGTCAACATTCCGAAATACGGACTGTAACCTCTCTTTTCGCAAAAATTTACCCATTTCGACTGGTGTATCACTAATCTCAGAAGATTTCAAAAGTTGCGCAAAATGTACACAATCACTAGAGAAGGAAGGCTCTAAATCTGTGTCATATAAACCTTAGAGTTTTGCTGCACGTTCAGCAACATCATCAGGTGAACTGTTATTAAGGTTACCTGAAAACTGTGAAGGAGTCCAACAGTGTTCTATAGCTTTCCTTCCTCCTCACTAATTCAGCATACGAATTTTCGAGTACTGATAGAAATGTCTCGACTCTAAATTTTTCCCTTCCCGTCAGAAAAATTTCTGCACAGTCCGCTTCTTCGTCATCATGAAGCTTGCGTTTTTGCGATCTTTTACAGGTGCATTCATAATCTGTATCAGTCATAATCTCCATGGATTTATTTTTATAATAGTCGAACATGTCACGAATAGATGCAATAAATCCTACAAGTGATTCATAGATTTCATGCACTATTTTAGTATCAATAGTTACACTTTGCAGTTTCGGATTTACACAATTAAATCTCTGGAGTATGTTCTTCCAAACTGTCATCATGAATACTGTTTCTAGTCTTCTGAGTTGATTAGAAAAAGCTGAAGCCTATTTTGCAAAAGTGGGTTTCAAACGTATTATTGGCCATATGTGTGAGGGGATTGATAACGCCCTCCCAGTTTTCATATAGGCTTACATACGCTTCCTCTCTTGCTGACCAACGCGTTTGTGATAATCTTTTTACCGTTTTGCTTCCTGGTTTTATGAAAGAAGTTTATCCCAGCGCTCCGTAGAAGCAGAGAAAAAATTACACTCCTGGAAATTGAAATAAGAACACCGTGAATTCATTGTCCCAGGAAGGGGAAACTTTATTGACACATTCATGGGGTCAGATACATCACATGGTCACACTGACAGAACCATAGACACAGGCAACAGAGCATGCACAATGTCGGCACTAGTACAGTGTATATCCACCTTTCGCAGCAATGCAGGCTGCTATTCTCCCATGGAGACGATCGTAGAGATGCTGGATGTAGTCCTGTGGAACGGCTTGCCATGCCATTTCCACCTGGCGCCTCAGTTGGACCAGCGTTCGTGCTGGACGTGCAGACCGCGTGAGACGACGCTTCATCCAGTCCCAAACATGCTCAATGGGGGACAGATCCGGAGATCTTGCTGGCCAGGGTAGTTGACTTACACCTTCTAGAGCACGTTGGGTGGCACGGGATACATGCGGACGTGCATTGGGGGACAGATCCGGAGATCTTGCTGGCCAGGGTAGTTGACTTACACCTTCTAGAGCACGTTGGGTGGCACGGGATACATGCGGACGTGCATTGTCCTGTTGGAACAGCAAGTTCCCTTGCCGGTCTAGGAATGGTAGAACGATGGGTTCGATGACGGTTTGGATGTACCGTGCACTATTCAGTGTCCCCTCGACGATCACCAGTGGCGTACGGCCAGTGTAGGAGATCGCTCCCCACAACATGATGCCAGGTGTTGGCCCTGTGTGCCTCGATCGTATGCAGTCCTGATTGTGGCGCTCACCTGCACGGCGCCAAACACGCATACGACCATCATTGTACCAAGGCAGAAGCGACTCTCATCGCTGAAGACGACACGTCTCCATTCGTGCCTCCATTCACGCCTGTCGCGACACCACTGGAGGCGGGCTGCACGATGTTGGGGCGTGAGCGGAAGACGGCCTAACGGTGTGCGGGACCGTAGCCCAGCTTCATGGAGACGGTTGCGAATGGTCCTCGCCGATACCCCAGGAGCAACAGTGTCCGTAATTTGCTGGGAAGTGGCGGTGCGGTCCCCTACGGCACTGCGTAGGATCCTACGGTCTTGGCGTGCATCCGTGCGTCGCTGCGGTCCGGTCCCAGGTCGACGGGCACGTGCACCTTCCGCCGACCACTGGCGACAACATCGATGTACTGTGGAGACCTCACGCCCCTCGTGTTGAGCAATTCGGCGGTACGTCCACCCGGCCTCCCGCATGCCCACTATACGCCCTCGCTCAAAGTCCGTCAACTGCACATACGGTTCACGTCCACGCTGTCGCGGCATGCTACCAGTGTTAAAGACTGCGATGGAGCTCCGTATGCCACGGCAAACTGGCTGACACTGACGGCGGCGGTGCACAAATGCTGCGCAGCTAGCGCCATTCGACGGCCAACACCGCGGTTCCTGGTGTGTCCGCTGTGCCGTGCGTGTGATCATTGCTTGTACAGCCCTCTCGCAGTGTCCGGAGCAAGTATGGTGGGTCTGACACACCGGTGTCAATGTGTTCTTTTTTCCATTTCCAGGAGTGTATAAAGGTTTTGCACTAAATTGAAAAATGAAAATGCTTCCCGACAACAGCTTGCACCACTAGTGCCGACTGAATTCAAAGAATGTGCTGCACAAGGCACATAATGCGCTTTCGGATTTCGTTCCTCAATGCGTGCCAGGTTCCTGACATATTGCTCGCGTTGTAATATGACTGGTCTCTACAGTCGGTAATACCAATGGAATTTGTAGGCAGGACTTTTAGTACGGTCTCAGCTAAATTTTCAGACTTGTGTCCCGGGTTTGGTAATAACAGAAGGAAACGTTCTCGTTCACATATCCTAATATGAAAGATAATTGATCAATATGTGAAATGTCCACAGTATAATGTACTATTATAGAAAAATATTTGGCCCGTTTTATTTCACTTATGATAATTCTTTCTATTCGTTCAGAAAGAAGCTCTGTTATTTCATCACAGATCGCTGAAGACAACTTGTATGTCCCTGTACTGGATTTCCATATCGTTCAATGTGCTCTGCGAGAAAAGGATCAGACTCTGCTATAAGTTCAAGAGACATCGTAAATTGACCATTATGTAATGAATGGAATCTTTCAACTTATCCACGTAGGGGAAGTCCACGACATTTTAGCTTCTTCACGACTGTAAACACCTTTTTCAACACACTATTATTAGAGTGATAACTCAGAATTTTTGTGTTCAAGTGAATTCTCATGATGAGATAAAATATTAGAAATATTTTTCCAATCTGCAGCTCCATTAGTAGCAGTCACGACCTTACCTCCTAACAACCTACATGGTGGACAAAAAGCAGCACCAGTGCTACAGGAGTATATTAGAAAATCACGCAAAGTTGATTCACCATTTAAAAGTTTACGGTAAATACATATTTGTTCAAATGTTTGGTTTTATCGCCTATTGATCTTCATGCATTAGAAAAATCACCCTTACAATTTTGATTAATGCCACGTTCTATGAGAATGTCGGTTGTCGATTCATTGACACACCATTCTGCAGGATCATCACTGACGAGGTTATTTCTTTTCGTAATGTCCGACTTGACACTTAGTTTTTCGTGAAACTCGAAATCAGGAACAATTTGCTTTTCTTCATTTTTAACTTTTGTTTCGTCTGTATTTATTTCTTTTACAACAGCTGCAGTGCCAGAAATATCATCCGTACTACTTGAACTCGACGTCGAACCAGCAACATTTTTTGAGAAAAATTTATCTACTTTGCCAAGCGTTTTTAGAACATTGGCTTCTCGTTCTCGCCTTTCCTCCGATAATCTGCGAAATGCCGCCACATTTAATTTTGCACGTTTGCTTTTTTCACTGTGATTCATATTAAGGCACTTACAAAATTATCAACCAACAGTCAAAGCAAAAGAAAAAAATTGTGAAAGGAGAGAAAGAAAGACTGTCTCCAGTTCCACTCGTACTACACCGCACATGAGTACAAAGCTTTTTACTTTACACACGGCGCACGAGCACAAAGATTTTTCCTTTAAACACGGAGCGATGAACTGACCAACTCGGATTACTCGACGTTACTATGCTGTGAAAGAACGACAATGCAGAATAATTTAATTTCGTTGTCGCCTGCTTCTCTGTTGTCAGTTGTAATGGTACTTTAATCACGTAACCATTACGGCACCTATTCTCAACCTCTCGATACCAGTAATATTCTACTGTGTTTCTGTAAAGTAGTTGACATATTTCTGAGACAACATTTAGATTTGATTTCATTAATGTAGCGGTACTTTGATACATCGATATGTTTGTATTACAATGATAATATTCTTATGTGTATTCTTTCTTTTGTCACTATGATCTTTGACGTACTTGTAACTCTGATTTTTGGGCGCGTAGGCGATTGTTACTAGTTAGAGAGTCGGACCTTGAAAAAGTCAAGTCTTGGACGTCATGTTGGAAAGATGCATATTGTAGTTAGCTTATAAAATGTGAGGAAGATTTTTTCAAGTATGTTATGTATTGTGAAGTGATGTTTTGTGTGTTACGTGATATTGCAACAAAAGCAATAAAAAGGAAGTGTAACTTAAATTCGGAGTGCTGATTACTTTTTTACATCACCATTGTGCTAACTTTCAAAGGCTTAATCTTCAAGAATGGTTTGTGAAACACATCTATAAAACTTTTGAATATAGCAGAATAAAACCTAGGCCTCTTTGCATCCGAGCTTGGAATCACCACCACCTAGATTTTCCACGATTGAGCCATGATTTTACAACGAGACCAGCGTGGGAAACACGAAAAGATGAGTGTCTAGTATATTCATTATTACATGAAATGACTTTATTAACTGTGCTCTAATGACACCTGCCACATAATATCTTTGTTGTTGCCCGAAAATGCAGTATTTAGCAGCGTGAGTAACACCACAATCATTATTAAATTTTGACCTTTGTTGTGGTAGGGTTGTTAGACAGTGAACAGTAGAAGCACACGTGCCGGCTGGAATTCATCTCGTAAAGAAAACGGGACAGTCCCTTTTTCTGGATTCTGTTTCCCGCATTGCCGGAATATCAGCTGGGACGCAAATATGTTCTGAATATTCTTGACACTGTCTTTCTAATTTAAGAAGCAAATAATTTTTGCAATTTCCTGCAGTGAGGTGTGCTGGATCGACTCTTATCCCACATATTCTTATAACACGTTAGCGGTTTCTGTGGGCAGAGAAGAGAGACTACAAATTTTAAGTAATCTTGTTGGAAATTGATATGGTGTGTTGCCATTTGTGTGAACCATGCTGTAATGTCTACACGCAAATGCACCTCTTGTTCAACACAAAATAAAAATAAACTTTCCTCGAAGAAGAAATGCTTAATTAAGAAGTTTAATGTAAAATTTGTAATATAAAATTTACAATGCCTTGTACTATTCAGTTGCACAAAGTGGTAACTTTGATATCGTGCATGCTACAGCACAATAAATGAAACAAACGAAAGTTGGTTTCTTCTTCTTTTTCGCCAAAAAACCTAACCAAGTAAATGAATAAATAAAATTTTTGAACTGTTGGGAAGTATATTTCACACATAATTAGATATTCTGCTTATGTTCTGTACGTATAAACAAGTGTTTAAAAATGTAAGACTATGAAACGTCCCCTTAGAAAAATTAAAGAATTACTGTGCTGGTAAGCCCCTACGTTATTTGATTTTCAAACAGCTGAGCAGGACTGAACGTACTCAGACATTTCGCTCTTTACCTATTCTGATCAACACTAAAATGACACACAATATTTTTAGCGCAACGCAATCTGACTTTCAATAATCCCTACAAAAGAATAGCCTTGACTAACATTAACCTATACGTTTCACAAATCACTTACCTCACAAAAATCTTCGTTACTCGAACTACTGCAACACAGCGAGCGCCACTACTGCCAGCTAAATAAAAGATTCAAACTACTGAAGGCACAAACTACTGATAGGCATAGTTAGCAAATGAAAGATTTTGATAGAGAACAAACGATGTATTTACCTTAATAGTGTTCAAAAAAATGGTTCAAATGGCTCTGAGCACTATGGGACTCAACTGCTGAGGTCATAAGTCCCCTAGAACTTAGAACTACTTAAACCTAACTAACCTAAGGACAACACACACATCCATGCCCGAGGCAGGATTCGAACCTGCGACCGTAGCGGTCGCGCGGTTCCAGACTGTAGCGCCAGAACCGCTCGGCCACCAGCGGCCGGCAATAGTGTTCAAAAGTCATAATATATATATATATATATATATATATATATATATATATATATATATATATATATATATATATATATATATATATATAGCAGTTCATGACATCCATTCTTACAAATGTACTGTTTCTGATGGACACACGTCCAGATCATCCGCTCTCAAAAATCCGCCATCTCACTTCCCCACATCCACCACTGCTGACGGCTTACCTCCAACTGCGAAACGCTACGCGCTGTTAACATCCAGGTGCCCAACATTACAATGGCAGACAACAATTCAAACTAGCCACAGACTGCACACAGCACAGCCAGCGATTTTCATACAGAGGACGACGTGGCGTTACCAATAAGAAAACCTAAACAGCCTACTTACAAGACATTCCCAGTATCAGCATGTTTTGTTAAACGGATGTCACTAAATGAAAGTACAGATATTGAAGACCACAGATCTTTCACATTAATTACAGTAATGGAGGGTTGACTACATACTTCCCCGTAGTTTCTACAAGATATTAAAGTAGATTCATGTTTTACATACTGAGGCTAACACAAATAACAGTATTTAAGAAACTGGGGATTAGTTTATCACAGATTCTCAGGGGTCCCGGTGTTTTCACGGGGAAAATATGTCAGGATTAAGTAGAAGCCGACAACATCCTCAGAATAATAACGTCTCAAACATTGTATTCTAGATTGCAGTCAAGACAGCTTACTTCAAAATACACACATCGAAAAAAGTTCTGCGTCGCCTCGGTTCCGAGAGTTCTGGAACCTGTACAGAAAATTGGAATAGACATCAACGTCAACATCATTTCCGCCCTTTTTATTGCTCATGGAAACCACACACTGCATGCTGTACCACCATACAGCGGGACCTTCAGAGGTGGTGGTCCAGATTGCTCTACACACCGGTACATCCAATACCCAGTAGCATGGCCTCTTGGATTGATACATGCCTGTATTCGTCGTGGCATACTGTCCAGAAGTTCATCAAGGGATTGTTGGTCCAGGCTGTCCCACTCCTCAACGGAGATTCGGCGTAGATCCCTCAGAGTGGTTGGTGGGTCACGTCGTCCATAAACAGCCCTTTTCGATCCATCCCAGGCATGTTCGATAGGGTTCATGTCTGGCGAACATGCTGGCCACTCTAGTCGAGCGATGTCGTTATCCTGAAGGAAGTCATTCACAAGATGTGCACGATGGGAGCGCGAATTTTCGTCCATGAAGATGAATGCCTCGCCAATATGCTGCCGATATAGTTGCACTATCGGTCGAAAGATGGCATTCACGTATCGTACAGCCGTTAGGGTGCCTGCGGTGACCACCAGCGGCGTACGTCGACCCCCCTCATAATGCCGCCCCTATACATCAGGGAACCTCCACTTTGCTGCACTAGCAGGATAGTGTGTCTAAGGCGTTCAGCCTGACCGGGTTGCCTCCAAACATTTCTCCGACAGTTGTCTGGTTGAAGGCATATGCGATACTCATCGGTGAAGAGAAGGCGATGTAAATCCTGAGCGGTGAATTCGGCATGTTGCTGGGCCCATCTCCACCGTGCTGCATGGTATTTAGGTTGCAAAGGTGGACCTCGCCGTGGTCGTCGGGAGTGAAGTTGCGCCCAGTTTGAGGCGTAACACGACGCCCTGTGGCTGCACGAAAAGCATTATTCAACATGGCGCCCTGAGGGAGACATGTCATCGACAGTTCCTGTCTCTCTCTCTATTTCCTCCATGTCCGAACAACATCGCTTTGATTCACTCCGAGACGCCTGAACACTTTCCTTGTTGAGAGCCTTTCCTGGCACAAAGTAAGAATTCGGAAGCGATCGAATCGCGGTATTGACCGTGTACAGACAACACGAGCCGTTTGACCTCCTTCCTGATGGAATGACGGGGACTGATCGGCTGTCGGACCCCTCTGTGTAATAGGCGCTGCTCATGAATGGTTGTATATATCTTTGGGCGGGTTTAGTGACATCGCTGAACAGTCAAAGGGACTGTGTCTGTGATACAATATCCACAGTCAACGTCTATCTTCAGGAGTTCTGGGAACCGGGGTGAGCAAAACTTTTTTGATGTGTGTATTTTGAACAATCATGAAAATGATACCAGACAGAAACCCAATGTTAAATTTCCATTCAGTCACCAAGTAAACTATGTATATTTCCAAGCTTGTATTGTCGGATTTCGTTTTAAGGCGTATTTAAACTAGCAATTTGTTTAACAATTTCTGTCGTTTGTGAGCGCAGTTATTTTAAAACGTAAAAGATTAAAATGAACCTGCCGGAGTGGCCGAGCGGTTCTAGGCGCTACAGTCTGGAACCGCGCGACCGCTGCGGTCGCTGTTCGAATCCTGCCTCGGGTATGGATGTATGTTATGTCCTTAGGTTAGGTGGGTTTAAGTAGTTCTAAGTTCTAGGGGACTGATGACCTCAGAAGTGAAGTCCCATAGTGCTCAGAGCCATTTGAACCATTTTTTTTTATTAAAATTAGTACAAAGCAAAAATTGCTGCCCCCCCCCCCCCTTGAGGTGCCGCCCCTAGACGCGCGCTTAGTGGGCCTTATATGTAAATCCAAAACTGCTCACTCCCCTCTACAAGTCCTAGAAGTATGTAACGGTAATTTCCGAACACCTTGTATGTTAGATTCGTTTTCCATTGAACGTATTTCTCTGTTAAATGTTTTAAAGTATTATAGTTAAATAGTCTCGCTACACTCTCCAATCGGTAAAAATGCCTTCATCACACGGCATATTTGCTTCAGCATCAGCTCGGCAACGTTTGAGATTCTGTAATATTGTAGCAAAGTGGCGGTAACAGCTGCGTCGGTGAACGTAAGCGAGTTGGGTAAGTCGCAGATGTTTGAACGAAGCACAATGTTGCCGTATAAACTTACTTGTTGGCGGGAGATAGGAATGGGAGGAGTGGGAGAGCTCGTATACTTCTCCCATTTGATTTTTAAAAGACATTTTTTTAATTTGTCAGCTTTTGCGCACACCCTGTATCTGCGTCCTTGGGTGACGTCTAACCCACCTTGCCCTACGTACAGCCCTGTGTCACGGCCAGTCAGTCAGTTCTGTGTCAACGGCTGTGCCGAGTTGGGATACACCAGTTGCTGTTAAATCACCGTATTTAAGCTACGTTGGCCGTGGCCAATACGATGGGTGACCGTCTGGATACGTCGCGTGTTGTTGACAATTTTCCCCTTTGCCTTACACGGCAGAGGGGACAGGGTGGATGGTAGTGTAAAGTCGTTGATCACAAGTTTTAAGCCAATATCCTGGATTAAATCCCAGACCTCTCCTAGATGGCATAAATATTTCTTTATTTAATGCAACCGGTTTTGTCAGCCTTGTCTGACTACTTCAGGTCTGTAACAAAGTGCATATACAATGAATACGTCTCATAGCATGAGTTAAAAGGTACCACTTAAAACAAAAGTTTTGTTTTGGTATTACAAAAAAGCAGAGGTGGGGCTGTATACTTACATACCTCAAAAATTTTGTTTTTATGAAACGTGCAAACCTTAAGTTGTACCCCAAGCCTAGTTGTCATGTGGATAAAAATCAGCACATTATAAAAGGTCTGTCGTAATTAAAATATTTGAAAACGTAAACCACCTTGTGCAAATGGGCATGCCCATATATATATCGCTCATAGTTTCTTGTTACATCACAAAAACACTGTACACAGTAGCATATCTCTTTACATGAGCTGGATGTATTCTAAACAATGAAAATCCACTTTAAACGGCGTATAAGGTGCAACTGACAGGAAGTATTGCGAAGGTAACATTTGTATAACGTGTTACAGCCACTAGGTGGCTCGTACATCGGTGCCATGTCACAGACGGTAAATAATGCCGAACTAAAACCTTCATCTCAATTATTACGTCTTAACTCATGTTACGAATCGTAATCCATGTATATGCACGTCGTTACAGATGTGATGATGACAGGAAAGTATGTGGAAACTGACTATTAAATACAGAAACATTTACGCGATCTAGGCTGCTGAATGTTTTTTAGCAAGCAAAACAGATCGCTACTTCAGTATTCTCAAAATGAGGAAATTCGATATGCAATAATATTGTGATATTAAATTTAGATGGTTATTCCATCGATTGTATAACAAACACAACAATTTAATGGACGAATGTCGGCAAGCATCAGATATAGACTGAAACAAAGATACTAGAAAAGAGAATGTCACCTGCATTTTATGTTTCTGGAATCCTGTCAGCAGTTCTACACACGAATTTTGCAAACCACTATGAACTGAATGGCGAAGACCACTTTTATCTGCCTCCGTGTCCGCTCTGTTTAATCTAACCCTTTCTTGTCGGTTCCTAATGACGTGACACATACGCGGCTGTAATAAATTTCTAGGTACATCTTATTACTGGTTCTTGAAAGTTTTAAATAGGCTTTCGTGGGATGGTTGGCGTTTACCTGCAAGTGACGATCTCCCATGGGCCAAAAAACTGATCATTTTTTGTATACGTTAAACGTACGCTGTTCATACTATTTGCTATGGGTCCTACACACTTTAGAATGGACTACACGACTATAACCAGTCTCCTTTGTAGAATGCTGGTATTTTCCTGGTACCCCACCAATTACTGATAGTCTGCCAGCGGCTCTACTTAAGTTTGAGCTTATGTGACTCCACTTCCTATCTCCACATATAGATACATCCACGAATTAATATGAGTTTACTGATTCCAGTTATGGTTCAGCCGTAAGGTACTGATAGATTACTACGTCTACTCATCTTTTCGACTGTTCATAGATTGCTGAATGGCATCCCAAGGCTACTGGCTATTACGATACGGGTCATATGAAAATATTAAGAAAATGAACACGCAACATAATATTACGTTCGTCAACGTTTTTAGCAAGGTCGTGTCCCAGGAGAGGCAGAGCAGGCTGTGGGTGATCAAAGCGAATTGTTCACATTGCGTTTCGTTTTGTCACATTGGAAAAGTTGAACTGAAATATCACTGCGCTAGGTTCTCAAATGCGGTGCACTGAGTGACTGAATCCAGAGGGCAAGAAATGGAGAACACAGAATATACGGCTTACATCTCGCAGAAGAAAAAAGTTATTTTTGTTTGACAGAGTAATTAAAGGTGACTCGAAATAGTACATTATTAGGCGTCATCTACTGTAATAGCAAATGTCTGGGTGGTTCCTTCGAAAGGGCACGGCCGATTTTCTTCACCTAACTTCGTTCATCCGATGGGACCGATGATCTCGCTGTTTGGTCCCCTCCCGCAGTTTAAGAAAACAACCAGCCAACCAACAAAAAAACTTACTAAAAACAATTAAATTCATGTCCCATGTACTATTTGAATGAATACCCGAATAATTCAGTCTCATTCAAAATGGTTCAAATGGCTCTGAGCACTATGGGACTTAACATCTGAGGTCATCAGTCCCCTAGAACTTAGAACTACTTAAACCTAACTAACCTAAGGACATCACACACATCCATGCCCGAGGCAGGATTTGAACCTGCGGCCGTAGCAGTTGCGCGGTTCCGGACTGAAGCGCCTAGAACCGCTCGGCCACCCCACCGGCAACATTGGTACATGTGGAAGCGCTGCAGTACGTATCTCCAACGCATCCCACGCATGCTCGATAGTGAGGGAACGGGCAGTCCAATTCATTCGTCAGATATGCCCTCGTTCCAAAAGCTCCTCCACCAGCACTGTTCTATGCTGTCGCGCATTGTCGTCCATAAAAATGTAATCATGACCAAATGTACTCCTAAAAATACCCACATGGGGAAAAGTATAGTGCCACAATGACGTTGACTGGTGGGCGTACCGTATTCAAAAATATGGAGGTGAGTACGCCCGTGGAACGGTATGCCTCCCAACACCACAGCACCTCGTCCATCGAAACGATCATGTTCGACAATGCTGGACCTGTCCTCATATGGCGAGGGCTAGGAACACGCCATGCGTCTAGTAACACTGTCCAACATGATCGTTGTATTTGTACATGTGATTGGGCGTGGGGAGCAAATATTGCAAGGGCGTACTGACTTACAAATCTTTGGACACGATACACTCACTGGTCAATGTTATCGTCACTCTTTACTTATTCCCAAAGTGCGATTTTTCAGGGTTGCATTCTGCACTTACTTCATTTTTGTGGTTGAAAATGGGCGCTCTTGGAACGAGAGAACAATCGGCGAGTGGACTGGCTTGCCCGTTACTCCGACATAAATCCCGTCTATCTCGTGTGGGAGCCGGCTTGTGTGGCCGAGCGGTTCTAGGCGCTTTAGTCTGGAACCGCGCGACCGCTACGGTCGCAGGTTCGAATCCTGCCTCGGGCGTGGGTGTGTGTGATGTCCTTAGGTTAGTTAGGTTTAATTAGTTCTAAGTTCTAGGCGACTGATGACCTCAGAAGTTAAGTCACATAGTGCTCAGAGCCATTTGAACCAAGATCGCGTCTAATCGCCTTCCTGTTCACCTGTCTTTAATGTCTTAGACTTCTGGCAATGGGGAAGTTTAAAGTTTTTGGTGTATTCCACATCCATCGACAATGTGCACACGGTACAGGAGCCTGTGTTCTAGGCATGTGAACAAACGGGAGGGCAGCCAGGTGTGTACGGGTTCTATGAGAAGGAATACTGAACTATGGGTAAATATGAGTGGTACACAGGTTAAGCACTTCTTGTAGTATCAACTGAAAGATGGCTATCACGGAACGGAATGGCCCATTTCGCAAGAATCTGTTCCCACCACATTCTCCCGTAAGAACAGTGAACATATTTTTAAACACTTTGTGTAAAATGAAAAAAGGGTTTTGCATACAGCTGAGTGTAGTCTGAAACGCTTCTGCATCGAGGTTGAATCGGAAATAACTACAACTTTGAAGTACGACTTATTATCGTAACTGGTCATGAGCCATTGTCGTCACAACATGTAGTGCGGCCAAACGTACAAAAGCAACGCCGTCAGTAACGCGGCAGGCTTTAGTTATCGCCTGATTTCTGCCAGGCTGGTTTCGACTGGAATTCGTTGAGTTTCACCCACTTAACGGCACTGAAACTCTTTGTTGATTTTATTTCACGAAGACTGAATTCGTTTGTCACTAACGTTTCAATGGAAAACTGAACGGAGGGGTACCCAAAAATTCACGAGCACAGGATTTAGCGGCAAAATCCTGGGTTTTAAATGCCAAATTTTCCTAATGTATTGTGGATGCATAGCGTTGCTAATGGTTATCACTTTTGTGAATGGAGATTCCAAGCTCCGTGGCCCCATTTGTGTTAGTAGAGAAAATAATTTACGTGCTGGAACTGTGTTTCTTTCTCTCCCTAATCTCTCTCTCTCTCTCTCTCTCTCTCTCTCTCTCTCTCTGTCCCTGTCTCTCTCTCTTGTTGCTCTCAAGAACGCAAATATATTCGGCACTAAACTCTAAACACAGGCGCACGCGCGCGCGCGCACACACACACACACACACACACACACACACACACACACACACACACACACACACATTATATCCGCCCATAGCAAACCTTTGAAACTAGGATACAACATTCTCTCTCACTTCGGGCAGGAGTGGTGGTCCGTCGATTCAAGGAAAGGAAACCTGTCCTAATAGGGGGCAAAAGCCCTTGAGTAATCTTCAGCTGAAAAGTTTATTTAACGTACTTGTAGATCCATTTGAACAATAAGTCTCTCGCTTCATATGATAAAAATGTGTACGGTATCAACATAGCATTTCCTCCAAATGATGTCGCAAAAAGACATTAAGAGGGAATTAGAGTGATTCGAGCTCATACGGATACGTCGAACAGTCGTTCTTTCTGCTTACTTTTCGGGACCGGAAAAGAAAGGGGGAAGTCATAGTGGTGCCCTAAGTACCGTGTATCACACACCATTATGTGGTTGTTCAGTATAGAATAGCTGTAAGTGTAAGGCGAGTTCACGGAAAACTAATGTACAGGGTGGTTATAATTAACTTTCGCTACTTGAGGGGACCCCATGAAAAACAAGTGATCGTTGGATAATGAAACTTTGTGGGCTTCCACTTGGAGAAGTGATGAATAAACCATTGAAAGGAACAAACATTTATTTCCACATGAGAGGGATGAAATCTGGTGATCTTGGTGGTTACGCAGTTTGGAACGATAGGCCAATAATTCGATTTGCTCCTAGAAGAGGCCAGTGACCAATTGCGCCACAAATTGTTGAAGAAGTCACTGTTGTCACCGCTGAGACTCTTGGAAGCGAAGTGCGATCTTCAAGCAGTGCACGAACTGTGTCACGGCAACTGGACGTTCGATGACCCACCGTTTGAAAAGTGCTGCGAGCAGCTGAGAATAGGTATTCATACAAACTCCACATTTTCCACCAACTTTTGCCTCGTGGCGCAGACAATCGAGTAGACTTTACTCTCTTCTTGGCAGTGTTGAAAATGACGACATGTGGACTTGGAAGAATATGTGGAGTGATGAAGCACACTTCAAGCTCACTGGAGGTGTGAACACTCACAGTTGTCGCATTTGAGGATCGTCATCGCCAACGCTCACTGTGTGGTGTCGCTTCACAGCACAGCTTATGATTGGTCAATTTCTTTTAAAAGGAACTCAGACTCAAAGGACCAAGGACATGCAAGGTGAACGACAAATGTTACTGTGATCTGCTTCCCCGATGTGATGCCTCTACTATCAGGGACAGACGTGCTTTGGACTCAAATATCTGCTGCACAGTGGAGTTACACCTCACATTCTTCATGAGATCACTCTGTTACGACGCAAACGTGTTTAACACATACAGAGAAAACCAAATCATTAGCCGATCGTTCCACCTGCGCAACCACCAAGGTTAAATTTTGGTAATTTGTGGTAAGGTCTTATGGGACCAAACTGCTGTGGTCATCGATCCCTAAGCCTATACATTACTTAATCTAACTTGAACTGACTTACACTGTGGACAACACACGCAGCCATACCCGAGGGAGAACTCGAACCTCCGATGAGGGGAGCCGCACTGACCATGAGAAGGCGCCTTAGACCGCGCGGCTACTGCACGCAGCCCACCAAGGTTACCAAATTTGAATCCTCTCGGATGACGATTAATATGAGTTTAATTCAATCGTTTATTTCTCTTTCATACGTCGTTACAAAGGTTTCCACAAAGTTTCTGTTGTGTACGTAGTTCCGCGTAGTCAGCGCGTACACAACTTTCCCAATAGAGCGAGCCCCGCTGAGCACAACAGCGCAGGCGCAGCGCTCGTCCGTCTCCGCACTACGAGATGTCGCTGTCTTAGGGACGGACCAAATTCTGCTTCCGCCGATCCGCGTATCAATATGTAACGCAGCCAATGAGATTGCTGCTAACGTAGAACCTTTTCTCCTTGCGGATCACACTCGCGTAGTGATACCTGAACGCGCGAGTTATTATAACGAGCGCACAGACCTCCGATTAGTCAGTCTGCATTAGTCTGTAGTCACGTTTCAGTCTGTGCGTTATAAGATTATCATATTCCTGTACATAACCATGAAGAGAAATGTATAGACACTTAGTCAAGTATCAGATATATGTGAGAATAAGATTAACGTACCAAGACCAAAGGAACTTCAGATTGTCAATTGTAAACAGCATCCAGAATCAAGTTACGTAATATCTATGCTTTTTATTATTTTAATAAATCTGTGTGAAAATTAATCAAGTTCTGTTTAAAGTTGGTCACCGTCAATCTGCTACTCTAAGCGTGCAAGTGGCATTTCTATCGTCTGACCTAATGGCAGAAGATAAACACGCCACGATAAGACCACGAGACATATTGCTGACACTCGCCTACTTCGTTAGAGCGACAAGTCAAATAATCTGATGGTGTGTGTTCTGAAGGTCTTACAGTACGCACACCAGTTTCATTGTCCTAGGACCATTGGTTTTCAGGGGGTTGTCAGAAATGGTTCAGATGGATCTAAGCACTATGGAACTTAATACCTGAGGTCATCAGCCCGTAGACTTAGAACTACGAAAACCAAACTAACCTAAGGACATCACACACATCCATGCCCGTGGCAGGATTCGAACCTGCGACCGTAGCAGCCGCGTGGTTCCGGACTGAAGCGCCTAGAAACGCTCGACCACAGCGGCCGGCTCAGGGGGTCGTCGCCAGTGGCGAAAGATTATTTGTAACCACCCTGTACTCCACTGTTATCATGTGGGTCAACTGTGCAGCGGTCTAATGAAATAAAGGATTCCTTCTTATAAAATTTAAATCCTTAAGAATATCTAATTCGGTGAAGGAAGTCGTCTCACGCTATCACCACTTATTCGACAACGGTAGATGGCAGAGTATGTTCGCCAACATAGACGTGTTTTCGCTGTGCACCAGCAGACGTACAGCCAGGTGTTTGGCTAACGAAACCGTTAACTGCACTCGCCACAGCAAAGATGTATACAGGAGCCATACTGTGGTGTGTGTACTGTAAGACCTTCGGTAGACACACCATCAGATTATCTGACTTGTCGCTCTAGCGAAGTAGGCGAGTGTCAGCAACATGTCTCGTGGTCTTATTGTGGCGTGTTTATCTTCTGCCGTTAGGTCAGACGATAGAAATGCCACTTGCACGCTTAGAGTAGCAGATTGACGGTGACCAACTTTAAACAGAACTTGATTAATTTTCACACACATTTATTAGAATAATAAAAAGCATAGAAATTACTTAACTTGATTTTGGATGCTGTTTACAATTGACAATCTGAAGTTCCTTTGGTCTTGGTACGTTAATCTTATTCTCACATATCTCTGATACTTAACAAAGTGTCTATACCTTTATCTTCATGGCTCTGTACAGGAATATGATACTCTTATTAGGTGCAGACTGAAACTTGACTATAGACTGGTACAGACAAATGCAGACTAATGCAGACTGGCTAATTGGAGGTCTGTACACTCGTTACAATAGCTCGAGCGTTCAGGTGTCACTGTGCGAGTGTGATCCGCGAGGAGAAAAGGTTCTACGTTAGCAGCGATCTCATTGGCTGCGTTACGTATTAATACGCCGATCGGCGGAAGCAGAATTTGGTCCGTCTCTAAGGCAGCGCCATCTCATAGTGTGGAGACGGACGAGCGCTGCGCCTCTGCTGTTGTGCTTAGCGGGGCGCGCTCTATTGGGAAAGTTGTGTACGCGCTGACTACGCGGAACTATGTACACAACACATACCTTGAATATTTCAGATTGCCATACAGACATGAAATGTCCAAGATTATCAAAATTATTTTTGATTAAGAACTTTGATTTGATTAAAAGTAAATGACGTTGATGAATTACAGTACAAATTCGCAGCGAACGCTGTACATTTTTACGTGAAGAAAGATAAAATTTATCTTGACATAGTCAGTCTGCTAATTTTCTGAATTTCTATAGAATTGCGTCGGTTACCCACGCAGATGTAGAACTGCGTAGTGGGGATTCACGACAAGCCGTTCGAAATACCACAAAAACTAAGTCGGCAGGTAATGGCGGTATAGTGTACATACCCAATGATTCAAACAAAAGAGCGGAAAAATCGGACATTTTAACACTGACAATGGTAATCGGGCTGTAACACCTGAATTAAAATAGCGTATTGTATTGTACTTCATGGTACAAACACGCCATAGATTTATATTTTACGGAGGACAGCGGCACACAAGCGCTCCACGTTACATAGTAGACCATTCCAGAACCCACTGTTTGTAATCTACACGTCTGAATAGAGAAAATAATTTTTAAGCTCTTTAAATTGGGTACAAGGCCAGCATAAATCCACATATGCTTTAGTGTCTAGGGATCGAGTGAAGTAAACTCCGGCAAAAGCGCAAAAAGTATCTCAGACTCCTACACTTATACGAAATAGTTATTCGAGAAGGAAATGGAATAAAAAAAATCAACGATGAGAAATACCGACAGATCTTTTCCCTAGCATGAAAAAAGTCAACAATCGCAAAACAGTCACTATAATAAACATGTAGAAGGTTTGCTGTTTCAGTAGTCGTAGACATCTCACACAATCGCGAAATAGTTTTCTCCGTAGGAGGCTTACCACTGTCAAAATGAACACTGTTTACAAAGACCCTCCTGCGAAACCTGCGTTTAGCCGAATTCAGCCGCTGTAATTGTTGATTGATAACAAACGAACCACCAAATCAACACAACGTAGACCCAAACCCGTATTCCCAAACCAGTACCGTAATTCACCCAATAAAGAGAGCGGAAATTCTCCTCGAATTCGAAAATCCATTGGGGAAAAATTACAGACAAATTACATCTAGAAGAATGAACAATCAAAACATTCAACACCAAGACGGCATACCTATACAACTGCACAAAACCGGAAAGGCGAGCCTATCGAGATAGTTGAATCCCTCGAATACGATAAAAGAATGGACTGGTCGGAAAACATGGGACGTCCAACTGGAGTACTGTGATGAATCAAATATCTAAGTCATTGTGATACATAGAAACAGAACGGTATTATATATGAGATCTCATTATATAACAACTAGCAGAGTACCTAGCTTTGCCCATTTTATTATTTATTCCAATCTTCTATTAATCCATCTCCTCCTTCCCCATCTCCATCATCCCTTCCCTCTGTCCATCTCCTCCTGCCCCTATCTCTGTCCATCGCCTCCTCCTCCTATATGTGCATATCTTCTCCTTTTACCTTGCTGTCTGTCTATCTCATCGTCTTCCCTTCTGTCTCCACGACATCGCACGCTCCCTAGTAGGAGGCTGGTGCTTCTAATCGCAACAGTAATTCTTTCCAGACTGTAACTGATATGTGTACACATTTGATTGACATGGTTCCAGGGGTTTACGATGAACTTTCCACACGTGACTTTGCTCGCATACTCACATCTCAACGTATTTCACATATATTTAACAGACTTCATGCCTATTTGTGCACATATTTCATATATATGTCGAGCGAATTTTACACAGCAGTTTCATTTTCATGCAACTCAATGTTTATGACGTCATATCTCCTGAACGTAGCACTGTACAAAGATATAATTTTCCAGGTGCATTGAGTGGTGTATGTAACTACTGTCTGCAATACGTGTTGTGAATAGAGTTAGTAGTAAAGACGTAATAAATTAAATCGCCATGCATGATGCGACAGTTTTGTGCGTCTTTCAGTATTTGACGTCAGTATCACTTGAACTATGTCTCGTACAATGCTAAACGTTTTGATGAAATTTCAGAAGCAGACGTGGATATTTTTTGTGAAAAGTGTTGGGAATAGTGTTAGTACCAAATCAGTTATAAATTTAAAGATATTGCTTGATGCGTTAGTTTTTCACGCATGTAAGTGTTTATGACGTCATATCTCCTGACGTAAGTAACGTACAACGATGCAATTTTTTGTGACACGTTCAGTGTTATATGTGAATGCTGTCTGCAAAATATATCACGAATACAGTTGGTAGCGAAAGAGTAATATATTAAAACGTCTTGCTTCATGTGGCATTTTACAGCATGAACACAGAAAACATAGTAAGGGATAACGTTATTTCCTCTAATAATTTTGTGTGTTAGTCAGCGAGAAAAAGTTTCGTAGGGGTTCGAAATTAGATGTAAAGTTTCTTCAAGCCTCTGAGTGCTTTCATTCGTAAATATTGGATGACTAGACTATGGATACTCTCACTTCATGAGCTACACTGCTTTTTCAGCCCCCTCCTTTGATAGGTGGGTGGTTCTTACCCCCAGATTGATTCTTTTCATACAGTAAATTGTATGTGTACCAAGTTTGATTGAAAGCGGCCCCTTGGTTTAGGAGGGGATGTGGAACATACCTCCATACATACATACATACATACATACATATATTTTTATACTCGTTATTTATACGGGAACACTGATGCAACAGAAACTGACATATCTGTGTTACTCAATAGCTCCCGAAGACAGACTGACTTCGTAGCACGACATATATCAAACTACAAAGATAAAAAAATAATGGAAATGTTGTGAATGTAGTGTACGAATACTATTAATTTAACACAAACATTCGCGGTAGCCATAGAAGAGTTTCCCTGCTATAATTTCTTAAAGGTTGCAGTTGCACGCTATGAGTTTTAAACACTTGTCTGACAGGTTGGCAACATAACAGAAATGAGGCAACACAGTCAAATAAAGCAAACGATTTTATTAAGAGTATTTTACAAAATGGTACTTAACTCTGGTGGAATTTGGAGCGTGGAACTTGATGTTCTAAACTTAATACAATGAAATCTGTCTCTTGGCAGTCTAAGCTGAAGGTAATGTTGCAGACACTTTTGATAGTCTGATTAGTCCATAAATAGCAGTTGATAGGTCGGAAGATAGTCTTTGTCTTTAGAGCAGTGTATTGAGCTGGCTGTAGGCACCGCTTGGCACCTGCTTCGTAGACAACGTCCCTTCCCTGGGCTGAGGGGGGAGGCAAGGGGATGGGAGAACTGATGAAGCAGGTTGACGTCATTAGCATGCTGCTTCCTTGCTTTCCGGCGTGCAGATTTGATGGGTGCACGTACGTTGCTCCCCCCGGCATTCGCCCGCGGCACCATGGGGAACCCAAGCAAAACTACGGTGACGGGGAAGGTCTGTCAAGCGTTCGACATTTCGACGCCGTGGGCTGGATGTAGTTGAGCCAGTTGGCGGGAGCAGCTGCCAGCTACATTGCAAGGTCGGTGGATGGCTATATATAACTCTACCCCTTCTCTGAAACAGCCTAGGAGTTCTATCTTTATGCAAGTGAACACGGTACGGCCTGCTTTCATTTTTATGGCTCATTGCGATTCCATGTGAACATTTCATCTTAAACAGAACAATGCTTAGCTGCTCTATGACTAACCCTGGTACACACACATTTTTCTATACTAGTACACTGAAAGGCGTACCGGGTCCTGTTTAAAGGAGTTTTGTTTTTGCTGTCGTTGAAGTTCTACAAGCTGATGCGTGAATGTCTTTATAAATGACGTTTATGTCCGATGCCATCTTTCGAGTAGTTTCTCCGCTGGAGATTGTACATCGTGTGTAGCGATTCTGTACTGAGAGAGGAAGATCAATAAACTCAAATAAAGCGTTTTATTTATTGCACTGTTCAAACAGCTTCGTCGTGTGCTGCTTGAAAATTTGTACGAATCTTTCAGCGAGTCTATTAGCCTCAGGATGAAACGGTCGAGCCATGAAGTGTGAAACGCTGTTTGTTTCACAAAATAGTTTGAATCCCTGTGACAAAAAATGTGTTCCGTTGACAGTGAAGATAGATGACGGCAATTATTAAACAGAGAAGACCTTTGCCGAAATCTGAGTAGTGTTTGCTGAAGATATCGACGACATCTGTATTGCAGATGGAAATTTGGTGGAAGCATCGTGACCAAGGTTCTGCTGCCTGCGGCCACAGAAAACACTGTCATGGTGCAGCTGACTGGTGTTTCCGACACAAGTGCGATTTAGCCAACATCATTTCAATGGCTCTGTCAATCTTTTTACGGAATTAATGCTCTCTGCCAGTGCGTCTGGTATGAACTGTGCCCCAATAGTGTAGATGTTGCATATGTAGTTAGATTTTAGCACCGCAGGGATAACGAGTCATGTCTTACCTGATTCTAAATCAACGAGAATGACAGCTTTGTGTACTGTAAGTGCATGCCTCGTATTCCCTAAGGTTTAATCTCTGATACATTGGGTAACACCTCATAAATAAGCCCCTCCGTTTGATATACTGTTCGATCCCAGATTTTGATGGTATCATATATCGTAAGACATTTGCAGCCAAGTAAAGACTGTTTTAGTTTGTTAAATGCACGTCGACAAGCACTCCTCCTCTTCCATTTGGTGTCCTTAGGTAACAACTTGCGCAGTAGTTCACTGATAGAAGCTGCATCATGGAGAAACATCCGATCATAATTTATTTGTTCTAATACGGAACGTAGTTGGTTGACGTCCTAGGAAGCTGGAAGGTTCTTAATGGCGTCAGCGCGTTGCGGCGTCGTCGTCATGTTGCGTGCAGACAGTATGTCTCCTAAACATTGTACTTCGTGTTGAAGTAGTATACACTTGTGTTTGTTGCATTTCAAATTTTCCGCCTGTAGAATTTTGAAAGCAGATTCCAAATACTCTAAGACTTCCTGCGGAGTTCTGTCTGAGAATGTCATCAAGGTAGTTAAAAGCGCTCGGATATTTCCGAATTACTTGTTCTAAATACCACTGGAACAAACTCGTTGTGCTGGCTATTGGGGAATCTAACGTTTTGTAGCAGTAGAAACCAAATGGAGTATTTATAATCATAAACCTGTGTGTGTCATCGTCCATGGGAATCTGCAAATAAGCTTCTTTAAGATTCAACACTGCAAAGTACATACTACAAGCTGATATCAGCATAAGTTCTTCCACCTTGGAATAGGGTATGAATGAGAACTAACCGATGATTTGAAATCTCCTCAGATGAGAAGTGAGAATAACAGATTGAGAACTAACCGTCGCTTTGAAATCTCCTCAGGTGTGAAGTGAGCTGTTTGGTTTCAGAAAAACTACTATCGACGTTGTCCGTTGGTGACTGGTTATGGCTCCGATAACCTCATTTTGTTCTAGGACGTCGGATTCCTACTTTGCTTTATCTTTGAACCAAAAGGAATATTGCGTTCTTTGCAAACTTTCGACACCACGGTCGGCCTCAGCATAACGTGTAGCTTGTAACCTGTGGTACTGCTTGTTGCGTAGGGATAAATAACATGATATTTGTACATCTGATTTAATTTCCATTCTGAATGTCAGTTTAAATTTGATTTTCTCCGTCGTGAATGGTGAAGCCCGAAAGCTTGATGAAATCTAGTCGTAGCAAATTTGTCGAACTACGAATGTAGCCCGTTTTGTAAGTTGTTGATAAGTCACATTTGTTGATAAATATTAATTTACTCTAATCTCCTGATTACTGTATCTGAACAGCTAACTTTTAAAGTCCGTTAACTTTGTCATTCGTAACTTTCAATATGCCTACAAGTTAACGCTTGAAACAGACCATCCTGTGTAACAGCACTTCGTTATCTTCAAGAGCTACGGTTAATGACTTGTTATTGCCAGCAGAGATGGCGTTCATGTAACGTTCCTTCCGCGAAAGTTTTTGATCGTGCACAATTGTGTTATGAACAGTACTTGCCATTTACTATTAAACGTTGTCGTAGCCTTGGGTGGCTGCTCAGTTTGTTTTTTACTCTTCGTTTGGCACACTTCAGCTCTGTTTCTCGTCTTTTTACAGTAATTAACACGTGTGTTTGCGATAGAAACATTCCTCTTTTTTCTGGGTTACGTCACAGCACGAACGAGACTGTAGTTTAGAATTTCTAAACTTGCTTTCTGACTGTTTCAGTAGAGAAGCATGCGACCCCGTGTTTTTTATGTACCCCTGCAAGTTGCTGCTTTCCTAATCTTTTTTATTTATTTATTTTCTGGCCGTGCTCATCTAGCCATCTCAACAGTGTAATACCAACTACGACGATACGAACTTAAGGATAACCCAACACCCAGTCCCCGAGCGGAGAAAATCTGCGACTCGGCGGATAATCGAAAATGGGCCCCTTCGCTTAGCTACCGAAGGGGACAGAGCCCTGCAGGTTGCTCGGGCATCACAGCTGTTTATGTGTACTGAATACGTCAGCACTGTCGCACTGCGTTGTGTTAGTAGATACGTGCGTTTGTTCGTATGTCCAAATGAGTAGCAAACGATCCTGCGAAGGCGGGTTACATCAGCAGGCTTTCTCCAATTTGTCAGGGGAGTGTATGATGAGCATGTCGCGAATTAGTGAGTCTGCGTTAGATTTCATACAATAATCATTCTCGTAATGAAATTTACATCCCCGAGTCAGCCCTGTAATTGAGTAATCCACTCTTTATAGCTTTCATTTGACTTCGTGAAAAATTGAAAAAGGAAACTATATCTGGCAGCAGCAATATGAACTTGCGAGTCAAAATATTTCGCAAGCGTTCCTATACTTTCAGAATATGGGAGATTAACTGGTTCATAAGCTCGCGAGAGTTTCTGAAGAAGGGACATAGATTTTCCAGGACTCCACTTTTCGGTCAAGTGCTGGAAAGGGTGGCGGCGGCAAATTTAATTGCAGTCTGGCTAACTTCCCCCACAATGAGCTGCTGGTTCTCTGACAGCCAATGCAACAATTTGAGCATGAATAGTAGGACGAGTTCCGGTTCGGCTATTTCTGAAAAATATGCTCAGAACAGTATACAAGTTTCCGCAAAAATCTTCTTCGAAATGAAATGGATTAGCCGGCCGGAGTGGCCGAGCGGTTAAAGGCGCTACAGTCTGGACCCGCACGACCGCTACGGTCGCAGGTTCGAATCCTGCCTCGGGCATGGATGTGTGTGATGTCCTTATGTTAGTTAGGTGTAAGTAGTTCTAAGTTCTTGGGGACAGCAGTTGAGTCCCATAGTGCTCAGAGCCATTTGAACCATTTTTTTAAATGGATTAGTAGTCCTAGAATTCAACATACGCATAATAAAGGTAGGCAGAGTTGCCACAAAAATAAATGAAAATAAAGATGCACTCTAAATCACGTAAAAATAAAAATTTGTCCTACTGCTCTTTGTTCCAGTAGGCCCTATTGTTTCTTTGTGTTTGTCGCCTAATGTTGTTGAGAATGCACTGTATGGTCAACAATTTCCGGTTGATCTCGTTGGCAATCGTTGAGTACTGTCAAAAATCTTTACACATTTTAATCGTCGCCAAAAAGTTATGACAGTAGTACACTTATTAAGAGTATGTTCTTTTGACTGTAGCACAATAAAACTTAGTGGAAACATTTATACGGACATGCGAAAGAGAAATAACTAATAAGCCATTGAAAGAAACACATTTAATTTCCACTTGAGAAGACAACATTTGTTGACTGCGTACAACGGTTACGTTCCAGGCTACAAATGTCGCACAATGTGCTGACCATTTGCATCCACGACACTCCGCAACCGCACTAGAGATACCATTTCACAGTTGTTTGCAGCACTTTTCGAAAGGTGGACCATGCAATGTTCAGCTGTAGTGACACAGCTTGTGCACTGTTTGAAGATCACACATTGAGTCCAGCATTCCACACAACAGTAACTTCTTCAACAATTTTTGGTGCAATTGGTCGTCAGCCTCTCCCAGGAACAATTCCCAAATAGCCAGTTAACTCGAACTCCCGATCACGTTCTTCAACCGCGGTGCAGGAAGAGGACCTCTCCGTTTTCCTTTGCTGCGTCGATACCCCGAGCAGCAGAAGCACTATTGTTATTGCTTTGATCAAACAACTGTAACAGTAAAGCCCTGCTCATCTTGTCCAGACCCATCTTCAAAATGGTTCAAATGGCTCTGAGCACTATGGGACTTAACATCTACGGTCATCAGCCCCCTAGAACTTAGAACTACTTAAACCTAACTAACCTAAGGACAGCACACAACACCCAGCCATCACGAGGCAGAGAAAATCCTTGATCCCGCCGGGAATCGAACCCGGGAACCCGGGCGTGGGAAGCGAGAACGCTACCGCACGACCACGAGATGCGGGCGGACCCATCTTCCTCCAACTGTAACGCACCTGATGCTTGTGTTTCAAACTTACGTCGCCGTACCAGTACTGGTGCCTGCCGGCATGTCATGACAAAACGCTACTAACATCGCAAATCGTACAGCGCATAGTCTGGGCTCAAGTAGAGAAAGTTTAAAAACACTGAACGAAAGAAAAGAAAAACAGCAACACCAAGAAAAAGTTGTGCGACATAAACGAAAGTTGATAGGTATGTTTCTGCATCTGAAAGTTGTCTATTACAATTTCAAGTCAGTCCCATAATAGTGGCGCTCTCATATACACGCTGCAACAGTCATGGGCGTTAGTTAACTTCGAGATTGGACGTGTTGAGTTGATATCAGTCAAGAAGGACTTTAAGACGAAAAAGACCCCATTACAGATACCTCGCTGAGTTTGAACGAGACGTGTAGTAGGTCTACGAGAAGCTGTATGTTCCTTCTGCCCTACTACAGAAAGGCTTGGCAAGAATGTAGCCACTGAACACGATTGCTGTCAGCGGTGGTCACAACAGTTTACTGGCGCAAGAAGACCGGGCTCCAAACAACCACATGGCACTACAGAGATGGACGATCATCGCGTTCGGCTCATAGCTCTGGCGCTTCGCACTGCATCTGCAGCACCTACTTCAGCAGAAGTTGGCACCACAGTGACACAACGAACTACTACGAATCGGTTACAACAAGAACACCTACGAGCCAGACGCTCTGTAGCGTGCATTCAACTGACACCAAACAATCGCCATTTGCGACTCCCGAGGTGTCAAGCGAGAGCTCGTTGGAGGGCAAGTTGGAGGTCTGTTTTGTTTTCTGGTGAAGCTGGTTATGGCACGGTGACAGTGATGGACGTGTGTTGGTTAGAAGGAGGCCACTTGAGAGCTTCAAATCAGTCTGTTTACGTACTAGACACACTGGACCTACACCTTGAGTGACGGTCTTGGCTGCGATTTTGTATGACAGTAGGAGCATTCTCGTGCTTATGCCACGCACCTTGAATACAAATTGTTAAATCAGTCTGACGATTCAACCTGTTGTGCTACCATTCATGAACAGCTTTCCATTGGGTGTTTTTTAACTGGATAACGCTCGCCTACGTATCTCTGTTGTAATCCAACATGCTGTACAGTGTGTCGTCACGTTGGCTCGGCCTTGTTGGATCAGCAGAACTGTCTCCAGTCGTGCATATATGGTACATCATAGCACGAAAAGTCCAGTGTCATCCACAACCGACATGAAAATCCGTCCCATAGATTGACATCTGACACCTGTAAAACACAATGCATGAACGTTTGCATGCTTGCCTCTAACAT
Organism: Schistocerca nitens; assembly: GCF_023898315.1. Taxonomy (NCBI): domain Eukaryota; kingdom Metazoa; phylum Arthropoda; class Insecta; order Orthoptera; family Acrididae; genus Schistocerca; species Schistocerca nitens. Next base: position 264,663,768 of record NC_064616.1, read on the forward strand.
TCTGGCGGCTATACCGGTTATTAATGTACCCACATCTCGCATTTGCAATGTCTTACCTTGCACTTATAATAACCTGTAATCTTGCAATGTTAATCACTTTAATATGTTACCTGGACAAATCTACTCCAGATATTTCATTACTCTACATTGGTTATATTTTGGTGTTGCCATTTTTTCCCATCACTGTATAAGAACCCTGGAGAACAACGTGTGCTTATCGATGTGCTTCAAAACTGTTGTGCCTGCGTCAGTATTGCACTCTTGTCGTCAGATTTGCGATAGATCACCACCTACTTTACACAGCGGGAAAGCTTCTGAACCCCACATTTCGTGTTGAGGCGTGGACGACCAACACCTTGCCACCTACTCGTGTTTCAATTGGCTTTTAAACGTTCTGTATAGATGCTCACAACAGCAGAATACTAACAGCCGACAAGCTTCACCGAGGTCGAGACGTTCGTTTCGAGACTTCAAGCCATAAGAGTATGCCCTTTGTGTACGTCACTTTTAGCAGTGGATATTCTCTAGTCGGTCCTTATGGTCGCTAAAGTGATCCCCCTTTCGTCTCTGCTCCGCTATCTTTCTTTCCTCACTGCGGCACGTGCCTGAAACGCTACCAGGACGCATTCAAGTAGCTGGTGTCTGGACTCAGGGCAGTGAAAACAGTGTAACAGTCAATAACGTTTCTTCGCTTTCGTTCTTCGGAGTTGTCATTGTTCGGGAAGATTTGGCTTACAGATGCTTTATTTATTGTTTCTGTTCGCGCTTCAGAAGACTCAGATGCGGCAATCGCCTAACTTTCAACGAGCTTGAGAACAAAGTTTATGCAATAATGACTCAAAAGGAGTTAATTTTAAAGCTTTATTGTTCCTCTCCACAACCTCACTTTAAGCCGCGAAATTTTATATTAAACACAAAGTAAAAGAACGAGAGGGTATGGTTCTTCCGAGTCACAATTTTTAACCAGCATTCCACAAGATTTCACACTTCGTGTAATAGAGAATCTAATTAATGTCGTGTTAATCAATTTTTGTTAACAGCACCAAACATGTAATTGCGATCCCGATCCTTCAAATAGGAACTTTTGTTAATTAGCTCAATCCTCCCTCCAATTCATACAATTCGACCAAAGTGAGAACAGGCAGACTGCTCGCAATAAGCTCTATGTGCGTAACATTTAATGAGTGGTGATAGAATTATTAGCTGCTATCGAATATACATTGCTTTGGACTACGATTTTGCCATATTGTTTTTTAAATTGTAAGTGATAAAGAGTACTATAATTAGTATCAAATTGTAAATTATTGTGGAAGACTTAAATATGAAAAGGTTTGTAGAGTGCGAGTTCTGTATTTCATAGTGCTGATTAAAACGAATGCGATAACACATTAATTAACAGTTTTGTATCTTTCTGAAAATAATAAAATTTTTATCATTCGCTGAATTATTAATGTAGCCTAGGCGTCATTCCTACTCTACACTCGACAAACGAGAAAGCAATGAAAATAGTGGGTCGATGGCCCTTCATAAAACAGCGAGGTCGATGTTTGTTCTTGTTAAGTTTGGGTCAGCTGTTTTATGCAGAAAGGGAGACTTCCTATCAGTTATCTTGTAAAGGATAAAATCGTTGTTTGTAAACGCTACGCATGTGTTATGAACCAACTGGAAGAAAAATTAAATGAGAAGAGATCTTCAATAAAAAAGAAAAACATTGTCATCTCTCTTGAGGTTAATACAACTGTCCACATAATTGCTTTGCAACGTCAAAATGTGGGCGTTCGGAGTACGTCTTGTTGGAAGATCGATCCGCTTCACTAAATTTGGCATACTATGATACCTTCTTTTGTGTGTATCTCTTAATTCATTCTTACTGATCTACTGTATCCTTAGAACAAATTTTCATTCCAACTCTGTCTACATTATCAAAACGTAAAACGTATGGAAGTTAGATTCATTACTAACAAGATTGCGTAGATTGACTGTCTTACTGCGAGATGTGTCTATACTACAGCGTGCTACGTTAAATAATTAATGGCATTCACGTTATTTTAGCGTAGTTGATTTAATAGTCACACTTTGCCGGCCGCGGTGGTCTCGCGGTTCTAGGCGCGCAGTCCGGAACCGTGCGACTGCTACGGTCGCAGGTTCGAATCCTGCCTCGGGCATGGATGTGTGTGATGTCCTTAGGTTAGTTAGGTTTAAGTAGTTCTAAGTTCTAGGGGACTGATAACCACAGTAGTTGAGTCCCATAGTGCTCAGAGCCATTTTGAATAGTCACACTTTGCACGGTAAACATTGCAGAAAATTCGAGTCAAAAACAAATCAGCCATGAAAAGGAAGTCGGAGTTCGCCTAGCTTTCAGTGTTAAGCTGAAATCATTCAAATGGCTGTAAGCACTATGGGACTTAACATCTGAGGTCATCAGTCCCCTAGACTTAGAACTACTTAAACCTAACTAACCAAACGACATCACAGACATCCATGCCCGAGGTTGGATTCGAACCTGCGACCGTAGCAGCCGCGTGGTTCCGGACTGAAGCGCCTAGAACCGCTCGACCACGGCCGGCTCTGAAATCATTATCTTCAGCTAATTTAATAAGGAACTGCGCTCTTTATTTCATCAGGTATTAACTGGTGAAAGTTAGTTTAACCCGCATTGGATGTCGTTCTGTAGTCGTTGCGCATTCCCGACCCAATGTTGTCTGCAAATTTTTCTGGATTCGGCATTCTCAGCCCTACTCTAAGGTTAATGTTGTTGTTGTTGTTCTTGTTGTCTTCAGTCCTGAGACTGGTTTGATGCAGCTCTCCAGGCTACTCTATCCGGTGCAAGTATCTTCATCTCTCAATACCTACTGCAACCTACATCCTTCTGAATCTGTTTAGTGTATTCATCTCTTGGTCTCCCTCTTCGATTTTTACCCTCCGCGCTGCCCTCCAATACTAAATTGGTGATCCCTTGATGCCTCAAAATATGTCCTACCAATCGATCCCTTCTTCTATTCAAGTTGTGCCACCAATCTCTCTTCCCCCATATTCCATTCAGTATCTCCTCGGGGCACACATTTTCAACATGTCCCCAATGAAGTACATCAACGCCTGTTGGCAGCTAGGGTGTCCATTTAATTATCATTTCATCTCCTCATTAGTTACGTGATCTACCCATCTAATCTACGCATCCATCTGTAGCACCACATTTCGAAAGCTTCTATTCTCTTTTTGTCTAGACTATTTATCGTACACGTTTCACTTCCATTCTTGGCTCCACTCCACACAAATATTTTCAGAAAAGACTTCCTGACACTTAAATCTGTACTCGATGTTAACAAATTTCTCTTCTTCAGAAACGATTTCCTTGCAGTTGGCAGTCTGCATATTATATCCTCTCTACTTCGACCATCATTTGTTATTTTGCACCCAAATAGCAAAGCTCATTTACTACTTTAAGCGTCTCTTTTCCCTGAGCTTAATATCTACTCTTTTTATAACAATAGTAACAGTAGAGCAATAATATTCTACTCGCACTGACAGAAATTTTCTGATTTTACTTCGTCTTTGTCAGTTATGAAGCTAATACACGTACGTAATTCACAGCTGGATATATTTATGAGGCGGATATAAGGACTATATTGATCGTAAAAAACTCCAAAGAGAACTTGGATGCATACTGAGATGCCCAACTGTGCAGTCCGTAGACTGCTCGGTTACCCGTTGGAGTAGTGAATGTTCTATCCAATGCTGTCATCCCAGTCATGGTGATGCAATCCACAACTAGCACCCCAAAATTTCATAGAAAAGTCCAGCATTTGTATAGTTTCAGGAAGAGAGTATAAAAGAGAGAATAAAGAAGTCCACTAATCACGGAATCAATATGGTTTATTCTTACTTTAACAATCCCAATATCATCATAGCGGTCCTGAGGGTACAGGACGCTGTGATTGATCTCGATAGTACAATATTTTCTCATTACAGACATTTAGGACCATACGGATTGTCAGACTTCTGTCTCTTGCGTGGAAGTACTGAACGAACGCCATTGTTGCATAAGTGAGTGTGGAGTTACATCAACAGTTTCTTCGGACCACATCTTACAAGTGGATGTCGCTATAGGTAGTTCTCTGACCCAGTCGAAACATCGCTTGGTGAAAGAAGGGTGAAAATAGATACTCATGGTTTCGTAGGTGCCAACACTCAATAACTTACGAGAAAAAGAGATTCAAAGGTATGACACTATTTCATCAGTTCGTGTGTGCAGCATTAAACGAAGTGAATCCGTAGCGTAGTGCCTAAGAGCACAGTTTCGAATTTTTGTGCTCCGTGTCCATATCCAGTTCTACGTTGCTTTTTTTCATTATTCTTTGCCTTGGAAGTATGTGACATCAATGACAACTTTTTTGTGATATCAAGAAATATACTGGAATTACTGAGAATAAAAATAAGTATTTCAGATCTTATTGAAAATAGATTTTATCATCAAAAACATAAAAAATTCTAGTATTTCAATCTTTTCACTTCAAGAGAATTTGCTCATTATGCAATTACCAAGATGATGTATATCATAAAACATTCAAATCATTTAAAGTAAGGGTACGGCGAGCAGCAAGAGAAGGCGCAAATGCCACAGTGACATATTTTAGTGTGAATTTCAATAGAACAAACAACCTCTTTAACGTCACTAAATACCTGCCATATGGTGATAATTTCGAGGCTAACCAAGCATATCAAAACATTTTCTCAGTGGCTGAAGCCCGTAATTGCTTACGGGTCCAAGCGTTTTTTGTTTTTTTTTGTTTTTGATTAATAATTGCATCGCTTCTGCTTGTTATAGCCGTTTGCTGTGCCCTGATAAAAGGCAAGTCTGCAATGAGGGAGGGTAATTCTTCACCTGTCAGTAACATTAAAGGTCGTAGGGTTCACACAACGGCATACACTTTGGCGAAATTATTTTTAATGAAATGTCGATATTCCGATTTCATCGACAACCAGACCGTCGTATAAGGAGGGATATTTTTTTCCCTATACGCTACAGAACCGCCTCCATTTTTACGTAAGGTAGAAAATCTTTGTCCAAAAGCTGACGACAGATATGTTTCTTTCTGCTGACCGATAGCCATTTCTGTAACTTCCTCACTTCAAAACGATAACATTTTCTGACTAGCGATTTGACACATTCTTCTTGATCCGTACTTACAACGAAATCAGGACTGAATACAGAAATTACAGCGAAAGTCCGAAGACGAAAGAATGTTGGTGTTTCCAATAATCAATCAACCTTAAATTTTTCATTGGTATTTAAAATAGTTGAATAGCCACGATCGCTTCAATATCGTTTACTAGATGAACGGTTTCAGGACTCTGAAGGTGCCATTATCGGATCTGTGAAGGTATAACATAACAGGTCTGAGGGAGGGCTTACATGAGTTAACTATATATACATTACAATTATTACGGAACCACATACCTGAAACGTGGATTAACATTTATAAAACCATATTGACATCATGGCACATGAGGCAGACCATCTGATAAAATCACTGTCACAACCAATAAAAAATAAAAAACTGCTCTCATGGTCGTTCTTTCCATAAAATATTTTCAATTATTTGAAAAACAGAGTTCAAAATGGTTCAAATGGCTCTGAGCACTATGGGACTCAACTGCTGAGGTCATTAGTCCCCTAGAACTTAGAACTAGTTAAACCTAACTAACCTAAGGACATCACAAACATCCATGCCCGAGGCAGGATACGAACCTGCGACCGTAGCGGTCTTGCGGTTCCAGACTGCAGCGCCTTTAACCGCACGGCCACTTCGGCCGGCGAAAAACAGAGTGATCGCCCCATGACACACCATGTGCTCACTGCAGAGTTATGTATTTGGAGCACGACGCAGCCGAATTCTCTTTTCCCCATTGGGTGATAGCACTAGATGTTTGAGGTTTTGAATTTAAAACTTTCTGACATCAATGAAGCTGCTGCAGCTATTGCCCACTGTCTCAATGCTCGTGTAATAATCGCATGTCTATTCTTTCTAGGCTCTGTAAAACGATCGCTCATTTTATGTTTATATCGATTCATTCCTCTTCATGCGCGCAGTGGTAAGACACTGGACTCGCATTCGGGAGGACGACGGTTCAATCCCGCGTCCGGCCATCCTGATTTAGGTTTTCCGTGATTTCCCTAAATCACTCCAGGCAAATGCCGGGATGGTTCCTCTGAAAGGGCACGGCCGACTTCCTTCCCCATCCTTCCCTAATCCGATGAGACCGATGACCACGCTGTCTGGTCTCCTTCCCCAAAACCAACCAACCAACCAACCATTCCTCTTCTTGCCACTTGGGTCCTCCATGGCGATAGCTGTTTTGTAGATGTGATGTTCCGTACTGGTGAGCTACCCAAAATGGATTAACACATTTTTTAAATCTGTTAGTAATAGTTATTGTTTATCTCCAAGCAGTTAGTGGAAAATGTGGTCCTAGAGCCAAACAAGACGGAACCCATTCAATGAATGGCATCATCAACGTTTACGCCACAGCTCTGGGAAGCTCAAAAAAGATATCTATCATTAGTTTTAGGACTAACAAGGGACATCTCTTGGCTCGCACAGGAATTTGTATTCAAACAGTTGTACACTGGCCCATCTCATATTTCTAACCAAGCCTGTGATGGGCTGTGACACTGTTACTCTTGGTTTATCGTACAGAGCAGCGCTTGCAGTCTTGAGCTGGGATTAAATAAGTTATATCAGCAAGTAGGTGACTTATTATCCAATGGAAGACTGTGTAGGACAGATTGGTAACACTTTCGCAATGTTTCTGGTGGATCTGATTATTCAGAAACAATAATATTCATCTGATTGCTCAACTGAAGTTACATTGGATGTGGTAGTGGATGAAGAAAACGCCATTATAGACAATAACGCGATTAATATTGTTCAAGATGGTAATGCTAGTGGTAGCGGCGGAAACTATACTCCTCAGAGAGAAGCTAAAAGCTGTGATGACTATGAACATACACCAGAAAAGAAATCCAGTACTGTTGATGTTTTCAAAAAAATTTAGGAGGAAGGTCTTGAAGGTATTTATGATGATTTTCATACACGTCCACGTAAAGTTGCGACCTACAGCTCGCTATGGAAGAGACAGCCACCTATGAGAAGCACATCGAAGATCAACATAATATTTGATTATGTGGAGGAAAAAAAGACGTAATGAACATCCACTTCGAAGAAACAGGGCAATCATAGATCTGGAGATAAAGCAACACATTATATGCCAGTTCGACATAGCAAGGAATGAAGGAAAATGTGTCCAATACTGGCACCTAAAATTTTGGGCAATGTAAAAAGCAAGGGAAATTGGGCAGGCAAAGTTTAAATGTTCTATACGTTTCATAGCACGTCCCAAGAAAGAATACAGAATGTGCAGTAGACACATCACTCTTTTCATGACGGCCAGGGATCTATAGGACAACCAAGATATTCGCTTGACTGCGTCCCGCTTTTTCGAAGAAGTAAACCAGAAAACTGCATGTTGCCAGATACACACACACGGCATTTGGAACATTGATCAAAGTGGATTTAATTATTAACAAACTTATGGTGCGACACTATATAAAAATTGGAAAAGTCAACAGTTGCCTTGGTCCAGTCTGCGGACAATCCAACTTATTGTTATACGATAGATGTTGGACATTCAATGAGTGGTAACCTAACAAAAAAGCTGTGCATTTATCTTTCGGGAGAAACTTTTGACCTGAAAGTCAAAAAAGCTAAAGAAAACAATCTTGCACCAAACATACATCTGGATGCCAGCGCACTTGGAAAATATCAAAAGACCATTACAATACTTTTCCATGAATGTTGTTTATGGGAATGTCATAAATCACCAGAAATGTATACTACTTTGTGATTCTCGGAATGCTCACAAGGATGTAACAATAACAAATGATTCATTTCCGAGTAAAGGCTCGGAATGTGAGATCATTCCACCAAAAACCACAGAGCCTTTGGATGTTTATTTCTTCCGGCAGTACAAAATATACACAAGAAGGATAACAGACTCTGTAAGTACTCTCTGCAATGACTTCGACACTAAATCAAGAAATTCGACACCGAATTAGGAATGAATAACGAAAACGTATTCTGTTATTCATAACCAGTTGGCTGCTCCAGTGTACCAGCCTATGCTTTAATGTTCCTGGCAAGCGGCTGGGTTCAAGACCCTGACTCTTAGGATTTTACAGATATTGCTTTCGCTAAATGTGTCAACTGCGATTCTGCAATTAGTTTCATGCATTTTGTTAAGGAACCTCATGTATATTTTTAAAGTCTAATAGTGGGAAATCTAAGAGTAGCACAATCGAATGCTTCCACCATCCTAATCACAGTGGTACATAAAGCTTATAAATTCAATTAGAACACCGAATTCCTGCTCGAACCGAAAGACTTCTCTTCCCTCGTTATACGATGGCCACGTCGTAGGTGAAATCGGAATATCGAGGTGTTCTTAAAAGAAATTTTGTCTAACTGTATGCCATTCTACAACCCATTTGCAACGCCATGGATTATTTTTCCATCGACAGTATAATCTCACCTTGCGGCGCATTTCTTCTTGTGCAATCCCGTACACACGTATAACCTGTTATAAAATGTAAAATATTATCGGTTAGGAAAATGTATAGCGGAAACAAGCCACTCTACACGCTTCAACGGGCGATATGAAAATTTAATGGTACCAAGCTAAGAGAACTATTAAATGATAGCTAGTTTGTGAGTGAAAACTTGGGTATATTTTTACTTGTTAGATACAATAACACCGGCAAGCCTATGATAACCCTAAGTTATAGGTTAACAGTCCCACGCAGTCACTCGTAATAGCCATTTTATGGTATCTTACCGAGCCTATAACCAAAAACATTACAAAACAGATTATCTGTGACGGACTGCTTCATCAAATAATCCCCAGATCGATCCTCTGAACGTTCAGTTCTTGTTCCCGACTTGCACAATATGCCACGCGGATTGTAGGTAATTGAAAAGTAACAGTTTACGCATAAAACTAGAATTTCGGGAGATCGTCTTTCTCACTCGCTCACGATTACTTTGCGGCACTCCACGGTCAAGTTTCACTCAGTACTGCGCAAAATGATTACATATCCCTGCTTCCGAACGCGATGATGGCTATGCTCAGAACTTACATTAGCCTCGACAAAGCAGTCCTTTAGCCCACATAATATGCGCGAAGGTACTGTCCCGTAATTGGCTGATATACATCATAGCCAATTCGACATCAGTTCTAAATCGCACAATCCCACGTTTTTTCTAAGAACCAGTCACAACATAATAGCTTTTATGAGCAACTGATTAAAAGAATATGAAACCCAAAAGTCCCGAAATAACCCATTTTTAAATAAGTGAAACATACTGAAATGTTTAATGTTTTCCCAGTCCCATAAACTGGCTAGTTACGCTTTACAAATTTCCCGTAACTCTTCAAATTCCATATCCTCTTTATATTCCACAAAACTCTCACTAATTGTCTGACTCCACACTATGGTTATCACCTGTCTGCATCTTTCCAATTGCTGCAAATAATCATCATTAATTGCCTCCATTATTTCCTCCATCCTTTTCTCGTGTAGCTCCTGCAGTCCATCGTTTTCTGTGTTATTCTCTTCTTCATGACAAGATTCGTCATCATTTTCACTGCACACACTTTCTTGTATATCAGATGCTTCGTCATTTTTCTTCACGCTATCTACAAAATTCTCTGTAGTGCAACTTTTATTCGTACTTTTCTATTAAAAAAACTCTTCCAAGACACCGTTGAACATACATACTCTGACTTCATTAATCTCATTCACCCCATTGCATCAGTCCTGTTATTATTTCAGATATTTGGTTGTTACAATGTACAAAGAGCATGGCTGGTGGGTTCAGATTACTATTACCCTTTCTGAAAATGCTAGCTACTTTACAGGCGGGATTTAGTTTCCCACACTCTGTGATTTTGGTTTATTTCTTACTCTGAATGCCACCCATTGACTGTTTGGAAAATCATCATCGCCATGTCTTGGAGAACATGTTCTATACACAGGTTCTTGTTCTCTGCTGATCGGTCTGTTTGCCATAGCATGAAGCACCCCCTTGCAGCTCTGCCACAATTACTGTTACTGAACTCGCCCATTCTGTTTACATTTATATTCTACTGGTTTACTTTGGGGCCTAAAGTACCGACTAGCTTGCTCCTTCTCTTGAAATAATTTCTCCACCCTTTCCAAATGATTAACCAATTTGTAATGTCATCTCTGGGAGCAGCAATAATTTTATTACGCCAGTTCATGGACAGCTTGCCATCTAAACTCATGTCAATCTGCTCTGGCTCTAATTTATTCATCACATATGACATATTAGTAACTCACTTCAAAGAGAAACTTTTCATACTTCCTATACTTAGATTAAGATTTTCACCTGCCCAGAAACTAACTTCCAACTTCATTTGCTTTTGTTTCCCCTCATTTCTTTAAACTTTTTTAACATTTCATATTGTTCAGCTGCAGTTTCAAATCTTGCTATAGCTTCACCTAAAACTTTCGACGTGCGGATCATACATAAAATGTTTTCGCAGTTGCGAATAAGGATAACCATCAGCTGTATAATGGAATGAGAATGAAAATTTGTGCTGGACCAGGACGCGAAGTCCGATTTCCCGCTTGTAGCGGGCGGTCAGATTAACTTTTTTTTTTTTTTATTACCAGACCAGGACTCGAACCAAGCATCTGACTATCCAAGCGCGACTCACGACCAGATCCAAACTTCCATATTCCGTAGTTCCGGACTCGAGTTCCAGTCCGGCACAAAATTTCATTGTAGTCATTCCATTATACGGCTGATGGTTATCCATATTCGCAACTGAGAATACATTTGATGTATTGCATAATGGTTGGAGTCGACGCAATGCCTGTTCTTCCAAACATGCATGCATGCTTTAGCAGCTCACACTATCTATAATACTTTAATTCTAAAGCTATGTAGATATTTTCTCAAAGAAATTCTGCTGCCTCAGCCTTCGGCTCTAATTTATGTACATCCTTTTTCACTTGATCTGCTCACTGCCGACTTTCCATTTACCTCAGAAAATTTTTGTTCTTATCAAATATTAATGCTGAAAACATATCTTGCTAGCTTTGTGGTGTATTTCCACCCAATACAATTCCCCGTTCTGTTTTCTTTATCAGCAACATCTTAAATTTGTCATTGCTTCCACGGATTCTTGTTCATTTACACTGAATGGACTAACATCAACAAATGAGCATTTCTCAAACCATACAGCTCGCTACTGTCAAAATTTAAACTGCATTCCATAGTTAAATCTGTTGAAACATTCTGCTCTAATTCTACTCCCACAATTAAAGAAGACAACTGTGGTACTCGTATATCATCAACTAAAACGTCATTACTTACTAAATCACCTGCTTGTCTTTGTTCAGAAGTGCTTGAGTGACTGGCCCTTATACTGAACTGTACCTCATACTCATCCCCTTCTTTCACATTTGTAGTGTTCTAATTATCTTCCATCCCTCCAAGTCTTTTAATATGAACATGCAACAAAGGAAATACATTTCACTTGTCTCCAGTTGTCTCCTGTGCTACCGAGCGAGGTGGCGCAGTGGTTAGCACACTGGACTCGCATTCGGGAGGACGACGGTTCAATCCCGTCTCCGGCCATCCTGATTTAGGTTTTCCGTGATTTCCCTAAATCGCTTCAGGCAAATGCCAGGATGGTTCCTGTGAAAGGGCACGGCCGATTTCCTTCCCCATCCTTTCCTCACCCGAGCTTGCGCTCCGTCTCTAATGACCTCGTTGTCGACGGGACGTTAAACACTAATCTCCTCCTCTCCTGCGCTCGCGACGTTCGTGCCTGCAGATCCGATCTCGTCCTTCAGCTACAACAGTTTTAGGGTTCTCATCTACTGTGTTGTCAACGCGGATGTGTGTCGTTCAATATTAGTTACACCACCTGCCTCTGCCTTGTCCAACTCTACGCTGCGCCCTTCACTGTCTTGATGATGTTTTCCATCCATTTCACGTCGTAAAGATCCAGTTCTATTGTCATCGATGTTCTTTTTAACTTTCTCGTCTACTGTACTATGCTATCTTTCGCTCACTGTATTACACTGTCCTCTTTGTAAACTATTGACGACTGCAGTTTCGACACACTACAAATTTTTTTCCTGGTCGATGAACCACGTACAACTATGCAGCTTCTTTTTCCGCCTACATAATAATGTCCATTCACCTTGCGGCGAATTCCTTCTCTTGCAGTCCGACACACACGCCTAACCTGTTATAAAATACGTAATGTTCTTCGGCAAGAAAAATTTGTAGCCGAAAGTAGCCGCTCTACAAGCCTCTGCAGGTTGCATCAAAAGTATGCTGGTACAAGCCTAACAAAGCTATTAAAACATAGATAGGATGTGAGGACAAATTTGGTATATTGTTACTTGTTTGATACAATAACACCAGCAAGCCCGTGCTAATCCTAAGTTCCAGGTTAACATTCACATGCAGTCAGTCACTTCTAACAGCCAGCTTATGGTATCTGACCGAACCAGTCACCTAAAAGATTACAAAACAAACTGTCTGTGAGAGAATGCTTGCTCAAATACTCCATTAATCTATTCCCATAAACGATCAGTTCTCCATCTACATCTACATCTACATCTACATCTACATCCATACTCCGCAAGCCGCCTGACGGTGTGTGGCAGAGGGTACTTTGAGTACCTCTATCGGTTTTCCCTTCTATTCCAGTCTCGTATTGTTCGTGGAAAGAAGGATTGTCGGTATGCCTCTGTGTGGGGTCTAATCTCTCTGATTTTATCCTCATGGTCTCTTCGCGAGATATACGTAGGAGGGAGCAATATACTGCTTGACTCCTCGGTGAAGGTATGTTCTCGAAACTTCAACAAAAGCCCGTACCGAGCTATTGAGCGTCTCTCCTGCTGAGTCTTCCACTGGAGTTTATCTATCACCTCCGTAACGCTTTCGCGATTACTAAATAACCCTGTAACGAAGCGCGCTGCTACCCATTGGATCTTCTCTACCTCTTCTATCAACCCTATCTGGTACGAATCCCACACTGCTGAGCAGTATTCAAGCAGTGGGCGAACAAGCGTACTGTAACCTACTTCCTTTGTTTTCGGATTGCATTTCCTTAGGATTCTTCCAATGAATCTGTCTGGCATCTGCTTTACCGACGATCAACTTTATATGATCATTCCATTTTAAATCATTCCTAATGCGTACTCCCAGATAATTTATGGAATTAACTGCTTCCAGTTGCTGACCTGCTATATTGTAGGTAAATGATAAGCGATCTTTCTTTCTATGTATTCGCAGCACATTACACTTGTCTACATTGAGATTCAATTGCCATTCCCTGTACCATGCGTCAATTCGCTGCAGATCCTCTTGCATGTCAGTACAATTTTCCATTGTTACAACCTCTCAATATACCACAGCATCATCCGCAAAAAGCCTCAGTGAACTTCCGATGTCATCCACAAGGTCATTAATGTATACTGTGAATAGCAACGGTCCTACGACACTCCCCTGCGGCACACCTGAAATCACTCTTACTTCAGAAGACTTCTCTTCATTGAGAATGACATGCTACGTTCTGTTACCTAGGAACTCTTCAATCCAATGACACAATTGGCCTGATAGTCCATATGCTCTTACTTCGTCCATTAAACGACTGTGAGGAACTGTATCAAACGCCTTGCGGAAGTCAAGAAACATGGCATCTACCTGGGAACCCGTGTCTATGGCACTCGGAGTCTAGTGGACGAATAGCGCGAGCTGGGTTTCACACGATCGTCTTTTTCGAAACCCATGCTGATTCCTACAGAGTAGATTTCTAGTCTCCAGAAAAGTCATTATACTCGAAGATAATACGTGTTCCAAAATTCTACAACTGATCGACGTTAGAGATATAGGTCTATAGTTCTGCACATGTGTTAGACGTCCCTTCTTGAAAACGGGATGACCTGTGCCCTTTTCCAATCCTTTGGAACGCTACGCTATTCTAGAGACCTACGGTACACCGCTGCAAGAAGGGGGCAAGTTCCTTCACGTACCCGACTAGTACAACACGCTACGTGGATTTTAGTTAGTTGAAGTGCCACGATTACTTTGCGGCAATTCACGGTCAAGTTTCACTCATTATTATGCAAAATTATTGTATCTATTCAGAACTCTGTGTACCTGTATCCGAACATGATGGCTGAATTCCGAGCTTATTGCATCCTCAACAAAGCAATTCTTTAGCCTACATAATACGCGCGAACTTACTGTGCGAAGATTCCCTGATATACATCATAGCCAATCCGATATCAGTACTAAACCGCGCAAACCCATGTCTTTTACTGAAAACCAGTCACAGCATAATAGCTTTTATGAGAAATTTATTAAAAGAACGAATTTATAAAATCCAGAAATATCGAAATAGCCAATTTTTTAAATAAATGCATTATAATGTAATTTTCATGTTTCCCTACTCCCATAAACTATTTGCATTTTTCAAATTTCCCTCGAGAGTATGATTCAGACTCTTTGCACTGATACAATCCGTGTGCTGTAATTTACTGTTAAGAGAGATAACCATACCGTATTAATCTGTTATATTACTTTGCACTACATCATCTTTCCCACGAATAATTCAACATGCTGAATCAAGAGTAATTAATAGGAGACGTAATATTTGTCAAGATGCAGTTTTGATTCCAAAATACACTGTTTTGACTACGTACTAATTAGGTCCATAAGACGCTGTCACCTTGCAGCCTCAGCCGTTTACTATGAGAAACTGCTGCACCGGAAGAGCACATCTGGCATTCTGGAACCATGACTCTCGTATGATGCCATCTGCCAGCTACTGCCCGACTTACGTAGACGCGATACAAGGCGTGCCTCACTAGGACATACAACTTATACGTAAATTAAAGGGAAGAGTGTGTAAAGCTACTTGAATTACGTAACCATTACGGCACCTCACCTGAACCTCTCGATACCAGCAATATTCTACTGTGTTTCTGTAAAGTAGTTAACATATTTGAGAGACAACATTCAGATTTGATTTCATTAATGTTGAGGTACTTTGATACATCGATATGTTTGTATTGCAATGATATTATTCTTATGTGTATTCTTTCTTTTGTCACTATGATCTTTGACGTACTTGTAACTCAGATTTTTGGGCGCGTAAGCGATTGTTACTAGTTAGAGAGTCGGACCTTGAAAAAGTCAAGTCTTGGACGTCATGTTGGAAAGACGCATATTGTAGTCAGCTTATAAAATGTGAACTTTAACACAGAGGAAAATGTTATCAAGTATGTTTTGTATTGTGAAGTGATGTTTTGTGTGTTACGTGATATTGCAACAAAAGCAATAAAAAAGAAGTGTAACTTAAATTCGGAGTGCTGATTACTGTTTTACATCAAAATTGTGCCAACTTCCAAAGGTCTAATCTTCAAGAATGGTTTGTGAAGCGCATCTACAATACTTTTGAATATAGCAGAATAAAACCTAGGCCTCTTTGCATCCGAACTTAAAAACATCACCACCTAGCCACGATTTTACAACGAGACCAGCGTGAGAAATAAGAAAAGATGAGTGCCTAGTTTATTCATTATTACATGAAATAACTTTATTAACTGTGCCCTAATGACACCTGCCACATAATAACTTTGTAGTTGCCCGAAAATGCAGTATTTAGCAGCGTGAGCAACACCACAGTCATAATTAAATTTTGACCTTTGTTGTGGGAGGGTTGTTAGAAGGGGAAGAAAGGAAATGAAAAGGGAGGGGATCACTACTGTCAGCTACATCGAGACATTACGTGGAATCAGCGGCGACGAGTGAAAATGTGTACCTGCAATGGATTCACCTTCTTCAGTGCGGGTCCATAAATACGTCCGCCCTCTTGTCGGAATCTCAGTGAGCGGATATGGAGGAAATGGACAGTGACTGTGGATAGGGTGCGCCCGATGGGAATGCGGATCGACCGTGAGTCGTGCCGAGATCATCTGCGCAGTTACAAACGCTGTGTCCCGGATGCCGCAGTGGTTAACGCACCCGCCTAGTAAACAGGGTTTAAATCCCGATCTGGCACACATTTTCACTCCTCGACGCTGATCCCTCGTAATATCTCGTTGCAGCTAACAGCAGTGATCTCTTCCCTTTCCTTTATTTCCCTCACCCCTTCAATTTACATACAGGGTGTTACAAAAAGGTACGGCCAAACTTTCAGCAAACATTCCTCACACACAAATAAAGAAAAGATGGTTCAAATGGCTCTGAGCACTATGGGACTCAACTGCTGAGGTTATTAGTCCCCTAGAACTTAGAACTAGTTAAACCTAACTAACCTAAGGACATCACAAACATCCATGCCCGAGGCAGGATTCGAACCTGCGACCGTAGCGGTCTTGCGGTTCCAGACTGCAGCGCCTTTAACCGCACGGCCACTTCGGCCGGCCAAAGAAAAGATGTTATGTGGACATGTGTCCGGAAACGCTTAATTTCCATGTTAGAGCTCATTTTAGTTTCTTCCACCTACGCTGAATGGAGCACGTTATCATGATTTCATACGAGATACTCTACCTGTGCTGCTAGAACATGTGCCTTTACAGGTACGACGCAACATGTTGTTCATGCACGATGGAGCTCTTGCACATTTCAGTCGAAGTGTTCGTACGCTTCTCAACAACAGATTCCGTGACTGATGGATTGGTAGAGGCGGGCCAATTCCATGGCCTCCACGCTCTCCTGACCTCAACCCTCTTGACATTCATTTATGGGGGCATTTGAAAGCTCTTGTCTACGCAACCCCGGTACCAAATGTAGAGACTCTTCGTGCTCGTATTGTGGACGGCTGTGATACAATACGCCATTCTCCAGGGCTGCATCAGCGCATCAGGGATTCCATGCGACGGAGGGTGGATGCATGCATTCTCGCTAACGGAGGACATTTTGAACATTTCCTGTAACAAAGTGTTTGAAGTCACGCTGGTACGTTCTGTTACTGTGTGTTTCCATTCCATTATTAATATGATTTGAAGAGAAGTAGTAAAATGAGCTCTAACATGGAAAGTTAGCGTTTCCGGACACATGTCCACATAACATATTTTCTTTCTTTGTGTGTGAGGAATGTTTCCTGAAAGTTTGGCCGTACCTTTTTGTAACACCCTGTATAATGTATAGCAGCTGCGAATTATGTGCACATGTCCGAAAGAACAGACACTACGCATTCATATTACAAATGCCCATTACAGAAGTGTCTTTTTGTCATCGCACAGCAAACGGAATCCACAAGTAGAAGCGATGCAGTTAAAAAAACACACGCTTGGATCCGTAACAAATTGCAGGCTCGAGACGTCGATAAAATGGCGGCTTGCCGAGAAATTATCACAACGGCGCAGGAATTCATCAATGTTAACAAGCTTGCTTTCCCTGATGATATTCACACGAAAATAAGTGACTCTGGCATTTGTGCCTTCCCACACTGCTCATGGTGTAGCTTCTTTTACGAGACACGGTTTCAAGTTCGTCAGAGAGCGACGTACTGCGGGTTCCCCGTGTATGATACAGTTTCAGAAAACTGCTGAGCAAACTCCACGCCCACCCATGGAACGTGAACAGTGCCGGCCGCGGTAGGCGAGCGGTTCTAGGCGCTTCAGTCGGGAACCGCGAGACTCCTACGGTCGCAGGTTCGAATCCTGCCTCGGGCATGGATGTGTGTGATGTCCTAAGGTTAGTTATGTTTAAGTAGTTCTAAGTTGTAGGGGACTGATGACCTTAGATGTTAAGTCCCATAGTGCTCAGAGCCCTTAGAACTATTTTTTACCTAATTTATGTGACCCTTAACTTATTAGTTAAGCAAGAGCAGATGAACATTTGTATGAGGAGACAAGTTGATGTGTGCAGGACCTGGCTTAAAAGCGGTATTATACCTTTGAAATAGTCTCTAAGATGAAATGAAATTGCAATTAGCATTGTCCACTGAGTCAGATCAGGGCGTAAGTACGGTAGTATTTGAAATAGTAGTCGGTTTTAACAATTACACATCGATGATTCTTGTCAGTGTTGTTATAGCCAAGCGGGGCCGTTACTGTGAGATAAATAGAAAATAATCTACGAGCAAAATGTTTCTA
This sequence comes from Schistocerca nitens, assembly GCF_023898315.1. Lineage (NCBI taxonomy): Eukaryota > Metazoa > Arthropoda > Insecta > Orthoptera > Acrididae > Schistocerca > Schistocerca nitens. The sequence goes on from NC_064616.1 coordinate 264,681,979, forward strand.
CGCTTAGATATTACATAGAAATTCCGTCCCACGCTTACATAGGATAAGGTATTCTTGTTAATTTGCTTACTCTCTGTCGTAGGCTGTCTGAAAATTATAAAGCTCATTCATCAGGTTCTTTTCGCTTATACCGACAAAAAATCAACAGCAGTTATAATGTAATTGTTACGAGTAGGCGATATATTTCGTTCTTTTGGTTTTTGTGGAATGAATGACAATTTTCTTAAGACTGACATATACCACACACAATTGTCGCCAGTTTTTGTTCCTTGTTTCACATTCTCATCACAACTGTTACTCCTTTCATGTTATCAGAAGCTGGATTCGAACTTGAACAGCAAAGGTTCACATGTTTGTTTATCTTTACGGCGTCTGAGTCCTATTTTTCGGTCATTCCGAAAAATTTCCTGCGCGGTTTCGTTTTGTTGTTCGAAAATACATGTTACCGCAGCTTATTAATTTTCATTAAAAATGTGAACATCCACAAACAGTGCTGTGTGTCTTTTCATGTTACGAATTACAGGTTGTTCCAATGCAGGCCGGCCGTTGTGGCCGACCGGTCCTAGGCGCGTCAGTCCGGAACCACGCGGCTGCTACGATCGCAGGTTCGAATCATGCCTCGGGCATGTATGTGTGTGATGTCCTTATGTTAGTTACGTTCAAGTAGTTCTACGTTCTAGGGGACTGATGACCTCAGATGTTACGTCCCATAGTGCTTAGAGCCATTTGTTCTAATGCAAACATTCGTAAGAATGATTGTTTCCATGTATATAACATTAAAATGAATGTTATTTACTAATAACGTTCAACTCTGGTGATGTTATAAAAGCGAATCACTTGTGCTGAATGAATTTTGTAGTTTTCAGTTAGCTTCAAGTTTCAAAAAACAAAATAGCTGCTACAGCTGCTGAAGAGGTGAACAACTGAACTAACTTTCCCTGCTGTTTATTTACGACGTTTGTGTTACGGTTGGTGCATCTGGATGTTATTCGTAATTACGCTTTCGGCCCGAAATCATATTTACAGAAATGCGAACAAAATTTATTTGCCTACACTGGGTATTTCTGCTCTCAATCAACGCAGTGGTAGTCAGCAACACATTGTCTTTTAAGGGTGATCAATCCCATTGCCAGCCAGCTCAAGAAACACATCAGCTGAGCAAAAGTATTCTGCCTTTTCCTAGTCTAATGGAGAATTGGCAACATTGTAGAATACGTTTGACCAATATGTGACTGAGGATTAATTTTTTTGGAGAGCTTCAGAATGATCGTGGTAAATTCACTCCATATTTTCTTCTCAAAGAATATGGTTCAAATGGCTCTGAGCACTATGGGACTTAACATCTGTGGTCATCAGTCCCCTAGAACTTAGAACTACTTAAACCTAACTAACCTATGGACATCACACACATCCATGCCCGAGGCAGGATTCGAACCTGCGACCGTAGCAGTCGCGCGGTTCCGGACTGCGCGCCTAGAACCGCTAGACCACCGCGGCCGGCTCTTGTCAATTGGATCAAATATTCTGAATCATTCTTCCTTGAGGTTTGACATAGAGGTAACAATTTTATGGTTTTGAGTCCAGGATGTTCGTTGCAACAGAAAATACAGCTTATTTCACAATGTATGTTGCGAATTCTGCGATTTAGCCTTCATTTGGACAACAAGAGGGCGCTGTCTGATTTAGTTGTATGCTAGCTTAGTTGTAAAGGGTTCGTCCTTCAAGCGGAAAGCCGCATTAGTTTTATGTCCGAATCTTGCTGGAGACAAGCTTCCTAGCTCTTCGGTGAAACAGCAGCTAGCTGAGAGAATGACGATAAGTAAATAAATCCTACGACAACTTCTCCGCAGTAAGGTCTTTCTCTACCTTGATTCCGTACTCTACAGGTATAAAGGTAAAAATGTTGCGAATTGCACACTTTTCCTTCTTCTGTCAATACTGTTGACTTACTGCGTCACTGAATCATCTGTTATCTGGATTTCTTCATGTTCCTACTCCTAGTGCTACATTTCCATACTTTCATGGAAGTAATGTAACACTTCTTCAATGGCACTGTGCTCTGAACGCAGACACAGACCGTTTCGAAGGCGAAAGGGAATATTATCATGCTAATTCGTGACAAATATGTATACTCTATTTTAATAAAAAATATTTTCTCCGGCATGTTATCATGATAAGTTGTAGTTCATTTGTATTAGTAGAGTGCATACTAAAAACAGAAGATGCAAATTAATCACTCGCAACATATTATCCGAAATTATCTAAAACAGACTGACAATGCTCAGAAGGCTTCTCGACAGCTAATCCATCATTACTCGACAGTGAATTATGTTGAGATCTGGAAAACATTATGATATCAGTATTATTAGCCATAGACCCTGGGCATAAATATTTTCACCAAGACGGAAGAAACTATGAAGCAAAAAGAAAAATGTTCAAATGGCTCTGAGCACTATGGGACTTAATATCTGAGGTCATCAGTCCCCTAGAACTTAAATCTAACTAACCTAAGGACATCACACACATCCATGCCTGAGGAAGGATTCGAAGCTGCGACCGTAGCGGTCGCGCGGTTCCAGACTGAAGCGCCTAGAACCGCTCGGCCACATCGGCCGGCTGACTATGAATCAACACGTTTTTTGTATTAACTAAATAATCATTACTCCCTAGTGGTAAACACTGATTCAAGTTTTTCGTTAATTTGGCTATTGATTAATGTAAGTTAAAACTGGCTCTTGTTTTCTGATCATGTATAGAGCATTTGATGTAATAATTGCTTCTGCTTCTTTTGACGTCCATGAGAGATATACTCCAACTGTGCAGTTGGAATCAACAATTTTTCAAACAGATCTATTACAATATTTAGGTTTTATCCTTGATTAATTCTTGTAGTTTCAAACTATTATTCACACTTTATCTGTTTTATCCCCCAAAGATATTCCATAGGCAAGGATACAAAAACAACGTGTAGTCTACAAAGCACTTGCTGTTATACAACGGCCAGCCGAAGTGGCCGTGCGGTTAAAGGCGCTGCAGTCTGGAACCGCAAGACCGCTACTGTCGCAGGTTCGAATCCTGCCTCGGGCATGGATGTTTGTGATGTCCTTAGGTTAGTTAGGTTTAACTAGTTCTAAGTTCTAGGGGACTAATGACCTCAGCAGTTGAGTCCCATAGTGCTCAGAGCCATTTGAACCATTTGTTATACAACGACGGCAAGAGGTTAAGGACATAAAAAGCTGATCACTTCCTATCTTTTAGTGGACATCCCACTTCAGTCGACAGTAAATATATACCTCTAGATTTTTTTTTCTGTGTGTGGAATTATCGTCCACATTCGTCTAAAAGATGGCATTATTTCTTCGTGGAAACACCACAGTGTTCTGCATATCCGGATTATCTGGATACCACGGTGTAGATCTCCGTTTCATTCATTTCAACCAGATCTACAATAACAATTCAAGCTAGCTATACGCCACATAACAATAAAAACGCTCTAAGGCAAATAAATACGCACCAGAAGGAATTATCCGAATGGGACATAAATTAGTATATATGATGTACATGTAAAGACAAACATATGTCTATAATTTCAGAAAAAATGGATGATTTAATCAAGAGAAAGAGCTTCACGAATTGAGCAAGTCAAAAACGCGTTGGTCCACCCCTGGCCCTTATGTTAGCAGTTATTCGGCTTGGTATTGACTGATAGTCGTTGCATGTCCTCCTGATGGGTACTGTGCAAAATTCTGTCCAATCGGAGCGTTAGGTCGTCAAAATACCGAGCTGGTGGGAGTGCCCTGCCCATACTGTTCCAAACGTTCTCAAGTGGAGAGAGATCCGGCGACCTTGCTGGCCACGACAATGTTTGGTACACACGAAAACAAGCAGTAGGAACTCTCGCCGTGTGCGGATGGGCATTATCTTGCTGAAATGTAAGCCCAGGATGGCTTGCCATGTAAGACAACAAAACAGGGTGTAGAATAACGTAGACGTACCGCTATGCTTGAAATGAAATGCCACCCCAGACCTTGACTCCTGGTTGTACGGCCGTATGGCGGGCCACAATAAGGTTGGTACCCCACCGCTGTCCGAGTCGTCTCCATTCACGTCTTCGGCCTGTAATCTCATTGAGTAGAGTATAATTCTCATCAGTGATCTGTCCCGGTTCGAAATGAGTCCCTAAGGCCAGAAGACAACAAAGTAAATAAAACAGACAGCTCACCTAGGAACTTGTGGCAGCAACTGTTGTGAGTAGTCAATAGAACTGTTAACGTAACCTTCTTGATTATTCGTGGTGCCCAGGAGTAGTGGCCAATATGACAAACGATCATTAGAAGCAAAAATGTCTAGAAAACAACGGCTCTAAAATGCATAGCTTAAGTGCAGTTGGCACTTATTCATCCTCGCTACTGCATATCATCTCTCTCCTACTGAACAGGTGTTCATAGCTATTAAAGTATGCATTATAGGGCCCATGTTTACTAGACGTTTTTCCTTCGAATGACTATTCCTGTCATATTCATGGATACTCACAATTCTTCCTGGAATACCCTGTATAAACGTGATAATGCCGCAATGATGCGCTAGCTTCGCGGAAATAGTGAATGCGATCTACTGTGTTGATATATACGTGTTTGTACCAGGTACATTCATTACCATATGGAAATTATTAATTACCTTATCGCGTTAATTTGTAGATCTGAATGTAAGTAATACAGGCTGAAATCAGTCAGCGAAAATAATTAAAATTGTGATCTAGACTGTTATTCAGACAATCTACATTTGCATTCAAAATACACTACTGGCCATTAAAATTGCTACACCAAGAAGAAATGCAGGTGACAAACGGGTATTCATTGGACAAATGTATTATACTAGAACTGACATGTGATTACATTATCACGCAATTTGGCTGCATAGATCCTGAGAAATCAGTACACAGAACAACCACCTCTGGCCGTAATAACGGCCTTGATACGCCTGGACATTGAGTCAAACAGAGCTTGGATGGCGTGTACAGGTACAGCTGCCGATGCAGCTTCAAGGTGATACCACAGTTCATCAAGAGTAGTGACTGTCGTATTGTGACGAGCCAGTTGCTGGGCCACCATTGACCAGGCGTTTTCAATTGGTGCGAGATCTGGAGAACGTGCTGGCCAGGGCAACAGTCGAACATTTTCTGTATACTGAAAGGCCCGTACAGGACTTACAACATGCGGTCGTGCATTATACTGCTGAAATGTAGGGTTTCGCAGGGATCGAATGAAGGGTAGAGCCACGGGTCGCAACACATCTGAAATGTAACGTCCACTGTTCAAAGTGCGTCAATGTGAACAAGAGGTGACCGAGGCGTGTAACCAATGGTACCCCATACCATCACGCCGGGTGATACGCCAGTATGGCGATGACGAATACACGCTTCCAATGTGCTTTCACCCCGACGTCGCAAGACACGGATGAGACCATCATGATGCAGTAAACAGAACCTCGATTCATCCGTGCACCCAGGTTCGTCGTTGAGTACACCATCGCAGGCGCTCCTGTCTGTGATGCAGCGTCAAGGGTAACCGCCGCCATGGTCTCCGAGTTGATAGTCCATGCTGCTGCAAACCTCGTCAAACTGTTCGTGCAGATGGTTGTTGTCCTGCAAACGTCCCCATCTGTTGACTCAGGGATCGAGACGTGGCTGCACGATCCGTTACAGCCATGCGGATTAGATGCCTGTCATCTCGACTGCTAGAGATACGAGGCCGTTGGGATCCAGCACGGCGTTCCGTATTACCCTCCGGAACCCATCGATTCCATATTCTGCTAACAGTCATTCGATCTCGACCAACGCGAGCAGCAATGTCGCGATACGATGAACCACAATCGCGATAGGCTACAATCCGACCTTTATCAAAGTCGGAAACGTGATGGTACGTATTTCTCCTCCTTACACGAGGCATCACAACAACGTTTCACCAGGCAACGCCGGTCAACTGCTGTTTGTGTAGGATAAATCGGTTGGAAACTTTCCTCATGTCAGCACGTTGTAGGTGTCGCCACGTGCGCCAACATTGCGTGAATGCTCTGAAAAGCTAATCATTTGCATATCACAGCATCTTCTTCCTGTCGGTTAAATTTCGCGTCTGTAGCACGTTATATTCGGGGTGTAGCAGTTTTAATGGCCAGTAGCGTATTGTATCCCCTGTTTAAGTTTTTTTTCATTGTTTACTCAGTGTATACTAGTCAGTTACAAACAACCTTGATAGATCCACTTGATTCCCCTTCCTATGGTCTAGTATTTTATAATTAATTGCAGGATTTCTGTGTTCGGACGTCAGTAATATGTTATCGAACTTTGTGACTGGAGGCAGAGCCAATGAATTTTCCGACAATATATAGAGACGACAGTCCAAAATTTTTGACTGTTAAACAACATCAGTGTTTGAAGTTTAAATCACAATCCTTCATACGTGAAAATTCATAGACACTACTCGTGCAAAACAACTGAGTTTAGAAAAACATGAATTGTAAAAGATGTAGAAAACATTAATTGAAATTTTGTATTGTTTCATAGTAATCTAAACATCGTAAGATACTCGTTAGTTTCGTGGGACAAAAGATACTCGTTTGGGTTCAGCGCCCAATGCACTGTATGGTAGTGGGGCCCTTCCAAATAAATTAACAATTCCCATATGTACATTGCATATTTACTTCTTCCTTTTCCTCACTGAAACTTGATGTTACTAGCGTATCACTGCCAGTTCGGGTCAAAAACACTGGCATCAGCACTTTTCGGCGTAAACTTTCCTGGAATCTCGATATTGTTGGGTCCCGGGCCACTGATGTCTCGGGCAATGACGTGCAAGCTCACCCTCCCACCCTTCGACCAATTTTAAGTTTTATAATTCGATAGCGTGAGCGTTATAATTCGTTGACTGTCTGTAAATACATTCAGGTCTCATGTGCTCCATTGACGAGCCGCTTGCGTTGAGGAATTAGCTTAACAAGACTATTTTTTGTAAACATCCAGCAGAGGAAGGTTTTCACAATTTTTTGCATCAAAAATGGTTTAGCGTGATAATGGAGGAGCGTATTACAGTTTTTCGCAGCAATCAGGAGGAGTATTGTTCAAAAAATAACAGCATGACAAAGAGTGGCTATTCTTGTAATAGTGTGTGCAGTGTCTATCAATAAAAGCACACACACTTGCAGCCGATAAAAATGCCTGTGGGGTACTAACCTGTGTGCCAGCCTGTTAAACGTGCGTTAATTCTAGAGACTGTGGAGCAGCAACAGTCATAACTTATCTGTAAGCTTCTGGCGATAGTGAGATACAGCTTCTAAGGATTTAGGGCTTGTAATTTTTAGGGCTGTGAAAGATAAATTCATATTTGACAATGAACACGTATGTTACAATCGTCAATAATCTGGCGCACCATTAATGCCTGTAGTGTAACATTGTTACTATGAAGATATGGCACGCATGAAGCAACAGATTTTCTTTTCTTTATGTTTGGAGTGTAAGAAATGTATCAGTTTCATTTGTGGAATCGTTTGCTTACACACCTCTTTACAGGAGTCGTATCATCTATGTTACGCCCAAACGAACGAACTGAAGTACCTTGTCATCCTAAAATTCTTTGGTTTTGACGGATAGATCAAATGAAGCCGTAAAAGATGGGCGTAAAATTGGAAAACTGACCGTAAAAGAGACCATAAAATTGGTCGTAAAAATTGTTAGAACAGAACAAAAAGAAATGTAGGTGTATAAATACCTACCTACCTGACGTTAAAATACCATATTAATTACAAGGCGCTGAGAACCATAAGTGTCCAAAGCACACCATCATCGACTTTGAAACGTGTCCGTAAACTCCTGACATCTGTTGCTCTTACGGTGATCCACACCTCTCTGTATTTCCAGGCACACACTTTATATATAAACATTCACGAGAGCCTTTCTAACCGATTTCTCGGATATTCGTTTCCATATGGAGCCAAAACACAAACCATAATTTTGTTGCTTGGGGTTCCTGAATTGTTATCTAGGGTTGGCAACACAATTTACTGTCCAAATTGTATACATAGTAGTAGTAGTAGTAGTAGTAGTAGTAGTACTTCGTGATGTGATCGATGATATATCGGCAATTTCATATGAATCTCAAGCAACAGAACGTGCATTATGAAAATGACGATAACGAGGACCAGACCATGAAGTGTTGGAAAAGGTTATAACTGTGTGTGTGGTGCATTAAGTATCTGTTCTACACGTTCTGATTGTAGTTTCAAGTTAATTACATACTTTACTACTGTCAAGAGACACTATGTTACTAATCTGCATATGGAAATTTTGTGAAAGAACATTAATAATACATATAATCTCAAATATTAATCAAAAATTCATAATATAATGTGGGCAGATTATTTTTTTCATAGTAAATATATGATGTTGAGACTCGGTTAAAAAACACGATATGCCTATGTGTCTGATTGTTTGTCTACAAAACTCTCTCGAAATTTGGTGTCTGTGCTTTGGATCCTTTCGGCATTATAAATTAATGGCATCGCAGCACATTTTGCAAACTGGCTGACCCTAATGCGATTGGCTAAACATCATACACAATTTCTGAACTATAATTTGCTCTAGAAAATATATTTGAGAAAACTAACTTTTACTGCTTACCAAACAGTCGATGGATTGTGGGGCACAAAACAAAATTGCTGATGTACCAGCTCTTAACACTACGTGAGGCCGGCCGTTGGTGGCCGAGCGGATCTAGGCGCTTCAGTCTGGAACTGCGAGACCGCTACGGTCGCAGGTTCGAATCCTGCCTCGGGCATGGATGTGTGTGATGTCCTTCGGTTAGTTAGGTTTAAGTAGTTCTAAGTTCTAGGGGACTGATGACCTGAGATGTTAAGTCCCATAGTGCTCAGAGCCAACACTACGTGATGCAAGACAGCTGACATGTGGATATTCAGAATGTAGTCTGAAAAAGATGTGCCTCGTATATTTTCTTCCTCTGGCTGTGTGAATCGTGGGAACTGGGAGAGAATAACGGTCATTGTTCTGACTTAAGGTAGTGCCGTAGCCAGTCTAGTCAATAGCTTCCGGATGTGTATGCAAGGATTCCTTGGTATCCACTCCTGTCGATAATGCTAAAGCGACGAAGGACGCGCATCCAACGATGCCGGCAGCCAGTGAACTGGATCACGACGGACGCCGACAGGGCCCGCGCGCGATGAGTGTGTTGGAAAGAGCTTCTGGTGACCTAGGTGTGAAGGTAAGGCAGCCGCAGACTCATCTCACTTGTGGACTCTGCGGTATTCCCCTCCCCCCCCCCCCCCCCCGCTCTCTCTCTCTCTCTCTCTCTCTCTCTCTCTTCCTCTTGATTTTCTTTTTCACGTTTTGTGTGTGTGCTGTTGACGTTTCCGGGCTGCGTACTATTTCGACTGGTTTTGTTCTTCGGACGTTAGAGCACTCACTGTTGACAAATTGATACGGCCCGCACATAATGCGGTATTTTCCCTCAGTTCGCGAATTTCATTCTTTTAAACCCCCTACACCAGGAACGAGTTGTAGAAATGGCAGCGAAACTGGCTCATACGTGCATCGGTCGGGTTGCATCATCATGGACGACTGGCTGATGGAATTATGCCAGCAGCAGCTGCAAGTACAGTACAAGCAGCAGGAGCAAGCTGAGCTTCTGCAAGCGTCGGCATCCCGAGAGCATCTACAGCAACAGGTCCAGCCGAACACAGCACCTCTCCAGCTTTCGGACGTTTTGACGTAGATATGGAGAAGTGGGACAACTGCCTGAAACGTTTCTTGCTCCACTGCGAGGTAAGTTATGTCAGTGACCTTGTAGATATGAGTGCACTCCTTTCTTGTAGATCCTTTCTTTGAAATTAAGTATAAAAGTTTTGTTGGCGAATGGACTTCGCTTCGTTGAAATCTGATGAGTTGGGTACGGCACATTTTGAGCGTAAATCGCATGTTGTAGCAGCGAGCCTTAAGTTGAATCAGCGACGAAATCGGGTTAACGAATCATAGTGGAGTTCCACTGTTTGTCTAGAGATTGTAAGTTTGATTGTAATCAGTGTGGCGTATCTTACTCGGATTCAATTATCCGCGATGTAATCATTCTGATATCCCAAGGTAAGTCATTTCAAGCGAAGGCTTATGAGTCGTCTGACCCGTCACTAGCCGACGTGACACAGTGACCACAATCACATGAGCAGTCGGCGTCTGCCCAGGGAGCATTTGCCAGTAAGTGCCACACATTAGAAGTGGACATTAGTTCTTCCCGTCGTACGTCGTCAGACGACACAGCTGGGTCTCTTTTACTAGGGACACACAAGCCCGGGTCAAACTTACTTGTCGAAAAGCTGTCTCGTCACACGCAATGTTCAGCAAATTAGTAAGGTGCATACTAAGAGTAAGTTTTCCCCGACCTTCGAACGGCCTTCACACAAACTGCGCAATGGTCCCTATTCCTGTTCTCGTACAGCAGACGGTGACAGCCGTCCCTCCATGGCATCGGGAAGTCTCTTGGATTATAAGGCACGACCCAGGTGTCACATCCACCGTTAATGGCGGAAATATCCGCATTTAAACAACGTTTGTTTGAAGTGCAACCAAGGGCGGCACACCGCTGCTGTCTGTGCTGTTGAGCATAATGTTCACAGTGTTGACCAGTTGTCTATTAACGCTCTTTCCGCATCTAGCTCACATATCTGGCAAACTGCTCATACGTTTGCGCTGCAACTATCAATTTTGGGACGCTAAGTTGAGTTGACATTGGGGCTGCGGCCTCATCGACCAGATTTACAACATATCATGAGCTTGGTAACCCCTCGTTGCAAGCATTTAAATAAATACCAGTCTTCAGTAGTCACCAACGAATTCCACTGGGGAAGGGGGTCAAGTGATTGGGTGGCGGGAGTGGGGAGGGGGGCAAAATGTAAGAATGTGGAGAGCCAAGTTTCATTATTAGTGATCGATTCTGCCTCGGTGTTATATACTTTTGGACTGGACGCTTTAACATAACCGGTAGATAAAATTTAAGAATTTTTAACATTGTGCAGCCCTGTCAGCAACTGTGATAATTAAACATGTAACACGTCAGTCTCAGTTGCAAATAAATACCAATTTTTACCCAGGTTTCAGCCAAAATAATTTGGCCTTCTTCAGAAGCCAGAGACACTAATCTATTGCATTCAAAGTTTGGCCATGTCAAGTATAAAACTGTAGGACCGTAGTAACGAGTCATAAATCTACATTACTTCGGCTGAAGAGAATCAGCAGGCCCCAATGCGCGGACGATGTCGGTAGGCCGCGAGAGCTGCGCCGGAACTAAACGCGGTTTACTAAGAATGTGTAATTTGACACAATATACACTACTGGCGATTAAAATTGCTACACCAAGAAGAAATGCAGATGATATTCATTGGACAAATATATTATACTAGAACTGACATGGGATTACATTTTCACGCAATTTGGGTACATAGATCCTGAGAAATCAGTACCCAGAACAACCAACTCTGGCCGTAATACCTGCCTTTATACGCCTGAGAATTGAGTCAAACGGAGCTTGGATGGCGTGTACAGGTACAGCTGCCCATGCACCTTCGACACGATACCACAGTTCATCAAGATTAGTGACTGCCGTATTGCGACGAGCCAGTTGCTCGTCCACCATTGACCAGACGTTTTCAGTTGGTGAAAGATCTGGAGAATGTGCTGGCCAGGGCAGCAGTCGAACATTTTCTGTATCCAGAAAGGCCTGTACTGGACCTGCAACATGCCGTCGTGCATTAACCTTCTGAAATGTAGGGTTTCGCAGGGATCGAATGAAGGGTAGAGCCACGGATCGTAACACATCCGAAATGTAAGGTCCACTATTCAAAGAGCCGTCAATGCGAACAAGAGGTGACCGAGACGTGTAACCAATGGCACGCCAAACCATCACGCCGGGTGATACTCCAGTATGGCGATGACAAATACAAGCTTCCAATGTGCGTTCACCGCGATGTCGCCGAACACAGATACGACCATCATGATGCTGTAAACAGAACCTGGATTCATCCGAAAGAATGACGTTTTGCCATTCGTGCACCCAGGTTCGTCGTTGAGTACACCACAGCAGGCACTCCTGTCTGTGATGCAGCGTCATGGGTAACCGCAGACATGGTCTCCGAGCTCATAGTCCATGCTGCTGCCAACGTCGTCGAACTGTTCGTGCAGATGGTTGTTGTCTTGCAAATGTCCCCATCTCTTGACTCAGGGATCGAAATGTAGCTGCACGATCTGTTACAGCCATGCAGATAAGATGCCTGTCATCTCGACTGCTAGTGATACGAGGCCTTTGGGATCCAGCACGGCGTTCCGTATTACCCTCCTGAACCCACAGATTCCATATTGTGCTAACAGTCATTGGATCTCGACCAACGCGAGCAGAAATGTCACGATAGGATAAACCACAATCGCGATAGGCTACAATCCGACCTTTATCAAAGTCGGAAACGTGATAGTACGCATTTCTCCTCCTTACACGAGTTATCACAAGAACGTTTTACCAGGCATCGCCTGTCAACTGCTGTTTGTGTATGAGAAATCGGTTGGAAACGCTCATGTCAGTACGTTGTAAGTGTCGCCACCCTTGTGTGAATGCTCTGAAAAGCTAAGCATTTGTATATCACAGCATCCTCTTCCTGTCGGTTAAATTTCGCGTCTGTAGCACGTAATCTTCGTGTTGTAGCAATTTTAATGGCCAGTAGTGTACGTCCATGTACGTTTTTTATTGTATTTATGGCGTTCTACGCCAAATTTATAAAAAAGGTCCTTAGCTTTATACTTTCTTAGTACCACGATTAACGTGTTACATAATGTTAAGTTACTAACTGTATGTTCTGCCAGGCTTACCCAGTTTCTAACTACCCAACGCAATTTTGTTGATGCTATCTTCATTACTGCTACTTATGCTATGGTAATTCAAATTTATCTACTTTTAAATTTTTTAGGCGCTGTTGCCTTTATTGATGCTTAGTCATAGTGATGTACTCTCCACGACATTACAGATCATTTCTGTAAATAGCCACACATAAGATTATTAATTAACCAGATACAGTTTGAGAAATCTATTCAAAATTGAGAAATAATGTAACCGAATAATAACTAGTCTTTCTTACAGGCTAGAAATCCGTTATAGGGGTATCGTTCTCCTCAGAAGTAAGCTCTTTTACATATTACGCCGTTAATGGTTTTAATGATTATATTAATCCAATTCCTAATGTAAAGGTAGCTACTGCTATGTATCTATATTTTGACGCACGCATGCGCATGACCAGCGATGCTCAGTACACAACTGCTCGCCGCGTTTAATTCCGGCGCAGCACTCGCGGCCTACCGACATTGTCCGCGCAGTTGGGCCTGCTGATTCTCTTCAGCCGAAGTAATGTAGATTTATGACTGGTTACTACGGTGCTACAGTTTTGTACTGACATGGTCAAACTTTGGCATGCAATAGTTTAGTGTCACTGGCTTCTGAAGAAGGCTAAATTATTTTGCTGAAACCTGAGTAAAGATTGGTTTCTACACTAATGGCCATTAAAATTGCTACACCACAATACGTTATTCCACGCGCGGACTACGATGTGCTGTTTGGGTGTACTCTGATATCAACAGCTCTTCTTGCTATGGTGCATACACCTCGTGATACCAACCGTGTATTCTAGTGTCCGTGGGCAGATCCGCTGACGGAAGTGTTAACCTGCAAGAGCCAGTAAGCCGTACGAGTACTAACATCAAGACCAACAACATCCGTTGAACTCTCCTTACGCTTCATGCCGAGTGTTGTTTCAGAATGCTCAGTCGGACCAACTAAATTCGAATACCTAAATGTTATTTTTTGTTAGCTAGATGTGTACATGTTGTGGAAGACTATAGTCTCAATGGATTATTGAGTAACGGTTGGTTGCAGTACCCCGATAAACTACACTATTCGCCATTAAAATTGCTACACCACGAATATGACGTGCTACAGACGCGAAATTTAAAAGACAGGAAGAAGATGCTGTGATATGCAAATGATGCGCTTTTCAGAGCATTCACACAAGGTTGGAGCCGGTGGCGACACCTACAACGTGCTGACATGAGAAAATTTCCAACAGATTTCTTGTACACAACCAGCAGTTGGCTGGCGGTACCTGGTGAAACGTTGTTGTGATGCCTCGTGTAAGGAGGAGAAATGCGTACCATCACGTTTCCGACTTTGATAAAGGTCGGATTGTAGCCTATCGCGATTGCGGTTTATCGTATCACGACATTGCTGCCCGCGTTGGCCGAGATCGAATGACTGTTAGCACAATATGGAATCTGTGGGTTCAGGAGGGTAATACGGAACGCCGTGCTGGACCCCAACGGCCTCGTATAACTAGCAGTCGAGATAACAGGCATCTTATCCGCATGGCTGTAACGGATCGTGCAGCCACATCTCGAACCCTGAGTCAAGAGATGGGGACGTTTGCAAGACAACAACCATCTGCACGTATAGTTCGACGACGTTTGCAGCAGCACGGAGTATCAGATCGGAGACCATGTCTGCGGTTACCCTTGACGCTGCATCACAGACAGGAGCGCCTGCGATGGTGTACTCAACGACGAACCTGGGTGCAGCAATGGCAAGAAGTCCGGTTTTCGAATTAATCCAGGTTCTGTTTACAGCATCATGATGGTCGCATCGGTGATTGGCGACATCGCGGTGAACGCCACTTGGGAAGCGTGTATTCGTCATGGCCATACTGGCGTATCACCCGGCGTGATGTTATGGGGTGCCATTGGTTACACGTCTCGGTCACCTCTTGTTCGCATTGACGGCAATTTGAACAGTGGACGTTAGATTTCAAATGTATTACGACCAGTGGCTCTACCCTTCATTCGATCCCTGCGAAACCCTACATTTCAGCAGGATAATGCACAACCGCATGTTGCAGGTGTGCACGTGCCTTCCTGGTTACATAAAATGTCCGACTGCTGCCCTGGCCAGCACTTTCTCCAGATACCTCACCAATTGAAAACGTCTGGTCAATGGTGACCGAGCAACTGGCTCGTCACAATACGCCAGTCACTACTCTTAATGAACTGTGCTATCGTGTTGAAGATGCAAGGGCAGCTGTACCTGTACACGCCATCCAAGCTCTGTTTGACTCAATGCCCAGGCGTATCAAGGCCGTTATTACGGCCAGAGGTGGTTGTTCTGCGTACTGATTTCTCAGCATCTAGGCACCCAAATTGCGTGAAAATGTAATCACATATCCGATCTAGTATAATATATTTGTCCAATGAATACCCGTTTATCATCTGCATTTCTTCTTGGTGTAGCAATTTTAATGGCCAGTAGCGTATTTGCAACTGAGGCTGACATGTCACATTTTCGGTTTCTATATTGTTGATCACGTTAATTTAGTGTCACTAGTCATTTCTTTTCACGACCTCGAGTCGTTTTTGCAATCCCATAAACAGTTGTTTAAGCCAAAGTTGGGTACAGCAAGAGATTTTGTGGCCGACATTCAGCTTGAGCTGTCTGCGACCGCTAAGATTCGCTGTGCTTCCGTTTTGCCATTTGTTATAAGAGATGTAGGTAAAGCTGAATTAGACAGACTACAAGAATTGGGGGTTATTTCACATGTAGCAGCCATTCAATGGTCAACGCCGTTAGTGATGGTTAAATAATCCAATGTGCCAATTCGGTTGTGCTGTGATTTTAAAGCCACAAGGAACTCCTCGCACCGAGGAGTTACCGGCGAGGTTGGCTGGTGGCACTATTTTTCGGAGAGATACCTATCTGTAGTTAGTTACCCCTCGTTACTGAGTCGCAGCAGTTGCTCAAAAAGGCTCTGAGCACTATGGGACTTAACAGCTGAGGTCATCAGTCCCCTAGAACTTAGAACTACTTAAACCTAATTAACCTAAGGACGTCACACACATCCATTCCCGAGGCAGGATTCGAACCTGAGACCGTAGCAGTCGCGCGGTTCCAGACTGTGGCGCCTAGAACCGCTCGGCCACTCTTGCCGGTGCAGAAGTTGCTACTTATTAATAGATCGTTTGACCTCTATCAGTTTACTAGAGTGCCTTTTGTTGTTGCATTCACCCTCAGGACCCTTTCAACGTATTACAGAGCAGTGTGTGTGCAATATCCGGGCCGGCCGAAGTGGCCGTGCGGTTCTAGGCGCTGCAGTTTGGAACCGCGAGACCGCTACGGTCGCAGGTTCGAATCCTGCCTCGGGCATGGATGTGTGTGATGTCCTTAGGTTAGTTAGGTTAAACTAGCTCTAAGTTCTAGGGGACTAATGACCTCAGAAGTTGAGTCCCATAGTGCTCAGAGCCATTTGAACCATTTGCAATATCCGGAAATGCGGCACATGTCTGAATGATTTAATTGTCACATGTGCCACCAGGGAAGAAAATTTGCAAAACATACAGGTAGTGTTTCAGTTGCTGGAGGATAGTGGTCTGAGTTGTAAGTTGGGAAAGTGTACTGCTTCTTATTTTCTCTTCACCAAGTGGTAGGCATTTAGGACACGTCTTAAATCAGAAGCGCATTAAACCACTGGATGACTAAGTCGCAGCAGTTGTTACTTCTCTCTCGGTACTTGCAGGAGCTGCACTTGTTCATTGGGAAGGTGAACTATAACCATATAATGAATTCCTACAAAATTCATCTGTGATGCCACACCCTCTAGATCTACTTCGTAAGAAAGTTTTGGCGCCATCCTGTCCCATAGAAATCTGGGCCATGCTGTCGCAAAGAAAACTGCAGAGATCAGAACTACCGATTGATTCTGCATCCATGAACCTCTCGTCCGCTCAAAGAAAATACTTCCACATAGAGAAACAGGTGCTGACTATCGTGTATGGTGTTAACGAGTTTCTCGTTATCCTTTATGCCTCCAAATTTCACTTGGTCATGGATCATATACTATTGATATCTTTGTCAAAACCTAAGGCCTGACATGACAGCTCAGAGACTATAGTGTTGGGCATTTACAGCATGGTAATGCTGATGCATTGTCCAGGTTGCCCATGAATCCCGATACTGAGTTCGATAGGGAGAAATAGTTTGTATTGCGATTGACGATGCTTTAGAAACAACGCTGCAAGAATTTCCCATACGCGTCAACGAAGTAGCAGCAACCACAATTCGCGACCCAGAGTTGCGCAGCGTTGTTGCAGCAGTTCAAACCTTCCTAAGGACGCCAGTCCCGGTTTTCGACCATATTTAAATATGAAAGAGCGTCTCATTGGAGTCATGGAGTGTTACTGTTTACAACAGAGGATGACAAGTGCTGTGTTGTAGTTCCACTCTATCCACATATCCACCTGTAGCTGCGTTCTCTTCACTGAAGGATGTCTCCCATGAAAGCGTTAGCTCGAAGGCATGTACGCTGATTTCAGTTGAAAAAACGCGTAATTTGGTGTGGAACGTCGTGGAATATTCCCGCTTCAGCCCCTGTAGTTTCATGAAGTTCCGATTGACGGCGACGCTACATGTAGGCTTGAAAATGACGTCTGTAACGGAGATACGTTCCAAGCAGGAAGCTGTCATTGAGTTTCTTTTGGCGGAAAACTAGAGCATCGCAGACATTCATATGCGCTTCTGGAATGGTTATGGAGATCTGGCAGTTCACAAAAGCAGGGTGAGTCGTTGGGCGAGGCGTCTGTCATTATCGAAACAAGGTCGCGCAGCACTGTCCTACTTGACAGAAAATCCTAGGAAGTTCTGGTATTACGTTAAATCAGTAAGTGGATAGAAACAGCATATCCAGACACTCTGGGATGATGATGGCATTGAAACAGAGGATGACACGCGTAAAGCTGAAATACTAAGCACCTTCTTCCAAAGCTGTTTCACAGAGGAAGACCGCACTGCAGTTCCTTCTCTAAGTCACCGCAGAAACGAAAAAAATGGCTGACATCGAAATAAGTCTCCAAGGAATAGAAAAGCAACTGAAATCACTAAACAGAGGAAAGTCCACTGGGCCTGACGGGATACGAATTCGATTCTACACAGAGTACGCGAAAGAACTTGCCCCCCTTCTAACAGCCGTGTACCGCAAGTCACTAGAGGAACGGAAGGTTCCAAATGATTGGAAAAGAGCACACGTAGTCCCAGTTTTAAAGAAGGGTCGTCGAGCAGATGCGCAAAACTATACGTCTATATCTCTGACATCGATCTGTTGTAGAATTTTATAACATGTTTTTTGCTCGCGTATCATGTCATTTCTGGAAACCCAGAATCTACTCTGTAGGAATCAACGATCGTGTGAGACCCAACTCGCTTTATTTAAAAAAAAAAAAATTGTTCAAATCGCTCTGAGCACTATGGGACTTAACATCTGAGGTCATTAGTCCCCTAGAACTTAGAACTAGTAAAACCTAACTAACCTAAGGACATCACACGAATCCATGCCCGAGGCAGGATTCGAACCTGCGACCGTAGCGGTCTCGCGGTTCCAGACTGCAGCGCCTAGAACCGCACTGCTGCTTCGGCCAGCTACTTGTTCATGAGACCCAGAAAATATTAGATACAGGCTCCCAGGTAGATGCCATTTTCCTTGACTTCCGGAAGGCGTTCGATACAGTTCCCCAGTGTCGCCTGATAAACAAAGTAAGAGCCTACGGAATATCGGACCAGCTATGTGGCTGGATTGAACAGTTTTTAGCAAACAGAACACAGCATATTTTTCTCAATGCAGAGACGTCTACAAACGTGCCACAGGGGAGTGTTATGGGACCATTGCTTTTCACGATATATATAAATGACCTAGTAGATAGCGTCGGAAGTTCCATGCGGCTTTTCGCGGACGATGCTGTAGTATACAAAGAAGTTGCAGCATTAGAAAATTGTAGCGAAATGCAGGAAGATCTGCAGCGGATAGGCACTTGGTGCAGGGAGTGGCAACTGGCCCTTAACATACACAAATGTAATGTATTGCGAATACATAGAAAGAAGGATCCTTTATTGTATGATTATATGATAGCGGAACAAGCACTGGTAGCAGTTACTTCTGTAAAATATCTGGGAGTATGCTTACGGAACGATTTGAAGTGGAATGGTCATATAAAATTAATTGTTGGTTAGGCGGTTGCCAGGTTGCGATTCATTGGGACAGTCCTTAGAAAATGTAGTCCATCAACAAAGGAGGTGGCATACAAAACACTCGTTTGACCTATACTTGAGTATTGTTCATCAGTGTGTGATCCGCATCAGGTCAGGTTGACAGAGAAGATAGAGAAGATCCAAAGACGAGCGGCGCGTTTCGTCACAGGGTTATTTGGTAAGCGTGATAGCGTTACGGAGATGTGTAGCAACCTCCAGTGGCAGACTCTGCAAGAGAGGCGCTCTGCATCGTGATGTAGCTTGCTGTCCAGGTTTCGAGAGGGTGCGTTTCTGGATGAGGTATCGAATGTATTGCTTGCTCCTACTTATACCTCCCGAGGAGATCACGAATGTAAAATTAGAGAGATTCGAGCCCGCACGGAGGATTTCCGGCAGTCGTTCTTCCCCGCGAACCATACGCGACTGGAACAGGAAAGGGAGGTAATGACAGTGGCACGTAAAGTGCCCTCCGCCACACACCGTTGGGTGGCTTGCGGAGTATAAGTGTAGATGTAGATCTCCCGCGTACCACCCGACCGCTCACAGTTGTGAGCTCACAGTTGTGACTCCTGCAGTGTTGGAACTTGCCGACACTCTCATTCTAAGTGATCGACGTATCGCAGTTATACACCTCGCTGCACAACTGGACGTCTCTGTTGGTAATCTGACGCAATCGTTCACCAGCTGGGGCACTCAAAAGTGTGTGACCGCTGGGTTCCTCGCCGCCTAACAGAAAACCATACAGATCAACGGAGTACCACATGTGCGGAGTTCCTTAAGTGTTACGAGGCTGATCGTTTTGTCCAACATCGTCACAGGTGATGAAACATGGGTTCACTGATCGAACCGGAAACAAAACCGCAATCCATGGAGTGGATCTACATCACCTCCCCTTCGAAGAAAAAGTCCAGGTTCGCCCCCTTATCCGTTAAAGTCATGGGTACGGTCTTCAGGGGCTCTGAAAGGTTATTCTGTTCTCCCCCATGGTCCATCGATCACCTCTCAAGTGTTTTATGCTACATCTACATCCATACTCCGCAAACCACCTGTCTGTGTGTGGCGGAGGGTACTTTGAGTACCTCTATCGGTTCTCCTTACTATTCTATTCTAGTCTCGTATTGTTCGTGGAAAGAAAGATTGTCGGTATGCCTCTGTGTGGGCTCTAATCTCTCTGATTTTATCCTCATGGTCTCCTCGCGATATATACGTAGGAGGGAGCAATATACTGCTACCCTCAGGAAACTGAAGAAACGACATTACTATGTTCGTAGCCATAAAAATGCAACCGATCTTCTGCTCCTCCATGAAACCGCAAGGTCGGGCACCCGGGTAGAGCGCACTAAACTTCATTACACTGTTCTTCCTCATCCTAACTACTTCAGACTTCCATCTGTTTGGCCTAATGAAGGGTACACTCCACGGGCAGCAATACGTGGATGATCGGGAGTTACTGATGCACCAAGACGTTGGCTCCGATATCGCTAGTACCATCAGGCATACATGGCCTTACCTGTAAGGTGGTGTAAGGCCGTCGCATTGAACGGAGATTCTGTCGAAAAATAGAGTACTGTAGCCAAAAAATTTGGGAAAAATACAGTACATTGAAATCCGTAATAAAACCATTCTGCCTTCAGAAAAAATGTGTTACATTACTTGATGAACGCCACTCGTATTTCGGCCTGCAATAAAAAGCCATATCGAACGTGCATTGATCCAGTTTCAGTCCTGTTTGTAGAACCTAGTGGTCCCTTCGAAGAAGTTTCCATCGACTCCCTTCTCAACCGGCTCAGCTGTGGAATAGAGTACGCGTGGATTTCATTGGTCACTTTCTTGGAGAAACGTGGCTGATACTGGTGCACACCCTGTCCAAGTTCCTCTAAATAGTGCGGATGTCCACTACAACAGCGAGGTAAACTGTGAGGGCGCTCACGACCATATTTGCAATAGAGAGTGCACCACCCACGATAGCCTCCGATAATTGCCCCTAGTTTACGGCGTCGGGGTTTCAGGCGTTCTGTTACCGCAGTTGTCTACAGCACCTGACCACCACTACCTTCCATCCAGCATCCAACTGAGAGGCGGAGCGGATTATCAGAACATTTATTATTTAAAATTCGTACACTGAGGAAGAGTTGTAAACGATACTCAAGCTGCTATTAAACTTCTACCGCCAGCCGGTGTGGCCGAGCGGTTCTAAGCGCTTCAGTCTGGAACCGCGCGACCACTACAGACGCAGGTTTGAATCCTGCCCGGGCATGGATGTGTGTGATGTCCTTACGTTAGTTAGGTTTAAGTAGTTGTAGGTCTAGGGGACTGGTGACCTCAGCTGTTAAGTCCAATAGTGCTCAGAGCCATTTGACCCATGTTGTCTTTCAGTTTCTGAATTGGTTATGGAATTAATAGACTTTGCTCTTTTAATGTCCCCACAGGAAAAAAATCACATGTTGTTAGCTTGGGCGAACGTGGTGGCCATAAATATTTGATGACAGTTCGTTTTTCAGTGAATACTTCATGGACTCTTTACGAGGATAACTTAGACGTGTGGCATGTTGCCCCATCTCGCTGCAAGAATCAGTATTGTCGGTCGTATTCAGTGAGTTGATCACAAAATGTATCAAAATAGCATTGAGGGTAGTGTCAAAAAATATCGGTCCAGTTGTGGGCGATCCTATTACACCGCACCAAACGCCTAATTTTTTCAACATTGAGTGGTTGCTGACGCACAATGTTAGGGTTCCCAGTTGCCCAGTACTTCGTGTACCGTGAATTTACATGACCGGAAAGATGAAACGATGCGTCATCACTCATGATGTAATGGAAAGGGTCTAACAAACCATGGCTGATGTTATTTAAACACCAGGAGCAGTATTCTACGCGTTTCTGATTGTCATCCTCCCCTAAACTGCTCCACAATCGTCACACGATGTGGCTTCAAATTAAAACTTTTCAGTATCCGCTGGCAACTTCTCTTACTTACACGTGCCTGTTGCCGCGCGGGATTAGCCGAGCGGTCTCGGACGCTGCAGTCATGGACTGTGCGGCTGGTCCGGGCGGAGGTTCGAGTCCTCCCTCCGGCATGGGTGTGTGTCTTTGTCCTAAGGATAATTTGGGGTAAGTAGTGTGTAGGCTTAGGGACTGATGACCTCAGAGCCATTTGAACCATTTTTGAAACTACTGCCAGAGAGTGCTCTGATCAATCTAGTTTTAATAACAACTGAATGTGCGTGTGTAAGGACAGCTGCTGTTAAAGTAGTAGCAAAGGGTACCCAGGACAGTCTAAGCAGAAGCGGTTGGAGGTGTCCGCACTCCTCAGCCAGAGTATCTACAAATTGTGTACTACTTCAAAAAAAAAGTCTACCCCGTAAGCACACACGGATGGCTGACTTTTATGCATGATTACAATTTAATTACAACACGTCGGAGAAACGTCGTCGTTACGTCACAGCAGCATTTGTCGCAACCTCGCCGCAGCGTCGTGTCGAAGCCGCGCGAATTGAAAGCGTTGCCCCTGCTTTGCCACTGGCAAGGGAACCTCCCCATCGCACCCCCCTCAGATTTAGTTATAAGTTGTCCCTGTGGATAGGCCTTGAAAAACTGTACACAGATCAATCGAGAGAACAGGAAGAAGTTGTGTGGAACTATAAAAAAAATAAGCAAAATATACAAACTGAGTAGTCCACTCGCAAGATATGCAACATCAAGGACAATGTGACCTCACGAGCGCCGTGCTCCTGTGGTTAGCTTGAGGAGCTGGGGAACGAGAGGTCATGGGTTCAAGTATTCCCTCGAGTGAAAAATTTACTTTTTTTATTTTCGCAAAGTTATGATCTGTCCGTTCGTTCATTGACGTCTCTGTTCACTGCAATAAGTTTAGTGTCTGTGTTTTGCGACCGCACCGCAAAACCGTGCGACTAGTAGACGAAAGGACGTGCCTCTCCAATGGGAACCGAAAACATTTGATCGCAGATTCATAGGTCAACCGATTCCTCCACAGGAAAAAACGTCTGAAATATTCTATACGACACTGGTGACGGCATGTGCGTCACATTACAGGAATATGTTGTCGACCCACCTAACGTGCACACTTGGCGAATGTGTAAAAAGATTCTTCTACCTTGCCCGATTTAGATTTTCTTGTGGATGTAATAATCACTCCCAAAAAAGTGATGAAAACATAAGAGTTTGTTATATAAACTGCAACAAATGAATGCAACAGTTTCACAGTCGCACAGTTTTCCCTGTGCTCTGTCAAAACATATGTTTTTCATACAACGTCCCCATACTACGGCGCAGTTACCTCGCATCGAACGAACAGATAATAATTGTCTGAAAATAAAAAATTAAACTTTTCACTCGAGGGGAGACTTGAACCAAGGACCTCTCGTACCCCAGCTCCTCACGCTAACCACGGGACCACGACGCTCTGGGCTTCGGATTCCCCTAGATGTTGCCTATGTTCCGCATGCACTACTCAGTTTGTATATTTTGCTTACTTTTTTTTTTCATAGTTCCACGCAACTTCTTCCTGTTCTCTCGATTGATCTGTGTTCAGTTTTTCAAGGCCTATCCACTGTGCCAACTTATAACTAAATATGAGGGTGGTGCGATGGGGAGGTTCCCTTGTGAGAGAAGCCTCATAGGCGAGCCAGCACTCAGCAATGCTGCGGGCTGCGAGCAACGCCCTGTACCCCGCACGTGTCTGGCGTGCGTCACTTCTCGCTAAAGACAGTCTCAGCTCACAGCTGTGCCGTTCGGCGCATATGAACCGCGAAATCAGCACACAAGAGAAATATACTTTCCTGCTTAAAACTTGTGGAAGCTAGAGAAATCTGTAATATCAATGGTATAACCTATGAATTGCATTCAAGCTACGACATGTTTTAGTAAGTTTCTTATAAAAATATCTTACAAGAATTTTGCAACCACTCGAGCATCCAATAGACGTCGAAACCATTACATATTCAGAGATATTAGCTCCATAATATCTATGATGTCTAGAGTTGATTACGCCAACGTCGTACATTCAATAGTGAATTAATGGATGTGTTCAAAGCAACAGCAGGCTCATCAGTGAAGCCAATGGCTGAGCAGTAAAGCCCCCTAACCCACCCCTGCGCCACTTTTGTTATTATAATCGATTGCCTGAACGCCATCATTCGATGTGTGCACTTTATGGTGCGATGATCATTATGAAACTCAAATGGCTCTGAGCACTATGGGACTTAACATCTATGGTCATCAGTCCCCTAGAACTTATAACTACTTGAACCTAACTAACCTAAGGACAGCACACAACACCCAGTCATCACGAGGCACAGAAAATCCCTGACCCCGCCGGGAATCGAACCCGGGAACCCGGGCGCGGGAAGCGAGGACGCTACCGCACGACCACGAGATGCGGACCGTTATGAAACACTAGCAGCTATCAGCCAGTAGAAAAAGCAGAAAGAGACACACAGGAAGTATTGCATGCACGCGCAAACACGAACGGACGCACGCACACACACAATGGCTCTGAGCACTATGGGTCTTAACATCTGAGGTCATCAGTCCCCTAGACCTAGAACTACTCAAACCTAACTAACCTCAGGACATCACACAAATCCATGCCCCAGGCAGGATTCGAACCTGGTAACACACACACACACACACACACACACCGCTGGTATCACTGATGTCATAAGCTGATTATATCAGGAGAAAATGTAACTTTCGGAAACGTAGGAAGACATCGAAGCAATTCAGAGACGGGATGCTAGATTTGTTACTAGTAGATTCGAACAACACGCCAGTGTAACAGAGATGCTTTGGGAACTCCAATGGAAATCCTTGGAGGGAAGACGACGTTCTGTTCGAGGAAAACTATTGAAAAAATTTACAGAACTGGTATTTGAAGCTGGCTGCAAAGAGATTTTGTTGCCTCCAATAAACACTGCGCTTGAGCACCACGAAGATAAGATACAAGAAATTGGGGCTCATACGAAGGTATATGGAAACATAAAGACAGTCGTTTCCCCTCTTTCTATTTGCGAGTGTAACAGGAAAGGAAACGACTTGTAGTGGTATGAGGTACCCTCCGCCACGAGCCATAAGTTGGATAGCAGGGTATCGATGTAGACGTGGACTATAGGATCTACCTAATTACAAGCTACCGTACATGAAAATGCGATCTGTGATGTTTCCACCATAATTCTGGAACTGTAATGTGCTGTACGAAGTACACTGCGATGACAAAAGTCATGGGACACCACCTAATATCGTGTCAGACCTCCTTTTTCCTCCACGTGGCATGAGATCAACAATTCATTAGAAGTTCCCTGCAGAAATACTGAGCCATTCTGTCTGCTTAGCTGTCCATAATTGCGGAAGTGTTGCCGGTGCATGATTTTGTGCACGAACTAACTTCTCGATTAGGTCCAATAAATGTTCTATGGGATCCATGTCGGGCGTTCTGGGTGGTCTAATCATTCGTTGGAATTGTCCAGAATGTTTTTCAAACCCAACGCGAACAAATGTGGCCCAGTAAATGGGGCATTGTCATCCATGAAAATCCCATCGTTGTTTGCGGAATGAAGTTCAGAATAGACTCCAAATGGTGTCAGAGAGCTGGACTTAACGAGAGGACCCTGTCAATTCCATGTGAAAAGAGCCCACGCCATTATGGAGCCACCATCAGATTGCACAATGCCTTGATGACAGCTTGGATCCATGACTTCGTCGGGCGTGCACCACACTCAGATGCTCTTACCAACTGAAACCGGGACTCATCTGAGCAGGACACGGTTTTCCAGTCGTGTAGGGTCCAATTGATACGGTTCTGCGCCCAGAAGAGGCGTTGCAGGCGATGTCGTATGTGCTGCTGTAGCCCGTTAACGCAACATTTCGCCGCACTGTCCTACGGATACGTTCGTCATATGTCCCACACTGATTTCTGTGATTATTTCACGCAGTGATGCATGTCTGTTAGCACTGACAGCTCTGCGAAAATGCCGCTGCTCTCGGCCCTTAAGTAAAGGCCGTCGGCCACTGAGTTAGGCGTGGGGAGAGGTAATGCCTGAAATTTGGAACTCCTCGCAAACTCTTGACATTGTTGACGTCGGAATACTGAATTCCCTAACGATTTTTGAAATAGAATTTCCCATGCGTCTGGCTCCAACTGCCATTCTGCGTTCTAAGCGTGTTAATTCCTGTCGAGCGGCCATAATCACGGCGGAAACCTTTTTACATGATCACCTGTGTACAAATGACTGCTCCGCCAATGCAATACGGCCTCCATCTGTATACGTACCGCTGTCCCATAACTTTCGTTACTTTAGTGTATATTTGACAATGGAATGAGACCTAGACTTGAATACAGTAAACAGGTATAAAGGGATGTTTACAGTTGGAAATATCGGCATCTAAGAAGAAATACTTAGACAATTAATGTAATTTCTCCGTGTACTTACACGAGTATGGGGAATGAAGTTCTTGCTAAGGTGACTGTTTATGTATATTCTACTCCAGTCACAACACTGCGTTTCCTGCTTCTCACCTAACGGGAGATGAGTATTTAAAGTCATTGTCACGTAATAGCACCGGCAGGTGTGGCCGAGCGGTTCTAGGCGCTTCAGTCTGGAACCGCGCGACCGATACGTTCGGAGGTTCGAATCCTGCCTCGGGCATGGATGTGTGTGATGTCCTTAGTTTATTTAGGTTTAAGTAGTTCTAACAAGGGACCCTCCCCATCGCACCCCCTTCAGATTTAGTTATAAGTTGGCACAGGGATAGGCCTTGAAAAACTGAACACAGATCAATCGAGAAAACAGGAAGAAGTTGTGTGGAACTATGAAAAAATAAGCAAAATATACAAACTGAGTAGGCCATGTGCAAGGTTAGCAACATCTACGAGAGCGTGAGTTCAGAAGCGCTGTGGTCCCATGGTTAGCGTGAGCAACTGCTGAACGAGAGGTCTTTGGTTCAAATCTTCTGTCGAGTGAAAAGTTCAGGCACTCACACATAATCAACTTCGCTCTCCAAAATTCCAGGACATGTTTACATTTGCTTGGACATATGCAGGATTTGACGGTCTACACACGGAAACATTTGAAAACGTAAAAAACATATCTTTTGACAGAGCACAGGGAAAACTGTGCGACTGTGAAACTGTTGCATTCATTTGTTGCAGTTTATGTGACAAACTCTTATGTTTTCATCACTTTTTTGGGAGTGATTATCACATCCACAAGAAAACCTAAATCGGGCAAGGTAGAAGAATCTTTTTACCCGTTCGCCAAGTGTGCAAGTTAGGTGGGTCGACAACATATTCCTGTCATGTGACGCACATGCCGTCACCAGTGTCGTATAGAATATATCAGACGTGTTTTCCTGTGGAGGAATCGGTTGACCTATGACCTTGCGATAAAATGTGTTCGGTTCCTATTGGAGAGGCACGTCCTTTCGTCTACTAATCGCACGGTTTTGCGGTGCGGTCGCAAAACACAGACACTAAACTTATTACAGTGAACAGAGACGTCAATGAATGAACGGACAGATCGTAACTTTGTGAAAATAAAGAAAGTAAAATTTTCACTTGAGGGAGGACTCGAACCAAGGACATCTCGTTTCGCAGTTGCTCATTCTAACCACGGGACCACGGAGCTCCTCAGCTTATATTGTCCTTTATGTTGCCTATCTTGCACATGGACTACTCAGTTTGCATATTTTGCTTATTTTTTCATAGTTTCACACAACTACTTCCTGTTTTCTCGATTGATTTGTGTTCAGTTTTTCAAGGCCTATCCACTGCGTCAATTTATCACTAAATCTGAGGGGGGGTGCGATGGGGAGGTTCCCTTGTAAGTTCTAGGGGACTGATGACCTCAGATGTTAAGTCCCGTAGTGCTCAGAGCCATTTGAACCACGTAGTAGCGACGAGTCTTCCAATCCAAATCACATCAGTTAGGTTTCTTTGAAAGTACACTAATGGCACACGTTCTCATTTAATAATCATATACAGCTCAACGGAAAATCTATACATTATGACTGGAGATATATGCAGTACACAAGAAGAGAGACCCGTATCACTGACATCAAATCTGCTGTAAGATTTCGGAACCTATACGGTGTTCGAACATCATGTAACATCGATACATAGTGGTTTGAAGTGCTGTGCTTTCTTTTCTGACAACAAACTAGTTCATATTACCCGTCGAACGAAGGAGTAGACGGTAGAAGAGATTGCACTACGCTATTTTTTTCTGGTGAGCGAACTGCTTAGTAAGAGTGGAGACCTATATAAAACTTTCGATGTGTATCCACCAGTTTGTACAACTTCTTTACTGTCTTTCATTCGACAGTTCCTGGCTTAACATGAGTTTTAAGACGTGCGAGTCCACCGTGCTATCCATTGCACCACCTGCAAATCACAGATGTGAATTCTGTGGGTGAACTTCGAGAAATAAAACGAGTTTTGTATGGAGTGGAACTTCGCCACATTAAATATGTTTCTCGAAGAAACGTATTCTCACTATCACTTGAAAGGTGAATGGTGTTCTGTTGATTCAGTTCATTGGCCGAGGAATCAAAAACCAAATCAACAATTTGTAGCTAAACGGTAAAAAAGTAAAAAAAAAAAGGAATGTGAAACAATCCAGTGGTAGTTGATTTCTGATGTGGTCCACACATTGTCGCTAAATTTCGGGAATTATTGACAAGTTTCAAATAAGAGGTGCTTGACCATCCTTTATACAGTGAAGATACGACTTCCAATTATAAATAACGCATTTTCTAATGTAAAAATAAAGCAGTTTGGGCAGAGTCTAGCAAATGAAGAGGAGCGCCAAAACGTTTTCAAAAGATGTCCAACGTCACTAGCGTCAGAATCCTACCACGATGGGTGCAGCAGCTCGACCAACAAGACGATAAATGTCTCACGAAATTTTGTTGATAAGTTGCTTAAGACTGTAGTTTTAATCTTGAAACACTATGGTGGGGTGCTGTATTCGTTCTTTTTAATATTTTTAAGGGATGGCAGGACTTCGTTGTTTGTGATTCCAACTAATCTTTGGGCTTTACAGATCTCCATACAGGGAAGTGCAAACTTTTTCGAAGTGGTATATAGAACTAGCGGCATTGTTGGGACACCATGTACTTCACTATAGTGTAACTGTGTTTGTTTACACACTGACGTTTTTCTTTATGTGGCATTTTATACAGATATAAAACTGTGCTAGGGTTCTGCGCAGTTTCCAGAGAGCTGTTTTTTTTTTTAATTGTCACGTGATGTGTTAGCGCTATAGTTTTGTAAGGTTGGGTACCAGCGGATGCCTCTTCTGACATGCAGCATGGCCGCACACACACAGAGCACCCAAAGCAGTGAATGAGCATATTAGACTCTGTGGGTACGAGAGAAAATCGATGGCATTGACTTTCTGAGACGAAACTTTTGAAGTGAGAAGTTACTAACCGTATGTGATATTACTTGTGGCGTATTTAGATAAATGTCAACACGTAACAACAGCCCCATCAGACTTAAAAGAAATTTTAGCATCTGTACTAATTTCTGTCATCAAAACTTGCTGTTTGACGATCGACAGCTGTCAATGTCATAAATTTGTAAGCGAGTTTAGACTTGATACGGTGATGCAGATACAGATTATCAGCGACATAGAACGTGGTAGAAACGCCCAAAGAGCTACAAACTGTGTGTGTAGTATAAAATAGAAATAGTGGTGGTATAAGTGTTCTGACATTGTCTCTAGGAAAAACAGACCTAAGGTAAACAGGTTCTGACGTTTTATCGTAGAACTAGTCATGAAAATTTCTTCACCATTTGGAATAGTGTAGAGAACGCTATATACGAGGGCAGTTCAATAAGTAATGCAACACATTTTTTTTCTGAAACAGGGGTTGTTTTATTCAGCATTGAAATACACCAGGTTATTCCCCAATCTTTTAGCTACACAACACAATTTTTCAACGTAATCTCCATTCAATGCTACGGCCTTACGCCACCTTGAAATGAGGGCCTGTATGCCTGCACGGTACCATTCCACTGGTCGATGTCGGAGCCAACGTCGTACTGCATCAATAACTTCTTCATCATCCGCGTAGTGCGTCCCGCGGATTGCGTCCTTCAATGGGCCAAACATATGGAAATCCGACGGTGCGAGATCGGGGCTGTAGGGTGCATGAGGAAGAACAGTCCACTGAAGTTTTGTGAGATTCTCTCGGGTGCGAAGACTTTTGTGAGGTCTTGCGTTGTCATGAAGAAGGAGAAGTTCGTTCTGATTTTTGTGCCTACGAACATGCTGAAGTCGTTTCTTCAATTTCCACAATACACTTCAGAGTTGATCGTTTGACCATGGGGAAGGACATCGAACAGAATAACCCCTTCAGCGTCCCAGAAGACTGTAACCATGACTTTACCGGCTGAGGGTATGGCTTTAAACTTTTTCTTGGTAGGGGAGTGGGTGTGGCGCCACTCCATTGATTGCCGTTTTGTTTCAGGTTCGAAGTGATGAACCCATGTTTCATCGCCTGTAACAATCTTTGACAAGAAATTGTCACCCTCAGCCACATGACGAGCAAGCAATTCCACACAGATGGTTCTCCTTTGCTCTTTGTGGTGTTCGGTTAGACAACGAGGGACCCAGCGGGAACAAACCTTTGAATATCCCAACTGGTGAACAATTGTGACAGCACTACCAACAGAGATGTCAAGTTGAGCACTGAGTTGTTTGATGGTGATCCGTCGATCATCTCGAACGAGTGTGTTCGCACGCTCCGCCATTGCAGGAGTCACAGCTGTGCACGGCTGGCCCGCACGCGGGAGATCAGACAGCCTTGCTTGACCTTGCGGAGATGATGACACACGCTTTGCCCGACGACTCACCGTGCTTTTGTCCACTGCCAGATCACCGTAGACATTCTGCAAGCGCCTATAAATATCTGAGATGCCCTGGTTTTCCGCCAAAAGAAACTCGATCACTGCCCGTTGTTTGCAACGCACATCCATTACAGACGCCATTTTAACAGCTCCGTACAGCGCTGCCACCTGTCGGAAGTCAATGAAACTATACGAGACGAAGCGGGAATGTTTGAAAATATTCCACAAGAAATTTCCGGTTTTTTCAACCAAAATTGGCCGAGAAAAAAAATGTGTTGCATTACTTATTGAACTGCCCTCGTAGAATAGCAATATGCTACGTACCTCCAATGCACTTATCGACTCCGCAAAGAGTGACAAACAGGCAGCGTGAAATATTTGTAGGCAAGAAGAAAGTAAGTCTCTCGCGGCTGCTCCCTGAGGTGTATTTCAGGCAATTACCCGCAGACAGCCGGCGACGTCATCAGCGCCGAGTACGTCGCGTCCCTGGCAGGTGTAATGGCCTATACACATTCATGAGCTGGTCCCGACCACGTGCTATGTTTGGAACGTGCCTGTGCACCACTTTGGACTCTGATTATAGAAGGCCCGTGAGAACGGAAACTACGCTTCTTGGCGCCTCCACACTGTTACTGCTGGATATGCGTATTGTCAGCTGATAGTTGTGATCAAATGTTACCAGTTTTAACTTCAAAGCGTGAACAGTGAGCTACAGTTACCCGGAAAATTTTAAGTATTTTTGAAATCAATTCAGTGGCCAAACTATATAAAGCCTTACAAATATACGTGAAAACAGTACCACGCTCTATTTGAGAACAAACAATTCTCATAAAAATTTCTCGTGCCTCAGGAATTAAATGTTCATGCGGGGCAGAAGTTGCATACATGTGTTACCTTCTATGAATAGACGGCATATTTAGGGCAACGTTTTAACCATTGATATGTCAAATTTACCCACTTTATATGTAAAAATACTGTATGTTGTACCAGTACTGTCAATATCTTTACATATTATTGATAAATAATACAGACATTTTAAACATGGAGATAAACTGTTACACTTGCCAAAAATATTGTGTGTGTATTGCTGATGAAGCTTGGCCTTTTGTTCATAAATCATAGACATTTCAGTGTACGTATGTGTGTGTGTGTGTGTGTGTGTGTGTGTGTGTGTTTTACTCATGAAGCTGCGTAAAGTTGAACCTGACCAAGCGTGTGTGTGTGTGTGTGTGTTTCACTCATGAAGCTGCGTAAAGTTGAACCTGACCAAGCATTCCGCCGCCCACCTGCCCTGAATATAGGCAACCCGCGGATTTGTTCTCATGGCTACAATACTATCCAGGGTGTCGTATGTATATGCCCATTGAAAAATGAGCCAGAGGCACCATCGTCTCATAATATACTAACTACAGTTTTCATGGATTTAGCGTTTACATACACAGTATGATTCATTAAGCAGCAGAGCGTTTCTCCAGCTAATAAAATACAGCTGTCATTGATTCATTGTTTACTAACCCAGTACGATGCTCTAAACCAGAGAACATTTTTTCCCCATCACATCGAAAAAACTTTAATTCGTAGCGGTGTTTACTAACTCAACAGGATGCTCCGAAAAACCGAACCTATTTTGCAGCAAGTCAGAAGCAGTGTTAATGGTTGCAAACGCTCAGATGTTCTATAGGTCCACGTGCTTCAACACTGCTGACCATTACGTGAAATAATTTTTGTGAAGTCAGGTGTCTCTATGTCACGTACCTAGAAGTGTTTGTTACTCATTTACCACGTGTGTACTAGGCCCAACAAAATTGTCTTCATCAAACTAAGGAGTCAAGTTTGTGTGTCTGATCAATGCAAGTCCCTAAGACTTTTATGTCTACAAAAAATTGTGTGGTAGAGACAAGAATACCTACTGTCCTGTGTTTTCCCATGAGCAAGATATAAAAAGATCACACATCAGTACAATGATTCAAGAACGTGACTCTCTAATATTCTTTACCAGTCTGTTCCGCTCCAAGACCTCTTGCGTTAATAGAAATGTGTCGTGCCGCATCAGTACGTTAGAGCAAGAAAAGCATGCAGAGAGCTCCGTATATCTGTATGTTTACAATGAAAGCCAGAAAAGGCGTCAGACGCATGGTAGATAGCGTACCAGACTCATTTTGTTCGCTACTGTTGCGTTTATTGTTACTAACTGTAAATAATGTTCTTGCAAATCCGTTGTGTAGGCTCGAATATCTGCACTTTTACTGTCACGCTCTGTATACGAGATATACACAAATAAAAAAAAGTTTTGCATCACCTCGGTTCCGAGACATCCGGAACCTGTACAGAAAATTGGAATGGAGATCAACATAAACATCATTTCCGCCCTTTTTATTGCTAATGGAAACCACACATTGCATGCTGTATCACCATACAGCGAGACATTCAGAGGTAGTGGTCCAGATTGCTGTACACACCGGTACCTCTAATACCCAGTAGCACGTCCTCTTGCACTGATGCATGCCTGTATTCGTCGTGGCATACTATCCACAAGTCCATCAACGCACTGTTGGTCCAGATTGTCCCACTCCTCAGCGGCGATTCGGCGTAGATCCCTCAGAGTGGTTGGAAGGTCACGTCGTCCGTAAACAGCCCTTTTCAATCTATCCTAGGCATGTTCGATAGGGTTAATGTCTGGAGAACATACTGGCCACTCTAGTCGAGCGATGTCGTTGTCCTGAAGGAAGTCATTCACAAGACGTGCACGATGGGGTCGCGAATTTTCGTCCATGAAGATGAATGCCTCGCCAGTATGCTGCCGATATGGTTGCACTGTCGGTCAGAGGATGGCATTCACGTATCGTGAAACCGTTACGACGCCTTCCATGACCACGAGCGACGTACGTCGGCCCCACATAATGTCACCCCTAAACAGCAGGGAACCTCCACTTTGCTGCACTCGCTGGAAAATGTGTGTAAGGCGTTCAGCCTGACCGGGTTGCCTCCAAACATTTCTCCGACAATTGTCTGGGTGGAGGCATATGCGATACTCATCGGTGAAGAGAAGGTGATGCCAATCCTGAGCGGTCCATATGGCATGTTGTTGGACCCATCTGTACCACGCTGCATGGTGTCGTGGCTGCAAAGAATTGCCTCGCCACGGACGTCGGGAGTGAAGTCGCACATCATGCAAACTATTGCGCACAGTTTGAGTCGTAAGACGACGTCCTGTGGCTGCACGAAAAGCGTTACTCAACAAAGTGGCGTTACTGACAGGGTTCCTCAGAACCATAATTCGTATACAGCGGTTATCCACTGCAGTAGTAGCCCTTGGGGGGACTGAGTGAGGCATGTCTTGACAGTTCCTGTCTCTCTGAATCTCATCCATGTCCGAACAGCATCGCTTGTTGAGAGACCTTCCTGGCACAAAGTAACAATGCGGACGCGAACGAATCGCGGTATTGACCGTCTATGCATGGTTGAACTACAGACAACACGAGCCATATTCGTCCTTACTCCTGGAGTGACTGGAACTGATCGGCTGTCGGAGCTCCTGCGTCTTTTAGGGGCTGTTCATGCATGGTTGTTTACATATAAGTGCGGGTTTAATGACATCTCTGATCAGTCAAAAGGAACTGTGACTGTGATACAATATGCACAGACAACGTCTATCTTCAGCAGTTTTGGGAATCGGGGTATTGCAAAACTTCTTTAGATGTGTGTGTGTTTATTGATTCATGCAGAATTTACTTAGGCCTTTGGAGTCCAGAGTGTTAATATCCCTGCTTAAGGGAGGCACCTTTCATGTAGTGTTTCCTCTTGGAATTTTCGAGACTTTTAACGGCGTTCTCGCAAATTTGCAACAAATAGTTCGGCTCTCCTTTGTATCCTCTCCACCTATTACGTTCCGTTAGTCTGACTTGGTAAAGGTCGCAGCCTGACAAACCTTCTTCAATGATAGGTTGAGGGAGATTCTTGCAGAGTACTGCGTCCCGTAGGCAAACATCAATTCTGACATTGGGGACGAACAATGTGCGTGTTTCGGGCTAACAGAAGTCCTAATGTTCCGATAATTCTAGAATTATACATGATAATAAAATTTTTTCTCATCCCTGTAAATTATGTTCATTTCCTTGGTCAAATATTAAGTGAATGGAGATAATTTTCGACAGCCGATAACGTATGGATCATGGTATAAGAGCACGTGATTGGATAACAAATAGCTGCCTACAATGACCCAAAAGTACCAACTTACAACGAGAAGAGTGAAGATCGGCCTGTCAGACCATTTCTCTTAAGAAATGTAAAACAATAAACCATGAGGTTTCGGTGGAAGTTATCATTACTAGGCCAACTGCCTTGCCGCATTTGTAGCACCAGTTCCCTTCAGATCAAGCGCTGACAGGCTTGGCTAGCACTTGGATGGGTGACAGCCCGAGTCTGCCGAGCACTGTTGGCAAGCGGTGTTGACTCAGCCCTTGTGAGGCCAAATAAGTAGCTACTTGTTAACAAGTAGGAGGGCGGATCACGGAAAGTGACAACGGCCTGGAGAGCGGTATGCTGAGCACATGCTTATCCATATTCGCATCCGATGACGCCTATAGGCTGAGAATGACACGGCGGTCAGTCGGAACCGTTGGGGCTTCCGAGACCTGTTCTGAAGGAGTTATATCACTATTAGAGAGAAGAAAGAGAGAGAAGAATGTTAAATGGGGAAAAAATGGATGAAATACAGCATCCTTGGCAATAATACCAAATATTTACAAATAAACACAATTTGAACAAACTGAATCGTTCAAGCTAATATTACAGTTGTCATGAAAAAGCTACTATTAACCACTATCAGGTTAGCAAACATGATCTTAAAACCAACACGCAGTCCCGCATCATCGGAAGTTTCCGCGCCGCGCGGGATTAGCCCAGCGGTCTTAGGCGCTGCAGTCATGCACTGTGCGGCTGGTCCTGGCGGAGGTTCGAGTCCTCCCTCGGGCTTGGGGGTGTGTGTGTGTGTGTTTTTGTCATTAGGATAATTTAGGTTAAGTAGTGTTTAAGCTTAGGGACTGATGACCTTGGCAGTCCCAGAAGATTTCACACACATTTGAACATTTTTGAAATATCCGCATTGCCCAGCAGTTACATTCTGCATCTACAAACCGACTCAATAATTTGTATTCTCAAAACCTGTAGCTGGTCTTATTATCAGCTTAAGGCACCCAGACAAAATCGACATTGGACTGTTAATGACTGGAAACATGTTGCCTGGTTGTATGAGTCTCGTTTCAAATGGTATCGAGCGGATGGACGTGTACAGGTATGGAGACAACCTCTTGAGTTCGTGTACCCTGCATGTCAGCAAGCTTGTGGAGGCTCTTTAATGGTGTGGTGCATGTGCAGTTGGAGTGATGTGGGACCACTGATACGTCTACTGTGACAGGTGGCACGTATGTAAGCATCCTGTCTGATCACCTGCATCCATTCATGTCCATTGTGCATTCCGATGGATTTGGGAATTTCCAGCAGGACAATGCGACGCCCCACACGTCCAGAATTGCTACAGAGTGGCTCCAGAAAAATTCTTCTGAGTTTCAACACTTTTTCTGGCCTCAAAATTCTCCAAGAATGAGCTCTATTGAGCATATCTGGGGTGCCTTGCAACATGCTCTGCAGAAGAGAGATCCTCCCCTCGAACTCCTACGGATTTATAGACGGCCCTGCAGGATTCATGGTCGCGGTGTCCCTACACGATATTAGGTAGCATTACCAGTTTTTTTTCTCTTCAGTGTATGTCTCTTTCGCCATTCGTTAATAACTATTAGTTTTCAAAGAGTAGGCTTAAATCAGTAAAACCTGGTGGAACGCAAAATTGTCTGAGTCTTCTTTTTAGTAGTGACTTCACTAAGAACAGGATATTTCAATACGTATATGACAAAAAAACTTGTTCTAACGTTGGTAAGCTAAAGTCGCAGCCTTTTTTAATATCTTTAGATGACAACTTAGTACACCGTCCTTTCATGACTACATGTTGTTGACAATCAGATAAAGAGCCCTGAACCACCTTTTGAACATGTTCAAACTCAGCCCTATATCGAATGGGAGACGATCCTGTAAATCTGCTTTGTTTTGTCTAAGGTCTTTTATGTCTGCTTTCATAATTTCATATTTTTGGCGCAAGCACGCATTGTCGCAATTACAGTAGTGTTTGTTTTCACAGTTAATGTTTTGTCTGTTAGCAATTTATTCATTGTATTTACCTGAAAAATTGGTTCTTGTTCTTTATGGTAGCTTTTGTGCCACTATACTTCTCTCATTACTAGGCTCATTACTAAGCCCTAATTTAGCAATAAAGGATGTAAGATTTAGAGTTGGAACAACATCAGTTTTTAACTTGCGTTTCGAAGGAATAGTCAATCACTTTTCAAATCCCTTTCATAATCCGAATGAGTAAAATGTACTGAGCAGACACGAGGATTTTCAACTGAAAACGGAGCTGTACGTTTACAAGCACATATCTGTTTTCGTTTCATTTCATTGCCTTTAGGAAATAGATGCAACTTAAATCGTAACCTACCTGTCACCTGTAGTTAGCACGATAGGTGATCGCGCACTTAAAAACTTCCTCCAAAAAGTCCTTAAGTATACTGATAACTACGGCCAAACTCTAAACGCAATCCCCGGTTACTAATAAAATTTTGTTGTCGGCTTGTAAACGCCATTATACCACAATACGTTATGCCACGCGCTGACCACGATGCGCTGTTTGGGAGCACTCTGACATCAGCAGCGCTTCTTGCTATGGTGCATACACCTCGTGATACCAACCGTGTATTCTAGTGTCCTTCAGCAGACCCGCTGACGGAAGTGTCAACCTGCAAGAGCCAGTAAGCCGTACGAGTACTAACATCATACCAACAACATCCATGGAACTCTCCTTACGCTTCATGCCGAGTGTTGTTTCAGACTGCTCAGTCGGACCAACCAAATTGGAATACGTAAATGTAATTTTTTGTTAGCTAGATGTGTACATGCTGTGGAAGATTATAGTTTCAATGGATATTGAGTAATGGTTGGTTGCAGTACCCCGATAAACTACACTACTGGCCATTAAAATTGCTACAACACGAATATGACGTGATACAGACGCGAAATTTAACAGACAGGAAGAAGATGCTGTGATATGAAAATGATTAGCTTTTCAGAGCATTCACACAAGGTTGGCGCCGGTGGCGACTCCTATAACGTGCTGACACGAGGAAAGTTTCCAACCGATTTCTCATACACAAACAGCAATTGACCGGCGTTGCCTGGTGAAACGTTCTTGTGATGCCTCGTGTAAGGAGGAGAAATGAGTACCATCACCTTTCCGACTTCGATGAAGGTCGGATTGTAGCCAATCGCGATTGCGGTTTATCGTATTACGACATTGCTGCTCACGTTGGTCGAGATCGAATGACTGTTAGCACAATATGGAATCTGTGGGTCCAGGAGGGTAATACGGAACGCCGTGCTGGATCCCAACGGCCTCGTATCATTATCAGTCGAGACGACAGGCATCTTATCCGCATGGCTGTAACGGATCGTGCAGCCACGTCTCGATCCCTGAGTCAACAGATGGGGACGTTTTCAAGACAACAACCATCTGCAGGAACAGTTCGACGAAGTTTCCAGCAGCACGGACTATCATCTCGGAGACCGTGTCTGCGGTTACCGTTGACGCTACATCACAGACAGAACCGCCTGCGATGGTGTACTCAACGACGACCCTGGGTGCACGAATGGCAAAACGTCATTTTTTCACATGAATCCAGGTTATGTTTACAGCATCATGATGGTCGCATCCGTGTTTGGCGACATCGCGGTGAACGCCACTTGGGAAGCGTGTATTCGTCATCGCCATATTGGCGTATCACCCGGCGTGATGTTATGGGGTGCCACTGGTTACACGACTCGGTCACCTCTTGTTCGCGTTGACGGCACTTTGAACAGTGGACGTTAGATTTCAGATGTGTTACGACCCGTGGCTCTACCCTTCATTCGATCCCTGCGAAACCCTACATTTCAGAAGGTTAATGCACGACGGCATGTTGCAGGTCCAGTACAGGCCTTTCTGGATACAGAAAATGATCGACTGCTGCCCTGGCTAGCACATTCTCCATATCTCTCACCAACTGAAAACGTCTGGTCAATGCTGGCCGACAAAATGGCTCATCACAGTACCCCACTCACTACTCTTGATGAACCGTGGTATCGTGTTGAAGCAGCATGGGCAGTTGTACCTGTATACGCCGTACAATCCCTGTTTGACTAAATGCCCAGGCGTATCAACGCCGTTATTACGGGCAGCGGTGGTTGTTCTGGGTACTGATTTCTCAGGATCTATGCACCCAAACTGCGTGAAAATGTTATCACATGGCCGGCCGAAATGGCCGCGCGGTTCTGGCGCTGCAGTCTGGAACCGCGAGACCGCTACGGTCGCAGGTTCGAATCCTGCCTCGGGCATGGATGTGTGTGATGTCCTTAGGTTAGTTAGGTTTAACTAGTTCTAAGTTCTAGGGGACTAATGACCTCAGCAGTTGAGTCCCATAGTGCTCAGAGCCAT
The DNA here is from genome assembly GCF_023898315.1 of Schistocerca nitens. NCBI lineage: Eukaryota > Metazoa > Arthropoda > Insecta > Orthoptera > Acrididae > Schistocerca > Schistocerca nitens. The sequence goes on from NC_064616.1 coordinate 264,721,577, forward strand.
TTGAACCATTTGTAATCACATGTCAGTTCTCGTATAATATATTTGTCCAACGAATACCCGTGTATTTTTTTGTGTAGAAATTTTAATGGCCAGTAGTGTACGTAAAGAGAAAGACTATCAGGTCCTGTAATGATTTGCTAAGGGTAGAAGGATGAGGCTGTTAATTTATCTTATCGTTTCGTCAGCCAATTTAGTGGTGTCGGAAAACGTTTGTATTTTAGGTTAAAACCATCTAGAGACAGTAATTCTGATAGTGAAGAGGTGAGTCCAGGCTGTGTTGCTGTTATAGATACACACTAAACAACCAAAGAATCTGGCATTCCTGCCTAATGTCGAGTAGGGCCCCCGCGAGCACGCAGAAGTATCCGAATACGGCGTGGTGTGCACTTGTCTAATGTCTGAAGTAGTGCCGGAGGGAATTGGCACCATGATTCTTGCAGAGCTGTCCATAAACCTGTAAGAGTACGAGGGGGTGGAGATCTCTTCTGAACAGCACGCTGCAATGCATCCCAGAATGCTCAATAATGTTCATGTTTGGGGAGGTGGGTGGCTAGCAGAAGTGTCTAAACTCAGAATAGTGTTCCTGGAGCCACTCTGTAGTAGTTCTGAACGTGTGGGGTGTCACATTGTCCTTTGGAATTGCCCTAGTCCGTAAGAATGGAGAATGGACAAGAATGGATGCAGGTGATTAGACAGGATGCTTCCGATCGTGTCATCTGTTAGAGTCGTATCTAGACGTATCAGGGGTCCCATATCACTCCAACTACACATGTCCCACACCATTTAAGAGCCTCCACCAGCTTGAACAGTCCCCTGCTGACATGCAGAGTCCATGGACTCATTAGGTTGTCTCCATAGGCGTGCACATCTATCCGCTCGATACCATTTGAAACGAGGGTCGTCCGACCAGACAACATTTTTCCAGTCATAAACAGTCTAATGTCGGTGTTCGCGGGCCCACGCTAAGGGTAAAGCTTTCTGTCGTGCAGTCATCAAGGATACACGAGTCGGTCTTCGGTTCCGAAAGCCCATACCGGTGATGTTTCGTTGAATGGTTCGCACGCTGACACTTGTTGATGGCCCAGCATTGAAATCTGCAGCAATTTGCGGAAGGGTAGCACTTCTGTCACTCTGAACGATTCTCTTCAGTCAAAGTTGATCCCGTTCTTGCAGGATCTTTCACCGGCCGCAGCGATGTCGGAGATTTGTCGTTTTACCGGATTATTGATACTCACGGTTCACTTATGAAATAGTCGTATACATTTCCGATACATAAAAGAGGAATTGTTTATCGAGCAGACTTGGACCATTACGTGTTAGTGCTTTTGTATACCTCGTTGTGTAGCTTGTCAAATGGAGGTGGGGTTCAGTACTAGAATAGGTGTTGTTGATCGTGACGTTTTCTTACTCTTATGACTCTTAAGCCCGAAATACATAAGTTTTATATTTTCTGCTTGATGTGTACATGTTGTAGAAGACTGCCGTTTTAATGGATTATTCGGTAATACCTCGATACTTTACTTAAAAAATGAGAATCAGGACCTGTAATGGTTTATGAAACATGCACTGTATGCCTGTAGTTTTAATGTGGCAATCGATTACACAAAAACAGCTACACTGGCAGCCATTTTTAGCCAGCCTGATAGTGGAACTGAGAGTTACTCTGCCACGCCACTTGTTATAGAACCAAGTTCGGCACACAGTTTTAATCTGCCAGGACGTTTCAAGACTGGGAAAGTTGCTATGTTATTATGCACTTGCAACTATGGTTGGCTGCAACACATTCTCTCCAGAAGTGTCATGGTTTTACTACGGAGTGATAGTGTCAGTAAGGAATTATAAATCAATACCTACGATTGGTCTTCGAATCAAGAATTTGTTTATCACATATTTAACATATTTAGGACTATCGTGACGTGTTACAACAAAATATGAGATTTACTCGAAAGTCTGAGACGCTTACCAGCTTTGATTAATGGATCTGGGCTATAATTATCGCAAGAACTGCTTCCATAGAAGCCTATTTTACTGAGAGTCCAGTGCTTACATACGTATAATTCCAAGTAAATGTCAGATACAGATTCTTTTATGTAATTTAAATACTTACCGGAATCCTCGGTAGCTTAATATTTATAAGAAGATCACGCGAACACGATGCATCTTTTCGCAACACATACACGGTACGGTAACTAATACCACGCAAAAAAAAAAAATACCGCTATAGAGGAACATGCCTATCGGTCTCAAGTTTCACTTAGCTTATGCGATATGAACGCTGGCTTCAAATATCACTTCTCAGTGGTATTTTTCGCGAAGAGAACATACTCTGACTTGAGATAATGTAACACTAGCAAGTTTATTGAAGCTACTGGTACCACGTCCAGCATTACATCTTTGGTTTTTTGGGAAAAAGTCTTTTAGTTAGTAAGTTGTGCGTTACAGTGACAAAAAATTCACTACTACGAAGTGTGGTCAGCAAGCTTATAAACCCACATTACAGGATTTACTTGTCATTCTGAGAACCCTACGCCGGCCGAAGTGGCCGTGCGGTTAAAGGCGCTGCAGTCTGGAACCGCAAGACCGCTACGGTCGCAGGTTCGAATCCTGCCTCGGTCATGGATGTGTGTGATGTCCTTAGGTTAGTTAGGTTTAATTATTTCTAAGTTCTAGGGGACTAATGACCTCAGAAGTTGAGTCCCATAGTGCTCAGAGCCATTTGAGAACCCTACAAGATTGGTTTAATAGGTATGAAATACAATTATCACGTACCCTATCTTTAACGTATGATCCCTAAACATATTATTCAGCAGACGCGTATAAGAGGAATACATTTCAAGCAAGGAATACGAGCATTCTTTTTCAAAACGAGATGTCACATTTACTATCTTAGAAGACAACAATATAAAGAATTCGTAATATCCTTTCTACAGCCTTCTCCTCTCTCAGTAGCTTGAGACACTGAACTTTACGCCGATATTAACTAATTTGCGATTCGTCTTCGACGAAAATGTCATAGACAGCATATTGTTGGAGCTCTAACGATGTTTGGTAACCGGGTGACAGATGGATTCGCGATATAATCTCAACGTCCTACGCCATACACCTCATGATAATGTTGTAACTAGTAGTAGTAGGTTATGTTTTTGCTACTAAATGATGCATTTTTGTTAAAAATAAGACTATATGGATAAAGCCAATAGGCACACACTTGTAATGAAAACCATATTAGGACGTTTTTATTCATACAGGTTCCCCTGACTGCTTTGCGATTTGACGTATGGCACTACGATAGCCTTAACGACAGCTTCTTGTGATTAAATGTACCGTGGCTAGTGTGGGTGCTGCTCATATATCATTTCACAATGGCTTCAAGGCGACCATCTTAAGAGCTAGCGCGAGTTATTAGGAGAAGGCATTCACACGTGTTGCTATACGGTGAAAGGAAGACTGGCAGATAAGATGATGATTCCTCCATTTATCAGTTTGCTTAGGCCGTTTTCCCCGCAATTGCTTGGAGCCAATGAATTCCAAGAGAGTTACTCCATGGCCGAGGTCTGGTCACCATTCCCAGGGCTCTCTGCAGACTCACACTACGTACGTTGCACCCCTGTGGACTACTACTACGGCAGCGGTGGCGGAGACACTTAACGTCTCTTCGTAAACATGGTGTTGATCCTACTGTTATCAGGTACAACCCTTTCATCGAACAGTCGTTGTCTTTGTGTTGCTCGAGATTTGAATCATGTTGGTGGTACGTTAATTGGTCCTTCGAGAATATGCTAATCAACATATGGTGATCGATCTCTACGATCGCATTTTTTACAGTACTTCAGGGCAGGTACTCTGAACTCTGTGAGTCTATGACTATGTATGTAGGAAGAGTTCATTTTTGCTGCAGTATGGCCATAGCTCAGCGTCGTTTGTGTGTGGTGAGAGTACAAACTTCGTACTATCTCTACATTTGTTTTCAAAATGGCTCTGAGCACTATGGGACTCAACTGCTGAGGTCATTAGTCCCCTAGAACTTAGAACTAGTTAAACCTAACTAACCTAAGGACATCACACACATCCATGCCCGAGGCAGGATTCGAACCTGCGACCGTAGCGGTCCCGCGGTTCCAGACTGCAGCGCCAGAACCGCGCGGCCACTTCGGCCGGCATTTGTTTTCGAGTCCTACAGCATCGCCACATACCACAGTGTGCCATCTGTCCAGCCTGTGTCTTTGGAATTCTATGGAGCAGTCGCAATGATGTTAATAGCGATGGCCATATTTGGATTTTTGTGTAGTTAATATAGATTTGTAGTAATGTCGCATATACTAACAACATCGCAGGGTTTATTTGATTTAGATATGCTGATTATAATTACGTGTTTTCATTCCACCTGGGAGTGTAGTCTGGCTAAAAATGGGTTCAGCCATGCTGTTTTCGAAAGCGTGATGGTTGGGGGAGGAGGCGGAGCGTTTTTTCAGATTGGTCCACAGAGAAGTGCTTGGCGCTGTTGGCAATGTTTCTCCAAACAGGCCTCCACGTACATCCCCTAGTGAGGATGTCTGCTGGTTACATCTGGTTTGTCTGTGTGGTATGTCCCCTCCCTGAATGATTGAGTGTATTTTGTGGAAGTCACAAGGTCACAAACGATTACACCTGTATTTATGTAGGTTTCTCTACCAAGCCTGGGGAGATTGTGTTGTATCTGAGCCTGGATATAATCAGAATTAAAGACGGGCAGGTTTATGAGTTAGTATACACAGAATGTTTGAAATGATAATGCAGTGCACAGTTCAGAGTTCGTGGTCAGTTAAAAACAAACCAAGGAAAGGCGAAATGAGCAGTCACTTCTTGATCTATCAAAATGAATTAATACTCTGATTATACTAAAATAAGTTCCATTTCGCAGTAATACTCGGCTAGGTGAAATCAAAACAGTCACAGTAAGAAGATATAAGTCATCACTGAAAAGTTAATGTCCGACTAGGTAAAAAATCGCAAAAAGCTTAAGTCCGCCACAAAAAAATGTGTGTGAAATCTTATGGGACTTAACTGCTAAGGTCATCAGTCCCTAAGCTTACACGCTACTTAACGTAAGTTTTCCTAAGGACAAACACACACACCCATGCCCGAGGGAGGACTCGAACCTCCGCAGGGACCAGCCGCACAGCCCATGACTGCAGCGCCTTAGACCGTTAAGTCCGCCACAAGATAAGTTAGATACAGTGTTTATGGGAGTCCGTACGTTAACGAAATACACTACTGTCTTGGGCGTCAACCAGTGCACTGAAGTGAAGTTCCATCCGGCGAACTGCGGGTCGAAACTAGGATGTCCCAGCGTGTTGATGGTGACGATTCCCCGGTTGTGCGCTGCGATATGATTGCCACTTAGATTGTATTTTGTAGGCTGTGGTACTGCTCGACCGGTGTATAGCGCTCTAACTGTCTTAGTGTAGGAGTAAAATGTGCACGTTGAAGGTGTGGCGATGGGACTTGAAGTCCCGTACCACCCTGCGATGGTGGGAGTTTAAGGTTGCCGGTAAGAGGTGACAGAACTACGTACGTTGTTATAGTGGTGGTCTCACAATGGATTTCACGTAATGAGTGGCTGTATCATCCACTGAGAGCTGTGGCGAGGACGTAAATAGTCGCCAGCGGAGTGATTCTGTATTTCTGATTGGCCACACTTGTGCCTTCGGTAGCAGGAAGTAGAGAAGCATGCGCTCGCCTCGAGGTAATTATCGAGCGCTTTAAAGTATACTATCCCGTCCGTGGCTTCCGCCTTCTGTTGACCAAGGCGCGTGGCTTGTACATGTATTCGTCCACTGCCGCACGGCGTGCGCTGGCACGGCTAATGTATCGCTGAGTAGCTGTCGCGCCACGGCAGACTGGCCCAGTGTTGAGCGGAGATGGGGAGCTCTCTCGCTCGCGGCCACGGATTCGGTGATGGCAGTGGCCGCTCGAGAAGTTCCATACCCTACCAGCATCTCACTTGGTTCTTTCGACTCGCATTATCCGACGAATTCGATGGGCGAAGGGGGGGGGGGAGGGAGGAAGAGGGTGAGTTCCTCATAATACAGATGTACTTGCAGCCGCCTTTGACATTTCCAACGACGTGTTGGGATCTGTTCGCCATTATTAAACCTTTGGGTGATACACAAAACTTTGCGGCCCATGTGGGAAGTTTAAGGGGTTGTGTTGTCAGTGCTGCAGGTCATGAGAGCCCGGAGTGTCAATGTAAGCCGGCCGGAGTGGCCGAGCGGTTCTAGGCGCTACAGTCTGGAACCGCGCGACCGCTATGGTCGCAGGTTCGAATCCTGTCTCGGGCATGGATGTGTGTGATGTCCTTAGGTTAGTTAGGTTTAAGTAATTCTAAGTTCTAGGGGACTTATGACCACAGAAGTTATGTCCCATAGTGCTCAGAGCCATTTGAACCATTTTTTTTGTCAATGTAAATATGTTTCACTTCGTTGTTGGGTGGCTGGCGTAGTGGCTGCAGCCTCAGACGTTTGATGGTAAGGTAAAATTTTATTTCCCCTGCAATACTATGGCTGCGCGGGACTAGCCGAGCGGTCTAGGGCGCTGCGGTCATGGACTGTGCGGCTGGTCCCGGCGGAGGTTTGAGTCCTGCTTCGGGCATAGGTGTGTGTGTGTTTGTCCTTAGGGTAATTTAGGTTAAGTAGTGTGTAAGCTTAGGGACTGATGACCATAGCAGTTAAGTCCCATAAGATTTCACACATATTTTTGATTTATAATACTGTGGGCCATTTCAGCCCTCGTGTCGTGCAAAGGGTTAACAAGGGCGGGAATTCACCAGAACTGATATAGCAAATGTTTATTTTGAGCCAACCACCACGCCGGAGATTATTATACTTATGCGTCTTCTACTGAGAGCATCAGGACGTTGACATGACGCGACGCTGCGACACGACGTCCCGAAGCGACGTCATGACACGAAACGACGCGATTTTGAGGACGTCAAGAGCAGTGGGTCGGAACTCTAGTAACTGGGTAAACTACGTAAAATGGTGTAAAATACAAAAAAATACGAAAATACGTAAAGTTTCGGAAGAACGAGAGTACTAACATATCTGTCTGAATGGAGCCTTTGATGGTGCCCATAATGATGACAAAATATGTTTTTGTTATTAAAAATTAGACCTCGACTGACATGACTTCACGTAATTTGTTATAATCAAATAGACACAGCCTACAACCTCTCCCTTTGCTGCCCAGCTCCAGAGTGTCCCAGGTGTAAACGATGGAATTCTGGTTGTGTGATTCAGTAAAAGTGATAACTAATTTGGGCGCATAATACGTTGTGATTGCCTAAGAGTATCATGAAGTCGACACGACGTCGGGAACAGAGGGGTGGATCTTGCTTAATGGGACAGAATATGTAAAACTGTGCAAAATCCGGAAAAAAATGAAAATTCCTGAAAAAACGTAAAACTGGTAAAAATAGGAAAATATGGAAAAGTGCGAGAAAATAGGACACAATGAGGGTACTTACACAATTACCTGAGTGTGGTCTCTGCTGGTGCATCGTATGACAGAACATTAAATAATTGCCGGCCGTGGTGGCCGAGCGGTTCTAGGCGCTACAGTCTGGAACCGCGCGACCGCTACGGTCGCAGGTTCGAATCCTGCCTCGGGCATGGCTGTGTGTGATGTCCTTAGGTTAGTTAGGTTTAAGTAGTTCTAAGTTCTAGGGGACTGATGACCTCAGAAGTTAAGTCCCCTAGTGCTCAGAGCCATTTGAACCATTTGAGCCATTCTCCGCTGACGTAACAGTAGACCAATGGCAAATAAAGATTTTCTTATTTTATGCTTACAACTTAGATTTTTTTTAACAGAGACTAATGTGTTGCTAACACATAAAAGCTGTAAGCAACATATGTTGCTAGTAAATTAGAAGAACTAAAACAGCTGCTAAGGAAAAAGTACAGCCAAAGACGTTTGTATCGCTTTCACCGCTTGTTTTTCCAAAGTTTCAGTAGTAAAGGCTCAGCGGAGGTGCTACACATATTTTGTGCCATACGATACGCGACCGTTCCGCCGACTTGTTATTCCATTTGAGGCCCTTAGTGGCTGCTTTTATGTTAGCAGATCGTTACAGCCACGAAATCTCGGCTCCTGTTGCCTGATGAGCAGCAGCAGCAGCAGCAGCTAGGGTGCGCAGCCCGGTGTAGCAGTGATGGCGAGTAATTACGGAGTGCTGGGACTCGCGCCTGATGTTTACAGCCGGCGAGCAGCGGACTCCGGTCGGCAGTCGGGAGTCTGCAGCGGGAGCGCTAACGAGCCCCGCCCTGCGCCGCCGCCGAAACTATTCGCCGGAGGGCTCGGCGGCGCTTGCATACTGCATGGCCATTGTGTGCCGGCCACTGGCCTCGGCTGATCGTGCGTCCTCGCCGGCCGGCGTGGCACGATATGTGCGTATCGACGTGGCCGGTGTCAGCTCGGGCCGGCCAGCGAGGCCCCTTAATTCCGTTACCGATACTCGCCCAGTCGCCATTAACGGTCGCCTTGCAACCGCCTAATACGGTTAAACGCAAGATAGTGGAGAAGTTTCCCTGCCGAGTCCACCGGTCTCGTGTAAATGAGCGACACACACACACACACACACACAAAATAAATTGTTTCAGGAAACTGAACTATTATTACCAGCAATAGGCAACCTAATTAGGTAGGTAATTATTCTTGTGTATAAAAGCCACACAGTTGACATTGAAAATAAGTAGCTTTATTACAATTATAATGAATTGTCAGTTACTAAAAATGTTGACAGTTCAGGGTGTGTAATACTTGTAATATTGCACTTAAGCGCACTTGAGACAGATGTGAGCATCACTTCCAGCGTTTTGATGGGCCAGGTTCCTCAGTGTCACCAGAAATACCTTGAGTTACGGATTCAGGGTCTGTACATAGAGTTGATCCCAGATTGACCTATTCTTTAAACAGCGAGTCAGCCTCAGCAAGTTCGTTGGTTTCGTCAGCGGTTTCCTCAATATCCTCCATAACATCTTCACTGTCTTCATATAAAAATTTTGGCACGTTTTCACAGTTGACCCCAATACATTTCTTGCAAATTGAAGAAAATTTCAAACCCACTTTTCTGCAGGAGCACGCTCCACCACAGTTCAACTTGCATGAGCATGAAACAATGTGAAGAAGTGCTTCAGGTGCTGGATCTTGACTCATTATAACGGGTATTGGACCGTGGTCACTGTGATTCCAGCCCCATTTCTCAGGAGGTTCCCAGTTTCCCATCCAACTTTGGACTTGTTGGTAAGTCCGCAACGAATGATGTTGTGCAGCATCTTGTGTAGGTGGCACCGTGCAAGATTCAGTTTGCTTTTTGTGGCAGACTTGGCGAATAGCTGGTACCGCAAATGGTCTAGTGTGTAGGAACTGCTGACACCTCCACTATACAATGCGATAGTTACCTGTCCTCCTGCAGTTATTATTTCTTCACGGGTAGCATATGGTTTATTGAAAGTGCAAAGCGCTGAGGTTAGGCGTTCATTTTTCGCAACAATATTGCAGCACTTATTTTTTCCTTTACCAAAAAAAGCAGATGTTGTATCACATCCGCTAAAGGCGTGAGTGAACGGAATATATTCAATGTCAAACTTGTAAGATGCAGTGGAAAACCACTTGTCTTCTGCATTTCCTCTTCCTGGCTTTAAGAAAAATAAGTTTTCAATGCCTTGCCCCAAACCGGTCATGAGCACAAGCAGGTCAACATCTTCTCCTACAATGACAACACTTCCAAAATCTTTGGTTCTTGAAATGGCAGATGTTACAATTATAACGTCAGCATCTTCTTGTGCCTGGTGCACTTCAATGCTACACTCCAGAAATTCCATTTAAAGAAGTGTGATCAAACGCATCTTGTTTCGTTCGTTGTACAAGAACTTGTGCTGAGGGACTTGGTTCACCATCTCTGATTCAACCACAACGTCAACCGAAGAATGTTGTTTGGACCTACGAATCCTCTCAGCACTCTTTGTGCTACATTTGTCTCCCTCACATGGATACCCATCAAATACAATAGCAAATTGAGATCCAAAATGACGTTGCAGGTAAGAAACATACCTTTGGGCAATTGACTTGAAGCGAACATTTCGAGTCCAAGTCGCTTTGTGAATAATGTACCCTCCGTCAATGACAAAAAATTTACTCGTTCCACCTGACTTCACACCTTCCACTGGAACGAAGGCATTGTAGAATGAAGATTTTGTTCCTTTTCGCATGCATTTTTCTGAGAATAGGGACATTGGGTAAGGAGCAAGTTCATATTTCAGAAAGGCTTTTAACACTTCTTCATTTTGTTTCATTAAACAAATCCTTTGGAAAAGAGTTAAAGGATCAACAGGAGTAATTTTAGTGCTCCCAGCTTTTACAGAATTGAACGCAGAAAGGAGAGTCACAACTTTATCTTTTCTACGGAACTTCACATCGTGGAAATTATCACCAACTATTCTTTGCTCGAAATTTGAAAAATTGGTGTTTTTGACGCGCTGTAGCGCCTTAGATATTGGGAGTAGAAAAAAATTGTAAGAATCAAATTTGTAGAGAATTGTGTGCTCTTTAAAAAAGAAAATAGACGTCTAAGCGATAGGACAAAATGAAACTGAGATATTTTGAAAAAACTGAAGAAAGTCCGAAATTTTCGAAGTTTTTTGACTGCAGAAAGTTTTCCCAAGAGAAATTTTGTTGGCAAAACTTGGTTTTCTAACCTTTCCAACAATATGAACGAGTTAAAAAAAAATAAAACCTTTTACCCCACCTTTTGCAAGGTACAGGCTTTTTTCTGACAGTTTCACATAACTAAATGACCTCCGCTACACTATATCGCCAGGTAACAGTTCATGATGCCGATGGATTTTGAACGGATAGCGTCCGAGGGTACGACTAAGTGCCAACCAAACAGTAGTGTATGGAATGCCGGTGCAACGTGTGACTGCACGAGCGCTGACTTCCCCATGCATAGACGAACCCGCTGCAGTCTCCATTTCTTCCTGAACTGTCTCAGCAGCATTACGCCTTATGCTCGGTCGGCCACTACCGGATCTATCGTCCAAACAACCCGTGGCTTTGGACTTCGAAATCATTCTCGCCACAGCTGCATTTGTCAACGGACCTTTACCCGTTCGAATCCTGTTCCTATGGCTATAGGATCGTGACGCTGAACTAGCACATTTCCCATTCTGATAATACAGCTTCACTAAAAGCGCCTTTTCAGGTAACGTCAACATGCTGCGACTGCTACGGCGTCTGATTCTCTCATTACAGCTCCTTTTATACACGATTGTCATGTGCAGTCACTGACGTTTTCCTGTCCAGCGCCATCTGTCGGACATTTTGTGAACTTTGTTTTTCATTGGTTCTAATAAAACCCAATGTCATTCCAAGCATGTGTGCCAATTTTTACCTCTCTATTTCGCGGTTTATTAAGTTTTCAAATTTATACTGACTTTTTGAGCATCCGGTATATACTAGCTTTCGGCTGTGGCGCTTACGTGTCCGCTGTCAGTGACTTTTGTAACGTATACGAGTAATGATATACACCACAATATGGAACCGAGGGTGGTAAGCAAAATATCAGACATACTTCAAAGCAAACTTCAAGACGAATTCAGGATGTATAACAAGAAATAAATACTTGTAAAAATTCTACACTCTGCACACACAAAATTAAAACTTGAAGGTACTTCTCGGTATTATGTCCTGAAAACAACGGCAGTTATCGCACAGGAAGACGAGCTTCTGTACACACCAGTTGATAAACGCTGCGTCGCCAACATTTTTTATGTTGAGAGAGAGGTTGTGATCACTGGGAGCGAAATTCTGGCTCTATGGTCACACCAAACCAAATTTAAACGTCTCAGGACTGATAGAGTTTTTGTGTTAGTACTTACGAGAGAAGATCATGAAGTTTCTTAAATGACTACAAATCGCCAGAAACCGTTAATTTATGGTTTATTTTGTCGCTACTGGACAATTTCGGCCTTCAGACATTTTCGAGTATCATTCTTTAGCTTCTTCAAATGGCTCTGAGCACTATGGGACTTAACTTCTGAGGTCATCAGTCCCCTAGAACTTAGAACTACTTAAACCTAACTAACCTAAGAACATCACACACATCCATGCCCGAGGCAGGATTCGAACTGCGACCGTTAGCGGTCACTCGGTTCCAGACTGAAATGCCTAGAACCGCTCGGCCACTCCGGCCGGCTTAGCTTCTTCACCTCAGTTTTGAATATAATACAAATCATGGAAAACTTTTTGATAACTTAGATGTTCAGTACACACTTACGACGGTCTGGAACGCTTGGAAAGATTTATTAAACGAAAACCAGGGAGGACCATAAATTCGTAAGATTCCAACTACACTCAAACGTAATATTATGATCAATATTCTTGTAGTCCCAGAGAACCGTCGGAAGTTGGCCCACACCCACACGGTGGAAGAGGGGCCGGCTAGAGTGGCCGAACGGTTCTAGGCACTCCAGTCTGGAACCGCGCGACCGCTACGGTCGCAGGTTCGAATCCTGCCTCGGGCATGGATGTGTGTGTGATGTCCTTAGGGTATTTAGGTTTAAGTACTTCTAAGTTCTAGGGGACTGATGACCTCAGGTATTAAGTCTCATAGTGCTCAGAGTCATTTGAGCCACGAATTTGCCAATAACATCCCATCGACCATATGATTTTACATTCCCAATGGATACAGTAAACAATAGAAAACAGCAGCATGTTATTCTTAATTGTTGAAACATTGTCTTTCGAACGGAAGAACACTGAGATAAGTACTTGAAATCTTTGGCTGTTGTTGTTGTTGCCCGCATCTCGTGGTCGTGCGGTAGCGTTCTCGCTTCCCACGCCCGGGTTCCCGGGTTCGATTCCCGGCGGGGTCAGGGATTTTCTCTGCCTCGTGATGGCTGCGTGTTGTGTGCTGTCTTTAGGTTAGTTAGGTTTAAGTAGTTCTAAGTTCTAGGGGACTTATGACCACAGCAGTTAAGTCCCATAGTGCTCAGAGCCATTTGAATTTGTTGTTGTTGTTGTGGTCTTCAGTACTGAGATTGGTTTGATGCAGCTCTCCATGCTACTCTATCCTGTGCAAGCTTCTTCATCTCCCAGTACCTACTGCAACCTACATTCTTCTGAATCTGCTTAGTGTATTCATCTCTTGGTCTCCCTCTATTATTTTTACCCTCCACGCTGCCCTCCAATGCTAAATTTGTGATCCCTTGATGCCTCAAAACATGTCCTACCAACCGATCCCTTCTTCTAGTCAAGTTGTGCCACAAACTTCTCTTCTCCCCAACCCTATTCAATACCTCCTCATTAGTTACGTGATCTACCCACCTTATCTTCAGCATTCTTCTGTAGCACCACATTTCGAAAGCTTCTATTCTCTTCTTGTCCACACTAGTTATCGTCCATGTTTTACTTCCATACATGGCTACACTCCATACAAATACTTTCAGAAACGACTTCCTGACACTTAAATCTATACTCGATGTTAACAAATTTCTCTTCTTCAGAAACGATGTCCTTGCCATTGCCAGTCTACATTTTATATCCTCTCTACTTCGACCATCATCAGTTATTTTACTCCCTAAATAGCAAAACTCCTTTACTACTTTAAGTGTCTCATTTCCTAATCTAATTCCCTCAGCGCCACCCGATTTAATTTGACTACATTCCATTATCTTCGTTTGGCTTTTGTTGATGTTCATCTTATATCCTCCTTTCAAGACACTGTCCATTCCGTTCAACTGCTCTTCCAAGTCTTTTGCTGTCTCTGACAGAATTACAATGTCATCGGCGAACCTCAAAGTTTTTATTTCTTCTCCATGGATTTTAATACCTACTCCGAATTTTTTTTTTGTTTCCTTTACTGCTTGCTCAATATACAGATTGAATAACATCGGGGAGAGGCTACAACCCTGTCTTACTCCCTTCCCAACCACTGCTTCCCTTTCATGTTCCTGGACTCTTATAACTGCCATCTGGTTTCTGTAAAAATTGTAAATAGCCTTTCTCTCCCTGTATTTTACCCCTGCCACCTTTAGAATTTGAAAGAGAGTATTCCAGTCAACATTGTCAAAAGCTTTCTCTAAGTCTACAAATGCTAGAAACGTAGGTTTGCCTTTTCTTAATCTTTCTTCTAAGATAAGTCGTAAGGTCAGTATTGCCTCACGTGTTCCAGTATCTCTACGGAATCCAAACTGATCTTCCCCGAGGTCGGCTTCTACTTGTTTTTCCATTCGTCTGTAAAGAATTCGTGTTAGTATTTTGCAGCTGTGACTTATTAAACTGATAGTTCGGTAATTTTCACATCTGTCAACACCTGCTTTCTTTGGGATTGGAATTATTATATTTTTCTTGAAGTCTGAGGGTATTTCGCCTGTCTAATACATCTTGCTCACTAGATGGTAGAGTTTTGTCATGACTGGCTCTCCCAAGGCCATCATTAGTTCTAATGGAATGTTGTCTACTCCCGGGGCCTTGTTTCGACCCAGGTCTTTCAGTGCTCTGTCAAACCACGCAGTATCTTATCTCCCATTTCGTCTTCATCTACATCCTATTCCATTTCCATAATATTGTCCTCAAGTACTTCGCCCTTGTATAAACCCTCTATATACTCCTTCCACCTTTCTGCCTTCCCTTCTTTGCTTAGAACTGGGTTGCCATCTGAGCTCTTGATATTCATAGAAGTGGTTCTCGTCTCTCCAAAGGTCTCTTTAATTTTCCTGTAGGCAGTATCTATCTTACCCCTAGTGAGACAAGCCTCTACATCCTTACATTTGTCCTCTAGCCGTCCCTGCTTAGCCATTTTGCACTTCCTGTCGATTTCATTTTTGAGACGTTTGTATTCCTTTTTGCCTGCTTCATTTACTTCATTTTTATATTTTCTCCTTTCATCAATTAAATTCAATATTTCTTCTGTTACCCAAGGATTTGTATTAGCCCTCGTCTTTTTACCTACTTGATCCTCTGCTGCCTTCACTACTTCATCCCTCAGAGCTACCCATTCTTCTTCTACTATATTTCTTTCCCCCATTCCTGTCAATTGTTCCATTATGCTCTCCCTGAAACTCTCTATAACCTCTCGTTCTTACAGTTTATCCAGGTCCCATATCCTTAAATTCCCACCTTTTTGTAGTTTCTTCAGTTTTAATCTACAGGTCATAACCAATAGATTGTGGTCAGAATCCACATCTGCCCCTGGAAATGTCTTACAATTTAAAACCTGGTTCCTAAATCTCTGTCTTACCATTATATAATCTATCTGATACCTTTTAGTATCTCCAGGATTCTTCCAGGTATACAACCTTCTTTTATGATTCTTGAACCAATTGTTAGCTATGATTAGGTTATGCTCTGTGCAAAATTCTACAAGGCGGCTTCCTCTTTCATTTCTTCCCCCCAATCCATATTCACCTAAAATGTTTCCTTCTCTCCCTTTTCCTACTGACGAATTCCAGTCACCCATGACTATTAAATTTTCATCTCCCTTCACTACCTGAATAATTTCTTTTATCTCTTCATACATTTCATCAATTTCTTCATCATCTGCAGAGCTAGTTGGCATATAAACTTGTACTACTGTAGTAGGCATGGGTTTTGTGTCTATCTTGGCCACAATAATGCGTTCACTATGCTGTTTGTAGTAGCTAACCCGCACTCCTATTTTTTTTATTCATTATTAAACCTACTCCTGCATTACCCCTATTTGATTTTGTATTTATAACCCTGTAATCACCTGACCAAAAGTCTTGTTCCTCCTGCCACCGAACTTCACTAATTCCCACTATATCTAACTTTAACCTATCCATATCCCTTTTTAAATTTTCTAACCTACCTGGCCGATTAAGGGATCTGACATTCCACGCTCCGATCCGTAGAACGCCAGTTTTCTTTCTCCTGATAACGACGTCCTCTTGAGTAGTCCCCGTCCGGAGATCCGAATGGGGGACTATTTTACCTCCGGAATATTTTACCCAAGAGGACGCCATCATCATTTAATCATACAGTAAAGCTGCATGTCCTCGGGAAAAATTACGGCTGTAGTTTCCCCTTGCTTTCAGCCGTTCGCAGTACCAGCACAGCAAGGCCGTTTTGGTTAATGTTACAAGGCTAGATCAGTCAATCATCCAGACTGTTGCCCCTGCAACTACCGAAAAGGCTGCTGCCCCTCTTCAGGAACTACATGTTTGTCTGGCCTCTCAACAGATACCCCTCCGTTGTGGTTGCACCTACGGTACGGCCATCTGTATCGCTGAGGCACGCAAGCCTCCCCACCAACGGCAAGGTCCATGGTTCATGGGGGGGGGGGGGGGCTGACGGAATAAAAATTCATGTAGATCACCATCTGTTCTATACATACTGAAAATGCAAGGAAAGGCCTAACATTTCCCACACCACATACGACTATAAAATTTGTTGTGTAATACTTGATAGACAACGGTAATGAGAGGTGGGCTACAGAGTGGTGCGGCAACTGTTGTCATAGGAATGCTAGACGGTAGCAGAAATGATTAGTGAACAAGTAACACAGGAAACAGAAGATTTAAATACCTTGTGTTTCTCCAAGCAAACGAAGATTCATTACAGATGACGCAGCTAGTAATAAGAGTCCGCGTCTGAATGTCAAGAAGGAAGAGGCTCCCTAAGTTAAGCACAAACGATGGCGTCGTTACGGAGAGGCTCAAAGTACGAGTGGCCACCCAGCTGTCGGCGGCCGCCCTATATTGCGGCGGAAGAGGGTGCTCGTAGTGCGGAACGGCTGGAGGCACGCTCAGTGGGCGTGCGCCACTGGGTCCGTCGGATCCCGCGCCACCACTGACGGAAACTTGCAATTCCGCTACCGACTTCGCGACACACATTGGGTGGAATCGATAGGTGATACCACAAAATGTAGCGTACACAGAAATCTAATTCTTCGTAATTTGAAAGCCACGTGAAGTACAATCGTGTAAATAGATTGCATAAGTGAAGGTCCAGCAGCAGTCTCACCACAATCCAAAACTAAGTTGGATGAATGTGCTCTTTTACTTGCCACAAAATAAGCATCTATACTACGAGGAAAATTGGCATGTCCGCTCATCACAGCAGGAGGAGAGGAGAATGCATTTGTGTGTAAGCCACGAGGCCTGTCTTAGAGAGTCTGTATACAGAGAGAGTGGCCATAGGTGAAGTTGGCCGTGATTGGTTGATCTGCTTTGACAGAAAAATGGCGACAAAGGTCTCTCGCGCTTCCTATGTTCGCCGTGCCTTTGAGTTGAATTGAAGTTCAGAGGACTTTTGGAAAATATTAAAAGGTATTTGAATTATTGAGAGACTTGTTATGCGCTGTGCATGCAAAATGGTTCAAATGGCTCTGAGCACTATGGGACTCAACATCTGTGGTCATCAGTCCCCTAGAACTTAGAACCACTTAAACCTAACTAACCTAAGGACATCACACACATCCATGCCCGAGGCAGGATTCGAACCTGCGACCGTAGCGGTCTTGTGCATGCATGTTCGATTTAGTTGTATATCGTTTTTAGTACGTAATTAGCGTTTGCGGTCTTAAATACGAGTTGAAATAATGAAGCGTTTTGTGATGAAGTCGGTAGGCCTACATGTTTGAAGTAAACACGTTAGTAATTGTACAGTATTGTTTTTTACATCTGTAATTCGTTCTGCAGACGTTCGTAAACGATGCCAGGTTGTGCTGCATTTGGTTTTTCAAATAGAGGCGAAGGTGGATTTCGCATGTTAGCATTTCCACGCAATGAAGATAGACAAAAGCAGTGGGCAGTCGCAGTCAACAGGACTGACATAAATCAAACAGGAGCCTTGTGGAAACCAACCAAGTACTCTTATCTATGCGAAGTAAGTCGCTTATGCTTTTTACTACATATAAAACAACTTGCAATATACATAGTTAAATTTGAAAACAGACCTGTAAATTGGCTGTGTGAAAATTATTATAACACATTATTCTAATAAACAAAGGCATTTAACGAATGATTTCGCCATATTGTCTTGTGTTTTGATTCGGTGAGTGTGTACTCCACTACTGGCCATTCAAAAGACCCGCCCACAGTTTGGCAGAAAAATGGCCGCCGTATCGTCCGGTTGGCCACTCTCTCCCTATACAGGCTCTCTAGCCTGCCTAAACCAGTTCTGCCACCTAGCGTTCATACTGGGCAGGTCCAGTCGAAGCTCGCACCAGTTGTCGAAACATACATTGTACGAGGGCGTGCTGAAAATTAATGCCTCCGAATTGTTCATGTGAAAACTCTCAAACATTTTAAAATAAAACAGTCGTTGTTAACATTCTAGAACTTTATTTTCCATGTCTACATCTTCGCAGCCCTTTGCCGCGAGAGGGCTTCGAATTGTAGCGTTTAACTTGATAGTGTGTAAGGTAACACTGTCGGTGAGTGAGAAACAGCGTGAAGTAAGCCAGTTTCAAATTTGAGGAGTTAGTCCACACACGAAGCACACTCTCCTTCACCATATAATGCCAAACCACACACGAGCGCTGCGACATCTGCAACACTTTGATGCCTTGGGTTGACTGTCACAGATCATCCTCCATACAGACTCGACACGGAACCATCCGATTATCATCTGTTTCCAAAACCTACAGAACACCTTCCAGGACTTCACCTTCATAGTGATGAAGCGGTGCAAGCCGAGGTGAGATTGTGGCTCCATCAATGAAGTAAAACATTCTACAGCGACGATATCAACAAACTGGTCTCTTGTTGTGAGAAATGTGTTCGTCGCTAGGGTGATTGTTGGGAGATAATACGTAGACGTGAAGAAAAAAAGATGTATAATGTTAATAAAGTTTTTTGATTTAAAAAGCTTTGAGTTTTCACGAAGAATACTTGGAGGCATTATTTCTCAGCACGCAGTCGTTGTCTCGACCCAGAAGTGTATGGTTCCAGCTGACACATAGATCACTATAGTCTTTGAAACTTTCAGCTGACCATCGTAGCATGCACGAACATACGCTGTGAAAGATATTTCGCACTAAAGCAGACACCTTTCACCATAATGTTTCAACTATAGAGTCGTACAAGACATGTCACGATACACTGTCCGCTAACTATGTAACTGTTAATCTTCGATTTTCATGTTTTGTCTACTTTTTACATGTGTCGATCGGTCGTCCAATCCTTAGGAGATCGTTTCTTCGGTCAAGAAACTTGTGAAACCATTTTGTCGCTTCACTTTCACTCATCGCTGTCTATGCATTCCTTCCGCAAATTTCACGGTCCATGTCTATTTTGTCACGTTCCTTATCTACACTCCTGGAAATGGAAAAAAGAACACATTGACACCGGTGTGTCAGACCCACCATACTTGCTCCGGACACTGCGAGAGGGCTGTACAAGCAATGATCACACGCACGGCACAGCGGACACACCAGGAACCGCGGTGTTGGCCGTCGAATGGCGCTAGCTGCGCAGCATTTGTGCACCGCCGCCGTCAGTGTCAGCCAGTTTGCCGTGGCATACGGAGCTCCATCGCAGTCTTTAACACTGGTAGCATGCCGCGACAGCATGGACGTGAACCGTATGTGCAGTTGACGGACTTTGAGCGAGGGCGTATAGTGGGCATGCGGGAGGCCGGGTGGACGTACCGCCGAATTGCTCAACACGTGGGGCGTGAGGTCTCCACAGTACATCGATGTTGTCGCCAGTGGTCGGCGGAAGGTGCACGTGCCCGTCGACCTGGGACCGGACCGCAGCGACGCACGGATGCACGCCAAGACCGTAGGATCCTACGCAGTGCCGTAGGGGACCGCACCGCCACTTCCCAGCAAATTAGGGACACTGTTGCTCCTGGGGTATCGGCGAGGACCATTCGCAACCGTCTCCATGAAGCTGGGCTACGGTCCCGCACACCGTTAGGCCGTCTTCCGCTCACGCCCCAACATCGTGCAGCCCGCCTCCAGTGGTGTCGCGACAGGCGTGAATGGAGGGACGAATGGAGACGTGTCGTCTTCAGCGATGAGAGTCGCTTCTGCCTTGGTGCCAATGATGGTCGTATGCGTGTTTGGCGCCGTGCAGGTGAGCGCCACAATCAGGACTGCATACGACCAGGCACACAGGGCCAACACCCGGCATCATGGTGTGCGGAGCGATCTCCTACACTGGCCGTACACCACTGGAGATCGTCGAGGGGACACTGAATAGTGCACGGTACATCCAAACCGTCATCGAACCCATCGTTCTACCATTCCTAGACCGGCAAGGGAACTTGCTGTTCCAACAGGACAATGCACGTCCGCATGTATCCCGTGTCACCCAACGTGCTCTAGAAGGTGTAAGTCAACTACCCTGGCCAGCAAGATCTCCGGATCTGTCCCCCATTGAGCATGTTTGGGACTGGATGAAGCGTCGTCTCACGCGGTCTGCACGTCCAGCACGAACGCTGGTCCAACTGAGGCGCCAGGTGGAAATGGCATGGCAAGCCGTTCCACAGGACTACATCCAGCATCTCTACGATCGTCTCCATGGGAGAATAGCAGCCTGCATTGCTGCGAAAGGTGGATATACACCGTACTAGTGCCGACATTGTGCATGCTCTGTTGCCTGTGTCTATGTGCCTGTGGTTCTGTCAGTGTGATCATGTGATGTATCTGACCCCAGGAATGTGTCAATAAAGTTTCCCCTTCCTGGGACAATGAATTCACGGTGTTCTTATTTCAATTTCCAGGAGTGTATATAAACGGTTTAGCAGACTATCTGAGCGCCGTCTGAGGTTGTTTGCTAATGATGCTGTCGTTTATAGTCTAGTAAAGTCATCAGACGTTCAAAGCAAATTGCAAAACAATTTAGAATATATCTCTGCATGGTTCGAAAATTGGCAGTTCACCCTAAATAATGAAAAGTGTGAGGTCATCTACATGAATACTAAAAGGAACCCGTTAAATTTCAGATACACGATAAATCAGTCAAATCCAAAGGCCGTAAATTCAACTAAATATCTAGGAATTACACTTACCAACAACTTGAACTGGAAATAACACATAGAAAATGTTGTGAGGATGGCAAACCAAACACTGCGTTTTACTGGCACAACACTTACAAATTGTAGCACATCTACCAAAGGGACTGCCTACACTACGGTTCTCCGTACGCTTTTGGAATAATGCTGTGCGTTCTGGGATCTTTACCACACAGGATTAACGGAGTACAACGACGAAGTTCAAAGAAGAACAGCACGTTTTGTATTATCGCGAAATAGGGGAGGGAGTGTCACTGACATAATACATGAGACGATATTGAAACAAAGCCGTTTTCTCTTCAGGCTGAATCTTCTCACGAAATTTCAGTTACCAACATTCTCCTCTGAATGCTAAAATATTATGTTGACGCCGACCTACATAGTAAACAATGATCATCACAATAAAATAAGGGAAATCAGAGCTCGCAAGGAAACATAGGTGTTCGTTTTTACAGCGCGCTATTCGAGACTGGTATAATAGGGAATTATTGCGAAGGTGGTTCGATGAACCCTCTGCCAGGCACTTAAGTGTGATTTGCAGAGTATCCATGTAGACGTAGACGTCCTTATTAGTTCACTTTGTTGTCCGTCTTATTGTTCGGTACAAATTTTGAAACTGATTTTAAACTAACTTTCCAGTGAACTACAGACTTAAAATTTTAAAAACAGCACAGTAAGGAATGGCAGTGCAACAGTGTAGGGTAAGAACCATCTACTGGTAATATGAGAGGGGGTGGGAATGAAAACGAGGTGACGAAGAAGCTTAACGCCAAGCACCTCATCCAATTTGTAAGTCCTTCTCCGTAACGCCTGAAGCAGTTTTTACCAAACTGAACACACGTATTGCAATTTTTTTTACAAAAAAGAAAAGAATAAGAAAAAAATAAAAACAGTAAGACCCGCTAGCACCCACGTACCTGACAGTGAATGTGAAAAGGGGTAATATCAAAAGCGTAATTCCTGGATGCCTGGAGCAACTTCAACTAAATTATTCGTATGCATGACTTGTTTTACCACGTTTTCATTAACTCACTCTCTTCACTCTCAGTTCGGTATACATTTTGCAGTTGCTAAGTTCCCGATGAGCTAGGTACTTACAATTTTAATGTAGCTCAGAACTGGATGACAGGTCTGTTGTGTGGCTGAGGGTACTTGGTGAACCACTACCATTTCTATCTTTCCTGTTATAATCACGAATGCTTCGTGGGAACAGTGGTTGCTTGTAAGCCTTCGTGTGACCTCATATATTTCTAATTTTTACCTTTGTCGTCTTATCTCGAGATACTTTTAGGAGGAAGCTGTATATTGCTTGACGCAAGTGAAGAGAAACTGAAATAAACCTAAAATATACCACATGTTTGTTTTGTAATCTCATCTAAATATTTGAAATTGCTTGAAATATTTGTCACATACAAGACTAAAAACCAGAAAATAATTATTTCAATAAAAATCAATTTTAATATACCATGTTTTTAAATGAGATTAAAAAGTACAAAATAATTTCTCCAAACCCCCATACAGATTCAAAACTCTCTAAACATTGTACTAAAAGTTTGTGATTGTGAAATTTTAATATCTAGGAAAGAACGTCTAAGATGTGAAACACGAAACGTGTACATGAATAACATATGAATAGCTCTCCTCACTATTATCTGTTCAATACGCCCCACAGTATCAATTCTATAAGTAATTTCATAGCAATTAAAATAGACCATCACAAATTTTAGGACTATCTCAGTAGTTTTAGGAATCTGTATGGGGGCTTGGAAAAATTGTTTTGTACTTTTTAGTCTTATTTTAAAACCTGGTATATTTAAAACTGATTTTCGTTTAAATAATTATTTCTTTTCCTTTATCCTTTCACCCTGCGGACAGGAAAACGAACCATTACTCAGTAAACTTCACAATCTGCGTTCATGGGACTGCACTAGCCAGTCTAAATTCGTGACGCAAAAATCATAATGTCAAACGTTACGTTCTCTCTCGGATTGTTAGATGTGTCTCAACAAAAACTACTTGCACTGATGGAAAAAAATCGCAACAACAAAAAATAATTAATGGAAAGTAATGAAATTTCCAGAATACATTTGTCTAGCTAATACATTTAAGTGATTAACATTGCAAGCTAGCATGTTAATGTAAGCGCGAGATAAGCCATCCTAAACGTGAAATGCTGGTACATCAATAACCCGTGTAACCACCAGAATGTTGAATGCGAGCATGCTAACGTGCATGTGTTGTGTTGCACAGGTGCCAGATGTCAGTTTGTGGGATGGAGTGCCATGCTTGTAGCACTTGTTCAGTCGTAGAGTCACGATTAATGCTGTTTGTGGATGATGCTGAAGTTGTCGTCAGACGGTGTCCCATATGTGCTCGACTGGAGACAGATCTGGTAATCGAATAGGCCAAGGCAACATTTCCACATTCTGAAGAGCATGTTGGGTTACGACAACGGTTTGTGGGCAAGCGTTATCCTGTTGGAAAACACCTCCTGCCCAAAAATGTTTCCCAGTACAGCGCTGTAGTATACATTTCGGATAACGCGTTGGTTCTAACCCATGAATGGCAGCACAACAGGTCGACGTACAAACTTGCAGTCAGGGTACATGAGTAACCATGAGAGTGCTGCTCAAAGTGCTGCTCAAATTGCTGCTGCAGATGCAGTACGATGCGCCAGTGCCCTACAACTAAGACGATGGTCTTCCCTCTCGGTAGTTCCACGTGGCCGGCCGTCTGGAGCCCTGTCTTCTTGCGACCGTCCAGTCTCGTGACCTTCGCTTCCAGCAATCATGTAAGGCGGCTACGTTCTCTGCCAAGTGTTTTCTGCAATATCAAAGCACATTCTCTCTATTTTGTTCAGAGACAAAGGTGTACTATTTCGTGCATCTATTGTGTTGCACCATCCTCCTGGAAACCGTGTCTAGTTATTGTGCATACCCTACCGTGTAAATAGTGCGCTGTACCATCCGGTCCGAAACCATGCACAGTTACAGCCCCATACTCTACTGTGTGGATACTGCGCTGTACTATACTGCCCAAAAATTTTTCCCAGTAGAGCGCTGTAGTATACATTCCGGCTAATGCGTTGGTTCTAACCCATACATAAGGTTGGTACTCGAAAGCGGCAGTCTCCTTGTCACCCACGTACACCCTGCACACAAAATAGCGCAACTAGACTACGAGTTCACAATTGCATTTAGACTCTGTGACCAGAATATCGCGTGACCGGAAGTGCCACCATCTTGGATCTTCAGAGTATAAAAGAAGGCTCGACAGCCACAACCGTTAAGTCTTCTGTGGTAGCTGAAAGCGTCAACACAGATTCCTCCAAAGTGCTTAACATGCTTCAGCTATTAGAGAGGAGGAGGACGAGATCAACCGACGAATGCTTTGGTTTATGGTTACTGCTGGAGAACCTAGAACATTGGTAACATAAATTACAACGAAAATGGTACGCTTTTCAGCAAGATGAATTTAAATGTGCTTACTCCTATTACAGAACCGTTTTGCATTAACATTATGGTAGTTAAAATCTGTGATCAGGTGGACAGTCAGGATCAATTGGAGGAGGGAAGATATGTAATGTTAAAGAGGGAGATGTGTGGCTCATTTAACTAATATCTACATAGTAAATTCTCTAAGTTCGTCACTGCAAGACATGTTGTCGAGGCGAAGCTACCATTTCTCCCACACGGGAGAAACAGTGTGATAGCAAGAGGAATATTGGATAAAATCGACAAGGAAGCAATGGAAACCATTTCGAAGTGGAATTATCTGAAATTAAAATCGATGTTCTAATGGAATATTGCAACAGCTTAGTGTAGACGACTATTACCTTTTGGATTTAGACAAAATACCAGATATCGCCGCGATATTTAATAAAATCGAGATGTCCGACTACAGCCGGCCGTAGTGGCCGAGCGATTCTAGGCGCTACAGTCTGGAACTGCACGACCGCTACGGTCGCAGGTCCGAATCCTGCCTCGGGCATGGATGTGTGTGATGTCCTTAGGTTAGTTAGGTTTAAGTTGTTCTATGTTATAGGGGACTGATGACCTCAGATGTTAAGTCCCATAGGGCTCAGAGCCATTTGAACCATTTTGTCCGACTACCTTCTATCAAATCACGACTTCTGCACGACAGGAGACAGCCAGAGAAGGAACAACACGGTTGTGAACAACAATAAGACCGCTGGAATAGGCTGTTTAACATGCATGACTTCCAACTGTAGAGTAAAGGTATATAACAAATTCATATGTCAAAATACAAGCCCACGTGTGAACCAAGTTATCGGTAACCATCTTATAAATTTTATAAAGTGTCCAGACATGTGACTACGAGAAACTTTGATGTCCTTCTTGGGTAAACAACATGGTATTACCAGACTGGAGGCTAAAATGTACAACCACAGAATGGATCGCGTGTTTAACCCTATGCATGGCTGTTTAAGTATTTTAAATACTAACCAATAGTATTTACAACATGATCCACTGTACTCTGTGCAAGTCACATCAATGTATTGTCAGTTAACTAATAAGTTACAGAACAGCTGTTGTGTGGTGTTTAACAACGTTCTACAGTTTGTCTACTGAGATACGGTAACAAAAATTCCGGAAAAGTGACTGGAGTGCAAGTAAGTCTGCCAGACTCTGAAGACCGAGAAAAGCTTATAAGTTATGCGCTGTCAGCCTACAGTTTTATTTATCTGCCTGTAAACTATGTGGAGATTCTTAACAATGATTCCAACTTGCCCGCCCGGTTAGCCGCGCGGTCTAACACGCTGCTTCCCGAGCGGGAAAGCGTGCCGGTCCGCGGTACGAATCCGCCCGACGGACTTGTATCTAGATCCAGTGTGTCGGCCAGCCTGTGGATGGTTTTCAAGGCGGTTTTCCATCAACCTTGGCGAATGCGGACTGGTTCCCCTTATTCCGCTTCAGTTACATTAGTCGGCTATTGATGCACAAACACTGTCTCCACGTACAAAACTGTTCAAATGGGTCTGAGCACTATGGGACTTAACTTCTGAGGTCATCAGTCCCCTAGAACTTAGAATTACTTAAACCCAACTAACCCAAGGACATCACACACATCCATGCCCGAGGCAGGATTCGAACCTGCGACCGTAGCGGTCGCGCGGTTCCAGTCTGTAGCGCATAGAACCGCTCGGCCACTCCGGCCGGCTCTCCACGTACACGTACACCATCATTACTCTACCACGGAAACATTTGGGGTTACACATTCGTCTGGTATGATACGTTCCACGTTCCCGGGTGTGTGTGTGGGGGGGGGGGGGGAGGGGGGAGGTGTCAAGTGGGGGCAGAAGCGCACAATAACCCTGGGTTCGGTGTGGGGCGGCGGTGGGGTGGGTGGACTGCTGTGGCCTGTTGTGGGGTTGTGAACCACTGAGGGCTACGGCAGAACGAAGCCTCTCCATCTTTTCTAGGTCTCTGGCTTAATACACAGTGCACAATGAATCCAACAAAGGCAATATAACACAGAAGTACTATATTAAAGCAGGAGAAACGTATTTCTCCCAATCCAGGACATTGTTTTCCACAGTACCATCTGATATAGATATCGCCGAATTAGGCTGGAACCCCCAAACAATGTTATTCCACAAGTCTTAAGGAAATGAAGTGGAAAAAACTTATGCCATTATCCATTAAAGAAATTACGCCTTTAAATGAAATTAATTTTTTATGTAAACGAAAACGAAAACTGGAAGAGGAAGAGGTCGAAGCCGAAAAACGAATACCGGAGTATATGGCGAAGACAATTGCCATAAAGGAGGAATATCAATTGCAGTTGGAAAAAGTACAAGCTTTTGCATATGAGCAGGCAAGGCTTACATATTGTTTTAAACGCAGTGTATGGCGAAATCTGGCACCACTGGGAAATATAAAATAACTGCATTACTGTTAAAAGCAATGGTAAGTTGCCTTATATTGGAGTCTTGGCTGAAAAGAACGGATTGGAGCACTTTATTATGTTAAAGGACACACAAAAAACTAGTTATCAAAGCTGTATTCCCAAAATGTCCAAATGTGTGTGAAATCTTACGGAACTTAACTGCTAAGGTCATCAGTCGCTAAGCTTACACACTACTTAACCTAAATTATCCTAAGGACAAACACACACACCCATGCCCGAGGGAGGACTCGAACCTCCGCCAGGACCAGCCACGCTGTATTCTCACCTGGATCTGCTTACAAAGGATGGTTACGTTGTATCTAATTGCGCTGGACTGGAGGTTGTGCATTTAGCAACAGAACATCTGTTTGCAGAGCTTAAACCCCACTGCATAGCGATGTTTAATGACCACTCACTTGCAAAAGGTGTAAACATGAAATTATATACGTCAGGTACTGGCGTGCAATGGGTTTCTTCAGAGAACTTAGTTAAATGACGTAATTTCCCGCTGTTGCACGTTTGCAGTGAAAATACTGGTGGCAATAGCTTTAGTACTTGCAATATAATGATAGGTAAGAAATAAAAACACATACACGGTTATATACATTTTTATTCAGTGATCATACACAGGATGCACAACATCAACAGGTTCTTTTCTTAACACCAGTACAGACAATAGAAAATAAAGCCTTATTGTGAGCACAGATTTCAGTATGTATTTCTCTCAAACTTATTGGCAGTACTTTAGTTTCAAATGGTTCAAATGGCTCTGAGCACTATGGGACTTAACATCTTAGGTCATCAGTCCCCTAGAACTTAGAACTGCTTAAACCTAACTAACCTAAGGACATCACACACATCCATGCCCGAGGCAGGATTCGAACCTGCGACCGTAGCAGCCCCGCGGTTCCGGACTGCAGCGCTAGAACCGCACGGCCACCACGGCCGGCACGTTAGTTTCCATTGGCACCATATTGACCCACTGTTCGAAGTCGTCTACTTGCACACTGTTCATAAGGAGATTCTGTGCAATGTCCCTCTGCACAGCTTTAACACAATACAGCTATCCGTTCAGTTTTTCCAACACAATGGTTAGCACCAGCTGTAGACCAAACAAGTTTGTAACGGCGGAGCGCTGTAGATAAAAGGCTGTGTCACCCGATTCTGCACAGAGTGCAGAGTCATCCTACACTCTTGTAATGGACAGAGCAGCGCAGTAAATGTTCCGGAGAAGGACGACTGAGATGACACTCGGCGGCCCACTACTGATTGATGTAGGGTTTTCCACGACACTGTTCATTCCATTCTACCTAAGCAAACAGCAGTTTAACACTTTTAGATGCAATCTTGACCTCTATCGCAACACGCCAGTCTCTGTTTGCGGATGCTTCTGTACCAGTGTGTAAACACTTCGAACCACTAGCAGTTAAATTATACACTGAAGAGTAGTGGTGCACAGGGCTCATCTATTACATCCTCACTTTATCCATGCAGTATCCCTGGAATATTCAAGGATGGCGAGTATGATTGGGTCCAGTAGCGACCTGCGTCACATTAATTAGGATCCCTGGCGTACTTATGCGGATCGCGGGCTGGCTGGGTGTCTTCAGCTGACAATAACAGCTCATTGTCCTGCTCCAATACGCTGACCAAGTGGGCGACAGGATCCCAGGCTGCCGTCTCTGCTGCAGGTCTCGACGGGCTGGAACACGTCGCTGGTGCATACCCCGACAGGCTGGAGGACGTCGCATACACTGATGTGCAAAGAAGAACAACCGTTACAAGCGATAACAGCAGCACAGAGACTTAATCTTCTTTACACGGAAGTAAACACAGACATTAAGCAAGGGCTGCTTGCTATTCTACTGCTGCTGCTGCGGCTGGGCAGCACTGGACGATCTCGGCTGGTGCTTCATGCTGACTGACTGAGTGCAACTGAGGCTGTAAAGCTGCTGGGCCCGCCTTATATCGTCGGTGTTATCGCATGCTGCGTTCGTATGGGCTACTGCCAATTTCAAGCGCCACAGGTGGTATAATTGTGTTGAGGGTGCACTTGGTCCTTGCATTCAGAAGGACCAGGGATTGATTCCCAGAAGGGCACCGGCATTTTGAATTACCAGCCAGTTCTCGGGTGGGGTGTGGGGTGGGATGTCAGCTCAGCCCTGGGACAAAGAAATTCCGCCAAAATTCCATTTTACTCCGAAAATTCAGAATTACCTCCAAAATTCAAAATTTCCGCCAGTAGAGTGGGTTGAGGAGGGGAAGGGGCAGGAGACGGGGGAGGGACCCACGTACTGGCTGATGAAAACACGTGACGTAATCCAGGGGTGGGGGTGGTGATAGAGGTAGGCTTAGGATTGGGGGTAATTAAATTATCAATTTAATTAATTTGAATATCAATTTAACATCAAAAGTGTCCTCGAAACCCCCGTACAACAGAGAAAATATTTCTCACATCCAAACACGATCTTGGAGCTCTTTAGGCTAATGAAGATAATGAGTAGAAAACAACGTATGGATGGGACTTATTTTGTCCAGTGTTTGTACTGAAAGTTTCACCTG
Organism: Schistocerca nitens; assembly: GCF_023898315.1. Classification (NCBI taxonomy): domain Eukaryota; kingdom Metazoa; phylum Arthropoda; class Insecta; order Orthoptera; family Acrididae; genus Schistocerca; species Schistocerca nitens. Next base: position 264,751,067 of record NC_064616.1, read on the forward strand.
ATGAAAGGAGGAAATGTGCGATAAAAACTGTCAATGATATCAGTGGACATTTAAAGAACATACTAGACAGATACCCAAGTATCAGTGCATTAAAACAAAGTTGTCACTTCACCGCGGTGAGTTCGTCCCTGGCGGTGAGCATACTGATGTTTAACCACTAGCAGATGTTGCTTTCTGACCAGATACGGGCGTGTGTTGCTCTCACATCACGACAAGGTGTAAGTATCGGCCAGATGCGCAGGATCCCTAATGAAAATGAACTGTGCGGATTCCAATGGTTTGCAACCCAGTGGCGGTTGGTACTAGGTTCCTCTCCTCCTAGTATACCGGCTACCCCTGGACAGCACTGGTGGCTGTTGTGGTGGTGGTGTGGGGTACACAGCAGGTAACACTGTAAGCGTTTTGTGAGTGGTGGTTGCGTCACCTCTAGTTTCGAATATGAAATGAAGTCGCATGATAAAGATTATGATGTTGATTGTGGCGGGACGAGACTCGATATTGGCCGCGACGCTCGATACAAATTCCGAAAGGTCACATCTTTTATTTTGCAGCAATATTCCCAACATCGCCACCGCTAAGCTACTCTCATGCAATAGAAGTCGTACTAAAAGGAAAGGGAGATTTGAAATTAACGAGCTGTCGGTGATACGGCCATTACAGACGGGGCACAAGCTCCGATGGGGGTACTACGAGGAGGAAATCGGATTTACCATTTCAAAGGATATCTTCCAGCTTTTGCCTTAAGCGATGTAGGGCAAAAACGGAGAACCTATATCTTGATGGCTGGACCGGCGTTTGATCCATTGTGCTTCAGTGTGTTAACACTGCGTCCCCTATCACTGTGGGGCGGCGTGAAGTACTCGGTTCGTGCACGTGGAGAATGCTGACGAGGGTCATTCCGTCAACTGGCAAGAAACGTGAATGCTGCTTCAGAGTTTGTACGCTTTATTGCTTTTTTCCTCTGATAGCTGATCGTGAAGCTATTAGGATGAGATCTGCCACTAGGTAACGGCTGTTAAAGAGCTCACGGGAGAGGCAAGTGTCAGTTAATTCGCCAGGAGAAGAGATCGTGTGAGTCCAGCGTACATGTTACTATTACAGACGGTCATAGAAAATCTTATATTTTCAAAATCAAATGTGTAACATTTCCTTTTGCCTTTACTTCATAGTGGACACTGGGGTGGTGGCATAAATTGCCTGGTCACCAGTCTTTCTGCCAATGTGCTGGATTAAATTCCAAACCTCTTCGCAGTGTCTCATGAAGAGAGAGCATGCGGCACTTTTGATGGTGATCCGTCCATCAGATGAGGACATTAAAAAATGGCTCTGAGCACTATGGGACTTAATTTCTGAGGTCATCAGTCCCCTAGAACTTAGAACTACTTAAACCTAACTAACCTAAGGACATCACACACATCCATGCCCGAGGCAGAATTCGAACCTGCGACCATAGCGGTCGCGCGTTTCCAGACTGTAGCGCCTAGAATCGCTCGGTCACTCGGGCCGGCTGAAAGTGACTTATTCACTACTTTAGACAGTACTATCTTTTTTTAAACCAGTCCATGCCTTGAGGTCATAAACGAGATAGCCAGCGAGATCCACCAGGAATATTCGTATCCGCGTCAGAGCCCATCAGCGGCCAAGTATAGTAGTGCGAATAAATAATCACGGAAAAGTCCTATATCGGAGGTAGGTGGAATAGAGAGTCGGAAGCGAAAGCGGAGCACGATCTGGAATCGAGGCCCACGAAAAAGACAAGTCGCGGCGTGTACATCACGGGGGTAGGCCTGGGCTCGCTCATTCCCTCAGCTCAGCATTGGAACTTCATTTTAAACATGCTAACTCGTAAATGGGTATTTATGTACAAATAACAATTGCACCTTTTGCTGGAATCTGAATTTGAGGAGTCTGACTGATTACTGGTATTACAACGATCGGATGTCCATAGGCCTACTACTAACTAGTTACGACTATACAACTTGCAATAAAACTAAAATCTTGCCAAAATGGCTATCGCTTGCGGAGGCACTACGTCTTGTATGAAATGGGGGCTGTTGATGAGAAGAGACTGAATGCTATAAACAAGGAGTTATACCATGTACGACGAGCATAAATCTTTAATTACAGAATACTGCAAATTTGTCTGTTTCGTTGTAATACTAGTTATCATAAGACTCTATAGTAGCTGATTCCGGTGGAAGATGCAATTCCCCTTGTACACAAATACCCAGTAACGAGTTACCAGGTCTACAAACGCAGTTCGCTGGCGAGAGAGTCAGCTCAGGTCTAACCTCGTGACGTTTGCCCCACGGCCCTATTTTTCTCTTGGGTCTCGTCTGAAGCCATATGACGTCAGCGGTTCCTCTCAACAGAAAATACAAACATTGTTTAATACCATCGTGTTAGATCTTATAGGTATCCACGAATTTGAAATCCGCTTTGCAGTTAGTCCCATACGGATTGACATGAGCTTTGAACTGCTGTACACATCTGCCGGTAATTCTCAGGTTCAAGTTCACAGTCACCAACACGACGGCTATTTCGTCATGCACCATGATGTTTGGTGAATGTATTTATTGTTTATATTAATTAACTCGTATCAGATACAACACTTACGCGCAGGCATATAGAGCAAATTTATTCCTACTCTCTGCCTAGGAAGACCACAAACTGATCACATGATGCATTAGCAACGGGTAAGTAGACTACCAGCAGCATTTATCTCGGTGACTGTAGTTGCATCGACTAAATTCTTATACACTGAAGAGCTCAAGAAACTGGTACACCTACCTAATATCATGTAGGGACCCCGCGAGCACGTGGAAGTGCCGCTACACGACATGGCAGGGACTTGACTACTGTCTGAAGTAGTGCTGGAGGGAACTGACAGCATGAATCCTGCAGGGCTTCCCATAAATTCGTAAGAGAACGAGGGGGAACACCACGTTGCAAGGCATCCCAGATATGCTCAGTAATGACATGTCTGGGGAGTTTGGTGGCTAGTGGAGGTGTTTAAAAAGAAAATGTTCCTCGAGTCACTTTGTAGCAATTCTGGACGGGAGTGGTGTCGCATTGTCCTGCTGGAATTTCCCAAGTCCGTTGAAATGCACAATGGAGATGAGAGGATGGAGGTGATCAGACAGGGTCCTTACGTACGTGTCACCTGTCAAAGTCGTATCTACACGTATCAGGGGTCCCATATCACTTCAAGTGCACACGCCCCACGCCATTACAGAGTCTCCACCAGCTTGAACAGTCCCCTGCTGACATGGAGGGTCCATTGTTTCATGAGGCGTCCATATGCTCGATACAATTTGAAACTATACTCGTCCGACCGGGCAACGTGTTTCCAGTCATTAGTAGTTCAGTGTCGGTGTTGACTGGCCCAGATGAGGCGTAAAGCTTTGTGTCGTGCAGACATCAAGAATACACGAGTCAGCCCCTGGCTGCGAAAGCCAACATCGATGATGTTTTGTTGAATGGTTCGCACGCTGGCACTTGCTGATGGCCCAGCATTGAAATCTGCAGTAACTTGCGGTAGGGTTGGACTTCTATCACGTTGAAGGATTCTCTTCAGTCGTCATGGGTCCCGTTCTTGCAGGATCTTTTCCAACCGCAGCGATGTCGGAGATCTGATATTATACCTGATTCCTGATATTCACGGTACATTCGTGAAGTGGTCGTGCGGGAAAATCCCCACTTCATCGCTACCTCGGAGATTCTGTGTCCCATAGTTTGTTCGCCGACTATAAGACCACGTTCAAACTCACTCAAATCTTGATAACCTGGAATAGTAGCAGCAGTAATCGATCTAACAACTTCTCCAGACACTTGTTATCTTATATAGGCGTTGCCGACCGCAGCGCCGTATTCTGCATGTTTACATATCTCTGTATTTGAATACGCATGCCTATACCGGTTTCAGATGGCTCTGAGTACTATGGGACAACATCTGAGGTCATCAGTCCCCTAGAACCTAGAACTACTTAAGCCTAACCAACACAAGAACATCACACACATCCATACCCGAGGCAGGATTCGAACCTGCGACCGTAGGGGTCGCACGGTTCCAGACTGAAGTGCCTAGAACCGCTCGGCTACACCGGCCGGCCCTATTCCGGTTCCTTTAGCGCTTCAGTGTATATGCTCCTTAGGCAATATGACCAGTGAAGCCATTTTATCGTGGCGTCTAGCTTACACTTCGGCAAACATAAGAAGGTATCTTTACTCATTGCTATGTATCGGGCGCCAAAGGTTGCGATCCGTTGTCGTCCACGATCGGTTACAAGTCATTTTTAGTGTGCCGAATGCTCAGAATGCAGACGACTCTCTATTGCTCAACTGTTTAGGCTACCGATGGCCATCACAGATATAGCGAAAGGGAGCTTCGATGTAACAGCAGCAACTCAAAATCTATACGTGGTCATGTTCGACACTGCAGAAGAGTACATCGCAGACACGAATGCAATTTCGCATCATGTTACGCTCTTCTAGACCTACGCCTCAGCATCCAATAAAGCCCCGAAGGCTGTACTCTGGCGGCTTCCTTTCAATTTCCGGATGGAGCTCCTTAAGCTGGAACTCGAGAGGGAACGGTACGGCGGGCAGCGTTGTTACTCATGCGCTGCGACTCCGCAGATGCGTGGAGACACGTCTCTCTTCTGAGCTTTCACCTTTTTCCTACGAATATTCTCGATAACAGATGGGACCAAGGCAAACTGACAGTAGTGTTTGCAGTGCGAGAATGAAGGACATGTCAGTCACCCCTGCTCTCAACAGAAAAGATATGTAAGGGCCTACTGTCCACGGCTTTGGCGTGTGCCTCATGAAAGACACATCCATGATTATTTTGTGTGTGTTACAATGTACCTTTGCGGTGGTAGGGTGTGAGTCTGGATGAAACTTCGAACTCAAATGCAAATCGTTCGTAACACACAAGTGACAAAGGAAACCAGCTGCTTCACGCCCGCCCAAGGAGAAAAGAACAGTTGAATTTTTGTTCTTATACGTTTCCTGGCTACATTCATTGTTGTAATCATGGCCAGCGTAGTTGCTGATTTACTGTTATTGTGTCACCGAGTGTGTATGAAAACGTGTGATTGCTTTTAACACGATAGGTGCTATGTTTGAATATTTTGAGCCGCCATGTGGTCACTAACTTCCATCATTTGATATACATGAAATGTATTGGCATTCGTGAATATGGACGACCATCACCTGTTTTCTGGAATAACGACAGTGAAAATTTGTGCAGGACTGGGATTAGAGCACGGATTTCCCGCTTATCGGGATCTGTGGCCTTATTTTTAGGCTATCGGAGCACGACTCACGGCCAGGTCCAAACTTGCATTTGTCGTCAACTACGTGACTACAACCTGTACTCGTACATACATTAGCTATACTCCCCTATAGTGGGGAAATTTTAATTGAAAGTCGCATGTCTCTTGCCGGCGTATAAATACGATATTGGAGTGACTGTGTTGGCCGGCCGGAGTGGCCGTGCGCTTCTAGGCGCTTCAGTCTGGAACCGCTCGACCGCTTCGGTCGCAGGTTCGAATCCTGCCTCGGGCATGGATGTGTGTGATGTCCTTAGGTTAGTTAGGTTTAAGTAGTTCTAAGTTCTAGGGGACTGATGACCTCAGATGTTAAGTCCCATAGTGGTCAGAGCCATTTGAACCATTTTTTGATCCAAGACGATGGCACTACTAGTTACGTGATCATGACGCCATATAGTCTTGTAGATGTAATCAAACAGTATTGCACCATGGCGCTTGGTAATCTTCAGTACTGTATATGTACCCGGAACTTGTTTAATGTGTTTGACCTATCGAAGAAAGTGATAAAGGTTGGTGGCAAACATATTCAATCATTCAGATGGCTGAACGAAAAAAATTTTATTTATCTAGGGTGGAGCTATGGTAAACATCGGAACGCTTTCAGCAAACTCAGCCAACCTCTTTTGTCTTATTACTCAACATGTGGTGTTTGTTCATACAGCATATGAATTCATATGGGGAGAGAAAAATGGATAAATATTAGGACTCTGTATTACATAGCCATGGCATGATTTGAGAGTGCTCAGATATGTGATATTAATCCCTTGTGTCCACACACACTAAAAAAAATGGTTTGTTCTATAATCAAATTACCTGAATAACCCAATGAATTTGTTGTCGTACAGTCACAGTTGGCAACATTCGCTCTGGGTATATACAAAATCGTTACGATAGTGAATTGTAATTGTTGATGGCTACAGTTGCACAATATTGTGAACTATTCAACAGCGTATAAGCTTTGTTACAGTGCTCCTCAGTTTCGAATTCTCGTGGATGACTCAAATGGCTCTGAGCACTATGGGACTTCACTGCTGAGGTCACCAGTCCCCTAGAACTTAGAACTACTTAAACCTAACTAACCTAAGGACATCACACACATCCATGCCTGAGGCAGGATTCGAACCTGCGACCATAGCGGTCGCGCGGTGCCAGACTGTAGCTACTAGAACCGCTTGGCCACTCCGGCCGCCTCTCGTGGATGATACACGGGAACACTAAATCAAAGTACAACAGATTAAGCTATGAAGCGAGAAAAGATTATATCAGGAAGTTATTTCCTATTGTTGATCCAGAAGAGAATGAAGCTGGATTTCAGTGAAGAAGGTTCCATAGACGAATGGATTCCAAATAAGGAAGAAGCTGCTGATGCTTCAGATACTGAAGATTCTGTTTATGCTTGTAGTGGTGTTGAAGTTGAACGAGAGATCAGTGATTGCAATGAAAATGACAGATCTCACGAAAACAGTGAAGCGCTTGTGTCTTCTGCAGGCATTTTAGGTGCTAAAGATGGAGCCAAATGACATGACGCATCTTTCGAGACAAGAAAGTTACTGAAGCACAATGCCTGGTGGGAAAGGGCTGGTCCAACACGTGAGACAAAAATTCTATCTATAAAAGAATCCTTCAAGAGCATATTTACAAATAAAACATGTAATGTAAACCAACAGCAAAGGAAATCAGATAGGAATGGGCGGTGAAAGTGTGGAAGCCATTCACAACTGAAAAATTTACGCGTATATTTTTATACTGATTACAGATGGAGTAAAATTCTGCAACAATGAACACACAAAGGAAATGTGATAAACAAATGTGTTGCCACTATATCGTGCAAGCTCATCGCTGTACAGGTATTGACAGATAAGCAGATTTATAGGATTTGACACTGTGAACACTAGGAATGAGCCTTGGAAAAGTTGTCAAGCTGCTGCAGTATCCACCTTAATTTACATACTGAACTCAAATCTTCAAAACAATTATATGCCTACTGATTACCTTACTGTTGACGAGCAGCTTTCTCGTTACAAACGAAAGAGAAGATTTACTTTACATTTGCCCTCAAAGCCAGGCAAATATGGCTTGAACATGTGGTGGGTTTGTGATTAGCGAAATGTATGCCGCCAGATTTATACTGGTAAAACTGCTTGTGGAAGAGAAACTAATCAAAATGTGACGGTAATAAAAGATTGATGTTACCATTTCAAAGGTGCCGTCGGAAATAAAATCACTGCATTTTTTTAACAACTCTGCCATTAGCAATGCAGTTGATGGCTTGGGATTTGTCCATAGTTAGTACTGTGAAAATGAGAAAGTCCTATTTACTCCCATGCAGCCTTTTTCTTCAGGCCAAGAACTGTTGTCTAAATTTGGATTCTGTGAAGATAACTTTTCTCTGTATTCATATGTCCCGAAAAACAACAAAGCAGTTCTGAAGTTATCCCCCATTCACTATAAAGCGACCACTTCTGTGCCTCTTTCAAAGCCAAATGCTAAACATTGTTATAACAGCACAAAAGGGGGCGTTGATAATATGGACAAGTTGTGTTTTCATAACAGCGTAAAAAGGAGAATACAGAGATGGCCCCTACCACTTTTACAACATTATGGGTATTGGCTTGCTTAGCGGCATACATTATATACACGGGAAACAATCCTCAAACAAAACATGTAACTCATAAACGGAGATCGTTTCTTCTGCCTGTGATGAAACATTTTGCAATGCTTTCCATTGTATCTAGATCATCAACTCCTCATTGCTTGAGAAAATTTTCCGTGAAATCGGGCATTGACTGCAAGTAGGACAACCTCTAATTTCGGTCACTGGACTCGCATTCGGGAGGACGACGGTTCAATCCCGTCTCCGGCCATCTTGATTTAGGTTTTCCGTGATTTCCTTAAATCGCTTCAGGCAAATGCCGGGATGGTTCCTTTGAAAGGGCACGGCCGATTTCCTTCCCCATCCTTCCCTCACCCGAGCTTGCGCTCCGTCTCTAATGACCTCGTTGTCGACAGGACAAACACTAATCTCCTCCTCCTCCTCTCTCTAATTTCGGTTCCCTAACGAGTGAAAGTTTAGCCAAATGGAGATGTTACTGGACAGCTGAAAATCGTTGGTGACTATTGTATCCAAATCTCAATCAAACAAAAACGAAGTGGAAAACAATAAAAAGTTACTATTAATATAAAAATCCAATATGTGTTGAAACTGCATTACAACAACAGTGTGTGGACATTGTGGATAGATAATTCCTAACATACCTCTTCCCATTGTAACGAGCATCAAAATTTAGTAGCTGTGTAATATTAATTAACTTACTCTGTCAGAATCAGTAAACAACCGATATATTTGACACATATATATGACTACCTGCTTTATGATTACACGGTTGCCTAATAAATAATGGAACTGCTAATACATTATCTAAAATAAAGTATTTCGTTTTTTGAACTTTACAAACCAGCAAAATGATGAATTAATACTTTGATAATTCCATAATGCACTTACCTGCGCACGCACCTCCCCTTCCCCCACACACGTGCACACGGTGAAAAGCAGTAACTGCGATGCGTACATGGAGGATTATTGCCGATCAGTATTGTGGTTGTGTGTTATCCCCACACCAATCTGACATTTCCACTGTAACACATATGAAATTAAGCATTAGATGACCAGCATATGAGTTGGTGACGGGGGGAGAAATGAAACATTGATGCTCACGCTCTGACATTCGCTACGGGCGGCGGGGGCTTCAGCGAATGTTAGTTCATACAATTTCGTAGTAACCATATGAAAATCAGCTAAAAAGAAGTAAAGAAGTATATGGGAAGAGATTCATAATAGGTTAGATTCCATATTGGCGAAAAGTTGGTTCCATAATTTTATGAATGCAAGTTAAATCAAAGTTTTAAACATATAAATATTTATTATTTTGAACCAAACAAGTAGTTCCAAGCCTGAGGACCGGGAGAGGTGATGGGACAAGAAATTTTTAATCAGTGTACTAAAGGAACTTATTTATTGCACTAAATACTAGAGGCCGGTAGTTTTAAAATTGCAACTTGCTGAATTTTCTTGTACTTTAAGCAATGCATTCCTTTACTTTTATTACCAAAACACGGCAGTTCATTTGAACTTAAGAAAACTTCACGTTGAATAAAAGGAATCAAACGTTCAGAATTTCAATCCTTCAAAAGTTTCATAAATTTTAAAGAACCCTTAGGTGAAACTTTACAATAAATTAAAAAGTGCAACCATGAGATTCAGAATTTGTCAACAAATTTAAATCGTTTTGAAAAAATAGGCAATGAAGTGGCCAGTAGGCTATTTCCTTTCGCAATAAGTGGAAATCAGGCTTCTTGCTTCCATAAGAAATCCAGTTTGCTTGGCGGCATTAATTCTAGAATGGGCTTCCACCTCGTATCTCTTGCACGAGTACATACCACCTCTCTGGCTTCCAATTGGGCCTTATATCAATTTTAGTAACACAACCTCGGCACATTGTAACAGCTCCTGCAACAAAGTGACTGTTAAGCACTTACAATAACCAGAAAACGTGAATAACAATTTTTACCCTTCAAACGACGAGGGCCTGGCGTATTTAGCACATTTTGAGCAAAGAATTTAAGTTACCAAGGATGGTTATTACTTATCATGAGTAGGAGCTAAACAGTTTAATTAGAAAAATCAACTAGCAATTCTAAATATCGATAAACAATACCTATATGACTAGCTGCACAGCACTATTGAATGTAAAGAAAGGTCTTCCCATAGCGTTACTATACAAACACTCAAATGAAGGCTATGTCTGCTTACCAGGATAGCGAACTTCACATGGTTGGACATTAACACGTCAATTTAGTGCACGGTAGTGCTTACCAATAATTAAGCTTTCACAGCGGCCTTTTATTGTTAGTCCTGTAATTCCATCCCCATACAAACTGGGCACACATGCAGACCGACCGAAATCTGACTGCGTTCCTCACACCATCGGCAATAATTTGTTCCACAAGCTGTATCTAGAGCAGTGGCTTCATTAGAAAACAAACAGTGACTGCATTTGGCGAATGGGCGATTCACACATGGAACTAAGCCAAGCTAAAACGTGCCGAGTGCAAACACTGGAGACACGGTGTACTTTGTTCAGCCTGGCAGGACCCCGCTTTGGTGCATATTGTTCCGCGGGAGTCCGGCAGCTGTCAATACAGGCACTTTGGCCGCGCTGGACAACTGCACTCGATTACCTCGACGCTCGTTCAAGCATCTCATACTCAAGGTGCCCCTGTGTCAACTAACGTTACCCAAGTACCGCTCCGTGGCCCGCTGAAGGACCATGGTACGTGAAGGTGAGATGAAGGAGAGTGCGAAAGCGAATCTTGATTCGAAAAAATATACCCTGATTCCGAAAGGCGGTTGTCGTAACAATGTTTCGGAGAGATTTTCATTTTTGACTGATATGCATGTCGGCTACATGTACTGTGGCTCAACTCCTGTGTCTTACGGATTTACCGCTATACATCTGAAGGGACATGTCTGCAGAACGTGAGAAAGTGTAAGTGTTGAAGAGTTACCTGGTTCAGTGAAAGCTACAATAATTTGAAATGTGTAAAGAAATGTGTGCCAGAGATCTTTGTCCCTTTACATTTACATTAGGTGTAAAATTTCGCGCCTTATGTCAGGAGTTTGTGAACTTCGGTTAAGAACTTGGACATTTAGACGTCACCAACATCCTGTCTCAACCTATGACACGAGCCAGAAACTCTGAAAGGCAAACCGATGAAATACGATAAAGTATGATGCCCAAAATTATCCATGGCATAGGCATGAATGCATGCAGATGTACAGTGGATATATGGACCGATAAATATCGAAAAATATGTTGCCTACCTATTACTGCGTACTTTGCCTATCAGGAATAGACACTGAGCGTTATAATACGGACGAATACTCGCTTGTCCGGAAAAAATAATTCTGGCAAATTTATTAAGAACTAAATATAGGAAATATTATTCAATTTGTTAACAATAAACCTCAGCATTATGATTTCATTTGCCGCTGATCGAGGCGCTGATACATGTAAGGCATTGCAATCCCTTCCGCATTATGCCTGCATTACACATGTTTTGAACACAGTCCTGAAACACACGTTGGGAGATGATAATTTGATAAGCGAGCTTCCAGTGGTTTATACAGCGACTTATACTGCAAAGATATGGCCCGTATCATGAACAAAATTGGTGATGTGAATCCGATGCAGTCGAGCTTGAGGCAAGAAACGAAAAGTAGCTGTAACAGCTTGTTTGGACCACCACAGTCCGCAGATAGACAGTACGATAAAGTCATGGAAATGCTTCCGCAGAGAAGCGTTTCTGCAAAAATTCCTGATTACGACAACAGCTCTGCAAAAGAACTGGCGACTTTTTGTATCCATTCAAAGATGCACTGGGAATGCAGGAAGGCCGGAAGTTTCCAACAGTTCTGTTTGTTTTGGTACATATGCATAAACTGATAAGTCATTGAAATACAGGGCCTGAAGATACAGAGGTACGTTTAAATTGCTGTAGATCCAGTTTTCTTGTTTCATACGCTCAACAAAAGAAAACTGCGCTTAATTGCAAAACGACGATTTCAGTGTCAATGGTATTTTGGCAGTATAGAACGACTGTCGTATTATCGTCTATTACCTGTAGATGCTACGAGCATTGAAAGATTCTCACAGATGAGAAATTCAAAATTCATACATTGCACAGTATAGTAACATTTCTGTGGTCGCCCTTCCGATTACTGGAAATGATGTCTGTTTCTGATAGAGACGAGACGTTAACTATGTGATGAAATAGCAGTTCCTGATGAGCTAGAACAAAATTATAACCAGGCGCTAATATGTTACCCTATTTTTCTGATATGCGTATGGACCGTTGAGAGAAGGTCACCTGCACTCAGCAGCCGTAACCCGATAAAATGAAGTTTCTGGATTTGAAGCGACAAAATGAATGTACCGATGAGATTTACTTATACACTCCTGGAAATGGAAAAAAGAACACATTGACACCGGTGTGTCAGACCCACCATACTTGCTCCGGACACTGCGAGAGGGCTGTACAAGCAATGATCACACGCACGGCACAGCGGACACACCAGGAACCGCGGTGTTGGCCGTCGAATGGCGCTAGCTGCGCAGCATTTGTGCACCGCCGCCGTCAGTGTCAGCCAGTTTGCCTGGCATACGGAGCTCCATCGCAGTCTTTAACACTGGTAGCATCCCGCGACAGCGTGGACGTGAACCGTATGTGCAGTTGACGGACTTTGAGCGAGGGCGTATAGTGGGCATGCGGGAGGCCGGGTGGACGTACCGCCGAATTGCTCAACACGTGGGGCGTGAGGTCTCCACAGTACATCGATGTTGTCGCCAGTGGTCGGCGGAAGGTGCACGTGCCCGTCGACTGGGACCGGACCGCAGCGACGCACGGTTGCACGCCAAGACCGTAGGATCCTACGCAGTGCCGTAGGGGACCGCACCGCCACTTCCCAGCAAATTAGGGACACTGTTGCTCCTGGGGTGTCGGCGAGGACCATTCGCAACCGTCTCCATGAAGCTGGGCTACGGTCCCGCACACCGTTAGGCCGTCTTCCGCTCACGCCCCAACATCGTGCAGCCCGCCTCCAGTGGTGTCGCGACAGGCGTGAATGGAGGGACGAATGGAGACGTGTCGTCTTCAGCGATGAGAGTCGCTTCTGCCTTGGTGCCAATGATGGTCGTATGCGTGTTTGGCGCCGTGCAGGTGAGCGCCACAATCAGGACTGCATACGACCGAGGCACACAGGGCCAACACCCGGCATCATGGTGTGGGGAGCGATCTCCTACACTGGCCGTACACCACTGGTGATCGTCGAGGGGACACTGAATAGTGCACGGTACATCCAAACCGTCATCGAACCCATCGTTCTACCATTCCTAGACCGGCAAGGGAACTTGCTGTTCCAACAGGACAATGCACGTCCGCATGTATCCCGTGCCACCCAACGTGCTCTAGAAGGTGTAAGTCAACTACCCTGGCCAGCAAGATCTCCGGATCTGTCCCCCATTGAGCATGTTTGGGACTGGATGACGCGTCGTCTCACGCGGTCTGCACGTCCAGCACGAACGCTGGTCCAACTGAGGCGCCAGGTGGAAGTGGCATGGCAAGCCATTCCACAGGACTACATCCAGCATCTCTACGATCGTCTCCATGGGAGAATAGCAGCCTGCATTGCTGCGAAAGGTGGATATACACTGTACTAGTGCCGACATTGTGCATGCTCTGTTGCCTGTGTCTATGTGCCTGTGGTTCTGTCAGTGTGATCATGTGATGTATCTGACCCCAGGAATGTGTCAATAAAGTTTCCCCTTCCTGGGACAATGAATTCACGGTGTTCTTATTTCAATTTCCAGGAGTGTATTTAATCCGAATAGATAGTAGTGATGACGAAGATCTGCTTGAGAGGTGAAAGTATAACAATAGCGACGTTCCCAAGTTATCAAATTAAGCGAGAAGAATCTTTTGTGTTCCAGCAGCAAACATGACTAGTGAAAGAAATTTCGGTGTGGCATGGAACGTTATCTCGGACGGACGAAGTAAACTGATCCAAAACGAGTCGATTCATTATAATTACTCCAACAGTGAGTAGTCTGGAGACAATGTTGTTCGTGTTTGATTTCTAATTTCTTAGATGGTCAAGTTCCAATTTCACGTACGTACATTTCATTTAATAAAGCAGACTATGTGATAAAAACAGCATTGTGATTGTTTATTAGGAGACCGATTAAAAGTTGGTAATTACATTGTTTGCCTGTGAAACTTCAAATTGTTTCTTAATTATTGTTATTGCATAAAGCAAGCTGTTTACTCTTATGAATAACAATGGCGCCGCGATTAGACATTACCACCCAGGAATATATTTCTACAGTGAAACTAAACTGATTTGAGTGTAATTCCATCAGATGGTGGGAGCGACACCAACCTGCACACACATAGAGATTCTACGAAAACGGTCGCAACAGAGACGCGACGAACTTATCTTCTATGTTTTGTGTATTCTTTTTCATATATAGTTATTACGTGACAATGTCATGTATAAATCGAGTATGAAAGAGTCGTAAAGTCAAAAATACTAATCCCAAAAACTGCGACAAATATTATAAAAAGACAGCACCTTTGGAGTGATCAAATAAAAACGTGAGACACTAAAACAGTGACCCTGATTCGTTGATTTTACGTAACGAGCGTTAACTTCCTTGAGCGGGAAATATCTTTGGCCTTCCAACTACTTTACTTCAGTGTATATAATCAACTAAAGACATACAGAGTGATGAAAATAGTTTTACAGATGTCTGGCCCATGTTTCAGTTAAATTTGCAAATTTCCCTCTTAAAATTGTTCCTTAGTCGACAAATTGTTGAAGTACGCAGACACTACAAAATGACAGAATTACTTGCACCAAACACCTTACTTGTCCAGGTGGTAAGCCTTCTAGCTTCTCTTCCTCTGATTGTGCTCTTGGGAGAGGTTCACAAATACGGAGGCTGCAGCCTCTGGAGTTCGGTACATAACACATTCTTTAACGTGTCGTGAGAGAGTGTAGGCTTGGCCCCGGTGTGACATTCTGGGCGCCGTCTTGTTCCGCGTGGAGCCCCAGGGAAATTCTGCATGCTGCCTTTAAAATGTCATCACCACCAACTAACTTCAGCCACAAAACTGTCGAGCGCCGGAGAAATACCATTCCACTCATCTTCACTTTCGTCTCTTGCTGCTTCGTGTTCTAAGTTTCGTAAGTCAGAAACCGAATCGTCGCACCTATGACGCAACTAGAAGCAGATATGCTATATCTGCACAATTTTATGGTTTCAGTTTCTACTTAGCACTTATAATCCCAGTTGCGATACGGTTTTAGTTGCCATTAACGGAACACTGTTTGATCGTGAACGACAAATGTTCTACAAGGCATTTTCTTACAGTATGTCTCACAGACAGCTGGATTTGATGCAAATGTCATGGCAAAATAAATACCCGCCGTCCAATGTCTTTTCACTGAACAAGCTACTACTCTGGGAAGTCTGAAAAATACGTATATATGGCTGCCATAACATATTAGTTAGACGAAAATCATTTTTCAGCTACAAATTATTTTAGTTGAGGAATAGATGTAGATCACGCGTAATTGTCGATTTCCCAGTGCCATATTGTGGTTACTGTTATGTCCTTCGTCCGTGCTACCATCAAAATAAGGACGGATAAATATGTACTCAGTCGCTTAGTTTTTATTTATAAATAAGGAAAGAGCACACGTTACAAACCATTACCAATATTAAATGAATTTCCATTTACTGTCAAAAAGGGAGAAAAAAGAATTTTATTTATTCCAACTATTCTGTTGAACGAAAACACAAACCATGGCTACTTTAAATAGACATAACCCAAAACTGTGCAACAGATAAAGCTGACACTTGACTCACATCATTTTGTGCCATTGACCAACACAATAATAATAGGGGGACTCTACAAGGGACATGACCTTGAAGTCAGTATTGTACAAACGGAGGAAGAGGTAGATGAAGGTGAGATGGGAGATCTGATACTACGAGAAGAATTTGATTGAGCATTGAAAGAACTAAGTCAAAACATGGTCCCGGGAGTAGATGACATTCCGTCAGAAATACTGGTAGGCTTAGGAGGCCTAGCCACGACAAAACTCTTCCACCTGGAGTACAGGATGTATCAAACAGACTAAATACCCACACACTCAAATAAGAATGTAGTAATTCAATTTCTAAAGAAAATAGTTGCTGACAGGTGTGAAGCCGGCCAGAGTGGCCGTGCGGTTCTAGGCGCTACAGTCTGGAACCGAGCGACCGCTACGCTCGCAGGTTCGAATCCTGCCTCGCGCACGGATGTGTGTGATGTCCTTAGGTTAGTTAGGTTTAATTAGTTGTAAGTTCTAGGCGACTGATGACCTCAGAAGTTAGGTCGCATAGTGCTCAGAGCCATTTGAACCATTTTTGACAGGTGTGAATATTACCGAACTGTCAGTTTAGTACGTCATGGTTGCAAAATACTAAAACGAATTCCATACAGAAGAATGGAAAAACGGGTAAAATGTGACCTTGAGGAAGATGAGTTTGGATTCCGGAGAAATGTAGCAACTTCCGAGGCAATACTGACTGTGCTACTTACCTCAGAAGATAGGTTAAGGAAAGGCAAACCACGCTTACAACTTCTGTAGACTTAGAGAAAGCGTTCGACAGTGTTGACTGCAATACTCTCTTTGAAATTCTGAAGGTAGAGAGGGTAAGATAAAGGAAACGAAAAGGTATTTATGAACTTGGACAGAAACCAGACGGCATTTATGAGTGTCGAGGGGCATGGAAGGTATGCTGTTGTTGAGAAGGGAGTGAGACAGGTTTGTAGCCTATCCCGATGTTATTCAGTCTGTATACTGAACAAGCGGTAAAGAAAACCGGAGAAATATTTGAAGTGGGAATTAAAGTTCAGGGAGAAGAAATCAAAAATTTGAGATTTGGCGATGACATTGTAATTCTGTCAAAGACAGCAAAGGACATCAAAGAGCAGTTGTACGGAATAGACAGTGTTTTGATAGAAGGATATAAGATGAACGTCAACAAAAGCAAAACAAAGATTATGGAATATAGTCGAAATAAATGAGGTGATACGGAATTAGATTAAGAGACGAGCCACTTAAAGGAGTAGATGAATTTTGCTCTTTGGGAAGCAAAATAACTGATGATAGCCGGCGTAGAGAGGATATAAAATGTTGACAGGCAATGGTAAGAGAAGTGTTTCTGAAGAAGGGAACTTCGTTAACAATGAACACAGATTTACGCGTCGGGAAGTCGTTTCTCAATCTATTTGAATGGACCGTAGCCATGTATGGAGTGAAACAGGGACAATAAACAGTTTAGACAAGAACAAAATAGAAACTTTTGAAATGGGGTGCTACAGATGAATGCGAAAGATTAGATGGGTAGATCACGTGACTAATCAGGAGGTACTGAGTAGAACGGGGGAGAGAAGAAGTTTTGTAGCTCAAGCTAACTAGAAGAAGGGATCGGTTGATAGGACACATTCTGAGACATCAAGGAATCACCACTTTAGTATTGGAGGGAATTTTGGGGGTGGCGGGGCGGTGGGGTGGAGGAGGGTAAAAATCGTAGAGGGAGACCGAGAAATGAATGAATGCAGTAAACAGATTCAAAAGGATGTAAGCTGCAGTAGTTATTCGGAGAAGAAGAGGCTTGAACAGGGTAGAGTAGCATGGAGAGCTGCATCAAATCAGCCTTTGGACTGAAGACCAGAACAACAACAACAATAATAATAGTAATAATAATAATAAAATAGGAATATAACACGCTGATATGACGGTATGGTTGTTCCAGGCAGAAAAATTTTCGATTTGCTATGAGATAACAGCATAACTTAGTTCTTGAGTGTCTCAATTGGTTTAGGCAGTAAAACCACCAGTTTGGCAACTGGTCTGTTATTACCATTGATTCAGACCGGTAGAAATTGTGGTTTTTGCGAGTAACAACTTACTTTGGTGGAAGCTGAAGATCTAATTATCTCCTTTTTTTTAATCATTCATAGCGAATAACGATTCTCATTTAAACTTAGCAAGTAAACTACTATAACACAACGTGTAGGTGAATAGCACTTAATATGGGCCACTTAAAGCAGAGTTGTATAAAGCAGTAGTTATTCTTTATAAATAGTGTACAAGTGCATAAAATCTTTTTTGAACATTTGCTTTTGTGTAAAGAAAAAAAAATTTCTAACCCAAACGTCACACAACAAAAAACCATTTAACAAGGCTTACAATTCGAGATGTTAAGAGAAGTGTCGGATAGGATGGGCCATGTAACAAAAATAGGTTTTTAAATAAAAAACGATGTTCTCGTGGTTCACAACCTAGTTAATCTATGTATATATCGAAAGTACAAGAGAACAAAAAGAAACAGTTGGTAAAACAAAACGTGGCAACTTATTGTCGAGTGAACCTGACACAACTCATTAAAGTTATGGGATAATGGTCTTCTGTAAAACAGTTCTGATTGATTCTTCATAAAGTTATGAATGAAAAAACTTACTTACCAATTTCTTTTCTCTATTAAATTTTCTGCTAAATCGTATGTCAACTAATGAAACTCAATCTTACGTTAGCTAGCGACATTCGCGTAGAATATAAATCTCTCCTTTGTTCTGCGAGCAAATCTTCGCTATTTTCTTCAAATGTAGGTTTAAAAAGACCATCGGAAGTGTTACAGGTGTCTGCTGATTCCCAGCAATCATTTCAGTCTCATCTTCGATGTATTTCTATAAACATTAAAACGGTCGGCAGCAGAGCTTTCGATCATATCGCCTTCCAAAATACTTGAAACCGCTCTCTTCATTTCAGTCTGAGACCGCTCCACTCGAACTTCACCGTCGCTCTTCATCTTCAACCTTGCTGGCGTGTTCTAAAAACAAAGAAAAGTTACTTATATGGCCCATATCGCCCGACTTTTGAATGGCTCTTACCACCCAATTGACGCTGCACGTTAAAACCCGACGGTAACAGAGATCCGATTGAGTGAGCGGAATTCCATTATTAGGATACAATACACTGCTTAAACATTAATACTAGTGATAACATAAATCGATGATGAAAACTGGATCGTTCAGCAGCTTCGACACTCAGAAACAAGTAAAATTTACTTTTGGCACTAACTCAGCAGCTGCATCACCCAAGTTCTATGAAATGGCGCAGTGATGTCTGCACTGCATGCACCCACTGTTTTGCGGAAAACCCCAGAGACACCAAGTGGCCCATACCATCCGTTGGCCCACACACTCCGCCCTTCAACGATTATTAACAGTTTTTGAATTTGGTGTCACCAGCTTCGATGCAGAATGCTGTAGTTTGCTATGAAGGAAAAACAGTTTACAGACATTCATTCTGACGTTCTGAATATTCAAAGAAAAGAAACATTCTTTTGTGATCATATGTTCCACATTTCAAACTACTCAATTTAGGATCCACTGACGTCTGTCCAACTTTGATCCTAAAAGTTTGTCATACATTGTTGTATTCCAATTGTTTCTATTTTGTTTTTCTCGATGTGTATAGATGACCAGTTAGTAAAAACACCTTCCCTTACGTAACTTGTTCTGCAACTTGGTCCACGTCTAGACTTGTAAGCACGTTCATTTTTTTCCATGAACTGGTATGAGGAAGACTAAGCCTGTAAATCATCTGCCTATATGGTTGGAAAAAGTTGAATATGCAATGAAGAACTAAAATTTCGTGCACTTAATGAAGAATACCAGAGATGTTACATAGCGTGTACAGAAATACTTTGTCATCAAAGAGTGTTATGTAAAAAAGTTTTACAAGACCAAAGTAGTTACTGCCGGGTAGTAGCTGTCTCATGTAATCCTGCCGTTCAAAGAAAGTAATAGAGTTAACATTGGGTACTCTGCCATACGTCATTTTCCAGTGGAGGGTACGTTGTAATTAAACTTTGTGAAAAAGTACACTGTACACAATCGGGACTCTAACGAATGTTTTCGCCCTTAGCGGGTAATGTTCTACCAGCTGATGTACCGTAGTCCGTCTCATGACCTTGTTTAAAGCTCCAATCTCCAAGAGTCTCCGTACAAATGTTCCATTCGCTGCAGTGATTATCCTGCGTAACTTGCTAGACACGTGGACACGGGAGAAAGTAAATGGTGGAGAATAACTAACCCACGGTAGAGGAGATCATTTCAGAAATGAAACTAATTAAACATTATTCGAAGCTTTCTGAGAAACGCTATTTATAGTGAATCATCTGAACACCACGATCCGACTCGGAACTCTGCCAGTAACACTCACATAATTTTCCAGAGTTAGCAGTATGCCTTGTTAGAAACGTACGAAGATGGCATTGGAACGCTAAAGCTCTAATGCAGGTTGTGAACGCATGAAATGCCACTTCTGGTAATACATCAGACCATATTCGAGAGAAGCGGAATTTAGATCACGCGTCAGGCCGTACTGATGAAGATTTTCACTGGTTTCTCTACATCACTACAGAAAAAAAAATTGTGGATTATCCTTTTGAATTGACCATTGCCGCTTTATTACCCTATTCTTAAACAGCTCGTGTCTGTGCTGTCTTTAACGATCTCATAGTGTGTAGGGCGTTTAACGCTAATGTTCTTAGTTCCGGGCTAGGGCGTGATGAGAAAATTTGTTAGATGAAGCTTACCTGTGAATAATCTGGTTTTGAATTGTGTCCTAACTTAGAATTTCAGTCAGTGTGGAACTTTTACGGTAGCATTAATTTCAATCAAGTATGGGTGACACAATTCTAACGTTTAATGTCACGTCTTATTGACGACTATGATGTATTCAGTTCCAGTCTTACACACATACCAGAACGATGAATCTGATGATTTCAGAAGAGGGATGAAAGTGATGATGTATTTCCACAGCATAATCGTTAGTGATAGCTACTGCTTCACCCTGTGGCGTACAATCAAAATGAACCACTGACGTGCTGTGACAGATAAGAAGCAATTCCTCTGCACTGCGTTAAACACTAAATATTTAGTCCATTCTCTTCTATTACCCAAGATTATTTCCTATTCGTGAACTGCTTGTAGTTTTCGTAAAACCAGCAGTGGATCTGCACGCACGCCCGTCATTCCGCTGTATTCCTGTGCAGTCCGCGACATTATAAAAAACAGTACACGTCACATCCTAGAAACTTAAATGCGCAAGGATCGCTCTTCACGCTTCGAAATTTTGTCATATATTAGATTTTGTCATGTATTAGATTAGCTAACATAGTTTCGATTCTGCTTTCGAAAGTCAAACTATTATAGAGGTTCACATCCTCAAGGAACCAGTAAGCTGATGTCCTTTCGAAAAAGTGTATCTCTGAGTGGCAAATAGTACCTGACACTATTATTTTACTTAATTCATTCCGGTATCTTGTGAATTTTATTTTTTGGCACTGGACTTAAAACTGATTTAGTTGGGTAGTACTAACCTCTCACCTGTAATATTGTGTACAGCTCTACGTTTCAACATACTTCTTTGTTATGTCTTTCTGCGTATTTATTTCGTATATAAAAGGTAATTATTTTCTGATTTCAGGGCCAATCATCCTCGACATATGTGCTACGAGGAGCATTAGGTAAGAGGACAATAAATAATGTAAGCAAAATAACTCTGTTGTTGTTAAGCGGTTAAAGGCGCTGCAGTCTGGAACCGCACGACCGATACGGTCGCAGGTTCGAATCCTGCCTCGGGCATGGCTGTTTGTGATGTCCTTAGGTTAGTTAGGTTTAACTAGTTCTAAGTTCTAGGGGACTAATGGCCTCAGCAGTTGAGTCCCATAGTGCTCAGAGCCATTTGAACCATTTTTTTGTTGTTGTTGTTAAGCGGTATATCGCTATGGTTCTAAAAAACAAAACTGAAAAGCTTCTTACTAGCAAAGCATGTTTAAAATGGAACTGTGAATTAATATTCGTAATAAATAACCAAATGAGATCGATCCTCTATATAATTATATGTAGCTTTTCTTCACGGGAAAGAACTGCCAAAACACTTCATGCATTAATAACTGGCTATCTCACTTAACTACAATTTGAGGGCTGGGAAAATATTCCTAGTGTAACAAAAGTAGCTCATGAACCTGCGGTTTTACAGAAGCCTAAACTAAGGTGTTCAGATGAGAATGCAATCCAAGGTAAGACGTTAATAGAGACACAGGAAAGGGGAGCAAAAGCAGTCACCATAACTCTTATTTTACGTTTATCCCACTGCGACACAAGGCGGTCATTGCGTTAATGGAAATTTGTTTGCGATTGCCTACAGATTCATAGTTGTACCAAGGCGTGCACGTCTTTGTTCGAAGCAAATCGACCGTCACTAATATCCTGTTTTGGGGATCCAAAAATAAGGAAATCGCATGCGGAGAGATCGGAGCTGCATGGAGGATGTGTAAGGACTTCCCAGCGAAACTTCTGAGCGTTGTCGAAACAACCGTGACAACATGTGGGCCCGCCCACTGGTTACATTGTTTACCGTTTATTATCCTCGACCGTTGTTCTGTTGTACTGATCACGTTCCAATGTAATATGGATCATTAAATACAATTGTTCTCTCTTTAAAATATAGAAATAATGTCCACTAATAAATCGAAAGAGTTTAGTTGCATAGCCCGTCACACAAATTTAAAGCTAATTTCATGTTGTAGAACTTTTATTGTAGGTTTGACACACTTAATGGTTTAACATTTAAAGATATTCCGCTCAGAGGACGCTTGCATCTAGCGGAAAGAGTAGGGAAACCACAGCAACCTTAGTTCTCCTGCATAATTCCATGATTTTTGTTATTAAGTCTAGTTTGATAACACAGGTAATGCACGTTTTGTTCATAAAATGACGTCCATAACCAACAGGTATGAACTACATATACTTCAAATTTCTCTACTTAATCGAGAAGTATAACTGGTCGAAAAATATGGCACACTTCTTTAGGATCTTCACTCTTTCACCTACTGAAGCTTCTGAAGATGGCTAATATAGGCAGAAAGTTCACAATGTGTCAATCACTTGTATACTTCGGCGGAATGTCACTAAGAGAACACTAACTTCTACTATCTTTTGGACTTTTAAGCAGTACAGAGCTCCACTCCTCGTAACTGCATTGGACAGCTCATGTACTGGTCAGTGGAAGAAATTCAAAGTGTTACGACACCAAACGCTAGAATTCCTGAAAAACAAAAACGGTGGTTTGCGAAACAAACTTCGAAATGTTGCTTTAGTAACTTCTCTGAATGTGATATGTCATAGCCGGCCGCTGTGGCCGAGCGATTCTAGGCGCTTCAGTCCGGAACCGCGCTGCTGCTGCGGTCACAGGTTCGAATAATGCCTCGGGCATCGATGTGTGTCGTGTCCTTAGGTTAGTTAGGTTTAAGTAGTTCTGAGTTCTAGGGGACTGTTGACCTCAGATGTTAAGTCCCATAGTGGGCGGAGCCATTTGAACCATTTGAACTTATCGCCAATCATATTTTCTTTGTCCCTTGGCAAACATTTCATTGACGTACCAAAGTATCATGTAATTTTATGCGATCGTATATTTACGTTTCGTGAGTGATGATTTTTCATTCTCGCATGATTCACTTGGACTGGAAAGGTGTTAGACATACAGACAACGGCCTTTTCGGTTATTTGTTGTCGCTTTTGACCAACTCCTGCCCTATTACTGGGTCTGCCAATCAGACACGTGACTGGTCTCTGTCATCTACAGTCTCTGGTCTCGGTCTACCTCATTACTGCCAGGCTCTCGGAATAGCCCACCTCTCGCTCCCACAGTCGATCTTAGCGCGCATAGCCCTCAGGGCTGTCACCTTAAACCACTCGGAAGCAATAGCTAATCCCCATAGTGTGGATGTGACCCACTTTTGGCCATTGTGTGGTGCATATTATTCATTATCTCCTGACTGGCCTACACATGCTACCCAAACGACTGAATGGACCAACGTATTTCAATTCTTAAGGGACACGCGGAATTTATTACGAAAAATGTGCTCCTGAGAGTTCATCACCCCATGTGGTTCGTACGTTAATGGGCCCAAGCATTTATAAGGTACGATATCTTGTCAGTGTGTTAACAATACAGTCCCAAGGAGGGGATCCAGTGTTTGTACTACGCTGTCAGGTTACTTTAATTGTAGTAAATTGAACGTGAAAATTTACACCAGTTAACAACAACAACGAACTGGAAAACCATACACGTAACACATGCACAACACCTCTGGAAGACCTGGGTATCGTCAAGCAGGTTCGCCGTCCTGCCTCGAGGGGTTGCCAAGCCTGAACCACACTGCATGGCAGACAATTATAGAATTTTCTTTCATATAGTCTGTATACCTCTTCCATTACTGCGGAATTCAACACAGAAACAACCATTTGTATTAAGTTTGTTCATAGGAACCTCTCGACGTTTAATAAAATCTTTTCTAGACATCCTGTACATGAACAAGGAGGAAAATTTGAGACTTATTTATGGATTCATCGATGTCTAATAAATTACCTTGTTTACTCAACCGTATATTACAATAAAACAGTAAACGGTGTAAATTCGTTCGGACATAACTAGTATGAGAGCTTGGGGTAGGGAATGTTCCTGTTAGCGGAAATTTCCGACAAACTACAAC
Organism: Schistocerca nitens; assembly: GCF_023898315.1. Classification (NCBI taxonomy): domain Eukaryota; kingdom Metazoa; phylum Arthropoda; class Insecta; order Orthoptera; family Acrididae; genus Schistocerca; species Schistocerca nitens. The sequence goes on from NC_064616.1 coordinate 264,775,641, forward strand.
GTTACTTTGTAATGGGCCCAACCTTGTTGATATCGGTACTTGCTACAGTCTCTTCTTTCATTTTAAATACCTACTGCTTAAATGCAACATGTATACAGAGATGGTAATTCGTACTTGTGTTTCCTCAACACCGTTTTTTCGGTCAGGGCCTACGAAAATTTCCAGAAAAAAAAGAAGTGAAGGAGAGGAGGAGATGGCACAGTATTTGTTATTGGTGTGGGTGCCGGTAATTCTATAAAAACTGGTATGATTTTTCTGGTATTTGGAAGTCATTTAGATGTACTCAGAATGGAAAAGCTTTCATGGCCAGACTTATTGATTCTCTAAATGTGGAAGGTAATTTCTGACGTATTTCCTCTACGTCGCGGGACAAATTCCGCATTTAATCTATTGATGATAGCACCACCTGTAAGGACACACATTTCTGAGACCTTAAGCCGTCATGAATGGCGGACATTAATATCCCCGCGTTTCTGTAGGATGCTGAAGGGAATGATTTATACACGTCGTGGTCTGCGCGACGCTCTTTCATCGGTGTCGCTGCTGCAAGCGCCCACTGCCGCCCGACATCCACCACGGCGAATTATTTACACAACGTCTTATGCATGCAAAGCAGAAAGGGAGAAAGAAGCACATCGCCTTCAGGTGGGGAACTCAATAATTTTTTGCGTAGGAGGAAATCTCGAAATTCCATTTTTGAAATTCCTCTTGTTGTTTTTTAAGAGAGATGTGAGTTCACAATATTTTACAATATTCTAATGACGTACATTCTCGTTTCTCCACACTAGGCCTTTTTTGCATAGTAGAATTCGATTCCACGAAAGGAAAATACGTTATTGTATTTTTCCGTTGTTTGTGGACGTGAACAGTTCTATAGACCGTTAAAGTATATCATTATGAATAAGAAATGTGACACTAAAGACGAATAATAAAGCGATTATTGTTCATCAAATGGAAAAACAGCTCTATTCGTTGTACCAGAATATTACCCGAAGTAATTTGCGGAACGAAGCAGTTCAAAAAAATATGAAATATATGCTTGTCTTTACACAATGAAGTTTCCATCCGCATCGATTACCTGCGGTTACTTATGGTTAGGTGTGAGTGTAAAATTCTATCCAAGCGATGGCATTCAGCACAATTTCATGAAAATAAACTTTAGAGTTTCTTTTCGGTTTTATGCTAACAACTTCACATCTTGCTTGCTACGTATTTATGAATGTAAATATATATTTGTTCATATAATGTCTAAGCTATATTAGTAGAAATTAGATATTATTAGGAATTCAACAAGAAAAGTAAAGCCGTATGGTGGAAATGGCTGGGAGTCTCCAAAGGACAGGTGCGGCCGCATAAGTGGAAAGATTTCCTTCGCGAAATATAACAGCAGTTTATTTTATTTTAACTCAAATTATTAACTTTAAACTAACTTGAATTTCTTAAAGCCACCCCCAGACAGCAATACACAATCAGACGTATATCTGTTACTTGGGAACATACTGAAAAAGATCTATACTACCGAGCGAGAACTCATCGACACATCGTAGTTCACTAATAACATTGCAGTATTTATTCTTATTCAGAATTAGGGGAACAAAGTATGCATATATTACTACAAAGTTAATTATTTCTTTCAGAGTACTCGAAATATGAAAATAAATTACTGAAGTAATAGCAAATAATATTTGTTGTATTTCCTCAGCATTAATTTAATACTTTTCTTTTCAGGTTAGATGTTCTCGCTACCACGAAACACACACATTAATATGAACAGCGTTGTGCACAGCGTGTGCCTGTGGAAAGCGTAAGCCTTGTTTTGTGTACATATGGGCTGTTTTGTTTTTAGGCCCCTTCCGCAGTCACAATTTTACAACTAATATGTGATATACTTCATGTTTTACGACAGTAATAAAACACTGATTTTGGAGACATGCAGTTTCCTTTATTTAAAGCATCTTCAGTTATCCTGTTTCTTTGGTCCCTTCTTCATTTCCTAGCGTTCATTTAAACTTAGGTGTTCGACTTGCAGCACACTTCGCTGACACAGAACGTATTTTCCTTTTCACATTTTATAAAGCCAAATTAACCTCGTGTACAAAACACAAGGTAACGAACTGAATATAGAAATATATTTTTTATGAGTTAAGTGTCCTGTAGATCGAACATATGCCTGTAGAAGAACGTTAATACGTCCAGTAGGAGACAAAAAACTGAACACTGAAGATGTTCTATATTAAGCGAAAGACGCCATGTCTAAATACATTTATTACGGTCGAAAAAGGTTACTTGTCTTTTGTGTTTCCATGTTCCAGCTGTTTACGTATTGCGTATCTGAAACTCGGTTGAAGAAACAGTTCGGTATTTGCCCAGGGATGTCTAAAACAACCCATTAACTACGCCCATACTGTATTCTGTACCAGGCAGATTGTATATTGTGTGCCGAGCGAGTTCGTTGCGGTTGTGATTCGTTCAGTTCCACACAGAGCTGTATTTCTGAACCTCTGAGCATGTATGTGCCTTAAAAACACGGCGCATTCTACCGTATGGAAAGTGGAAACTGTAACTATAAAACACAATAACGCACAAACAACTGATACAGATTTTTCAAAATGACAACTCTAGTTGAGTTACTTTACTATCAGATGGATAGGATATGTGGCAGTGACGATGATTATGATGATGATGATGATGATGATGATGACGATGATGATGATGATGATGGTGTTTGGTTTGTGTCGCGCTCAACTGCGTGGTCATCAGCGCCCGTACGCAGTCCAATTTTTTCACAGTCCAATGTAGCCACTGTGATATGTGGCAATGAAACACTTTGCTCTTAGGTCGAAAAAGTACTTAAATTTAAATGGTGTCCCTTTTTATGACAGAGCACCCTATTCAGAGCCCTTCCAGTGATCAGATTTCATTCCTAAAGTGTGATACAGGTAGGTTTTCGATATCTTCAGTGGACTCTAAATGATTTTTAGCAATAAACTGGACTACATATCTGAACAGATGGATGCCATACGGTGCCCTATCTCATGAACAGCATGGGAATACCAGTAATTAATAATGTAATAAGTGCGCTCTTTTCCAAAATCCATGGTTGGTGCCTAACATGTTCTTACACTGAGACCAGAAACTATGGGTAACATTCGCCATTTATCATATAAACCCTTGAAACGTAATCTACGACAATAATCTGCTTTTCATACCAGAACGCTGTAGCTGTAATCATTTCCAGCCGGCCGAAGTGGCCGTGCGGTTAAAGGCGCTGCAGTCTGAAACCGCAAGACCGCTACGGTCGCAGGTTCGAATCCTGCCTCGGGCATGGATGTTTGTGATGTCCTTAGGTTAGTTAGGTTTAACTAGTTCTAAGTTCTAGGGGACTAATGACCTCAGCAGTTGAGTCCCATAGTGCTCAGAGCCATTTGAACCATTTGTAATCATTTCCGGTACATCAAATTGCTTTCGCATGCTTCAATGTTTGTCAGTCGGCTTCAATTTCTGTATAATTCTTCTCGTGAATACTAGGAACCATGACCCATCCACGCTATGAAGTGGTTATTTGAAAACACATTTAGCTGACGCCATAAACATGCTACACAAAGAGTACCATATATCTGTCACATACATTTTAAGTGGGAAAGATATGTGGAAACAGCTTTGTGCGAGATGGGCGAAGTTCTCGGTAGAAGTAATGTGAAATCAAAGGTTTGTACCGTTTCAAGAAGAAGCCAACAGTTTTTGAGCAGATTTTTGACTGTTTATGATACGTCGATCTACTACTGAATGTCAAATTCAAAACAATAGGTTTACGTGTGACCTGATCGTGCGGTACCAAAGAAACGCAGTCGGTTACATTTTACAGAGCATCCAGAATTGCAGTCAACTCACTGGAAAATTTTCGATGAACTTTATGGATTAAAAAGGCGATTGCCACGAAAATTATATTAAAACTTCAATTAAAGATCTGTCTTTCAATCACAGCGAAAGAAATTTTACCTTGTCGTCACATATCAGGCGCTAACCCGTTGGGCAAACACTGCTGTTTCACCATTCGTACTTTAATTGAAATGGTTCAAATGGCTCTGACCACTATGGGACTCAACTGCTGAGGTCATTAGTCCCCTAGAACTTAGAACTAGTTAAACCTAACTAACCTAAGGACATCACAAACATCCATGCCCGAGGCAGGATTCGAACCTGCGACCGTAGCGGTCTTGCGGTTCCAGGCTGCAGCGCCTTTAACCGCACGGCCGTACTTTAATTGACTTCATGTTAACTTACTTCGGACAGTTGATGTGACCAAACACGGAATCCGCCTAAAGGTAAGAGAAATGTGGCGCCTTCTGCCAGTTGCAACAACCCAACTGACGTCATAAGGAACGGAGAATTCGATCCCAGTCCTACGTACTTCTCTGTGTGGGGGGCGAAACATACCGCATCACCTAGCAGAGCTAGTCGATATCTTCAATAATATGCACACCTGAGAACGATGAGCGTAGAAGGAAGGTGACTAGAAACGATTCTCTCTGTAATCATGTAAGCAATGTAAGGAGATTTGTGCTTTGCATACAAAGAAGTCTATTTTTTAGTTTGATTATGTACAAGTAAAATATTTATGTCAAATTTGTTTAATTTCTTAAATAATCTACGAAAACTAGCTAATACTCCGAAATACTATGAGGTTTCACACGAGTCTAATCATCTATAACTGATGTAATATATTTCACTTACACTATAACTATTTTTCTAATACTTAACTTCTGACGAGATCATGACGACAGGCTCATTTTTATTTAACGAATAATATTACCAATATGAGTAAAAATATTTGTAGTGCAGTTTAATTATTCCAAGTGTGCAGTACAATTGAGTTTTTTCATTATAGTGAAGAAGTTATTTCAACCGAAGTTGTGTTCTTCACGGGGTTCAAATGGTTCAAACGGCTCTGAGCACTATTGGACTCAACTTCTGACGTCATAAGTCCCCTAGAACTTAGAACTACTTAAACCTAACTAACCTAAGGACAACACACACATCCAATCCCGAGGCAGGATTCGAACCTGCGACCGTAGCGGTCGCGCGGTTCCAGACTGTAGCGCCAGAACCGCTCGGCCACCAGAGGCCGGCCTTCACGGACGTCTCAGACTCACTCATACTAGTTTAATCAAAAAATATACTCCACTTCCAAGCAACTACAAATTTTTACTGCTCAGCAGAGAACTTCTTAGTTTTCCCTAGTAAATTTACGGTCGTTCTATAGCGTCTACATAAAAAAATTACGCCTTTTACAACATTCCTTACCTAACAAGAAAGGACAGAACAACGACATGACATGTCGACACTGGCGTTGCCTGAAATGCCCCACGAGCAATCTATGTTTGCGCTACCTCCGTCTACGCGGTACAAAAACATGACTGTAAAGATGTTTCGAAACGCCGGAATAAATCTTCTGGCCGTTCTTAGGTGAGATATCCATTAATAATTATTTATACTAATACTCGTTCTCCGATTGGTAACAGGCATTACACGTTGACATCGACATTTACATCTACATCAATACTATTGAGCGAGGTGGAGCAGTCGTTGGCACACAGGACTCACATTCGGGAGGACGACGGTTCAAACCCGCCTCCAGCCACCCTGAATTAGATTTTCCGTAATTTTCCAAAATTGCTTTAGGCAAATGCTGGGATGGTTCCTTTGAAAGGGCGCGGCCGATTTCCTTCCCTATCCTTCCCCAATCCGATGCGACCGTTGATATCGCTGTTTGGTCCACTCCCGCAAACCATCTAACCAACTCGAGCTGTTACTGAGGCGCGTGGCGGTGTGGATTTCCGGTCCCATTATCGTTTCCCCACCTTGCTGTTCCATTCGTGAATAGTATTCGCGTGGGCTAGCGTCCTCTCACTTTTTCGCCGCGATCGTATAACGAAATTTATAATGTGAGAGAAATATCTTTTACAATTGTTGCTCCGACCATACGCTCTTGGACTTTTAACAGCAAATCTTTACGTGATGCACGACGACTGTCTTTTGCCAGCTGCCACTGAACGTTGATGAGCATCTTCCTAATATTCTAGCGTCTGCTAAATGCATTTACTCTTCGCTGAGGTATAGCGTAGCCTGATTCAGCTTCTGTTCATTTTTCCTCATTAAGAACAGCGTATTCGGTTGCCTTCTCTAATAATTAGTAGGGCTGTGTTTCAACACGGCTCGAAGTGCTCACGTCACAGTTCACGAAATCCCTGTTTCTGTTCAATCTTTTGATCAGCCTACCATCTAGTTAGTACTATCACAACAACATATTTAGAGTTTTTAATGCACTATGGATTTTAAAAATGAAAATAACTGTGAAACACGGACTGAAATGTCTTCTAGAGTGCCGTTCATACGTAACAACGGTAACTGAAAATAAGTGAAGGACACAAATCATTATTCTGTCCTATTCTCGAGCTTTCGCTTGTCCCACGCTCTAGTGAAGACGGTCTTACGCTGTAATTCATTCACGCGACAAAAAGTACTATCGTCCGCAGCTCGTGGTCGTGCGGTAGCGTTCTCGCTTCCCGCGCCCGGGTTCCCGGGTTCGATTCCCGGCGGTGTCAGGGATTTTCTATGCCTCGTGACGACTGGGTGTTGTGTGATGTCCTTAGGTTAGTTAGGTTTAAGTAGTTCTAAGTTCTAGGGGACTGATGACCATAGGTGTTAAGTCCCATAGTGCTCAGAGCCCAAAAATTGCTATCACGTTATTACGATACATTTCGTTTCTCCGGCATTTAATTATTTATTAATTGTCTTGATTGTTTCATCTGAATCTTGTCGTCTTGTGTTCAGGCTTATTAAAATCCGATACAGTTTGTGTCTGCAAGTCTTATATGTGAACAGGTATGGAATTCCTCATACGCAACCTGTCATTACCGTCTCTCACCCCCAAATAAATAAATTTTTATACTGGATTCAGTCAAGCAATATTTTCTGGAGGACAATATTTTCTTCATTGCCCGTTACTTTTACTTAAAAACTAGCATAAATGTTTATATATCCGTACAAACTGGTACTGCATAAAAAATCGCATTGTAAATTTGTTCAAACAGAATAGGAGGATGTACAGTTGTAAGATTTAATGCTCTTTCCCCCAGTGTTTCATGAAATTGTCGTATTTCAAGCACAACCATGGCTTATTGTTGTGGTTTGCATATCCCCTGCACTCGCATCGTGCTAGTCAAATGTCACGTGGTTGTTCGAACAAGCTTGATATTCTATCGAACAATGCAGCGTATCGAATGCGATTAACGTTCCACCACCCCTATAATTAGTCAGTCCACCCGTAAACAGGTTCCGATATTCCACTGTCACATATTTAGTTTGTTAGAACTCTATCGAATCTTTCCGAAAGTAGCAACATCTGTTATTTTTCCATCCGTGTCATGGTAACAGATAGAAACTGCTGTGAATGTATTAGGTACAGTGATTTAGAAAGACAGAATTTAATATTTTAGTCATCATTTTGTGATACTCCGTTTTGGTGTCATCATGACCAGCGAGTATCTGCACAAACGAAGTCTATGTATTAACTTATTTTACGAACGACCAAAAAATTTACCATTGTTTGATAACTTGGCAGATAAGATATTGCCTTCCAATTTACTGAATGTTTCTTCTGATGCTGTCCTTACGTTTCTTTCGATTACACATCTATACTATATGATCACATACCTTCGAAAATAACTATCTTTGAACAACGAGAAGCTGTCGCTGACGCACTGCGGAAGGTCTGTTCAGTCTTAAGTGGTCTGATGAAGACGTAGAAAGCCGAAAGCCAATTTACAACGAAGTACAAAATAAACAACGTCGTTGAACATTACTACAGTATACTTTAGTTTTCAGTGTGCAGGTAATGCCATTGATTCTGTAGTTTCTAGAGCTGGTTTCGGAAGATAATCGTTTTCAATAAGATTAGTACCACAAAAATTATTTCCCCTTTGCAACGATTTTCCATTAAATAACATTCTAGCGTGCAGCTCGTGCGTAACAACGGCAACTGATAAATACACTATGTGATCAAAAGTATCCAGACACCCCCAAAACATACGTTTTTCATCTAAATGGCATTGTGCACCCACCAACTGCCAGGTACTCAATATCAGCGACCTCAGTAGTCATTAGACATTGTGAGAGAGCAGAATGAGGCGCTCAGAGGAACTCACGGACCTCGAACGTGGTTAGGTTGTTGAGTGTCACTTGTGTCATACGTCTGTACGCGAGATTTTCACACTCCGAAACATCCCCAGCTCCACTGTTTCCGAAGTGATAGTGAAGTGCAAACGTGGAGGGACACGTACAGCGCAAAAGCGTACAGGCTGACCGCGTCTTTTGACTGACATATACCGCCGACAGTTGAAGAGGGTCGTAATGTGTAGTAGATACATATCTATCGAGACGATCACACAGGAATTCCAAACTGCATCAGGATCCACTGGAAGTACCATGACAGTTAGGCGGGAGGTGAGAAAACTTGAATTTCATGGTCGAGCGGCTGCATATAAGCCACACATCAAGCCAGTAAATGCCAAACGATGCCTTGCTTGGTGTAAGGAGCGTAAACATTGGACGATTGAACAGTGGACAAACGTTGTATGAAGTGACGAATCACGGTACACAATTTGGCGATCCGATCGTAATGATCTGGCCTGCACAGTCCTGACCTGAATGCTATTGAACACCTTTGTGATGTTTTGGAATGCCGACTTTGTGTCAGGCCTCACGGACCGACGTCGATACCTCTCCTCAGTGCAGCGCACTGTGAAGAATGGGCTGCCATTCCCCAAGAAACCTTCCAGCACCTGATTGTACGTATGCGTGCGCGAGAATGGAAGCTGTCATCAAGGCTAAGGGTGGGCCAACACCATATTGAATTCCAGCATTACCGATGGAGGGCGCCACGAACTTATGAGTGATTTTCAGCCTGGTGTCCGGATACTTTTGATCACATACTTTAAGTGAAAGACTGAAGTCATTATTCTGCCAATTTTCGAGCTTTCGCTCGTCCCGTGCTATGGTGATGCCTGATGGTATTACCTCCAAAACGGGTCTTGCTGCTGTAACTCATTCTCGCTACAAAAATTACAGTCACCTCTTCAGGCTGATTGAAATCTGATAACGTTTTTATCTGCCACACTAATATGTGAATAGTTATCGAACTTTGTTGTTGTTGTGGTCTTCAGTCCTGAGACTGGTTTGATGCAGCTCTCCATGCTACTCTATCCTGTGCAAGCTTCTTCATCTCCCAGTACCTACTGCAACTTACATCCTTCTGAATCTGTTTAGTGTATTCATCTCTCGGTCTCCCTCTACGATTTTTACCCTCCACGCTGCCCTCCAATACTAAATTGGTGATCCCTTGATGCCTCAGAACATGTCCTACCAACCGATCCCTTCTTCTCGTCAAGTTGTGCCACAAACTTCTCTTCTCCCCAATCCTATTCAATATCTCCTCATTAGTTACGTGATCTACCCACCTTATCTTCAGCATTCTTCTGTAGCACCACATTTCGAAAGCTTCTATTCTCTTCTTGTCCAATCTAGTTATCGTCCATGTTTCACTTCCATACATGGCTACACTTCCTGACACTTAAATCTATACTCGATGTTAACAAATTTCTCTTCTTTAGAAACGATTTCCTTGCCATTGCCAGTCTACATTTTATATCCTCCCTACTTCGACCATCATCAGTTATTTTACTCCCTAAATAGCAAAACTCCTTTACTACTTTAAGTGTCTCATTTCCAAATCTAATTCCCTCAGCATCACCCGATTTAATTTGACTACATTCCATTATCCTCGTTTTGCTTTTGTTGATGTTCATCTTATATCCTCCTTTCAAGACACTGTCCATTCCGTTCAACTGCTCTTCCAAGTCCTTTGCTGTCTCTGACAGAATTATAATGTCATCGGCGAACCTCAAAGTTTTTACTTCTTCTCCATGAATTTTAATACCTACGCCGAATTTTTCTTTTGTTTCCTTTACTGCTTGCTCAATATACAGATTGAATAACATCGGGGAGAGGCTACAACCCTGTCTCACTCCTTTCCCAACCACTGCTTCCCTTTCATGCCCCTCGACTCTAGTAACTGCCATCTGATTTCTGTGCAAATTGTAAATAGCCTTTCGCTCCCTGTATTTTATACCTGCCACCTTCAGAATTTGAAAGAGAGTATTCCAGTTAACGTTGTCAAAAGCTTTCTCTAAGTCTACAAATGCTAGAAACGTAGGTTTGCCTTTTCTTAATCTTTCTTCTAAGATGAGTCGTAAGGTTAGTATTGCCTCACGTGTTCCAACATTATCGAACTGGACATACGTATATATATCTTTATACACACACACACTGAAGCGCCAAAGGAACTTGTATAGGCATACGTACTCAAATACAGCGATACGTAAACAGGCAGAATTCGGTGCTGCGGTTGGTAGCGCCTAAGAAGATAGCACGTGTTAGGCGCAGTTGTTAGCTCGGTTACTGCTGCTGCAATGGCAGGTTATCAAGAAGATTTAAGTGATTTTGAAGGTCGTGTTATAGGCGACGCACGAGCGGTGGGACACAGCATCTGCGAGGTAACGATGAAGTGGGGACTTTCCCGTACGATCATTTTATATGCGTACCGTGAATATCAGGAATCCGGTAAAATATCAAACCTCCGATATCGCTGCGGTCGGAAAACGATGAAGCAACAACGGGACGACTTTAGAGAATGACGACTTAAGAGACTCATTCAACGTGACAGAAGTGCAAATCTTCCGCTTACTGCTGCAGATTTCAATGCTGGGCCATCGATGAGTGTCAGTGTGAGAACCATTCAACGAAACGTCATAGACATGGGCTTTCGCAGCAGATGGCCCCCTCACCTGGGCCCGTCAACACCGACATTCGACTGTTCATGGCTGGAAACGTGATGTCTGGTCGGACGAGTCTCGTTTTAAATTGTATCGAGTGGATGGACGCGTAAGGGGAGGGTGCATCCATGAACCCTGCATGTCAGCAGTGTACTGTTCAACCTGACTGAGGTTCTGTAATGGTGTGAAATTTGAGTGATGTGGGACTGGTAAGTCTAGATACGATTCTGACAGGTGACACATACGTAAGCATCCTGTCTGATCACCAGCATCCGTTCATGTCCACTGCATTCCGACAGAATTGGGTAATTCCAGCAGGACAATTCGACACCCCACATGTCCAGAATTTCTACAGAGTGGCTTGAGGAACACTTCCGCTGGCCACCAAACCCCGCAGACATGAACATTATTGAGCATATCTGGGATGTCTTGCAACGTGCTGTTCAGAAGCGATCCCCACTCCTTCGTACTCTTACGAGTTTATGGACAGCCCTGCAGGATTTATGGTGTCGATTCCCTCCAGCACTAATTCAGACATTAGCTAAGTCTATGCCACGTTGTGTAGCGTCACTTCTGCATGCTCGCGGGGGCGCTACACGATATTGGGCAGGGGTAGCAGTTTCTTTGGTTCTTCAGTGTGTGTGTGTGTGTGTGTATGTGTGTGTGTGCTGAATGTAATAATGGCTAGCAAGGCGTGCAGTGTTTAACGCTGGCTAATTTGGAAATATGCCGGTGGTGGCGTCACCGTGTAAGTAACGAATAACTAAGAGATAAAATGCGACGGCGTGATTGTAGCGTCCCCGCAAACAGCAACGTCATTGCTAGTTGGAAAGATGTTAGAATGAGGTCGCGTGCTGAAAGTTTAGTTTCTACTAATGCTGAATATTTTCCGCGAGTTAAAGGAGGTACATATAAATTTCTAACGTCACATTCATGTATTGTTTGTATTAATATGTAATTAAAATACATTCTTTCGTTTATTAAAGCATATAAAGAGATTTAAAATATTTAAATATTTTTAAGTAAATATTATAAAAAATTAATAAGACACCTGGAGTTAATAATTCTATTTCTGAATTTTTCTCGTGTATGTGAAGATATGGGTAAGCCCTGTCTAAATCTTCGTACAGAGTTCACTACTGAGGATCTACGGAAGGTTACTGAAGCATTTAGATCTGGAATTACTGTTTCGGAGGCTTCAAGGACGTTTAACGTCCCAAAAGGAACTCTCTGAGAAAGGAAGGGAAGACGTCGGCTAGGGAACTTGGCCATAATTCTTTGTTGAAACAGAACTTAAAGAAAGAGTTGTTAGTTTGCAGAAACTTGGTTTTAGTGTCACCAAAAAACTTGTATGGAAGAAGGTAGCTGAAATCAGCGCAGTCTGGGGCATAAAAACGCATTTCCCCGCGATCAAGCAAGAAGATATTGGTTTAAATTATTTGTAATGCTTAATCCGGAAATTGTTCTTAAGAAGGGCGACAATCTAATTTATGGCCGTCTTATGCGATTCAGTATGCAGACTGTGAAGCACTTTCTTTGCTCTTTTGGCTTCAGTGTGTAACCAGATTGAACTGTTGCCACATCACATTTATAATGTGGTTGAAACTGGTCTTTAGTTAATCTTCAGTGATGCCGAAAGTTCTCGCTCAAAATGGCGGTAAAAGAGGGCAAGTAGCAACACATGGAGAACAAGGAGAAACTATTACAGTTTCTGCATGTAGTAATGCTGCTGGTATATGGATTCTGCTCATATTCCTTCATAAAGGCGTCTATGCGAAAGAAGTATTTGGAGATGACTTGGCGACTGGCAGCACATTTACTGTGACCCCAAAGGGCTATGTCATTACAGAGGTTGTCTGTTTCTTTCTGAGGCATTTCAAGCAGAGCCAGTATTCTAGCAACTGCGTGCTCATCTTGAACAGCCGCAGAAGTCATTTTTCAGTGTATCGGATGTAGCAGAAGAACTAGGTATCAAGATACCCTGCCTTGCTGTCCATTGCAGTCATGGACTGTAGCACCTGGACAAGAGTTTCTTCAAATCTCTTAAAGTCTACTGGAATGAGGCTGTCGACAGTTTCCATCTCCAGAATCCAGGACATCACTTGGGAAACTACAATTTCCAAACTATTTTCTGAAGCAAGGTAACGATGTGCAACTCCTGCTAAAACTAGTTCTGGGTTTGTGGCAACCGGAATTCTTCCATATACAATCCACATGTTTTGTCAGAAACGTCATATGCACAGACGTCTGTGTCTAAGAGACAGATTGCAGAAGTAAGATTGGCAGCTCAAAGAGGAAGACTCCTGCGAAATAACAAGTTTAATAACTAATGGCAACTCCAAGGATAGAAAGGAGAGCTACCAACAGAGGGGTCACTTTGATGCCAAAGCAACAATTCTCAACTTAGATTGGTTTAATATTTATTCATCAGCAGCATGAACATTGAATTTTTCAAATTCTGGCAAGAAAACCTCAATCAAAGCACACTCCAAGTCCTTCAATAAGGACCTGTAGTCCGACGACTACGGTCACGCACACAATAAAAATTATGGTATCATTAAATATGTGATAAGGAATTTGTAAAAATATCAGGGCTTTGTACATTGTGGAAAAGTTGTTGTGGTGAACCTGAAAGTGACTGAATTAGTAGTAGATTGTATGCTTAAATTTTGCATTGTTTCCATAACTGTCGAGGTACCACTTCTATCATTAGTTACAATTACGCATTTGTTCATTTTTGACTAATGTATGATACATTGGATGTCAAAAATATAAGAAAATTTCCAGGTGCCGTTATTACCTCCACTTATTACTACCATTAGCTTACCCTTTCCTACATAAAAAATTGTACCTAAAATAGTAGATATAGGTCAATTATTTTTAAAGGAATCCTTAAGGGAGATATTAGGGCGTAGCTCACCAAAATATTAGACATTTTGCGTATCTCTATACAACATTAGAGACAATTACTGAATGATTGGTGCTACTACTTTCTCTTACTCTATATACATATTGTGTGTGTGTGTGTAATGTAACAATATATATTGACAGAAAAAATTAGAACACCACAAAATAAATAATATAGTGTAATGAAATTTCGGCAATACATTTGTCTAGGTAATATATTTAAGTGATTGAAATTGCAAGATCACAGGTAAATGTAAGCGCAAGATAAACCATTGTGCATGTGAAATGCTGCTAAATTAACAACCAGCCTATTGGCTTCTTTCTCGGGTTGTTCGGCCGAGGTTCGTCTGATGATTTTACTGACGTTTTACCAGCACAAGTGGCTGGCATTGTCAAAGCTTCATCCTCCATTGCTGGTGGTGAACTGGAGCCGAGCTTGCGGCCGCAGACCATATGTACCTGGCGCGCCAACGTCCGAGGGCTTCTCCGAGGTCATTTCCGGTGCGGTTCTCCTCTCGCTACCTGCGACGGTCGTTCGCTGCAGCACGGGAAGCCACGATCAGTTTACCTTAACGCTTTCTTCTTTCTTGTTGAAGCTATTCCCGTGTTTTTGTGTTTCTATAGCTTCTCTGAACAAGAGGGTGTGATAGTGCTTCTCTACAGCCAGAACTTCCGTGTCGGCGAATTTTATTACGTGGTCGGTCTCACATAGTGCGTGCTCTGCCACGGCCGATTTCTCCACCTGCTCCACCCTGCAATGTCGTTTATGTTCTTTAATCCTGGTGGTGATTGATTGTCCAGTTATTCCATCATAATCTTTTCCGCATGTGCTTGGTATTGGGTATATTCTTCACATTGCAGGTGGGTCCCTTTTCTCCTTCGCCGATCTGAGACACTCCTTGATCTTCTTTGTCGGTTTGAAAACCGTCTTTACAGTCGATACTGTCCGTCACTCTGTGAATGTATGGCAGAAAGATCGTAACCGACATTTCTTTTTCGGGTTTGTTACTTCGCCGAGTGTTTGGCTCTGTTACACTTGTTATCTAATTTTTGGAGTACCCATTGCTGCTCAGAACGCTTTCCAGGTGTTGCATTTCGTGTCTGAAGTGCTGCGGCTCACATATTCGACATGCTTGCGTTAGGAGCGTATTAATCATGCCTCTTTTCTGGCTCGGGTGGTGGTTGGATAGTTTGTGCAGGTATCGGTCCGTGTGTGTCGGTTTTCGATACACGCAGTGTCCCAGGTCTTCGCCATCCCTTGTGACCAGCAAATTTAGAAATCGTAGTTTTTTTTCCTTTTCTACTTCCATGGTAAATTTTGTGTTTCCATGGAGGCTGTTCAGATGTCTGAGGAAGACACCGAGCTGTTCTTCACCATGACTCCACACAACTCTATACTGTCTGCGACCGCGAGGTCGGCTCCAGTTCACCACAAGCAGCGGAGGGTTAAGCTTTGACAACGACAGCGACTCGTGCTGGCGAAACGTTTGTAAAATAATCAAAGGAACGTCGGCCGAAGAACCCGAGACAGAAGGCAATATGCCGTTTGTGAACACGTGCCCACGAAAGTCATGACAATTTAGTAAATTAACAACCGATGTAACCGCCAGAATGTTGACTGCAACCATGCAGATGTGATTGTGTTGTGTTCTAAAGGTGCCGGATGTCAGTTTGAGGGATGCTGTGCCATGCCTGTAGCGCTTGGTCGGTCAATAAAGGAAAACTTAATGCCGTTTGCTGGTGACACTGGAGTTGCCTTTCGAAGATGTTCTATAGATGCTGGACTGGAGGCAGATCTGGTGACCAAGCAAGCCAAGGCAACATGACGACACTCTGTACAGCATGTTGGAGGAGTGTTGTTCTGTTGGAAAACACCCCCAGGAAACTGTTCATGAATGGCAGCTACCACAGCTCGTGTCATCAGATTTATGCAAAAATTAGTTTTGGAGTCAGCGTGTGTCATATAACCAAGACAGTGCTCCTACTGGTATAAGACATTGTATGCCAGACCACAGCTCCAACTGTAGGTCCAGTGTGTTCAGCACGCAGACAGGTTGGTTGGCGGCCCTCAACTGGTCTCCTTGTAACCAACACACTGAAATCGCTGGCACCGAGGCTGAACGAGCTTTCATCAAACAACACAACAGAGCAGCGGGGTAGCCGCGTTGTCTTCGGTGCCTTGCCACGGTTCGCGCGGCTGTCCCCGTCGGAGGTTCGAGTCCTCCCTCGGGCATGGGTGTGTCTTTTGTCCGTAGCGTAAGTTAGTTTAAGCTAGGTTAAATAGTGTGTAAACCTAGGGACCGATTACCTCAGCAGTTTGGTCCCATAGGAACGTACCACAAATTTTCAATTTTCCAGCACAACAGACCTCCACTCGTCAGCAGCTCGTGGTCGTGCGGTAGCGTTCTCGCTTCCCGCGCCCGGGTTCCCGGGTTCGATTCCCGGCGGGGTCAGGGATTTTCTCTGCCTCGAGATGACTGGGTGTTGTGTGATGTCCTTAGGTTAGTTAGGTTTAAGTAGTTCTAAGTTCTAGGGGACTGATGACCACAGATGTTAAGTCCCATAGTGCTCAGAGCCATTTGAACCATTTTTTTTTACCTCCACTCCGTCCTTTAATGAGCTCTCGCTTGACACCACTGAAGTCGCCAGTGACGGTGGTTTGGGGTCAGTGGAATGCTGATGCAGATGCAGTACGACGTGCCAGAGCCACTTGCTTTTGTTGATGCTCATCTTATATCCTCCTTTCAAGACACTAATTGCTCTTCCAAGCCCTTCAATGTCTATGACAGAATGACTGTCATTGGCAAACCTGAAAGGTTTTATCTCTTATCGATTAACTTTATATTCCAGTCCAAATTTTCCTTTGGTTTCCTTTACTGGCTATTCAGTGCGTAGATTGAATGACATCACGGATAGGCTACAACCCTGCCTCACTCCCTTCTTATCCACTGCTTCCCGTCCATGCCCCTCGACTCTTACAGCTGCCACCTGGTTTCCGTAAGAGTTGTAAATAGGTTTTCACTCCTTATACGTTACCTCAGCTACCTCCCGAATTTCTAGGTCTACAAATGCTGTAAACATAGGTGTACCTTTCTTCAATCTGTCCAGTAGAGTAAGTCATATGGTCAGTGTTGCTTCACGTGTTCCTTTATTTCTCCGTTATCCAAACTGATCTTTCCCGAGGTTGTCTTCTACCAGTTTTTTCATTCTTCTGTAAGTAATTCGGTTTATCATTTTGCAGCCATGACTTATTAACCTGATATTTCGGTAAATTTCACATCTATCGGCACCTGCTTTCTTTGAAATTGGAATTATTACGTTCTTCTTGAGGTCTGAGGTTATTTCGTCTGCCTCATACATCTTCCACATAGAACTTACAATCCGAGTTTTCACCTTATGGCGTATAGGCTTACACTTCAGCAAGATAATGCCCGCCTGCACTCGGCGAAAGTTGTTCTACTTACTTTCGTGCTTGTCAAACCGTAGCTTCGCCAGCAATCTCATTTCAGTTGAGATGTATGGAATATTATGGGTTCGGTTCTCCTACCATTTAGGGATTTTGACGATCTAACGTGCCAGTT
Source organism: Schistocerca nitens (assembly GCF_023898315.1). Classification (NCBI taxonomy): domain Eukaryota; kingdom Metazoa; phylum Arthropoda; class Insecta; order Orthoptera; family Acrididae; genus Schistocerca; species Schistocerca nitens. Next base: position 264,793,021 of record NC_064616.1, read on the forward strand.
GGACAGACTGTGGCACGATATCCTTCAGGAGGACATCGAACAATTTTATCAATCGATGTCAAGCCGAATAACTGCTTGCATAAGAGCCAGAGGTGGACTAAAGCTTTATTAACTTGTTCAATTTGTGAAACTGTTTCTCTTGAATAAGTCGTCCAATTTTTCTGTAATTTCAATCATTTGTTTGTCTGTACATGTGCGTCACATCAACTGACTTCCGTCCCGTACGGATAATTTCTTCATGGTGCTTTTTTTTCGTAGACTGTATTTTTTCTGTTTCTTACACTCTTTTGCATGTGCTCATAATTATAAAATTTGCATTGTAATTTGTGAGACGGAGAAACACAACAGGCACCATCAAATTAGGCCTATAATTAATTACAGGCATAATGTGTAGCTGCGCGAAATATACCTGTAAAATAGCAATGATCTCTGTGTTTCACATTAGTTTGTTAGAAGTGTACCTTGCAGATGTGACAAATTTCTGCTGTCCTAAACGATTCTTCCTTTCAGCAATGACAGTCATCTGCTTGTTACACAAGAAGTAATTTTTCATGCACTGTAAACTCTGATACAGCTGTTTATTAAACCATTTCATTCAGTCCACACATTGCTGCAGCTTAGCCACTGAATATTCGTCACTATAACTGCAGTGCACGTAGCATGCAATGCCATATAGTGTGAATTTCGTTATTAATGGCTGGATGCATCACGTATTTAAAGGCTACATACATTACAAATGGTAGCTTTAATTTTTTATTATACATGTTGAATTTTATGTGTTGTTTCTCTGTTTTTGACCTGAGTCTGCTGATTGTTTTGAATTGTGAATAATCATCGGAATGTGCAGCCAACTTCTCTTCAGACTGAAAATAACACCAGCAGCGTTCACATACTTCAGTTGCGTGAGGATGAGCAATTATGCTACTAGAAAGGTATTTTATGTAACAGAAATGGTAAATTAATGTTTTTTAGACGGGCATTATTACGAAATTTATATATTTCTCACGTTTAAAGTAGTCCGGCATCTGTTCTTTGCTGCCATTTGTTGGTGACGACAAGCAACCGGGTTGTATCTGCTATTTGTAAGCAGCATTAAATGGCAGTAGATTTTACTTTGAATTTTGAAGTTTTCCAGGATAGTAGTCAAAGTGGCGAAGCAAAACACGTCATCAATAACTGCACGTTTCTACTCCGTTAAGAATTTTGCTAAAGCAAACATTGGTTTTTAACTGTTTATGGTGAGTATGTTCCATAGTCTTTCTTATATTCCATACTGACTGCTTCAGAGTTTTCAACTCTTTCAATACTTTCCTGTCACTCGTGCACTAAAAATCGAAAAGTTCAAAAATGGTTCAAATGGCTCTGAGCACTATGGGACTTAACATCTATGGTCATCAGTCCCCTAGAACTTAGAACTACTTAAACCTAACTAACCTAAGGCCATCACACAACACCCAGTCATCACGAGGCAGAGAAAATCCCTGAACCCGCCGGGAATCGAACCCGGGAACCCGGGCGTGGGAAGCGAGAACGCTACCGCACGACCACGAGCTGCGGACTAAATCGAAAAGTGACAATCTAGTGGGATACTGGGGCGATCCATTGGAGAGATTCTAGGATTGTACAAAAAAACTGTGATAATGACATGACAGTAGAAGACGCTCCGTATTATTTCACTTTCAAAATGTGTATCATCGCATCAGATACCATACCTTACTTTGTGCCTACTAGTTTATGATTTTGAGTCCCACATCAAGGAATGATGGGATACGGTAATACCGTAAACTAGTATTGTGGTAAACCAGTCACACATGTCCATAAATTTTCGTCGTGGTGTAAGAGAGGAATGCCTCTTACTAATGATGCTACTTCTATGCTCCGGCTACTCAAGGATTTCTCCAGCGCGTGCGGTCTTACTTTGAGTGTTTCACATTAAGTGGACATAACCATACGTAGACATATGTAGAAGACATGAGTCACACATGTCCATAAATTTTCGTCGTGGTGTAAGAGAGGAATGCCTCTTACTAATGATGCTACTTCTATGCTCCAGCTACTCAAGGATTTCTCCAGCGCGTGCAGTCTTACTTTGAGTGTTTCACATTAAGTGGACATAACCATACGTAGACATATGTAGAAGACATGAGTGTTAATTCAGTTGGGGAAGCACGTATTTGGCTCGTGCAGTGTGAAGCGGATAATGGAGCCACCGTGAGTATACATTAACGCCACTTAACGTGGGCCACGTACAAGCGATGTACCAGTGGGACAGGCTTCCAATGGTGGCATTCTGCAAGCATCTTGGAAAATGCAACTCATCCCTCCCCAGGGATGATCTGCATCAATTAGATGAGCGAAAGAATAACTTTTAGAGGAACTAATTAGAGCACCGATTACAGAACTGACCAATTACAAATGACCTATTTCATTAGTACCCACGTTCTACCATGTCTCATCCACTTATCCCAATTTTCCCCATATAGCGAAAGAAACCCGGCTTCCATAATCTGGTCTATAAATCTGCAAATTCTACTTTTTAGCGACTACTGAATCCATTTCAAAGGGTGATTTCGGTGTGTGTAATCATCTAGTGCGTTTCAACATTATTTACGTCAGATCTCATTATAGTTACTAATAAATAATATCCAGACTATGTTTGGCGATTCAGCCCTTCCATTCGACCATAGTATTATTGATAAAGCTATATTGTTATAACAACAGCAAACACAACCGCGCTGGGGAATACCGAGAAAAGGACGTCGTGAAAACTTTCCTTTCCGTTTTCAGCATCGCTGTATGCACGGACTATGCGACCAATGATTTGATAAACATGATAGAAAATGCGGAGAAATTGGAGCACAGGGTATCACGTGGATAAGCAATGTGCGACATTCTGAGCCAAAAGCGATTAACTAAGTTGTAGTGGCTACGGTAGATAATGGTTCAAAGAAGGACCGAGCGTCAAGAATATAGTGAAATATGATGCAACTTCTAGATATTCTGTGCTCCACCACTTGGAAGGCTCTTTTAAATATCCTGAAATGGTAACTGTACAATAGTCATATCTTACAGCACGTTACGTACATCCTGGACAAGTCGACGTCATTAACGACTGAACACGTGCTCGAATTGAAAAAAGACGTGAAAGAAATTCTGATCTCGTCTTGATTCGAAGAATTCAGGGAAACCACAAAAAACAGGCATCAGTGCGACCGAACAGGAATTCCAGCGCCGCTCTTTCCGAATACAAGTCTAATATCTTAACTAATATGTTACCTCGCTCAGTAGCAAATGCGTTTGTCAGCGTCTAACAGAAAGAATATGAGCGAGTAGAGAAGATCAGTAATGACTGTATTGCAGTACATTTGTTCGTATCTTTGTTGCTTTGATTAACCACTGATGTTCGTCCATCTGTCACTCTTTCAATGTGCCCTTATCATTGATTCGTTGCAGTTGATCACAGCCAAAGTAAGCGCTGATCAATGTTTCACGTGCGTTATCTGGTGTTACGCTCAGATCATCCGAGTTCTTTCCTAAGCCTGTAGGCGAGCTGTTAAGTTTCGTGGGGATATGTTCGACCGCAGTTGCATATAGAGCCAGCGATACTGGACAAACATGACGCTTTATATCAAATGACCCAGTTAGTTGTCCTTTAACCATGCTTTTGAACTGGACCAGTTGCAACATTATTTTGACAAGATAGGACAATTTGTTGCAGGTTCCAATTTTATGCATTGCTTTTAGTAGGAAACTACGAGGGATACAGTCGAGTCCTTTCAAAAAATCATTCCATATTGCAAAGCCCCTTGTTTTGTAGATAATTCGTATAATATCACGATAGTCACTCAAGATGTCAATTATACTGCACCCTCGTGGAATATTGTAGTAAGCTATTGGACATTCCATGAGTCACTGAATACGCTAATATCCCTTATTTCAATGTATGACTGTAACAGAGGTAAAATTCAGCTGGTATGTCGTCTGCTCTCGGTGAATTTACTTCAGAGTTAATCAGTAACGCTTCATATATTTCCTACCCCGGAAACTGTTTACCTGCTTGGGTCTCACACAACGTCGATATCACTCAGTAAAACTGATTCTACTTTCTCTACTATGTCTACTGCAGCATACAACATGCTGAACTATTCCAGCATTCCGCTTTCCATATGAGAGTGCTGTTAAGTTTTCTCAATTCTTATACTGATTTACAATACTATTTTGTGTTTTTTTCCTTCAAGATGTTCAGTTTGTCGTAGAGTGACGCATTCTCCTCACGGATAACATCGTCAGGTCTTGACTTCACTTTCAGATCTTCCTGTTTCCATCTCTCCATTGGCAATATCTGTGCTTTACTCTGCTTTAGCTGTGGTATGTTATAGGTTATATCTCGTGTATTTTGGAAATATCCTTCAACACACATGAAATAAAGTTCCTTTGTGCTCTCCTCCCACTCACTTTCGTTATAACCACATTGTCTAAGCTACCCCCTTAGTTTTGCTTCTCATGTTCCATCTATCTCTTTACTGGGGTATTTCTTTACATTAGTTGTGCCGGCCTTACATGTTTCATTCACCATAATTCATAATTCCTCGCCTCTGTGTGAAGCAGTATTTAATATCCAGTATACTGTCCCACAAAAAGTCATTTGCATCTACATATACATACATGCTCCGAAAGCCACCATACGGTGCGTGGCGGCGGGTACCCAGTACCACTAATAGTCATTTCCTTTCCGGTTCCACTCGCAAATAGACAGAGGAAAAAGACTGTCTGTACGCCTCTGCATAAGCCCAAATTTGTCGTATCTTCGTGTTCCTTACGCGAAACGTATGTTGGTGGCAGTAGGTCATTTTGCACTCAGCTTCAAATAGCGATTTTCTAATTTTTCGCAGAAGTGTTTCTCGAAAAGAACTTCGCAGCCCGTCCAGAGACTACCATTTGAGTTCCCGAAGTATTTGGGAAATACTTGCGAGCTGTTCGAATCTACCGGTAACAAATCTTGCAGTCCGCCTCTGAATTGCTTCGAGGTCTTCGTTTAGTCTGAGATAGTGGGGATCCCAGACACTGGAGCGGTACTCAAGTACAGGTCGCACCAGCGTCCTATATGCGGCCTCTTTTTACAGATAAACCCAACTTTTCCTGAAATTTTAACATTAAACCGAAATCGACCACATGCTTTCCCTAACCACAATCCATACTCGCTCGTTCCATTCATATCGCTTTGCAACATTACACCTAGATATTTAAATGACGCGATTGTATCAAGTAAGACAGTACTAATGCTGTGTCCGAACATTGCATGTTCGGTTTTCTTCCTCATCCGCATTAACTCACATTTTTCTACTTCTGTAAACTGTTTCTGGTAATATAAACACAATGATAAGGAAACATTAAAGCCCGTATTTCTGATTTAGTGGCCGAGCGGTTCTAGGCGCTTCAGTCCGGAACCGCGCGACCGCTACGGTCGCAGGTGCGAATCCTGCCTCGAGCATGGATGTGTGTGATGTCCTTAGGTTAGTTAGGTTTAAGTAGTTCTAAGTCTAGGGGACTTATGACCTCAGATGTTATGTCCCATAGCGCTCAGAGCAATTTGAACAATTTTTGAGCCGGCCGCTGTGGCCGCGTGGTTCTAGGCGCGTCAGTCTGGAACCGCGTGACCGCTACGGCCGCAGGTTCGAATGCTGCCTCGGGCATGGATGTAAGTGATGTCCTTAGGTTAGTTAGGTTTAAGTAGTTCTAAGTTCTAGGGGCTGATGACCACAGATGTTGAGTCCCATAGTGCTCAGAGCCATTTGAACCATTTTTGAACAATTTTTGAACTGCCCATCACATCATCCTGAATGACCTCCATCGCGGACGTTTCTGAGTGGTTTGTTGTAAACTGTCCGACCGCAATTTCAATGTCTATTTCACTGTGAGGTTGCTTACTGATCCTTGCCGCGGCATCATTGTACCAGCTGTGCTATCATCTTCAGGTCTGTTAGTATCCTTAAACTGACTATTAGGTGAGGTATCAGTATTCCCCATTCCTAAGTTGTTCTGACTTCCTCCACATACTTCTAAGACGGAAATATCCGTTTTTTCGAAACATTTCAACATCACGATTGTGTTCACGCGTGCTGTCTGCAAGCTTTGGATAATTAACAGCAACTGGGTCTATACTTATGCCCGCTATGTGGTAAGGTAATAAAAGCTAAAGCTTAGTTAAAGTGAGTTTATGACGGAATATTTATCTGTATCGGTCTTGTTTAACGTGGTCTGTTTTATTACATGCTGTTATTACCACTTTGCGTAATGTTTGTTTCATAGCCTCCAATACTCATTGCAGACGGGTCTGTTTTTGACTTCCGTTTTGATCTTATTTCATTTGGGATAGTGAATCGATAAAAATCTGTCCAGACCTCCTTCCGCATTGCACGAACGTCTCCACAAATCTCTAATTTGAGTTTCATTACTTCGTTTGGTACCTCCATGGGGGTGTTAAAGAAACGCACATCTGTCAAGTTGCCTTCCACTGAACTAACAGTAAGCTTAGAGACAGAGCCTGTTCCTAGTGTTAGTTCAGAGATAACAGTACACTCACGCATTTCTCGCTCGTGTCCTAGGTAAGAGCAAAGTTTGAAATAGTAGATCGATTCGTTAGTGTTAGGTTGTACGCTGTCTGCCTAATTCCTAGTTTGATTCAATTACGAATTTCGAGAGCTGTTGGTCACTCGTTGTTCTCCGCGAATTCCAGATTGACAGCATTGAGGGTAGGTTTCCATTGCTGTTTATAGCTTTTCACATGCTTAAGAAAGTGTGAAGATTATCACTAGTCGCTTAACAGAGCTGAGTAATAGGCGCTACGTGAGACGGCGCGAACAGCGCGTAAGTTGTAAACACTGGCTGCAGCGCACATACATAAACACCGCGTGACTGCCCGCTAGACCACCAGGTCAGACATGGTGTCTACTAACACCACTGTTACATATTGCTGCAGACAGAAGGAAACGACTCCATGGCAGCGATACAATGTGTACACGTCTCCTGCGTCTTCGGTCGGCGAGCAGGTCATCAGCTTTGGCGCAGGATGAAACGAAACTGGATTCCCACGCTCTCTGCTTCGATAACTTCTATGAAATTCTGCTGCTGCAAGCATTACAAGAGCCTTTAATGCACGAAAACATCAGAACGTACGGTAAACTGACTCTACAGATATCTTATATTCGCAATGATCTGATTATGTTCAGTGAAAATCTACAGAAAATTTTCATATTTCGCTGAATTGTCTCACAAAACCACAGTGACAAGTTTAAATCGGCACTTCAGAAAAGAGAACGCCTTAGGAGCCTTATTTTCCCACAATTTATTGAAACAAAGAAATTGCAAAAATTCAAGTTATAGTGGGAATTTCATTCGAAGAGCACCTTGTCTTTTGGTGACAAAGACCATTGCCGGTGCTTACATGCCTTGCCTCTGGTGCTTCCTGTGAAACTCTGTCTGTCTCTTTAATGATAATTTATTTGTTAAAGTATAACTGATACGCAATGGAATAGATACGCAGGTCGGAACTTTAAAATGATTTTTTATACACTGAAGAGCCAAAGAAACTGGTACACCTGCCTAATATCGTGTAGGGCCCTTGCGAGCAGGCAGAAGTGTCGCAACACGACTTGGAAAGGACTCAACTAATGTCTGAAGTACTGCTGGAGGAAATTGACATCATGAATCCTGCAGGTCTGTCCATAAATCCGTAAGAGTACGAGCGGGTGGATATTTCTTCTGAACAGCACGTTGCAGGGCATCACAGAAGTGCTCAATAATGTTCATGTCTGGGGAGTTTGGTGCCATCGAAAGTGTTTAAACTCAGAAGAAGGTTCCTGGAGCCACTATGTAGCAATTCTGGACTGTGGGATGTCGCATTGCCCTTACGGAATTACCCAAGTTCGTCGGAATGCACAGTGGACATGAATGGGTGCAGGTAATCAGACAGGATACTTACGCTCGTGTCACCTGTCAGAGTCGTATCTAACGTACCAGAGCTCCCATAGAACTGCAATTGCACACGCCCTACACCAATACAGAGCCTCCACCACCTTGAACAGTCCCCGGCTTACATACAGGATCCATGGATTCATGAGGTTGTCCCCATACTCGTACACGTGCATCCGTTCGATATAATTTGAAACGGGACTTGTCCGACCAGGCAACATGTTTCCAGTCATCAGCAGTCCAATGTCGGTGTTAACGGGCTGAGGAGAGGCGTAAAGCATTGTGTCGTGCAATCATCAAGAGTACACCACAGGGGATTCGGTTCCGAAAGCCAATATCGATGATGTTTCGTTGAATGGTTCCCACGCTGACGCTTGTTGATGGCCCAGCATTGAAATCTGCAGAAATTTGCGGAAGATCTGCACTTCTGTCACGTTGAAAGATTCTCTTAAGTCGTCGTTGGCCCCTGTCCTTGCAGGATCTTTTTCCGGTCGCAGCGATGTCGGAGATTTGATGTTTTACCCGATTCCTGATATTCACGGTACACTCGTCAAGTGGTTGTGTGGGGAAAACCCCCACTTCATCGCTACCTCGGGGATGCTGTGTCACATCCCTCGTACCGCGACTATAACAGCACGTTCAAACTCACTTAAATCTTGATAACCTGTCATTGTAGCAGCAGTAACCGATCTAACAACTGCGCAAAACACTTGTTGTCTTATATAGGCATTGCCGACCACAGCACCCTTACTCTGCCTGTATATATATCGCTGTATTTGAATACGCATGTTATACTTGTTTCTTTGGTGCTTCAGTGTATGCTGCACGCTACGGATTAATGTTTATCAGACTTCGTCGACGAAGCAAAATTTATCTTTTGGAAACGCACACATGCCGTGCCAAGGGTAGGTTTCCATTGCTGTTTATACCTTTGGATGAAGAAAAATGTGAGATTGTAAGAAATCTGTGTCTATCGTCGGCAGTCTCTGCTGTTACGAACAGCACTGATCAGTATGTAGCAGTAGTTGAGATAATGCAGTCATACCCAATTTTAAAAAAAGTTCTTCAAATATGTGTGAAATCTTATGGGACTTAACTGCTAAGGTCATGAGCCCCTAAGCTTACACACTACTTAACCTATATTATCCGAAGGACGAACACACACACATCCATGCTCGAGGGAGGACGCGAACCTCCGCCGGGACCAGCCGCATACCCAATTTAAAAACGAAGTCACATAGAGTGGGTGCTACAAGAAAAGTGAAGAAAAACTGAAGAAAAATACTAGGATAGATGAGTTACCAGATTGTGGCCCCTGACATCACAGATGCATATTCAACACCAAGTCAAACAGTTTTCATTTACCAAGATTTATTGCCCTCAAACAGCACTACATAAAATTTGCCACGTATTAAATTTAGCTGACGAGCGCTTGCCTAAAAGGAAAGGAGTTGCTGGAAACATCCATATCTTTTTTCTTTTATTGACAGAAAACGGTTTCCTAAGAGTCACGAAGGTGAGTAGGAACATAACATGAACGCGCTGGATCAATGTCAACAATGGCAATTTCTGGCATTTTAGCGCAAAGAGAAGTTCTGTTATTCATGAACGAGGATAACTTATTTCTTCTCTTTCTCACTTTTGGTCATTTTTATTTTGGATATCCTGTACGAGGAAGAAGCTGCTCAGTATGGATGATGTAGAATTGTTTCCACTAAATACCTGCACCGTAGCTCTTAATGGTTTCGGGCTTTATGAAGCGGAGGATGGCTTGCAGCAATATTACAGGCAGTGACGACGTCTACACCGGTCTAATACAAAAGTAGTTTCGACACAACACTTCATCAGTATTATAACGTGAGGTATAGGTAGAGACGTTTAAAGAAAGCACATTTCTTGAGTTCCGTCACCTAAAGATTTCCGCAGCACCGCGCTGGAATTCGACAACTTCGAGCACGACAAGAGGCAGGCGCAAGGCTTCACGTTCTGCCCCAGCGAGCACGAGTTCGTCATCTCATCTTCCGCCAGATCAGGGGAAACGTTGTCAATATGACAGAGGTTCCAGTCCCTAACACAATAACATCCCCTTCACCTGCCAACTTCGCCTCGGGTGACAGTGTAGAGGCCCTCAGTAATACATTGTTGTGTTAGTAGTGTACACATGTAAAGAAGACGGAAACTACTCAGGGGAAATTTGTATGTTTGCATGAACTCTTCCACTTCTTGTACAATATAATTCAGCAGTGTTTGGTCCGATTCGTAATGAACGAGGAGTGAGAGTTTAGGTCAGTGTTGATGCGGAAGCCAAGTGTGCATCTCTTTCCGAGTCGTAGCTTGTGACTAGTGTCCAAGTGAAAGTAAGCGGGGAAATAAGTGGACACTTTTCTGTCTGAACTACCGTGTCACGTTAGATTAATTTCCCCGGCTACATATTCTAGATTATCTTTTAATATTTTTATAATAAATTGTGGATTGCAGTCTATATCAATATTTACTGGTAGACTTCAGCTTTAAGAGAATCAGTCCGATTAGTCGTGATTACTAAGACTTGCAGATTATAAACAAACATCAAGAGTTTAGGTGCTCATAAATAGTTTGAAAAACTTTTAAGGCTGTTGCAGGGTATACTGTGCCGAGAAATAATTTTTAAGAAAAATTTCGATGCGTTGAGCCGTTTCAGAGTCAATAAGCATTGAAGTTAGCCAATCAGGCCATTTCGAGCGCAAATTCAAGCGGCCCGCGAGAGACAGAATCGCCAAACCTGTTCTTCGTTTGGTTTCCTAAAACCAAACAGGAGAACTACGCAAGAACTGGACATAGGACGGTAGTAAGGATCGAACGGAAGATTATCTAAGGGGGCGGAAACCGTTAAAGAAACAACAACAACAAAAAAGCTTCAACGAAAATATTACTACTAGATGACGCTGTAAGAGTTATAACATAAATGATGAATCGCAATAAGACGGTTATGGTGTCATATGCATTGTAAACCAGTTGCACAGTGCTATGTGAATGAGCGCACAAGTTTGGCGTTTAACAGTTATGGCACTGCTAGTTAGGTAATCCCATCCATCACGGCAAGGTCATATCCCATCGGATGGCAAAAATCGGTTTTTAATTGTCCTGAAGACATAAAACCGCATAAAGAGCAACAATGATACCGGTTTTTAACTTTCTCAAGAGCAAATTGAGAATCAACCGTGTACTCCGCGTCTTTCATTTTCCTTTTTCTGCCCTTTTTTCCCATAACGTTTCCCCTTCTTCTATAACATTTCGTTCAAATTTGACGTTATTCTGGGCAGCTGTTCTGTTTTTACAGCGTTTTGAAACTGGAACTTGTTCCTATCTTCTTCTAAAATACAGCCGACTGCCTTAGCGCAGTGGTAACACAGATTCCCGTAAGATCACTGAAGTTAAGCGCTTTCGGGTTTGACTAGCACTTGGGCGGGTGGCGTCCGCGTCTGCCGACCGCTGTTAGCAAGCGGAGTGCGTTCAGCCCTTTTGACGCCAACTGAGCAGCTACCCGACTGACAAGTAGCGGCTCTAGTCACGAAAACTGACATTGTGGCATCGGCTGGCAGAGCGATGTGCTAACCACATGCCCCTCTATATCCGCATTCAGTGACGCCTATCGGCTGAGGATGACACGGCGGTCGGTCAGTACCGTTGGGCGTTCGCAGGCCTGGTCGGACGGAGAGAGTTCTTCTAAAATATACGCGCCAGGAATTTTTAAAGGAATATAATGTGAATAATATAGAAAATGCATCACCGGAATGTAAATGATCATTATAAATGTATACGACCAACACGTGGGTTGGAGATGGTGGTGGAGGAGGAGGGGTGGGGGCAAAGGGAGGAGGATCTAGTTCCTGTTAGATAGGACTTACAATTCTATTCAAATCCTTGCAGTCCAGAATAATGTGTAATATGTATGGGAGTCTCAACTGCACTAATCATATAATAATTATGTTCAGTGACTGTGTTTCCTCCTTCATAATAAAGCACCAATGAAAGCAAAGAAATACGAACAAAAGAGGTTGAAAGAAAGTAAAAAACCTGATCTGCTGGTTTACCTAGTGGTTAGCACATCATTTTCACTACCAACAGTATAGGTTTGGTGACTGTAATCCATCATCACATATGCTGTCATGACGTTGTCTAGTCTCCGTATCTGTATTATGGCACATGTGACAGTCGGAGGACATGGTCGTTTAGTAGAGAAACCAGCCATGATTCATGAGAAAATGAGTAAACTTTTTTGCGTCACCTGTTGGTATGCACATTTTATCAGAAGCCAGGAAAACACATAATTATGTGATACCTATTTTTTATAAATTATTAATTGTTTCATGATAAGCACTATGACAAGTCTAGTTTTATATGTGTATTTTACTCTTCAGAACGGCCAATAGATATGTACTCTCCTTACTAATATTGAACAAGCGCTACGCAATGGTCTTGGTGAAACAGGGTCTTTCAGAATTTTTATCATGTGATTATTTCTTATGAAAATGTTTCTGTCCTGTAACTCTGTGAATCAATACAGTTACGTTCTTTTGTTACTATGCTTCAAGCTGTATGTAGCAAGATTCACACCTTCGATTTATACATACTCATAAAACAATAACTCTGCTCTCAGTGCAGCAGGTACTTGGTCCAGTAACCAACAGTCTGTGTGATTAGTGTGTGCAGCGATGAAGAGCATAATCTGTATAAATCACAGACAATTGTACAACAGGGACAATCTGAATGAAGCAGTGCAGCTGTTAAGATACTGACTGCATTTACGGAATGTTCTGTCGGTACTTGGGGCAACACTGACCTCGTATTCGGGAGGATGGAGTTTGCTCTGTAAAGCCATCCTGATTTAAGTTTTCCATGTTTCCCTAATCCATTTCAGGCAAATACCGGAATGGTTCATTCTTCTAAGGCCACGGCCTAGCACCTGTCACAAGCTCATAAAGGCATGTATGTATATTTTGAGCTATTTATTATCATTATATTACCATGACTAATTCTATATCATTGTGAGATAATCCGAGGATGAATAAATAAATACGTAAACAAAAGAGAAAAGTTGTAAATAGTGTATCTACAGATGAAAACCTATTTCATGTTTCCTACAAATACATTATGTAGGTCTCAACACGGGATCACCCACGCTCCTTTCAGATTCCACGCACACCTATTCCCATTTGGACCTCTCCTTCTGCATTTCCCAGCTTGCCCGACGTCTCGAGTAGTCCTTTGTCTTTGACATGTATTCGAGCGAACATTTCCCGTGTACTATTCTTTTGCTGACTCCTACTGCACCTGCGTGCACACCGAAATGGCTGCTTTCTAAGGTCCACTGGAGGCTTTACTCTTCCCTGGCGACCGTCGAAGAACAACGTTTCCCCACTTGTGACGACCAGGTAGAATATCTCACAAACGTTATTCTTACCGCCGCAGAACGTTCCATTCCTCATACTTCCTCTTTACCGCACCATATCCCTGTCCCTTGGTGGGCGACGCAATTCGCGCGCAAAGACGTGCTCTCCGTCTTTTTAACCGTCATACTACGATGGCAAATTGCATTCCTTATTAACAGTAGAGTGTACAGTGTCGTCGCATTCTTCATGGTGGCAAAAAAGCTAGCTGGATTTCATTTACTAGTTCTTTTAACAATTCCACTTCCTCTTCCGTCAAATGGCTCTGAGCACTATGGGACTTGACATCTGACGTCATCAGTCCCCTAGAACTTAGAACTACTTAAACCTAACTAACCTAAGGACACCACACACATCCATGCCCGAGGAAGGATTGGAACCTGCGACCGTAGCGGTCGCGCGGTTCCAGACTGTAGCGCCTAGAATCGCTCGGCCACTCCGGCCGGCCCCTCTTCCGTCGTGTGGGTGTAGGCCAACTTTCGACGGTTCCCTGGTACTAAGTTCCACTCACTTCATCCCGATACTCTACCCCAGTGCCTGGCGTTGTTCGCATTCAGATGTTGCAACCCATTTGTCTTGTGGGCAAGCACTTTCTCCTTCATACGGACAATCTGGTCTGGGCAGAGGGGACGTTTCTTAGGCGCTGGCGTAAAGCCGATGTCATAACCATACCTAAGACCGGTAAGGGCAAACACCTTACTTCCAGCTACCGAATTATTTCACTCACCAACTGTGTTAGCAAGGTGATGGAACGTGTGATTCATGCCTGGCTGGTATGATGGCTCGAGTCTTGCAATTTACTAACCACTGCACATTGTGGATTTCGAGAGCACCGTTCCGCAGTAGACCATCATGTCACTATGTCAATACACGCCATGAATGGTTTTCTACGGAAATACCAGACCGTGGCCGTGTTCTTCGATCTGGAAAAAGCCTGGACTCCTGGTATCCTCCGTACTCTCTACACGTGGGGCTTCTGGCGCAGCATGCCTCGTCTCCTTCAGGAATTTCTAAAAGGCCAAGTTTTCAAGGTACGTGTGGGTTTTGCCTTGTCGGACACATTTAGCCAACTAAACTGTGTGCCTCAGGGTTCCTTCTTGAGCATCGTCCTCCTTGCTATCGCCATTAATCCTATAAAAGCCTGTTTCCTACTGGGCGCGTCCGGCTCCCCTTTTGTTGACGATACTGCCGTCTGCTGCAGCTCTCCACGGACTTGTCTCCTTGAGCGGCGTCTTTAGCATTTTCTCGATTGCCTTTAGTCGTGGAGCATCGATAACGGCTTTCGCTTTTCCACCAACAAAACTGTTCGAATGTATTTCTGGCGGAGCAATTGGTTCCTTCCTGCGTCTTTACATCTTGGGCCTGTTGCTCTTCCACTCGTTGAAACTTCGAATTCTCTGGGTCTTATGCTCGATAGGAAACTTTCTTGGTCTTTTCACGTCACTTACCTGGCCGCCCGTTGTACGCGGTCCCTCAATGTCCTGCGTGTCCTCAGCAGTACTTCCTGGGGAGCGGATCGGACCACCCTCCTCCGTTTGTACCGGCCCCTAGACTATGGGTGATACTTTTATGCATCTACACGCCCGTCCATCTTACGCCGTCTCCGTACAAACCAACACCTTGGCATCCGTTTGGCTACTGCCGCCTTTTACAGTAGCCGCAGTTGGGAGTCTGTGTGCAGAGGCGGTCATACAGCCGTGATTTTCTCCTCAGCAGATACACATACCGTTGTCCTGCCATGCCTGGCCACCCATCATACGCCTGAATCTTAAATGACTCCTTTGATCGCCAGTATGGGGCGCATCTCTCTTCTCTGTTACCTCCTGGAGTTCGCTTTCGGATATTTCTTCGGCGGCTTCACTTCACGCTACTTGGCACTTTCCCGATGGGTGTGAACCCTTCACCACGCTGGCTACGTGCGGCGTCCCGTCTTCACCTTGGTCATCGTTCGCTTCCTAAGGAAACTACTCCAGCTTCGCTCTATACTCGCAAGTTTCTCGACTTCGCAAGGAACTTCGCAATAGTACTTTCATGTACACTGATGGCTCTCGGACTGACCGTGGTGTCGGATGTGCCTTCGTCAGTGGCACCGACGATTTTCGGCATCGGCTTCCAGAACACTGGTCAGTATTTACAGCGTGCCTCTTCGCCTGCATCAGACCACGCAGTACATCCGGCGACAAAGGCTTTTCAATTGTGTTATCGGCTCCTGCTCTCTGTGCTGTTCAGAGCCTCTGTGTGCTGTACACCGTCCCATCCCTTAGTGCAACGGGACCAGGAAAGCTTTCACATGCTCACTCTTGACGGAGCCACTGTGATGTTTATTTGGGTCCCTTGTCATGTCGGTCTGGCAGGAAACGAGGCCGCTGACGCTGCTGCGATGGCTGCAGCCCTCGTACCTCGGCGCGATAGTTGTTCGATTCCCTCCGATGATGTCTGTGTCGCCGCCTTTGACCATGTGGTGTCACTTTTTGCACCACTAGTGGTCGTCCCTCAATGGGAACAAACTCCGCGGAATTAAACCTCTCCAAGCGGATTGGACGACCTCCTCTTGGCCCTCTCACCGCGAGGAGATCATTTTAGCAAGGTTGCGTACTGGGCGCTGTCTTTTTAGCCGTCGCCATTTGTTAATTAGTGATCCCCCACCACATTGTGCTCATTGCCCTCGATCTTTGACGTTTCGCCATTTCCTGACGGAGTGCCCTTTTCTTAAGCACTTACGTTCTCTTTTACGTTTGCCGCCTGAGTTATCGGTCGTTTTAGCAAAGGCGACGCCCAGGCTGTCTAACGCATTGAACTTTTTTGAAGACATTTAATCTTTCGTTCACGACTTCCGTTGTCCCTATGGCGTATTTTATATATCTTTCTCAAAGTACCTGTTTTTCAGCTATCTTTCATACCGTCGATTCGGCTTAAAATGTAGTTGCTTTTAACTTTTTTTCATCTTCGTCTTCTACGGTTCTGACCCTAGTTGTTTTTGCGCCCTAAAACAAAACAAACAAAAAATTCGACTGGATAGAAATATGTGGTATTAGGCCTTCCCTCCAGGAGAGCATCAACCGCGTGTAGCCTCACGATCTTCCGTTGTTATCAAATGGTTCAAATGGCTCTGAGCACTATGGGTCTTAACTGCTGAGGTCATCAGTCTCCTAGAACTTAGAACTACTTAAACCTAACTAATCTAAGGACATCACACACATCCATGCCCGAGGCAGGATTCGAACCTGCGACCGTAGTGCGTTGTTATCCAAGAGATACATGTTTATAACTATCATGTAAACAGTTACGGGGTCGTGGAACATTCCATAGGAATCAGTCAGAAGCTGCGTTTACATATAATAATATCTGCCTGTTGAGAACGACTGTCCGGCCGAAGTGGCCGTGCGGTTCTAGGCGCTGCAGTCTGTAATCGCGAGACCGCTACGGTCGCAGCTTCGAATTCTGCCTCGGGCATGGATGTGTGTGATGTCCTTAGGTTAGTTAGGTTTAACTAGTTCTAAGTTCTAGGGGACTAATGACCTCAGAAGTTGAATCCCATAGTGCTCAGAGCCATTTGAACCAGAACGACGAACTGACAAGGAAACGTTCCCAAGTGGCTATAAACGATCTTAAGGAAACTTGGCGGGCGTGTAGAGGGGGCAAAATAATGCAGTACGAATTTCTTTGTTTGCGCTCAGTTTCAGTTTTGAGTGGTAAAATGCACTCCGAAAGGTAATTTGACATATTAAATTTGGAGGGAATATCTTCGAAATGGTAACATACAGAAAACGTTTCTCATAGAGAGGTTGATAAGTAATTAACGTTCTTGAAAACTTTGTAATCGAATTTTTTAATTAGTTGAAATTTTTCAAAATAACCCACCACTGTTAACTAATTTTCGAAACTGAAAATTTTTGTTACAGTATAAATTAAAGAAGCTTTCAACCTTCGGACATCCATATGTAGTAAATTTGGTTTAAGCCGTACTCTTTGATCTGTCAGAGAATTTTCAGCATACCTAATTAAAATATCTAAACATTCATTATTAGTCTAGTTATTTATTTTATTTACATACTTTTTATGTTTAAACCTGTTATTTTACATTTTATATTTATTTTTTTGGTTCGTGTTCTGGTTTGCTGTTTCAGATATGTATGTTTTGTTAACCGAAAATATTAAAGTAACTCATTATTGTCGTACAAAATCATTACAATAATGATATTCTGTAAAGGAATACTTGACACATACGCTTTCCTACAACATGCACATAAAATGAACGAAATTTCTTCACATAGCATACACGACAGAGAACATGATATACAGGGTGAGTCACTAAGTGCTGCCACCTAGAATAACTCCGAAAGTATGATAGTAGCTGAACAGTTTGTGGGACAAATGTTGCATGGGACAACGGGGACCATAATACGACATATGGTTTTTTGTTGCTAGGTGGGGTCGCGTCAGAGATATGAAGGTCAATTTTGTATTTTTAAATGGAATGCTATAGTTTGAGCCGGCCGGTGTGGCCGTGCGGTCTAGGCGCTTCAGTCTGGAACCGCGTGACCGCTCCGGTCGCAGGTTCGAATCCTGCCTCGGGCATGGATGTATGTGATGTCCTTAGGTTAGTTAGGTTTAATTAGTTCTAAGTTCTAGGCGACTGATGACCTCAGAAGTTAAGTCGCATAGTGCTCAGAGCCAGCTATAGTTTGGTACTTATTTTCTCATAGGAGATCTCTAGGCGAATCCAGTGATGGTTAACAGTAAGGTATTTGAAGGTCAAAAAGGTGGTATGAGCGTCAATTTACAGAAGGTGTTCGAAGTGATGACCATTGGTATCAGTGCAGTGCTGCAATCTTCTTATCATGAGTTGAGTGGTATTCCTTGTGACTTCGGCTCATATCGAAGCACATGCACTGACAATTCTCTCTCGTATATCGTGTAAATAGTAAATATTCGCCGAATACGGTGTATCCATCTAACCTGCCACTGACACGTAAATACCATTCGACAGTTTCACAATACAACACTAATGGGAACGGTAAGACTAGTATCGTCGAATCAAGCGAATGTGAATGATGTATTCCTTCGAATAACAAGTCGATATGCTTCTCATTTACGGAGAATGCCAACGAAATTCAGTGAGAGCTAGGGACTTACACACTGACAGATATCCTCAACGTACTCAGCCTACACGTCGTACATTTAAGTAAGTGTATGATAAATTGAGAACAACTGGATCTTTAAAGCATCGAAAACATATATGGCAAAGGAAAGTCATTAACGAAGAAACAGAAATTGGTTCAAATGGCTCTGAGCGCTATGGGACTTAACATCTGTGGTCATCAGTCCCGTAGAACTTAGAACTACTTAAACCTAACTAACGGACTGAGCGCCTAGAACCGCTAGACCACCGCGGCCGGCCAGAAATTGGTACTCTCGCCACTGCGGTTCAAGATCCTTCTGTTAATTCGCGTCAAATCGCAAGGGAGTCTGGCACGAGCCAGAGTAGTGTTGTTCGTGTTCTGCATCACCATAAATATCATCCTTACCACATCAGTGTCCACCAACAATTAACTGGTACGGATTGTATGCGTCGCATTGAATTCTGCCGATGGGCTCAACTTCAGATTCAGAGGGATGACTCATTTATTAATTGGATTTTATTTACTGACGACGCTACATTCACGAAATGTGAAAATGTTAATTTGCATAACATGCATTATTGGGCATCTGAAAATCCATGTTGATTGATGGAAATTGCACTCCAAAAACCGTGGTCGGTGAATGTATGGTGTGGGATTCTTGAGGACAGAATTACAGGCCCCTATTCCATCCAAGGAAATCTTAATGGTAGGAAGTACACCACATTCCTGCAAGAAACATTAGATCTCTAACTGAAAGAAATACCTGTAGAAACATGGAACAGAATGTGGTATCAACACAATGGATGTCGAGCACATTTTTTGCTGATGGCTAGAAATGGGTTGCAGAGACAATTCCCAAATCGTTAGATTGGACGCGGAGGAGATGTGTCCTGGGCGGCTCGTTCGCCAGACTTGACGCCTATGGTTTTTTCCTTGTGGGGATTCGTAAAGGACATTGTCTATAAAGACGTTCCAACTACACGTGAAGATATACGAGAGAGAATTGTCAGAGAATGTGCTTCGATAAGTGCCGATGTGATAAGGAATACCATTCAGTCCATGAAATGAAGATTGCAGCACTGTACTGATACCAATGGTCATCACTTCGAACACCTTCTGCAAATGACCTCCGTTGATCTTCAAAGACCTTATTGTTACACATCATTAGATTCGTCTCGATAGTCGCTATCAGAAAATAAGTGCCAAAGAATAGCATCCCATTTAAAAAAAGCAAAGTTGACCTTCGTATCTCTGAAGCGACCTGAAGAAGCTACAAAAAACCAATGTCATATTATGGCCCCGTTGTCCCATGCAACTTTCGTCCCACAAACTTTTCAGCTCCTATCATACTTTCGGAGATGCTGTTAGTGGCAATAGTTAGTGATGCACGTTTTATAACAGACCTCAGCTGGATTTCAAGTTGTCGCAGGTGACCTTCTAAATACCGTGATTCGTATCAGGCATATTTCAGTATATTGGTAAGCCTTGGCGAAGAAAATTAATCATGTACTTACGACTGCAGCTTTTTTATATTGTTATTTCTCATGTGGAGATTTACATCATAACCATTCAGTAGAACTACACGTGAAAATCTTTTCACACAGTTCTTCCAACATCGAAAGCCGTATACATCGCATGACTTTACCTGTGACATCAAGCCCTTTGGGTTCACCAAACGAACGAGTTCCTTGTCCTCGGATTCGATGCTACATATAGTTTTTCCACATCCATAGTCATAAGAATCTAACAATAACACAGATTTTTCTCCTCAATGGAAAAACAAACGTCTGGTAAACACACGTCTGACCTGGTCAGACGTATGTTCACCAGATTTTGATGCTGTCACAAAGATCTTTGGGGCTTCAAAAAGAGATTCTCGGTCTAAACTCACGACCAGTTTCTTTTAAAACGACGGATACGCTGATGCTCGGGCGAAAAAACCGTTGTGACCATCATACCCTAGGACAAGGAACTTGTTCATCTGGTGATCCCAAAGGGCTCGACGGCACAGGCTCATTCGTAAGATGTATACGGTCTTCGATGTTAGAAGAACTTTGTGAGAAGATTTTCGGATCTAGTTCTGTTGAATGATTATGATGTCAATTGCCACTTGATAAACCATATAAACCGTCACTAGTACACAATCTATTCTCTTCGCCAGGTATTACCAATGTATTGTAATATGCCTCATACGAATCGAGAAATTTAGAGGTCACCCGCGACAATTTGAATTCCTGCTGAGTTATATTGTATTTCATGTTCTCTGTCGTGTGTACGATGTGAAAAAATTTCGTTCATTTTACGTGCATGGTGTAAGAAAACGTCATGCTTTAAGCAGTTCGTTATAGATTATAATTATTGTAATGATTTTGTGCCACGGTAGCGAATTACAACAAATTTTCAATAAACAAAATACATGTATCTGGAACGGTAAACTAAGGAAAAAAATGAATTTAAAACGTAAAATAACAATATAAAATAAAAACGAATATAAAGAAAATAACTAACAAGACTAATAATGAATGTTTCGATATTTTAATTAGGGAAGTTGCAAATACTCTGACAGCACAATGCATACAGCTAATTTTCCAAAAATAGTATTTCAGAAACCAGCTTTTAATACAAATGGATGTTGTAACGAAAGATTTCAGTTTTCAGAATTAATTACGGAGTTTGAGTATTTTGCAAAATTGCAACTAATTACAAAATTCGATTTTACAGTTTTCAAGAACGTTATTTATAAATCAATTATTATATGCGAAATATTTTTTATATATCATCGTTTCGCAGAAACTTACTCCAAAGCTAATATGCTGAATTACCTTTCGTGAGCCCGCATCTCGTGGTCGTGCGGTAGCGTTCTCACTTCCCACGCCCGGGTTCCCGGGTTCGATTCCCGGCGGGGTCAGGGATTTTCTCTGCCTCGTGATGGCTGGGTGTTGTGTGCTGTCCTTAGGTTAGTTAGGTTTAAGTAGTTCTAAGTTCTAGGGGACTTATGACCACAGCAGTTGAGTCCCATAGTGCTCAGAGCCATACCTTTCGTGATGTGCTGTTGGTTGGTTGATTTGGTGGATTAAAGGGACCAGACTGCTACGGTCATCAGTCCCCGTGGTGTGCTGTACCCCTTAAATATGAAACAGATCACAAACAAAAACTATTACAACAACATAGTTTATTGACCCTTCAGATTGTTCCCTTGTGAGTTCCTTTTGTCACCAAGTTTAGAATCCGTTCATCGAACCGCCCTGATATTCTGTAAGTTCATATTATATCTTTTCACCAGTCAGCTATCACGAAGTGTATCAAATCGCTTTGAAAACTCAGGTAACACGACAGGCACGGCGCAGCTACTTACTAACTTATACTGTCGTAATGCAATAGTAAAAACCACGTTCGTTAATTGCATATTACATTCACATGAGCAACAAAGGCCTAGAACAACTCATACCTTGTTAAATTCAAAACAGTTTCTGATAACAAATTTTTCCTTTATGTGACGGCCTGCTTCGATCAGTTAGGTCTTCAGGTTCTTCTGTCTCCTTGACCTAGTAACTAAAACAAATAAAACTTATAGCTAACAATGGCTCCATCATAGGAAACAGAAACGTTGATAATACAGGTATGCTGACGGTGACTCTACATAACGGGTCATGTGTGTCCATCACAGTGCCATCAGGTTCAAATGGCTCTGAGCACTATGGGACTCAACTGCTGTGGTCATCAGTCCCCTAGAACTTAGAACTACTTAAACCTAACTAACCTAAGGACATCACACACATCCATGCCCGAGGCAGGATTTGAACCTGCGACCGTAGCAGTCGCACGGTTCCGGACAGCGCGCTTAGAACCGCGAGACCACCGCGGCCGGCGTGCCATCAGGTTTTTATATCTTGTTACGGTGAAAGTGTTGGATATAAGTTTTATTTCTTTTGATTATTTCTTTTAGGATACCTCGGAAACTGATAGGTTGTTAAATAAAGTTATTATTCGGTATCAAAGGCTGCTTTGAATTTCAGTAATTCTAAACTATTGGGTGGTTATGTTCCATTAAGTTTCGGGTGTGCAGCCGCAAGAATTCTCCTTCTTCTTCTAATATTTCTGCTGCATAGCGTTCAGCCATCCTCAGAGTGAGCCGCGAGACTTCCGCTCCAGTGCTCGCTTCGTCACTTTATACTCGTGTACCGCCCAACTGCACTTGCGGTCACAGATGCAAATGTGCCAGAGACGTTGGTCGGCGACATATACGTGCACAAAGCGCGAGTTACATCTATGACACCGCAGTCTGTATTGGCATGTCGATATATCTTTGTGAGATGCACTGTGACGACGCCTTTGTGAGTTTACTACACCAAGTGCCGGATTCCATGACTTATCAAGGTTGAAACCACTATCTCTATTAATTAAAGTCGACGTCAAGCGAATCTCACTATCGAGTCGCAAAAAGACGATGTAGTTGCCGTAATTTCGACGTTGTCATAGAACATACTCTGACCAGTGTCAATACAATACTCTGCCACTGCCGACTTGTTAGGTTGTAAAATTCGTGTGTACCTCCCGTGTTCTGTACATCTTTCTTGGACAGTAGTAGTTGTTTGTCCAGTGTAATAAAGGCCACATTCAAAAGGAATTTTGTAAAGTCCAGATTTTCGAAGCAGTAAATCATCTTTCACGGAGCCCACGAGTGCAGCAGTCTTGGGCGGAGGCCGATAAAGCACTCTTACTTTGTGTCTGCTGAGAATCCGTCCTATTTTTGATGAGAGGTTACCCACATGTGGCAGGAACCCCATCGATTTAAAGGTTTCTTCGTCTTCTTCTGCTTTCTTTGTGGCCTCTTTCGGTTTCATTTTCAGTGCCTTCTGTATTTGCTGTGGAGAGTACCCATTGTCTTCAAACACTCTTAGTAAGTGGGAAAGTTCATCTTGCAGACTGCTTTCGTCAGAAATAATATGCGCTCTATGGGTTCGGAGAACACTCATCATCCGGTCACGATGGAGGCGGCTTTTCGCACCTAAATACAAATCCGTGTGCGTCGCTTCCGATACAGTTCATGTCCCAAAGTGCCATCCTCCCTGCGCCGAACCAGAACATCCAAGAATGGAAGGTATCCCGTCTTCTCAATTTCCATTGTGAACT
The DNA here is from genome assembly GCF_023898315.1 of Schistocerca nitens. Taxonomy (NCBI): domain Eukaryota; kingdom Metazoa; phylum Arthropoda; class Insecta; order Orthoptera; family Acrididae; genus Schistocerca; species Schistocerca nitens. The sequence goes on from NC_064616.1 coordinate 264,816,677, forward strand.
TTATTTGATCGTGGAGGGATTTCAGATGTCTTAAGAAGTCCTGCAAGTTACCTTCACCATGGGGACAAACTACAAAGGTATCATTAACATACCTCCAGAATACCGTGGGTTTCAGGTTAACAGATTCAAGCGCCTTCTCCTCGAAATCTTCCATAAATAAATTGGCCACCAGAGGCAATAAGGGACTACCCATGGCGACTCCGTCCGTCTGTTCAAAAAATTGGTTGTCTAATAAGAAGTATGTACAGGTCAGAACATGTTTACAGGTCAGAATATGTTTGAATAAAGCTGAAATCTCTTTGTCAAAACTTCTTTCAGTAAGTTGTAGAGATTCTGGAAGGGGAACCTTTGTGAATAAAGACACCACATCAAAACTAACTTATATATCACAAGGGTTCATTTTCAATGATTTCAGTTTACTAATGAAATCAGCAGAGTTTCTTATGTGGTGAGCACATTTTCCCATAAGAGGTCTCAACAACGATGCCAGGTGTTTGGCAACGTCATAGGTCGGAGAACCTATGTTACTCACTATGGGGCGTAGAGGAACACCTTTCTTGTGGACCTTTGGTAGGCCATCAAATCTAGGAGGCACCGCACCACTTGGTTTCAAACTCCGAACAACTTCTGGTGGGAAGGAAGCATCATACAGAAGAAGATCAGCAGGGATCCCACTAATTGAGTGGCGAAGAAAACTGCTTCGCTTCTGAATGAGGCCCGAGACATCGGAACATGGCAGATAGAGCTACAGGCTAGTGTGCTAAGCTGGATCCCAGTAATCGGATCGTCAAGAACCTCTGTCACCAGTCTTTACTGGTGAATAGAATGGGAGTTACAACTCCCCATCTCCCTTGAAGTTGAAATGGATTTCTCCCTTTTTGGTACCACTTACTCCTTTGATTGCTCTTTCGTTTATGGTTATATTCGTTTGAAACCGATACGAATGATTCTTTTCCCATTTTTATTGCACAGAACTTAAAATGTGTTTCATCCAGCTTAGTTAATATTGCTTGTCATAGGTTGATGGACATTAAATTACAACCCGAGGAAAGATAGCAAATCACGAAATTTTACTTATTATGCGCACACAGTGCAGCAGGAAAGATACTTAAAGTTGTAGACCATTTTGGAGTATGCAGAGTGAAAAATTTAGCACACAGAGATGCTATCTCTGACGCCAGCAGTGACTGTAACCCGACTGAGCATCGACTCGAACGGAACTTGGATGACACAGGCGAGTGCTACCTCCCACGCTGCAACTCGATATTCAGCCGTCATCAAACAAAGAGACTGGCGAGTCGTGGTGTGCTATTCTTTCACCAACCCATTATCAGATGTTTTCAGTGGGTGAGACTTCAAATGGTTCAAATGTTTCTGAGCACTATTGGACTTAACATCTGTGATCATCAGTCCCCTGGAACTTAGAACTACTTAAACCTAACTAACCTAAGGACATCACACACATCAATTCCCGAGGCAGGATTCGAACCTGCGACCGTAGCGGTCGCGCGGTTTCAATCTGTAGCGCCTAGAACCACTCGGCCATCCCGGCCGGCACACATCAATGCAGCCGGCCGGTGTGGCCGAGCGGTTTTGGCGCTTCAGTCTGGAACCGCGAGACCGCTACGGTCGCAGGTTCGAATCCTGCCTCGGGCATGGATGTGTGTGATGTCCTTAGGTTAGTTAGGGTTAAGTAGTTGTAGGTGTAGGGGACTGATGACCTGAGATGTTAAGTCCCATATTGTTCAGATCCATTTTTGAGCATCAATGCAGGCCTGTGTGTGATAGTGCCATGCAAAACAACAAGAGCTGCAAGCCCCCTCCATGAAAAACACGACCACACCATAACACCACTGCCTCCGAATTTTACTGTTGGCACTACATACGCTGGTAGATGACGTTCACTGGGCATTCATCGTACCCGTACCCTGACATTTGATCGCCAAATTGTGTACCGTGATTCGTCACTGAACACAACGTTTTTCCACTGTTCAGTCGTATACGCTCCTTACACCAAGCGAGGCATTTACCGGCTTGATGTGTGACTTATGAGCAGCCGCTCGACTATGAAATCAAAGTTTTCTCACCTCCCTCCTAACTGTCATAGTACCTACAGTGGATACTGATGCAGTTTGGAATTTCGGTGTGATGGTCTGGATAGATGTCTGCGTATTACACATTACGACTTCCTTCAACTGTCGGCGGTGTCTGACAGTCAACAGACGATGTCAGCCCGTACGCTTTTGTGCTGTACGTGTCCCTTCACGTTTCCACTTCACTATCACATCGGAAACAGTGGATCTACGGATGTTTAGGAGTGTGGAAATCTCGCGCACAGAAGTATGACACAAGTGACACCCACCAATTACCTGACCACGTTCGAAGTCCGTGACTGCCGCGGAGCGCCCCATTCAGCTCTCTCACGATGTCTACAGACTACTGAGGTCGCTGATATGGAGAACCTGTCAGTAGGTGGCAGCACAATGCACCTAATATGAAAAACGTATATTTTTGGGGGTGTCCGGAAACTTTTGATCACATAGTGTACGTATGTCCCCTTTGGCGCTAGTAACGTGGAGCTATTGAGGTCGTGCATGGCTTTAAGTATGGCTCTCCTGGTCGATTCCACGTTCGCATGATAGAAGTGGGTTCTGGATCAACACTAGCAGCAGTTTCGCAGAACGATAAATCGCTGTCTCCATCGGCTACGATCCTGCCACTTTCAATATCCTAGTGATGCTGATAGACTTTTCGCATTCTTATACACGATATAACACCGATATTATTACGTGCAACCAACATACAGATACGATTTATGAATGCGAAATGTACAGGGTGTGGCCAATAAAAGTGGCCTGGATGACTGGCTACGATTGGATTTGAATGTATGCATATAACCACACCTCGTAACGCGCACACCATGTTTACGCCCGCCACGTGATCCACACCGGTTAATAGCGTAGTGCGGGCTTTGACAGTGTTTTGGAGCGGTGAAAATGAGACGATGGCACCCACAGAGGAACAGTGGGTGTTCCTTGTGGAAAGTTACATGACATCAAAGTCGTAGAAATGGTGTATGCTGAGAAGTTTAATATTGTCAAAGTTCTAGCAAAGAATGCCATGTAAAGCTTAGTCCGAAAATGGCCCAAGACACGATCTGTTTTGAGCAAGTCAACAAAACATTCCGCAATTTGCCCGCACTCCAGAAAATGCTTCAGAGACACGCCGATCATGCGAACGAGTACTCGAGCTCGACTTGCACATGCATCCCTACCAAGTGTCTGTTGTTCGTGCATTAACACCAGTAGATGCTCGTCAACCCCCCCAATTTTGTGAGTGACTGTCCACTGAGATAACAATGAATGGCTTGGACATGGATCCGTTCTTTATGTCTGATGAAGCCTGTTTTCATCTAAATGGTTATGTAAACTCACAACCTCACAGAATCACAGGTTGTGGGCACTGAAGAATCCGCATAACTTCCACGAAACACCGTTGCATGATCAGAAGGTTAGGGTTTTGTGTCCAGCATCTGCACGCCGCAATATTGATCCCATCTTTTTTCATCGCACGCTGATTTCGGCGCGCTACATTGCCAGAATTCTGAAACCATTTGTGGCAGCATTAACGGAGGACGATCAGACCTACAGTTACTTCAAAAGGGACGGAACAACTGCCTATGCAGCCGCCCACACATTGGAGCACATCACACAATTTCACGTCTGACAGAGTTATTAGCAGAGGTTGGCCTGGTCGCGACCTTAACTGGCCATCTAGGTGATCTCATCTGTCACTGTGCGATTACTTTGTATGGGGAGCTCTTAAGTCTAAGGTGTATCGTAACTATTCTCATAGCCTTCAAAAATTGCAGCAGAACATTTCGGATGAGACTCCAGGAACTCCAGCAGTCCAGCTTCGATTCGCCTTCAGAAACTTGCATGCCAAGAGATAAATGGTGGTCACTTTCAACATCCGTTATAGCCAAGTTAGTACTGTGTTTCCTATCCTCTGCTGTGTTCATTTTTACCCCAGTATTCCATTCTCTCCGTTTATTTGTACCCCGAACTCTCTTCTCCAGGCCACATGTGTTTGACCCACAAAGTACTATTTAATCTTTTCTCTTATACAGACTGCAGATGGTTCTTCTGTCCTACATTGTGCAGTAATGCTAAAATACTAACCATCAGCATAAAAATGCATGTAGTACAATTGATGTGAATTCGCCATTTATTGCATACTGCATGCATTGTTTTACAGTTTTAATGGTCGGCAATATATATGCTCTACCCTGTCTTCTGATTAACCTGTAATGTCACCTGTTTCACCCACGGCCGGTGTGGCCGAGCGGTTCTAGGCGCTTCAGTCTGGAAACGCGCTACCGCTACGGTCGCAGGTTCTCCAATCCTGCCTCGGGCGTGGATGTGTGTGATGTCCTTAGGTTAGTTAGGTTTAAGTAGTTCTAAGTTCTAGGGGACTGATGACCTCAGAAGTTAAGTCCCATAGTGCTCAGAGCCATTTGAACCATTTTTTTTTTTTCACACATAGTCAACAGCTGATTGTACAACACCATACTGCATATATTCCTTATATTTACGTCTGTGGTAGAAGCCTTAGGACGTCCTTATCAAGGAATCATAGAAAGAAGCTGTCCTGTACCAAAGCTTTAACGATTTAGGAGGATATTCGTTGGCAATTAAAAGTCCAAATTACAGAATATTATGATTTTAACATATTCCACATTTCATGTTCGAAATAAAAACAGAAATTCGTGCAGCACCTATACTTTGACCAACAGTATAATCAAAACTATTCCACAGATCGAGTTCACACTTGACCTAATTTGTAAAATCAAGACAAAATAAAATTTTTCACAGAGGCGTGCTAACAATGTGTCTGTGCCAGACCGGGAAGTTCGCTCTATGCTTTCGAATGATAAAAACAGCAGAATGCATGAAATTTAATGACGTGCAGCTGAGCAACTACGGCTGCTCACGGACTGAACATTGCCTAAGTATGGATTAGAGGTACGCTCTACCAAAACTACGATTTGGTAGTTCTGGTACAGTACATAAATGACGTAGTAAATGCTATGACTACCTATTGAAATGGTAGCATTGGAAGGGAAAGAAACATAAATGAATGTGTGAAAGGGAAACTGGGAGCGGACGACTTCTGTTTGGTTTTGTTTGTTTATTTATTTGTTTTGCTCATAATTAGAACTTCATTCGTTCAGTGGTCCTTCAATGTATATGCTATTTCCTTAGAAAACATAAATTGAATTTTATAAGTAATAAATATTAGTTGATCGAACTTCACCGCTTTTATGTTATCAAAGCAATTACTTTCGACGCTAGTACAATTTACATTTACAAAAATAAAAAGTAATGTAATTATTGTTGTCATCTTGTACTTAATAGAACGCCGGCCGAAGTGGCCGTGCGGTTAAAGGCGCTGCAGTCTGGAACCGCAAGACCGCTACGGTCGCAGGTTCGAATCCTGCCTCGGGCATGGATGTTTGTGATGTCCTTAGGTTAGTTAGGTTTAACTAGTTCTAAGTTCTAGGGGACTAATGACCTCAGCAGTTGAGTCCCATAGTGCTCAGAGCCATTTGAACCATTTGAACTTAATAGAACGTTCTTCATCGTGATCAAGGGAATGAATTTTCTTTATTACCAATAAGTGTGCAGTCGCTGATGAATAACAGAAATATGTTTTTTATGAAGCAATTTTTCGTATGTTTTTGCTTTGCGTTTTATTAATTTCACTTTTTCTTAAGTAATTGCGTTTCCTAACGCTGTACTACAAATTTGTATTGTTTTTAAGTTTTACTAGGACATCCCTCTGTTCCACGCTGTAATTACTGTTTATTTTTAAGTAAGGGTCAGAAGGATAAGTATGCAGAACAAAAATGTTTCGTGGGTTAAGCGGCCTTTCTATATGATCATTCAGTTTCTAGACGATTCATCGCTTCCGGTTTCTATGGCAATCTAGTAAGACACTGATCGCATATTGAAACAAAGCGATCGAAGTGGGGTAACGTCCTAAAAGTATGCAAAACACCTAATGTACGGGTAAGGCGGATACGATCTAAATTGAGCAAAGCTACTAAGAAAACTATCGTAGTGTTTGTTTATGTTTATCGTAGTCTATGGTAGCCTTCTGTAGTGTTACATCTCTACTAAGGATGTAAGACGTTAGAGAAAGCGTAGTTGGTAGCATATTCCCGTGCCCGCAGTGAAGCGGGCCGCAAAACATAAATAACGTTTCCGAAGAAGCGGTGGCAGTCGATGAGAGGGCGCTGCTTGTTTGGTGTAGAGGGAGCGCTCAGAAGGGTAAGCGGGCGTGGCCCGCGTCCCCGCCCCGCCCACGCCGGAAAAGTGTCCGGCTTTGGCAGGTAGAGGGAGCTTCCCGGAGCGGAGTGCAAACAGCGGCCGCGGCGCCACAGCTCTCTCCTTCCGCTGCTTCCCTCGCTTCTTTCCTCCTCGTCTCTCCCTGTCCTACAGGGACGACGTAGTTCGGTTAGAACACTGAACCACAGTAAAAACCCAGCGAATGTTCTGGAGAATCTCTCTCTAACATTTTGTCATTTCGATCTCGCTAAGAATTTTGGTAGACCAAAAAAGTACTTGAATTTTATTGCTCGTATTTTCCCAAAAATAGTTATTTATTAATTTATGACGGTCCACGCCGAGGGGCTCTGGTTCGATTCCCGGCTAGGTCGGAGATTTTCTCCGCTCAGGGATTGGGTGTTGTGTTGTCCTCTTTATCATTTCATCATCATCAGTGGAAGACAACGGGAGACCACCACTGGAATCACTTACCTAGTCATGCGGTGGACCTCTCTGACAAGGCTTCTCCCATGACATGGCCCGCCGTAAGGCAGAACACAAAGTTTTTTATGACGGTCGCATATATGCATCAAAAACGCTTCCGTAGCAAAGATCGGTAACGCACGCCCGTGCGGCGGCACTTGACTAGAAAAGAAGCCGGTTTGAATCCCGGTGATGGATGAAATTTTCACAGCAAGTATTTGGCTAGCAAGGGGAGGAGAGCTAGGGGCATAAAGTTTCTGATCACTAGTCTTTGCGCCAATATGTCGGATTAAATTATCCAGACTTATCAGCAGTGCTCGTCAAGTGAGGACGTGTGGCACAATTGATGGCGATCCGTCAGTCAGATGAGCACGAAATACTCGTCAGCCCGATTGGTGCATTTCGAGAAGAGCAGGCTATGTGCCGGCATTGGGTTTTATCCTCAGCTTGACAACACAAACCCACCAGTACACCGTACAAGCTCTCATTACCATCGTCCACATGACACAGATACACATTTCACACTTTATAACTCGTCGGAGGAAGGCAACGGCAAACCATTTACCATGAGTGGCAATGCAGTATTCTTGTATCTGCTCTCGCTAAGCTCATTCCCTGAGAACGTGACGAATAAAATATATGTGACTCAGCGTAACTGTAAGTCGCTTTCGTCCGCGGTATCGTAACTACGTTGCGGTAAACTCGAGACGTTTGTTATTTTGCTACCTTCTTAGTACTCTAAATTTCTTTGAGGCGCAGAAATTACTATAAATTTAATAAAAGAGGTACGTACGTTATATTTCTCAGTAGAACTACAAATATTTCGTATGGTATTACACACCACAACTGACATTGGATCCTCTCGTAGGGAAGGCCTCAAATTATAAATGCCAGCAGTGAAACAGCACTGTTCTAGTTCCACTAACTTACCAACATCAGCCTCGGTGTAACGGATTTTCTAGCCTTCTTTTACAGTTTGTTTCAGTGTTATCATTAAAATCTGTTGCATCACAGAACTCCCAGTCCCAGAAATTAATGAACACCCTCAGGAAGATATTAATCTTTCCACCAAAAAATAATTGCTCTCCTAACTCGGCAGGTGAAAAGGTTGAGATGTTTTAGCAATATAGTGATATAATCGACCTTTTAAATTTGACAAACCTGATAAACAAAAGCTTAAAGCACAGTATTTCAACTAAAACAAGTAAAAATAATATTAAAGAATTCAACATTACATGTCACAAAGCTAAATTAAAAAGATGCGTTAAAAATCCGTAGGTAACAAAATAAACAAATTAATCCAGGAACATACAGACACTAACAAGACATAAAGCAAAATTTCACAAGAATCAAAGTACCTATACAGTGTGCGACGTATAATTTGATATATATATATTCGGTGCCTACAGTGTCACGTCTTTCAGTGTCACCCAAATTTTTATTTTTAAAGGGGATCACTTATTTCCATGGGTTCGCCCCTCAAATTTCTCCCTCATATCACAAAATTGTCGTCTGATGTAGTACAACTGAAAAAATAAATTCCTTTTAAAGCACAGTTTCGTATATAATTTATATTCAAAATCTTACACCTGTGTCACAGAAAAAATCCTACATCGAGAATACTTTACACAAGTTTAAGGGAAGAAATGCTTCCGATAATTATTACAGTATTTAAAGAACATCAAAATATGAACAGGCTGAAATCAACAAATAGTACATGAGACTATGTTAATCAATTCAACTGTAAAAAGCTAAGGAGAATATTATTAGCAAAATGAGAAATATGCAAAAGTGAGCCGGCCGCGGTGGTCTCGCGGTTCTAGGCGCGCAGTCCGGAACCGCGCGACTGCTACGGTCACAGGTTCGAATCCTGCCTCGGGCATGGATGTGTGTGATGTCCTTAGGTTAGTTAGGTTTAACTAGTTCTAAGTTCTAGGGGACTGGTGACCTAAGATGTTAAGTCCCATAGTGCTCAGAGCCATTTGAACCATTTTTTTGCAAAAGTGTAATGGCAAAATGAGCACTTCCCAATTGGGAGTAAATCAAAACACTCAAAATGGCTGAAAGAGAGCACAATAACATGAACCATAAACGAATAAGAGCTAAGAAACTAAGCAAATAAGAGAATAGGCAAAAATGAGATGCCAACAAAATGAGAGCTGGCCGAACTACGTCGGCACTTACATACGGTTGCGCTCGTGACGGCACCTCGCGGCCCGTACGCAACACGGGCGCCTCCGATCGCAATGCACTCAAAGCGCTCGCGGCGGCGTCTATCGGCCCGTACGCAAGTTGTGCTGTCGCAGGTCAACCCTTAATCTATGATGTTACAAGTGCCTCCCTAAGTACGAACATCTATACGCAGACCATGTTGTTTGGCACATCAAATCAGCAGCTGATGTAATATATGTATCCACCATCCTGTATTTAGTTTAGTCCATGGATCAGCATGGATTGAAAAAAGGAATCAGACATCTCTCTGACAATATGTACAGATGAGCTTCCCGTGAAATACGTGCAATACAGTGTGTTCATTCTAACTGAAGACATTGAAATATCTCTAAAACTACTCACCGGATTAAAGAAAGTTATAATTCCATTTTGTTTGTCTCTGAGGAGGATAACCATGCGTAGGTGGCGTGGGAAACTTTGAAACCTGGGGCCACCTCTGTCGATCCACTGACCAGTGTAAACACGATCTTTTACCTCTCGTGGTTCAGTTGTGTAATGTGTTGGCCAACCGTATGCTGAAACGACGTACGTTGTCGAACGTCCAGGGCAACATCCTGCAGTGTTACCGGCAGTTTCTATTCAAAAAATGTTCGATATTTGCGTCCATTCAACGTGCCGCCAACAAAATACGTATCAATAAGTTTCTTCCCCATGCTGCCACACCATGCGTTAATCAACAAGGGACATGATAACTTGGCGCAAGCAGTGGCGATTGTTTACTCATAAAAAAATGGTTCAAATGGCTCTGAGCACTATGGGACTCAACTGCTGTGGTCATCAGTCCCTAGAACTTAGAACTACTTAAACCTAACTAACCTAAGGACATCACACACATCCATGCCCGAGGCAGGATTCGAACCTGCGACCGTAGCAGTCGCACGGTTCCGGACTGCGCGCCTAGAACCGCGAGACCACCGCGGCCGGCGTTTACTCATCAGTAATGCGTGCTATGCTAGTTAACGCTGTAATGGTTTGTACTTGTAGACTTATCGGAAAATAGTACCTCGACAAAGAACGCGGTGCCCGTTTGCATTTGTTGACGTACCCATTTAATAAACACTATCCGGTTATGGAAATAGGCGTCATGAAGTTCTTGATGCGGTGACACGCGGTGTAGATGATACTTTTGACGATGCAGTATTATGGCAATACTGCCTGCAGACTTACGGACTCGCGGTGTAATTGCCGGTGGCTTGTCCGTGGGGTTATGGTGCACTGCCGATAGTACAGCTATTTCAATAGCTTCTCCTGTAACATGTTTGCTTCGTTTCCTTTTGTCGGGCTGTACGCTGCCACCATACTTAAAGGCGTCCACAGTCTTGTAAAAGTGCGAACTAGAGCGAGCTTTCTCTGGAAAACGCCTGGCATATAAGGCAACAGCAGCCTCAATCTTTTTCCTACATTCTCTGTAAATCAGAATCATTTCAAATTTTTCCTGTGTGGTTGCAACACTCATCGTTCACTTGCACGTCTGTTCTCCAAAATGACAGGTAGGTATGCAGACAATAAACACTGAGCAACTACTGCAATGTTTAGAACAGCTATATGTTCTATCTTCTAACATTCTGCGTGGTTTCTGTTTGTTCTATATCGTGTCTCCCTACCACTTTCGCGCAACGACGCTCTGAGCGTGTTTTTTAGGGAATTGACTAGTTTGAACCTGGGACCTGTTGCTGGTAAGGAGACGTCAGACCACAAATGACATGTAGAATTCAGAAGAGTTCGGTGAGACTAGCGATGATATAACCAAATACTTAATGATTTCAGCGTCAGCTCCACTGCACTCCCTGTAAAAGAATCTTAATACTAACTAAATTTAGTGGAAGGGGTTCAAGGCTTTCCTATTTTTAGTTAGCAGGTAAAATAACGTCGAAAAAGCAGTTAAGTTTACCATTGTAAATTGTATTCTACTCACAAAACATTGTTTATAAATTGCACTATTGATAAAGGAAATGTTTTAATACAGGATGGTAAAAACCCTGAGTGGGTTTCCAAGTTCTACAATGGATCGAAGGATGACCTATGTCATATCACATCTATAATCTAGATTTAAATTAAGTTTCACGAGAGAGAAAACTATCAAAATGGTCTACAGTGACCATCAATTATCTTTAATTACTTATCTAACTTGCCGTAAATTACAGTGGCTGATGTGGCTTCTCAATAACTATATAACAGAAAAATCATCGCGTTTCAGATTTTTACTTCAAGTGGCAAATGTGAACACCATGAGCTTTAATTGACGATCGACACAAGTATTACGCAAAAAGGGGGTGTAACAGATGAGACTTCTGCAGTTCTGAGTGAAGCTTTATGCGCTGTTATGCGGCATCGCGTGCGTTCATTACCTTGTCGGTGTTCGTCAGGGGGCGGCAGGCAACACAGCTCTGCTCACCTCGCCGTCTCGGAAGCAACTCTCTCCTAACTTCTCCTTACTACGATTTCCCGAAGTTGGTTTAAAAAAACTATCTGGCTGTGTTTTCATCTGACCAATCAGGGTCTCAATGTTAACCTTAAGCTCCGCCTACAAAAATTCTGTCTATCCAATGAGAAACGTTATACTTTTCGTGGTGTGGCAATGTTTTTAAAGTTTACAACGTAACAGAGACGCGAGAAAGTCTCACGCTTAAACTTGCGGCTGGGGTGTGGCCCTTTTTGTGTTATCGTAAGATCTATACTATTCTTCTGGAGGGTTCTAGCTTTTAACATGGGCTGGGGGGTGGTCCTAGCGTAACAGAGACGCGAAAAAGTCTCACGCTAAAACTTGCTGCTGGGGTGTGGTCCTAGCGGTTAGCTGGCGACGTGGGTGTCTGTCCCTTATCGTAGGGCCTTCCAGCTTAACACGGTTCTGCTCTCGGCTTCTGTTCTCGTTTCTCCCCTCGGAACTGCGTCTGTCTCACGGTGGGAAGGTATGACATGCATTTAGGCGTTCTTGTGTTAGTCTGTGGTATTCCATTTGCTCACTCGTTACTCGTATTACTTTGGTTAATTTAATGTCACGATTTATTCGGAGCTATGTGACATACTACAGGATTTGCTTATCATGTCAGGGTTTTCATGGAAGGTGTTGGATTTGCCTGACACCTTACAATCTGCCCGTTCGTAGTTCGCCAGACTGTCACAGTGGCGCGTTGAGTAGTCCCCTGTTCGATGTATCAGAGGAATACAACGTTGCAAATGAGGTTTCCAATTAGATGTTATGAAATACTCGCCTGACCCACCCTCGGTGCATAGATGTGGGGTCCCACGTGCCACTGAATATCCAAGGGCCATTGAGTAACATGCCGTAAATTACGATTGTGTACCCACTTCTATTGCTCCGATTACAGCGCCATTTGTGGCGAAACGAAAAATATGCTTCGATCAAAACGTATGTAGATTTTGTGGTACAATCGTAATCTACATTAAGGAATGTGGGTCCCCACTGAAGATTTCAAAGTTGCCCCACGCCACTCAGGCTCTAGTGTGATATTATTTGGTGATTTGATGTACCCCCGAGCCAAACAAAATGGAATTATAACTTTCTTTGATGCGACGTGTAGTTTTCGAGCTATTTCAGTGCCTTGAGTTAAAATGAAAACCCTGTATATAAAGCACACATACAATTTAAAAACCTTTTGTAAAACGAGGTATCAGAAAAACTTTGTTATGTTTTACGACATAAATGTAAAACCTTTTGTTGTCAACTGTGTTATCACAGAAACTACGTTATACTTTATTTGTACTTCCCAGCCGGCCGGTGTGGCCGAGAGGTTCTGGCGCTACAGTCTGGAACCGCGCGACCGCTAAAGTCGCAGGTTCGAATCCTGCCTCGGGCATGGATGTGTGTGTTGTCCTTAGGTTAGTTAGGTTTAAGTAGTTCTAAGTTCTAGGGGACTGATGACCACAGCAGTTAAGTTCCATAGTGCTCAGAGCCATTTTTCATCGGTCCCTAGACTTACACACTACTTAAACTCACTTATGCAAAGGACAACACACGCACGCATGCCCGAGGAAGGACTCAAACCTCCGGCGGGTAGGGCCGCGCGATTCGTGACATGGCGCATCTAACTCCGCGGCCACTCCGCGCGGTCCAGGCGAACGGTAATGCTTTGTTTCGTGCAGTCATCAACGTTACACGAATGGGCCTTCGGTTCCAAAAGCCCATATCGATGATGTTCCGTTGAATTGTTCTTATACTGACACTTGTTGATGGACTAGCACTGTAACCTGCGGCAATGTATGGAATGGTTGCTTTACTGTCACATTGAATGATTCTCTTCAGATGCTGTGTCCCATCGCTTGTGACTCAATTAAATCTTGATAACCTGCCAATGTAGCTGCAGTAAACGATCTAACAACTGCACCAGGCACTTGTTGTCTTACATAGGCGATGCCGAGCACAGCGCAGTGTTCTGCCTGTTCACATTTCTCTGTATTTGAGTAGGCGTGCGTATACCAGTTTCTTTGTCCGTTCAGTGTAAAATTGTACTTACGCTTGCATAGTGTTAGTCTGTAGAACCTGGTGCAAATCTGGCGTAAGCAAGGTCTCCGCCTCCCTGCACATCCGTCCGTCAGAATGGACCGATGATAACACAAATGCCCAGAAAGGCCTTGAAATGTTGTGTAATGTGCTTGGTGTCTCTAAGGGTACTCGTTTTGGTGTAGCCGTGCTGCCTCTCGACCGTTTCCATCTGTTTTTCGGTACACGAAAACCATCTCGACTTGTTCCCGGCATGAATATCGGACCATTTTGCTGCTTACAGTACGCTCCGCCAATTACATAGCCTGCAACACACAAGGAACTCACGACGCGTGGTCACAGAAACTTTTATTCGTCAGCGCCGTCTACTGTGGCAACGATGAATTTCCGGACACACGTTCATACGACGTTTTGCCTCCTTTTCTGATCCGTACCTGCAGTTTGTCGGTTGTATTAATGTTCACCCTGTATTTTCTATGCCCAAATGTGAAGAATCCATGTCAGCAAATACGGGTACATGCGAGTGTACGATGCTTTAAAAATCGAAAGTATTTTAAAATTATAGTCCAGTTTTTCTACTGAAAAGTATGCTAAAAACGCAGGTCTGCAAACCATTAGCTCATCTACACCGTTTTTGTTCATACAGTGCACAACTGCTGTAATTCAAATATAATTTTCAGTTATTATTGCAAATAATGTGCTCGTGTTAGGTAAATCTCAATGTCATTTTGCAAAGCGAGCGCTAGGGTAAGGATTGGTTGAAACGGTATTCTGACTAGTTCCTTGCGACTGTCACTTGATTGTCAATGTTGAAGGCAGTCGTCCTTAATTAACAGTAACGTAAATGGTTCAAACCTATGATTCCGTTGCAGCAGGGGTATGACGTGCTGAAATCAACACAATACATTTTCATTGTTTCTCGGGCACGAGAAAGATGAACCAGCAGTAACGAGGATTAGTTAGTATCGCAGGCACGTGCCGGAAGCCCCTTTATTTTCACTGCATGGATCATAAAGCGCTGTACACGTGCCGCTTGCCCGAAGCTGTGGTATAACATGCGACCGCTGGATTGACACCCGGCGAATGAAATGTTAAATGGAACAACAGTTCAAAGAGTTAGGTATTTTATTATAATTTATTAATTTGTGAATAACATTCCCTTTTATACAAATAAGGTCATCACTTTCGGATGGTCAGTGGCTATCAGCAGTTTAACAGGTGTCATAGTTGGTTTGAAACATGTGTATGTAAATAGTAATAGAAAGTTTTTTTGCCTTATATCTTCTAAGTATATGGACTTAAGACACATATATTGGAGGCCTAAATGACACACTCATCACAATAAAGAAAAATGTTTGTCAACTTGAATCAGAAATATCATTTCTGTACATGAAATTTTCGTTACCTTAAGTTGACCTATGTTGCACAGTGACAAGGTAAAGTACTAACTCGATATACTGAGTATGCCCATTTATTGTTGTTATATACTTACTTCAGTGGAAATGATGAAATAGAATACCATACCGTCCCTAATTATTTGTTTTTGGATGGTTTATTGCCAGCAGAATCCCTACAAACTTGGTGACGGTTTAGAAAGCATGTGGACCCTCATTCTCCCCACTGAAGAATATGGCGACTGAGTTCAAAAGCGGTGGTTATTGTCTTCACGTGTAAGAAGTTTCAGAATTAGAACACCAGATCAAAACACAGAAAAAGAGCATACAGCGGTATTGGACTATCGGCGACTGAAAGTCAGTAAGTAGCTGATGTCATGGGCAAACCAATAAAACCACGTCTTACGCGAGAAATTAACTGTGGATATCGTTTTTAAAGCTGAGTTAATTTTCGTAGCTTACAAGACAAAATTAACAAACTTTCTCACACGTCATATGTGATGACATAAATATCAAAACAAAGCCAAAGAACCTATAATTGATTGTTAGTAATGGAATTCGCCTGTTTAAGAGTCAGTATTCAAAATGTCACTAACTAACAGTCGCGACAAACTGCTCTTAAGTAGTTACGATGACGCCTAAAGCGATTAGACTGGTGAGTAGGAAGGTCTAGGAAAACATTTCGCCGGCCGAAGTGGCCGTGCGGTTAAAGGCGCTGCAGTCTGGAACCGCAAGACCGCTACGGTCGCAGGTTCGAATCCTGCCTCGGGCATGGATGTTTGTGATGTCCTTAGGTTAGTTAGGTTTAACTAGTTCTAAGTTCTAGGGGACTAATGACCTCAGCAGTTGAGTCCCATAGTGCTCAGAGCCATTAGAACCATTTGAAAACATTTCCGCCGCGTGGAGTGGCCGCGCGGTTTGCAGCGCCATGTGACGGATTGTGCGGCCCCTCCTGCCGGAGGTTCGAGTCATCCCTCGGGCATGGGTGTGTGTGTTGTTCTTAGCATAAGTTAGTTTAAGTAGTGTGTAAGTCTACGAACCGATGACCTCAGCGGTTTGGTCCCTTGGGAATTCACACATTAATTAAAACATTTCCGTTGGCGTGAGGTCGTTAAAGATGGGGTGCAGTCAGGTATTATACAAGAAAAGTCAGAGAATCGACGGTGGCTTTCTTTGAGCAAAGATACCGCAAGTGGTCCGAACTGATTCGGACGAGGATACTTGTTCAGCTTCTTAATAGCACGGCTGTGTTTCAACATTTGCGCCATATCATTGTATGAGACGCTGCAGAATTTAGTTTTTAACGGAGTTCGATCTCAAAGCTACACTTCCTCGGAAATGCCGGCCGCGGTGGTCTAGCGGTTCTAGGCGCTCAGTCCGGAACCGCGCGACTGCTACGGTCGCAGGTTCGAATCCTGCCTCGGGCATGGATGTGTGTGATGTCCTCAGGTTAGTTAGGTTTAAGTAGTTCTAAGTTCTAGGGGACTGATGACCACAGCTGTTAAGTCCGATAGTGCTCAGAGCCATTTTAACCATTTTTTTAATCTCTATATGAACGTTTTCTCTCTTTATAGTACGACTCTGGTCGGACAGTACGCTTAGCGTAGTCTGTCAAGTTTTTGACTTTGTGACAGATGGAAAATAAATAGTACCATAGATACACTATGTGTAGGCTGCAACTAAATATGTAATTTATATTTGATACCAAAAGAACCTTTCTCAAAATTGGTGCGCTCTTAAGCCCAGACTTCAGGATATTTGTCTTTCTGTCTTGAGGCCGTGACTTCAGAGTATTTTTCTTTATTTCTTGATGAAGTGGTAATGTGTCGCATAGATAATGATTTGTATTTTTGGTTGAATAAAACGGCACATCATAAATTTCTGCCCACTACATTTTTCCATCTCCTGTGTTTATGTGTATACATGTAGCTGGTAGCTGAATGGTCAGCGCGACGGAATGTCGTACCTAACGGTCCGTCTTCGATTCCCGGCTGGATCGGACATTTTCTCCTCTCAGGGACTGGGTGTTGTGTTGTCCTTATCATCATCATTTCATCCCCATCGACATGCAGTCGCAGAAGTGGCGTCAACTAGTAAGACTTGCACCAGGCGAACGGTCTACCCGACGGGAGGCCCTAGCCACGCAGCATCTCCATTTCCATGTGTATACATGATGACATTTGTTGACATAATTCACACCTTACTAGACTAGGAATTATATGACTCTGTTTTTCTAGTTTACCATGGTTCTGTAGGAGGAGATACTGTGATTCCGGTTGAACTGGAACTACAGTGACAAAGCTTCAGAGACTGTTTTGTGATATTTTCTGAATATTTTGGTGAGAATGACTCGTGGTGCCCCGTGATGCCGTACAAAGTAATTGTTTGATTTATTACCCTTATTTATCTTTGTATCTTTATTGTACTGAAAATATCTGCAAAACAGTTTAATTGTCGACAGTAGTCCGCAGCTCGTGGTCGTGCGGTAGCGTTCTCGCTTCCCACGCCCGGGTTCCCGGGTTCGATTCCCGGCGGGGTCAGGGATTTTCTCTGCCTCGTGATGACTGGGTGTTGTGTGATGTCCTTAGGTTAGTTAGGTTTACGTAGTTCTAAGTTCTAGGGGACTGATGACCATAGATGTTAAGTCCCATAGTGCTCAGAGCCATTTGACCATTTTTTGGTTTTGTACCTAACTTGTTCCAGTCACTTATAGCACTTGCTGTTGCCAACGGCCGTGCCTACTTTACTATTCGTCCACAAGATTGTTTTCAGTGTTTCTCAGTTTTATGTCGCGTTTGTTTTCCGACATCGTTAGTCACACTTTACAGTGATACGAGGCTAGCAGATGAAGAGATCGTAAATGTCTCGTGTCTGGGTTCGCTAAACTCAGTGGGAGAAGCAAGGCAACGCAGAGTTGTTCCGCTGCGACAGTAATCACATCAAAGTGCAATGGAAAAAACAGCTCTGCAGAACACCAGAAAGCTCACCATTAATCACGTCAAAGCAACTTAGAGTCTGTATGTAGAGGCCTACGAGAAACCGGATCCTTCCATGTTACAGTGCTTGCATATTACAAGCTTTTTCATTTTGGGAATGTCTTTCCACAGAAACAAAGTCAACTGGCGTAACAAATAGAAAAATATTCCGTCATTACTCTGTAACGAGCCACCGGGGACCACTGGTCGCCGGCCGCGGTGGTCTAGCGGTTCTAGGCGCTCAGTCAGGAACCGCGCGACTGCTACGGTCGCAGGTTCGAATACTGCCTCGGGCATGGATGTGTGTGATGTCCTTAGGTTAGTTAGGTTTAAGTAGTTCTAAGTTCTAGGGGACTTATGACCGCAGACGTTGCGACCCATAGTGCTCAGAGCCATTTGAACCATTTTGAACCACTGGTCACTTACTCGTAAATACTCACGGAAAAACTACGAAAAAACACCTGAAAATTTGTCGGCGCAATTGGAGTTCACTTATTATAGGTTTCATGTAACATGTGACGAATTCTATGTTACGTAATCTCTCATTTGGTAATTTACTATAGTTTTAGACGAGGTTCACATAATTTACCGGTAGTTCAGTAATGTGCATTGGGCTAACACTGCTCTACAAATACGGTTATGGCATAAATCCAAGTGATTCTATTATGATTAAGTAATTGTGAGCAACCTTGTTTCTTTATAGGATTGGTGAGATAAGACAGAGTATACCTTCATTACAAACCGGATAACTTTATATGCATTTTATTAGTGGTTTCACTTTATTTCATTCTGTGTTCAATTGTAAGTAGTTCAGTTCGTATGTAGTTCTGTATTGTATACTGATTTCTTGTATTATAGTGTTTACAAATTTGGTGCAGTTACATTTATTCCACCTGATGTTATTACTATCATTGTGTAATTGAGAGTGTACCTATTTGATGACACTTGTGATACTGTACATATAATCTGTTGTTGACTGTTAAGGCAGTCAGTCCACAGTGAAGTAGCCGAAAGGGCACGCGTCAACTCACGCCGTCTGGCGTTAAGTCTGGAACAGAATTCGTAATGAATGTGATAAAGAAAAGAACGTAGCTACTAGAACACTTAACTTTTATATTGTCCTTTGGTATACTGCATTCTGGATGATACAAGTGAGACTCTATCTTGAGGTACATGCAACGTTACAAATGGTTAATGGCGCTTTGCTAGGTCATAGCCATTAACTTAGCTGAAGGCTATTCTAACTGTCTCTCGGCAAATGAGAGAAAGGCTTCATCAGTGTAGTCGCTAGCAACGTCGTCGTACAACTGGGGCGAGTGCTAGTACGTCTCTCGAGACCTGCCTTGTGGTGGCGCTCGGTCTGCGATCCTGACAGTGGCGACACGCGGGTCCGACATGTACTAATGGACCGCGGCCGATTTAAGCTACCACCTAGCAAGTGTGGTGTCTGGCGGTGACACCACATAATCAATGGGGTTTATGTTGCATAGCTTTATATTTGTTTCATTAGTGGTTGCTTTATTTTATATTAGCCTCTCCTGCACATTTCATTACTTGTCACGTACCAGGTAACGTTTTGGAATGTATGGTTTGTCGACTTATCAAGACTGTACTAACCATATATCATTTAGCCGGCCGCGGTGGTCTAGCGGTTCTAGGCGCGCAGTCCGGAACCGTGCGACTGCTACGGTCGCAGGTTCGAATCCTGCCTCCGGCATGGATGTGTGTGATGTCCTTAAGTTAGTTAGGTTTAAGTAGTTCTAAGTTCTAGGGGACTGATGACCACAGATGTTAAGTCCCATAGTGCTCAGAGCCATTTGAACCATATATCATTTGTCTTAACATTACATGTGTTTCCCTTGTGGAGTTCTCTGCAGCACCATCTAGCACAAGAAATTATTTTTTTCCTTACGCTACGTGCCCTGTTCCTCTACTTTGCGCTTATGCTTCGTATCGCTATCTGTTACCAGCTAAAATATATCGATTAATATTGGTAGTACGTTTGACCTTGTCAGTGTTAATGTGCTGCGAACCTTCAACTTCTCTTGGCGTACTGTCGTACCTCATTAAGAAATAGTTCACAGCTGAACGGTCGTATGTCAGTGCCCAACGGCCACAATACTTCGGCAAGCCATCGGCAGGTGCGCTGATGAACGCCGCCGGGGCGGAGATTTTATCTGCCCTCCCCCCCCCCCCCCTTTCTCCCCTGATATGCTATTCTGTATACCGACTACGCCCAGAATCTCCCCCACCACTCCTCCCGTCGAAACATCGCTCTGTCCCAGGTCCGCACCCACCTAGGCGTGCTGGTGGCACCTCTGCTGTTCCTCCACCTACTCCCGAATTTAGTTCGTTGTTTGTTCTTCTTCATCAGACTAACTGCAGGTTACCAGGAGTTACGAAGGATGTAACACTTTACCCGAATATCGATAGATTCTTTAATGGCACGGTCCAAGAAGTCAGACGTCTGTATCAGAACCTTAGTATGCTCGTAATCGATTCCGTCTAATTCAGATAGGCAATGTTCTGCAACTACTGACGTAATAGGCTGCTGCACTCTGGTTTGTCGTCTGTGTTGTCAGCATCGTCTTATCCACATAAATGGCTTGCCACATTGGCAACGTATCTGCTAGATCCCAGTTTTCTGTAGTCTGAGGCCTTCTTTGAAATTACTAATTAGTGCCCGCGTTTTACTTGGTAGGCAGAAGACCGTCATCACTTGGTATTTGCAGCGAATTCGTTCATCTTTTCGGATAATGCCCCACAAAAAGGAATAAATGCTATGACCACATGCTCCTGAGGTTCCTTTTCTGTTTTCGCCAGTTGTACAGTCGGTATAGGACGAGAATTTACCACTACTTGTTGCCATTCTTTCGGAATCCCATCTTCAGATGATTAAGTTTTTGGTTGAGACTTTCGCTGTCACAGAGGTTACGAGCCGTGTGTATCAATACTTTGAGCATACCATTTATCAGAGCCGGAAGGTGGTAGCTGTTGTAAATATATAAATGCGTCCTCTTCCGGTACATGCTTTGGCCCAACATTCTACCCGCTCTTCTTGTTACAAGGACATACAGAGATGGGAACACACCTTCCACTTACGTCTTAAAACTGATGTTCTAGTATATGGAACTGAGATGTATAAAGCTTGTATATTCCACATAACCATATGAGGGAGGTGTCGTCTACATTTCGAAAGAAACGTTTAGATTTCGATTGGGTTGCTTCCAAGGCATCCTCCTCAGAAAGTTCCGTATACATGTGGTGAAAAATGGTGAAAAACGACTCCCCATGGGTATTCCTTCCATCTGCCTGGAGCAGCCAACGTTAAAAGAAAGTATGTCAATATCAAACAACACCTATGAATGTTGATCATCTCTGTGGTCAAAGGATTCTTGTAAAGGCATTATGATAAAAAAGAGAGATCACTTAGAAATTCACAAGAGTATCAATACCCTTGAACTTAGTCATTAAAGCGTTCCCCACATTCCACGAAGCTGGAACGTGAAGCGAACGCTTCCAAAGCTTTCAAGTAATTAGCTAGTGAGTGCTAACAGTGGAATGCAAAGTCATCCCATCTTTGTGAACTTTCGGCAATCCATAAGATCTCGAGAGAACTGATGCTCTCTGTCGTGGCTTCTTAATAAACTCGTCAGGTGAGCCGTATTATATGAGAAGCGCCATGGTCTTGCTTTCCACCCTTTTGGCAGGATCAGTGTCGATATTCTGGTTTGCACTGTCATCTAGCAGGCCCCACACTTCAAGTTGCGTTGCCTTTGTCGATTAGTATGATCATGATATCTGGATTTTCTATTAGTTACAGTTTGGCTGTCCTCCCCGAGCAAGGGATGTTCGGCTTCATACGTTTAGTATGCGAGAAATAATGACAGATTTCGTGACGTACTTGTTCAGCTGCTTCAGACAGAAGACGATCTGCGACCTACTCTCCTGCACTGATGATGTCCATGACAGGTGCGGGTTTAGGAGTGGGTGCAAAATTGGAATCCTTCTTAAGAACTGAAACCAGATGCTTCGCTGTGATATTGATAATAGTTTTGCAGGAAGCAGTAGAAGGTTGTCTCTCTGATGTATCCTTCAATTTTGATGTTTAAGTCCAGTAGTCGTCCTTTGTGCAGAGTCCACTTTGGCCCATGTAACAGCATCAATCAGTTCCTACGTTCAGAAGCTGAACAAATTGGCCAACTGTAGGTGTAATTTCAGAAGTTCCTTATTCGAGTCCAAGCACCGGCGAATAAAGCTACTCTCACACGTACCATGGCTATGCTGGCACGTTTCTTCTTTATTCTGCTGCCACTGATTCAAAGAAATGCGGTAACTTAGCGAATTTTGGCACAACACGTCATTCACGGCATCTCATAAGGAACGAAAAAGCACGCAGCAAAAGTTTATTCCCGTAGTGTAGCTTGTTAAGTCTGTTCGTAGTGTCACACATCTACTCCCCTTAGACGTACCAGATATGATTTTCCAGCATACTTGGTGACGAAACAATTCACGGGTAAACGGCAGCAAGTCAGGGTTCAACGGGCACAATATTTGAGCAAGCGATCGCGTTCCCATCATCATGTGGGCTCATGAACTGACAACATGATGGGTGGCGGGACGCATTTAGCTCTTTCCCCATCCCTCCGACCTGCCATTGTATCTGTCGTCTATATACCACCCCCCCCCCCCCCCCACTCCTCCCACAGACACATTGCTCCCTCCTAGTTTCATGTACAATAACACATGATGTTTGCGGCGCGTCTACTGTTCCTCCGATTATCGCTGAAATCATTATAAGGTATCTGAATCCTCCCCTTAATCAGACTAATTGCGGGTTCTCGGGTCTTACTAACGATGTAGCCACTATCACGACTGAGCAGCGGCTCCCTTGCTTGAATCGCGTAAATTCTTCAGTGATACAGCCCCAGACTTTAGATGTCTGTGTCATAACATTAGTATGGTCGTAACACAATCTGTGTACTTCTGATAGGCAATGATCTGCGACAGCCGCCTTGTTAAGCTGTGCCATTGGTAACCGGTATGCTGGGTGGGTTCTGGCCAAAAGTATGTCACCGATGACGTCACCAACGGCCACCCATCCCCCGTCTGATATAGGCCAATTGCCATATATATAAAATGGTGGAAAATTCAAAATTGGTGGGTTTTGTCATACTACTGTGGAATTACGGCTGTTGTTCTAAGTATAAAGTGGGAGCAAATTCAAAAATCGAAGGTGGCGATCGAACATGGCGACGCGGGCGTACTGGTGCAACTCTGTGACGTCAGAATTGAAGACCTGGAACACTGACCCTGGCTCTATTACGCCAGAATCCGAGAGCTGGGGTACTTTAGCAGTCTTAGTATGTCATCATAATCCAAGACCTGGAATACTCTCCCTAGGTCTCTAATGTCAGAGTTCCTGAGGCAGGGATGTTTACGCCTGGATCGGCCTGTCTGTTAGACAAAGGTCGGCTAACCTACTTGAGATATTTTCCCCATGCCACAATATATGATCAAAAGTATCCAGAAACCTTCAAAAATATACGTTTTTCATATTAGGTGCATTGTGCTGCCATATACTGCCGGGTACTCCATATCAGCGACCTCAGTAGTTATTATACATCGTGAGAGAACAGAATGGGGAGCGCCGCGGAACGCACGGACTTTGAACGTGATCAGGTGATTGGGTGTCACTTGTGTCACACGTCTGTACGCTAGATTTCCACTCTCTTAAACATCCCTAGGTCGATTGTTTCCGATGTGATAGTGAAGTAGAAACGTGAAGGGAAACGTTAAAGTGTACAGGCCGATATCATTTGTTGACTCACAGAGACTGCCGACAGTTGAAGAGGGCTTTAATGTGTAATAGGCGGACATCTATCTAGACCATAACACAGGAATTTCAAACTGCATCAGGATCCACTGCAAATACTACAACAGTTAGGAGGGGGGTGAGAATCTTGGATTTCATGGTCGAGCGGCTGCTCATAAGCGACACATCACGCCGGTAAATGCCAAACGACGCCTCGCTTGGTGTAAGGAGCGTAAACACTGGACGATTGAACAGTGGAAAAACGTTGTGTGAAGTGACGAATCACGGTACACGATGTGGCGATCCGATGGCAGTGTATTGGTATGGCGAATGCCGGGTGAACGTCATCTGCCAGTGAGTGTAGTGCCAACAGTAAAATTCGGAGGCGGTGGTGTTATGGTGTACTCGTGTTTTTCAGAGAGGGGGCTTGCAACCCTTGTTGTTTTGCGTGGCACTATCACAGCACAAGACTACTCTGATGTTTTAAGCACCTTCTTGCTTCCCATTGTTGAAGAGCAGTTTGGGTATGGCGACTGCATCTTCTCACACAATCGAGAAACTGTTCATAATGCGCAGCCTGCGGCCGAGTGGTTACACGACAATAACATTCTTGTAATGGACTGGCCTGTACAGAGTCCTGACCGGATCCCTGTAAAACTCCTTTGGGATGCTTTGGGAACGTCTACTTGGTGCCAGCCCTCACCGACCGACATCGATACCTCTCCTCAACGCAGCGCTCCGTGAAGAATGGGCTTACTTTCCCCAAGAAACCTCCCAGCACCTGATTGAACGTATGCCTGCGAGAGTGTAAGCTGTCATCAAGGCTAAGGGTGGGCTACCCAAGCACGACTCACGACCCGTCCTCACAGCTTTAATTCTGCCAGTACCTCGTCTCCTACCTTACAGACTTCACAGAAGCTCTCCTGCATACCTTCTGCAGATCCGACACATTAGTTTCATCGGACAGTTCACCACAGCCATACGTTATACTACGGGGTAGGAGAACCTCGCAGCCGACGCTTGTTCACGAATTGCTTCAATCACTATACCTCCAACTGTTACCATGGAACAAATTGCGGAATGCCAACGATGTGACGAAGAGCTTGCACAAATCAGGAATACAACGTCCCTTGCGCTACATACAATAATGTTTTCAAATGGTAAAGAAGTTGTTTGTGGCATAGCTAGAGATATGATTCGCTCATATGTACACTCTTTGACATAAAACTTGACCGGCGGCTGGCCGCTTCAGAGGCTAAGTCCGCGCCGATCGCGACATGGGACAAAAAAACTGGCCAACTCGCTAATTCTCTAAGTCCGGTTATCTGCACAATCTGGCAACACTGTAGACTGCGGCACTTCCTGGAGGAAAACTTGTCCCATGATAGAGAAACTCTAGGCTGATTACGCCTGTGGTCTAGCGGTAGCGTGCGTTCTTTCTGTTCATAATGTCAGTGGATCGAGAGCAGCTGGCATAAAACATTTTTATAGCCTCTTCTGTCTGAATGCTGAAGACGTGAATGTAATGGTAGCGCAGATTCAATCTATTTCGCTTTGTGACACACCGATATCAAAATTTTATCCAGTAACGATTTTGCGGCAGATTTCCTGCAGACTGTCCTCCTCTGGACGCCGTATGCGGCAAAGCTCCGGGATACATTTGCTGGCTACTGCAGCGGCCGTGGCGACATCAGCGGCGCTGCACTCCCCCGTTCTTTATCGAAAGCGCCTGCTACCGCTCATCGCTTTTGATGATTTAAAACGCTTTATTATTAAATGTTGCTCCACAGAAAATTTCTACAATTTCCATTCACGCTCAAAAGCAACGGAGACAGACGCCCTGATTAGTAGGCGGGTATTATATTACATTAATCGGCAAGAGCTGAGTATGGCCCGAAATTAATTTTATAGACTGGGACGAAATTAAACCACCTCACTACATTCGATGAATTTATAAATGCTTCATACCTCGTTTCTTTTCCTTTCAAACTCAATTATTTGTGCAACTTTTGGTCACTGTTTGGATGTTTTCGTCAAGCCAGAGTGAGCGTCTGTGGTGTAAAGTGTATTACAGTTCTTGTTTCATTCCTTATGGTAAGTCTATGCGATAAACTGTGTGAATACCTTGCAATGCATGCTCTGTAGCAGTGCAGGAACACTGCACATTTGGAGTTCCATGTATGGGTTCATGAAGTATTTATTGTTGATCGGAAGTGATAGTTAAGGTCATCAGATTTAAACCAGAAAAATTTGTCGTTTTGAAGGTTTCAGAGAACGGAAAGGAATTGCTAACGCCGGTGTTAGAAAACGTCTACAGTTAAATGCTATTGCAAAAATTTAGAAGAAGGGAACTATATTAATGAACATGTGCACTTCATAAACAACCTTCTGACATGTTAGACCTATATGACGAACAAAGCTCAAATTTATATCGTTGACAGTCGGTTTGAATCTTTTCAGGGTCTATTTTACAGTGAAGCACCTTGGAATTTGCAAAGCAGAAATCCATGATATTAACTTAATTTACTAAGTCGAAATCGGACGAAGATTGATGTTTAAAGGCATTCTTCAGATTTCGCATAAGAAATTTTTACTAGCAGTTTGCAACTCCATTAATTAAAATGGAAAACAAAAGGTTGTAGTCAGCGTCTTCTACCGTGATTCGAACTGCTATGTCTTATAGTACAAGCACTGCAACGCACAAGGGAACCTCTGAGCTAACGACACACTGGCGGCCAGAGGCGGAATATAGTCACTGCGATGTTGCCTGAGCCTCAAAACGCAACCTTAAACACACGAACAGAGGAGGTGGAGATTACTGTTTTAACGTCCCGTCGACAACGATGTCATTAGAGACGGAGCACAAGCTCGGATTAGGGAAGGATGGGGAAGGAAATCGGCCGTGCCCTTCCTAAGGAACCATCCCGGCATTTGCCTGAAGCGATTTAGGGAAATCATTGAAAACCTAAATCAGGATGGCCGGGCGCGGGATTGCACCGTCGTCCTCCCGAATGCACACACAAACAGGTGTTACTTATGTGAAGAACGCCGTTCTTGGAGTCCAGAAATTAAATATACTTTCTAATTGTGTCATCTTGCAGTGGATTATATCGTACGAGTCTTCGATGTGGAAAACGAATGTCAAGTGAATTTAGCGAGGTAACGCTGACCTACACCCGGAAGTAAATGCACTATCAGAGTGTTGACAAATACTTGCTACGACGCTGCCATTTCTAGGCTCTCTGACGAGGCAGCTCTTCAGCGAAATGCTTGCCGTGATTCTCCGATACGGTTCTTCAGAGTGGAGACGCGCGCGCACGTTTGGTTTTTATGCGGCGTTCTCCCCTGATGGTTTCTGACGTCGCCTTGTGGGCTATGTATACATATGAGACATTCAATTATCATTAATCCAGAATCATACAAGTTTCAGCTTCCGGCGTGGAAGAAGGCTGTTGACGCCGACATTATATCATTTCAACGTAGGGAAAGCAAAACGGATCATTCAATATTTCTCATTCAACATAAAGCATGTGAGATAATTTTCCGTAACGTTCATAATCATCTAAAAATAAAAACGAAGTAAAAATACACCGGAAGCTTATTCGAATTGAATATAACGCTTTGCACCTCGACGTCGAATTTGTCCACTTGCAATCTTTTGCAGCATACACATAGAATGTCATGATTACCACGAGAATGAAGAAATATGTTGGTAAGGATGGAAGCAAGAAGAGACGCAGTCAACAAATATTCTATTCCTCATGGCATTCATTTCATTTGACACGTAAGAAGAGGTAAAGCGGGAATTTACTTTCGTTAACACGAAAGATATGCCGCACATATTGATAACGAGGAAGTCTGCGTCTTCATACGTTTCCTCCCTGAAATCTGTATGCTCTATTATATACTAAGTAGCCCGATCATTGTTTCAGTAATGTTACCCTCTTGTTTGACCCCGTAACGATGAACAGATTCCAAATGCATGTCTCCCTTCCTGGGTTGTTTTTTGTGTTTTATTGCTTGGAATTCCTGAAGCAGACCACTGTGCCTTCCCCCCTCGTGGGTTGGTCTCAAAACTAAACCGCTTTGTATCCAATGGCATAATTTATTCAGACAGCATCAGCATAAGACTATCAAACAAAGCCTTCCATTTACAGTTGCAGCACTCTAACCAGCACTGACCAAAGTGTAATCCACGGTCATGGTCCTAAATTACCAGCTGTCTGCTACTGTGGCAAAGTCCGTACTACACTTTCGATTCCGCAGCACCATTTTATCTGGTAACACTGTGTAGTTGCACAGTTGTGCTACCAGGTCTGTCCTCACACTGTCAACTTTATGTATCTCACTTCTCCTGTAGCGTAGATCACGAGGAGCCGAAGTAAATGAGTGTATTCTGCATGACGTAACATTCAGTATTCCCTTCTTTCATAGCCACTCTTCATGTGCATCGATACCAAATAGGAATGCGAAAACTCTTGCGAGTGAGAGAATGACAATAACAATCGTAACAAGAACAAGCAAATAATGAATGATGTTTATTCCAACGCAGAACGAGAATGGCTTTAAATATAAAAATCTGTATCTATATCTATATACATATCTATTGATCTTTGAGTTGGCACAATGCAAATATATTCTTAGCATTTAGTTACTGAATTTAGTTCTGGATGTTTGCAGAGAAAAGGAAAAGTCGGTACTTCTCGCTAGTGTAATATAATGTGAACCAGCAACTACCCTTTCCTTAGAACACGACTCAAGCAGGTCCTCAAGTAGGTAGCAAGGCACTGCTGCATTCTGTTCCCTGACATTGCTCTGATGACGGTTAATGCAGATAGTTCCGATTATGAAATACAAAACGTATTGCAGGTTAGTTCCTAGGATAGTAACATTAAATTTGCGTTGTAGACGGCACATGAACGTGACGACTATCCATATTACTCATCAATATAAAAAGACAATATTTTGGGAATTTAGCAGGATTACTTAAAATGTACTCTGAAATTGGGTGACTGACCGCACAGGTGCTAAACGTCGTCAAGAGTATACGATGTCCTAATCGCATTAGGAATATGAAGATAGTCTTCGACAGCTCGCAACTTTCACATTGCTATCTCCACCCTACTCCAGACAGCCCTCGGTGGAGCTGCACTACGTTGTCGATGTTATGGAAGGCCTTCAAACCGACAACAGACCACATATTGAAAAATACAAGCGAATTCTCTTGCAGCGTAAGGTTATTGTAACTAATCTAAAAATTATTGGAGAGGAACATTGTCCTATTCAAAAAAAGTAAAATGTTACACACTGTTGACGTCAAACGGACATTATCTATGTCCTGTCTTGTGTCCTACTCATCTATAATATCAAGTGTACTATGAAAATGATTATATATAATGGATGATAGGGTAATGCATTGATACCAGATGGCGGGGGCCGGCCGGTGTGGCCGTGCGGTTCTAGGCGCTTCAGTCTGGAACCGCGTGACCGCTACGGTCGCAGGTTCGAATCCTGCCTCGGGCATGGATGTGAGTGATGTCCTTAGGTTAGTTAGGTTTAAGTAGTTCTAAGTTCTAGGGGACTGATGACCTTAGAAGTTAAGTCCCATAGTGCTCAGAGCCATTTGAACCATTTGAACTATTTAACACAAAATGACATTAAAAATTAAAGTTATTCACGAGCAGCTAGTTGAGAATATGTATGAACATTAAATGACACGACGAACTGAAATAATATGACGAAGAGTTCAGCGCTCACTGGGAATAGAGCCCCACACATATCGTTGTTGATTACACACAAAGAGACGTCAGCTACCGAATTTTTATCCACCAGCTGCTCAGAATAGCATCTTGAACTTACAATCATCTCGCAAATAGTTCAGTGTCTCACTGGGAGTTAAAAACGTCAGATATCGTTAGTGTTGACAACGAATGAAAATACATTAAAAATCAAAATTATTATCCACCAGCAGATAGGTGTTCTCATGATAGAGCTTGATAATACATAATTAAATCTTTAGTGCCGGGCCAGGATTCGATCCCATTCACGCGTAATATGTGAAGGTGTTGAGGAATCTGCAGTTTTGAACAAACAACAAATTGTAGCCGAGCTGTATTGCCACGAAGGGATCAAATTCCGCGTTAAGGGCGGTCTGAGTTGCATTCCCAGTTTAGAACCAATTTTATCGACATACAGAAGCTCAAATAAAAGATGGAATAAGTGTCCTGTGACCATACATAGCGTTTGTGTCGTCACTTGAAATAAATAACTAGTATAAATGGTTCAAATGGCTCTGAGCACTATGGGACTCAACATCTTAGGTCATAAGTCCCCTAGAGCTTAGAACTACTTAAACCTAACTAACCTAAGGACATCGCACACACCCATGCCCGAGGCAGGATTCGAATCTGCGACCGCAGCAGTCCCGCGGTTCCGGACTGCAGCGCCAGAACCGCTAGACCACAGCGGCCGGCCATAACTAGTATAAGAAAGGTTACTGGTGATAGAGTTTCTACATGTCGCCACTCCAGACTTTATTGTGGTTCAACCTACCGTCTACTTGGTAAAGAAGGAATATCATCTTTAATGTGAATTTTCAGACCACGCAGCCATTATATCTCCTTCACTTGGTGTAGCCAGGAGAGAATGGAATCTGTCTCTCCTATCTAAAATCATTGACGGAAGTGGGAATCGAACCCAGACCATAGGTATAACAACCTACCATCCGTCCAACAGCCCACGAAATCCTCTTCTCTGCGAGTCATTTTTCTATCGTAACGCAGTTGCGCCACACTGGATGAGAATTCTGACACACAGGCTCCCTGTAGTAATTTGCAGCATGTTCTGTAAATTCATTTACTTGTTTGACCGAATCACCATGAACTAGCTGCCTCGGCTACCCAGTGCATACATTCGACTATTTTTTAATCACAGAAATAAAATCACGTAACTGCCACCTACACACAACTGCCAACAGTGTAGGATGCAGAAGTTTAAATAGGAAGTGTTCCTTTCCACTTGAGCTACTCTATTGCGCTATCTGTTACTAGAAAACGTCGTTCAGTCCAAAAGAAAAGCTGTAACTGTTTGTCTCTCAGAAGTCAAGACCTAGCCATATGCATAATCTCACAGTGCTGTGGAATCCAAAAGTTCTGGAGGAATAGTTGCCGAGCTCTGGAGCTGCTGTAGCTACGTGTCAGCTTGTAGCATAGATAAGATGTCGCGAGTTCGAATACATTCAGTGCTACATTTTTTAAAACGCAATTCTGCTCTCTGCTGAAGGTATCAATCTAATGGAACTTTGAACATAATTCCCTTCACTTCTCAACCCAAAGTAGTCGCATGTGGAAAAAGGGCTAACTACTGTGACATTTTGTTCTATTCAGGTTTAATAGACAGCAGGCAGCAGATGCATCTCGAAGATGTGCAGGGAGAGCGCATCGTGCCATAATATGTCAGAAAAGTATTTTCTACATTAGCCGTCGTGTGGCAGTGATATTTTATTCTTCTTCAAACTTTGTTTGACAGCTTTAACTCAGAACAAGTTTTCTACATGCATGTAATCAATAAACTGCATGTGCATTGTCAGACTGTCATAGGTAACATCAGAGAATTCGCATATATCGTTGATGTTTAATTTCTCTCTCATGTTTACTATTGTTTTAACAACACTAAAGGAAACCTTACGAAAATTGTGCACTGTATTATAAGAAATGAAATAAAACTAACCATGATAACCTTACGACGAAAGTATCTGTACACAAGCATGCCTCTATCGACACGAATTAGTAAAATACTACTCACTTAGATTTTGATTGGGTCTGTGTTTAATTGGTATGCTGTGTCATACTCAAGAGGTATACAAATGTGGCATTTCATAAATATAGTTACGTATTCCTAGAAACCCAAAATTCGCTTGGCAGCAGCGGAAAGAGGCCTTACCTGTTGTGCAGCATTGTAAGTTTTTCAACATTGCACTATGAGCTGAAAGCATTTTCTTGCGATTTCCTTATTGATGTTTGATCTGACTGCTTGTAGCTCTTTCACAGAAGGGATAAAAACGTTACAGTCAGTGAGACTGGAACTGCGAACCGTAACAGACGCTTTTTCACAGGTCAGCACGTTACCACAGAGCTGGCGAGGAGGCATGGGTCTTAGCTTCCTATTACGAGAGCAATAGTAACTAGAACTCGTAAACCGCTATTTGAAGGTCGAGATTAGTTGCGGTTTCCACCTGCAACGACTTTCCTGGGCTGAAAACCGTAAATTTTCAATCTTTTGTTACCCTTCAAGCGATAATAACTCAGATTATTCAATGGAAATGACAGGTAAAATCAAGTGAACTTTGAGGCTTAATTCCGTGCACACCAGGAAGTAGCTCGTCGATCACAGAGTTGCCAAACATACGTTGCCTTGTTGCCAAATCTCAGTTACAGTACCAGCAGGAAGAAGACGAACCGATGTGATCCTACAGCGGTCTGGGAAGTGACCATAGCTGGTGTCTCCAAGTCGCGGCTGCTACGGCCTGGAATACGTAATGCGTCTGATTCGCTTTCTGTAACTAGGTTTAGGGACTGGAGCGTAGTTACTAATAATACTCAGAACTGACTGCAAACTGAGCATCATAAATCAGTAACTCTCATTGTTGTTTTTATATTTCTTTCGTAAGTGTACTCAAAACTAAGAAAGTCATTCACAGGCGTTTTCGTGCCTCGCCGATAGTCGAGCACAACATACAAATAAAAATAAAAAAGAATGTGTGTGTGTGTGTGTGTGTGTTTGTGTGTGTGTGAGAGAGAGAGAGAGAGAGAGACAGAGAGAGAGAGAGAGAGATAAATAAAAAGCAATGAGAGAGAGTGTAAAAAATTGTTGTAAAGAAATTGAATCATGGTATTTAAAGAAATCTTTCATTAAAATGACACGTTCCACATCATTACGAAATGTCGTATTCATGATCTATGGAACAAGAGTTAATCTAATGTAATCTAATCTAATCTAATCACATCATATTGATGATTAGCCATGAAGAGTCATGAATTACCGAAATTTTGGCCAATACCAGTAACCAAATCTAAACTTGAAAATAAAAGACGACAATTTTTGTAATAAACCGTGACTCCTATCAAGACCCTTTCGTCCCTGTTATCTAACCACGAAAGATGTCTGATATACCTCCATTCTGAAGTAACAAAGTGTGCATGCATTTAAAGATGAAGTGCATGATGTGAAGTTCTGTGACGGAGATAAGAACCCAACACGTAATCCGATTGTTAACTAAGAAAAATCAAATGTTAGGTATCGGTTTTTCTTACGAGCCGCTAGGTGTCTGAATCTAAAATAAGGATACAAACTTTTGTGCCTAAGCGACAATCGAACTGCACACCTACCGTGCATCCACGAATATAGCTTAAGTATCAGTTGCTTACTCATGAACAGTAAGATGTGTGCGTGTTTGACCAGAAATAACGACACCTGTTGCGATTGTTGGAAACACATGAACAGACATTGAAATTGCGCGTTAATTTTCACTAGCAGGTGGGTGTGCACTTGATATAGCTAGAAATGAAATTATGAATATTTTTGTACTAGATCAGGTTTCAGACCCACATACTTACCTTTGGAGGAGACCTAGAGAAGATTGCAGTCTTGGGAAAAGGAACGAAATGACTGAACTCTACTGTTCCGAGAGATTCAGATCCTCGAAAGAGGAGATACGAATTCGAATCACAGTCCAGCACCAAATTTTTAAACGTCTCTAGTTCAATCAAGTACAAGTAAAATAAGAGCCCTGTCCCTTTAAATGGCTATCGGTTCATCAAATAAAATAAAATTCCCTAATGTAAGTAAGCTTACTGGCGACTGCATTTCTGTTTACCATGACTTCCGCTGTGTCATTTCCCAACGTAAACCGGCTCTGCCCAGTTGGTAATGAAGGAACGTGATGTTTAATGCGGATTCTGGATTATAACGTCTTTCTCTTGAGGTTACCAGAGGTAAAATAAATCTGTTTGTGCCTCTTAAAAGTAAATGCCTGAACCCACGCATTGCACCTGTGATAGCTCGTTCCACCATACCATTGTGGCCACATTACCCAGCCCCAAGAGTGTGCTGTAACGGATGATGTGCTTAGCTTACAAAATTAGTCACTGTGGAAAAAATGCGAGTCTATTAAATGGTCAAGTAGAAGCAAGCTTCTGACGCAGAGATTATGCTATTCTCATGTCAGCAGGATGTAAAGACTCTTCTAGGCATCATAGGCTGAATGTGAAGCCATTTTGATTTTTCACAAATTCAGCAAATTTCTTAGTTCGAGAAAATCCACTGTGAAGTGTGAAGTTGCCGGATAATTCGATTATTACTGTTATTATTACTATCATTTTATTCATACCGCTGATTGGTTCTAAACTGGGAATGCCCTTAACGCGGAATTTGATCCCTTCGTGGCAATACAGCTCGGCTACAATTTGTTGTTTGTTCAAAACTGCAGATTCCTCAACACCTTCACATATTACGCGTGAATGGGATCGAATCCTGGCCCGGCACTAAAGATTTAATTATGTATTATCAAGCTCTATCATGAGAACACCTATCTGCTGGTGGATAATAATTTTGATTTTTAATGTATTTTCATTCGTTGTCAACACTAACGATATCTGACGTTTTTAACTCCCAGTGAGACACTGAACTATTTGCGAGATGATTGTAAGTTCAAGATGCTATTCTGAGCAGCTGGTGGATAAAAATTCGGTAGCTGACGTCTCTTTGTGTGTAGTCAACAACGATATGTGTGGGGCTCTATTCCCAGTGAGCGCTGAACTCTTCGTCATATTATTTCAGTTCGTCGTGTCATTTAATGTTCATACATATTCTCAACTAGCTGCTCGTGAATAACTTTAATTTTTAATGTCATTTTGTGTTAAATAGTTCAAATGGTTCAAATGGCTCTGAGCACTGTGGGACTTAACTTCTAAGGTCATCAGTCCCCTAGAACTTAGAACTACTTAAACCTAACTAACCTAAGGACATCACTCACATCCATGCCCGAGGCAGGATTCGAACCTGCGACCGTAGCGGTCACGCGGTTCCAGACTGAAGCGCCTAGAACCGCACGGCCACACCGGCCGGCCCCCGCCATCTGGTATCAATGCATTACCCTATCATCCATTATATATAATCATTTTCATAGTACACTTGATATTATAGATGAGTAGGACACAAGACAGGACATAGATAATGTCCGTTTGACGTCAACAGTGTGTAACATTTTACTTTTTTTGAATAGGACAATGTTCCTCTCCAATAATTTTTAGATTAGTTACAATAACCTTACGCTGCAAGAGAATTCGCTTGTATTTTTCAATATGTGGTCTGTTGTCGGTTTGAAGGCCTTCCATAACATCGGCAACGTAGTGCAACTCCACCGAGGGCTGTCTGGAGTAGGGTGGAGATAGCAATGTGAAAGTTGCGAGCTGTCGAAGACTATCTTCATATTCCTAATGCGATTAGGACATCGTATACTCTTGACGACGTTTAGCACCTGTGCGGTCAGTCACCCAATTTCAGAGTACATTTTGAGTAATCCTGCTAAATTCCCAAAATATTGTCTTTTTATATTGATGAGTAATATGGATAGTCGTCACGTTCATGTGCCGTCTACAACGCAAATTTAATGTTACTATCCTAGGAACTAACCTGCAATACGTTTTGTATTTCATAATCGGAACTATCTGCATTAACCGTCATCAGAGCAATGTCAGGGAACAGAATGCAGCAGTGCCTTGCTACCTACTTGAGGACCTGCTTGAGTCGTGTTCTAAGGAAAGGGTAGTTGCTGGTTCACATTATATTACACTAGCGAGAAGTACCGACTTTTCCTTTTCTCTGCAAACATCCAGAACTAAATTCAGTAACTAAATGCTAAGAATATATTTGCATTGTGCCAACTCAAAGATCAATAGATATGTATATAGATATAGATACAGATTTTTATATTTAAAGCCATTCTCGTTCTGCGTTGGAATAAACATCATTCATTATTTGCTTGTTCTTGTTACGATTGTTATTGTCATTCTCTCACTCGCAAGAGTTTTCGCATTCCTATTTGGTATCGATGCACATGAAGAGTGGCTATGAAAGAAGGGAATACTGAATGTTACGTCATGCAGAATACACTCATTTACTTCGGCTCCTCGTGATCTACGCTACAGGAGAAGTGAGATACATAAAGTTGACAGTGTGAGGACAGACCTGGTAGCACAACTGTGCAACTACACAGTGTTACCAGATAAAATGGTGCTGCGGAATCGAAAGTGTAGTACGGACTTTGCCACAGTAGCAGACAGCTGGTAATTTAGGACCATGACCGTGGATTACACTTTGGTCAGTGCTGGTTAGAGTGCTGCAACTGTAAATGGAAGGCTTTGTTTGATAGTCTTATGCTGATGCTGTCTGAATAAATTATGCCATTGGATACAAAGCGGTTTAGTTTTGAGACCAACCCACGAGGGGGGAAGGCACAGTGGTCTGCTTCAGGAATTCCAAGCAATAAAACACAAAAAACAACCCAGGAAGGGAGACATGCATTTGGAATCTGTTCATCGTTACGGGGTCAAACAAGAGGGTAACATTACTGAAACAATGATCGGGCTACTTAGTATATAATAGAGCATACAGATTTCAGGGAGGAAACGTATGAAGACGCAGACTTCCTCGTTATCAATATGTGCGGCATATCTTTCGTGTTAACGAAAGTAAATTCCCGCTTTACCTCTTCTTACGTGTCAAATGAAATGAATGCCATGAGGAATAGAATATTTGTTGACTGCGTCTCTTCTTGCTTCCATCCTTACCAACATATTTCTTCATTCTCGTGGTAATCATGACATTCTATGTGTATGCTGCAAAAGATTGCAAGTGGACAAATTCGACGTCGAGGTGCAAAGCGTTATATTCAATTCGAATAAGCTTCCGGTGTATTTTTACTTCGTTTTTATTTTTAGATGATTATGAACGTTACGGAAAATTATCTCACATGCTTTATGTTGAATGAGAAATATTGAATGATCCGTTTTGCTTTCCCTACGTTGAAATGATATAATGTCGGCGTCAACAGCCTTCTTCCACGCCGGAAGCTGAAACTTGTATGATTCTGGATTAATGATAATTGAATGTCTCATATGTATACATAGCCCACAAGGCGACGTCAGAAACCATCAGGGGAGAACGCCGCATAAAAACCAAACGTGCGCGCGCGTCTCCACTCTGAAGAACCGTATCGGAGAATCACGGCAAGCATTTCGCTGAAGAGCTGCCTCGTCAGAGAGCCTAGAAATGGCAGCGTCGTAGCAAGTATTTGTCAACACTCTGATAGTGCATTTACTTCCGGGTGTAGGTCAGCGTTACCTCGCTAAATTCACTTGACATTCGTTTTCCACATCGAAGACTCGTACGATATAATCCACTGCAAGATGACACAATTAGAAAGTATATTTAATTTCTGGACTCCAAGAACGGCGTTCTTCACATAAGTAACACCTGTTTGTGTGTGCATTCGGGAGGACGACGGTGCAATCCCGCGCCCGGCCATCCTGATTTAGGTTTTCAATGATTTCCCTAAATCGCTTCAGGCAAATGCCGGGATGGTTCCTTAGGAAGGGCACGGCCGATTTCCTTCCCCATCCTTCCCTAATCCGAGCTTGTGCTCCGTCTCTAATGACATCGTTGTCGACGGGACGTTAAAACAGTAATCTCCACCTCCTCTGTTCGTGTGTTTAAGGTTGCGTTTTGAGGCTCAGGCAACATCGCAGTGACTATATTCCGCCTCTGGCCGCCAGTGTGTCGTTAGCTCAGAGGTTCCCTTGTGCGTTGCAGTGCTTGTACTATAAGACATAGCAGTTCGAATCACGGTAGAAGACGCTGACTACAACCTTTTGTTTTCCATTTTAATTAATGGAGTTGCAAACTGCTAGTAAAAATTTCTTATGCGAAATCTGAAGAATGCCTTTAAACATCAATCTTCGTCCGATTTCGACTTAGTAAATTAAGTTAATATCATGGATTTCTGCTTTGCAAATTCCAAGGTGCTTCACTGTAAAATAGACCCTGAAAAGATTCAAACCGACTGTCAACGATATAAATTTGAGCTTTGTTCGTCATATAGGTCTAACATGTCAGAAGGTTGTTTATGAAGTGCACATGTTCATTAATATAGTTCCCTTCTTCTAAATTTTTGCAATAGCATTTAACTGTAGACGTTTTCTAACACCGGCGTTAGCAATTCCTTTCCGTTCTCTGAAACCTTCAAAACGACAAATTTTTCTGGTTTAAATCTGATGACCTTAACTATCACTTCCGATCAACAATAAATACTTCATGAACCCATACATGGAACTCCAAATGTGCAGTGTTCCTGCACTGCTACAGAGCATGCATTGCAAGGTATTCACACAGTTTATCGCATAGACTTACCATAAGGAATGAAACAAGAACTGTAATACACTTTACACCACAGACGCTCACTCTGGCTTGACGAAAACATCCAAACAGTGACCAAAAGTTGCACAAATAATTGAGTTTGAAAGGAAAAGAAACGAGGTATGAAGCATTTATAAATTCATCGAATGTAGTGAGGTGGTTTAATTTCGTCCCAGTCTATAAAATTAATTTCGGGCCATACTCAGCTCTTGCCGATTAATGTAATATAATACCCGCCTACTAATCAGGGCGTCTGTCTCCGTTGCTTTTGAGCGTGAATGGAAATTGTAGAAATTTTCTGTGGAGCAACATTTAATAATAAAGCGTTTTAAATCATCAAAAGCGATGAGCGGTAGCAGGCGCTTTCGATAAAGAACGGGGGAGTGCAGCGCCGCTGATGTCGCCACGGCCGCTGCAGTAGCCAGCAAATGTATCCCGGAGCTTTGCCGCATACGGCGTCCAGAGGAGGACAGTCTGCAGGAAATCTGCCGCAAAATCGTTACTGGATAAAATTTTGATATCGGTGTGTCACAAAGCGAAATAGATTGAATCTGCGCTACCATTACATTCACGTCTTCAGCATTCAGACAGAAGAGGCTATAAAAATGTTTTATGCCAGCTGCTCTCGATCCACTGACATTATGAACAGAAAGAACGCACGCTACCGCTAGACCACAGGCGTAATCAGCCTAGAGTTTCTCTATCATGGGACAAGTTTTCCTCCAGGAAGTGCCGCAGTCTACAGTGTTGCCAGATTGTGCAGATAACCGGACTTAGAGAATTAGCGAGTTGGCCAGTTTTTTTGTCCCATGTCGCGATCGGCGCGGACTTAGCCTCTGAAGCGGCCAGCCGCCGGTCAAGTTTTATGTCAAAGAGTGTACCTCAGCAACTACGACAAGCAATTTTCAACTCACTACACAATCTAACTCACCCTGTTGTTCAAGTAACCATTAATTTGGTTAGAAAGCACTTCATTTGCCCATCACAAAAAAAAGAGAGACGTGAAGGCCCGGATTTCAGCATGTATTTCTTGCCAACGAAGTAAAGTCTTGAGACACATCAACAGTGCAGTGGGACATTATCCTCAAACGACAGCAAGATTCAGTCGCATTAACGCGGACATAGTTGGGCCCCTATCTCCATCACAAGGATATCACTATTAACTAACAATTATTGATCGTTTTTTCCGACGGCCAGAAGCAGTTCTATTAGCTGACATCACAGCAGAAGCAGTTTCATTTGCCATAGTCTCAACATGGATATCTCGTTTTGGCGTGCCTCATATCATAACTACTGATCGCAGAAGGCAGTTTGAATGTCAACTTTTCAAATGTCTCACAAGCACACTGGGCATCGTCCACATTGAAACTACAGCATATCATCCTGCAGCCAAAGAAAAAATTTGAACGACGGCATCGTCAGTTAAAATCTGCTTTAAAAGCACATATGTGTGATGATTTGGTTTCTAAGCTTCCTCTGGGGCTGTTACGACTTCACTCCGACATAGTCCCGCCAGTCAAAACCTCGCCAGTGGAAATGACTTACGATTCAGCAGCTGGCTTAATAGGAGCATTTCTCAATGAACAGAAATTAGTAACCGACATCCTAACCTTCGTCTTCAAATCGAAGGAACAAATGAGTAGCGTAAGACCAGTTACAACAGAACATCACGACCACAATAAGTTCTTTAATTACCCAAAACTGATGACAAGCAAATTCGTCTTCGTTTGACATGATGCTGTCAGAACACCACTACAGCCAACATATGACGCTCCATATTTAGTACTGTCTCGCGATGACAAGCACTTCAAGGTGGAAATGCCAATAGGAAAACAAACTATTAGCATCGACCGATTGAAACCGGCCTTCCTTCTGACAGACTATTCATCAGACAACATGGAAGACACAGCAGGAAACACCACTTTGGATATTCCATCACATTCCATTCCAAAGACTGTCAACCTTCAGAATACAATAGACAGCAATCAAGGCAGTGCACTTTCACCACGGATCACCAGATCAGGTCGAAAGGTCACCTTCCCTCGAAAATAAATGGACGCTGTCACTGAGGAGGAAATGTGTGGCGGACTCGAGTGTTAATATTTGTAAATTACTCGTATATCTCTGAACTTTGTTTACATTCTTATTACTTAGAAACTGTTATCATCTCTGACCTTGTTAACATCTACAATGTTTTGAGTGTTCATTAAACGTATAAATACATCATTTCTCGTCTTTTATGGACCTTCTACCATAAACCATGAAGCATAAACCATAACATATTTAGGTACTGATACACCTTTCAGGTCTCTGGAAGTCTCGGCGGTTTACTTCCGAGTATCTGTCAAGCAAGTGGTTAGAGAAACGTATGCATAGAGCTGACATAATCTCACCAAAACTATAAGTGTTTGACATTTGCAGTAGATTTCAGAATATGCAGCCTTTTGGTTGCGAACGTACTCATGATGATTTAACACAGTAGCCGCGCGGTCTATGGGCGCCTTGTCGCGTTCCGTACGGCTCCTCCCGTCGGAGGTTGAAGTCCTCCCTCGGGCATGGGTGTTTGTGTTGTCCTTAGAATAAGTTGGTTTAAGTTGGTTTAAGTAGTGTGTAAGCTTAGGGACAGATCAGCTCAGTAGTTTGGTTCCATAAGACCTTACCACAAATTTCTAAAATTCAACACAATCCAACAGTTCTCAGGCCGATATGTTAATGTAAAGCTTTCAGAGCAGTACTCTATTGGTGTATCTAGTCTCCCATGTAAATCAGCGAATTTCCACGCCATATTTGCTCACCCCACCACTGGACATATACATCGAAAATTCAAATGTAGTTACCCACTCAGCAAAAAACACTTGCAGCAACTTCGTAACTAAATTTGCAAGGGTCATCTAAGGGTTCCCAACTCGCCATCCACACTGCACATATGGCATCATGCATCTCCATACGATTTTTAATTGGAGACAGCTGACATATGAAGGGCTTATTTCAATAGTGATACAAGTCCTTTATTTTTCATTCTGAGATAGAGTGTCCTAAAATTAAATGAGCGCTGAAAATTCTGCAGTTGAGGCACCAGAAATATTCCAGCATATAGCTTCGTGCCAGAAATAAACCTTTCTTTCTGTTTTTTTGGACCATTAATGTAAGTTCGGTAGCGTTCTCGCTTCCCACGCCCGGGTTCCCGGGTTCGATTCCCGGCGGAGTTAGGGATTTTCTCTGCCTCGTGATGACTGGGTGTTGTGTGATGTCCTTAGGTTAGTTAGGTTTAAGTAGTTCTAAGTTCTAGGAGACTGATGACCATAGCTGTTGAGTCCCATAGTGCTCAGAGCCATTTGAACCATTTGAACCATTAATGTAAGAAGCATTATTGACAGAAGAGTGGAGGTAATGGAATTGTACTACTTAACCCCTTCATATATACCTACAATCGTTGAATGTACGTCAAACAACATGCGGCATTGCTATCCACTGAATTATCACACTGCGAGTGCCCATTGCTGCTACATACCTAAACCCTCAACAACTAGAACAACTGACGGGTACTCACACATTCTGGTGTTAGTGATAATGGCTACTTAATGCTTTCAAGAAATCTAATTCTTCCATCCGCTTCTCTTGTACTTAACTTTAACTGTAATCATCATAATCGTAACAGTTTGATGCTTTTCACGCAGTTTCACATGTATAGTGGTACTACAAATTTGAGGCACGGTATGTTCACGTATTTAGCTATTATACCAATTTTAATTTTCTGGCAGTCTCGGAGTTTCACATCATGCTGTGAACAAGAACAGAACAATGTATCACCACAATCTCTCTCGCTCCCTCCCTCTCTCTCTCTTTCCCTCCCTCTGTCTGTCTCTCCCTCTCTCTCTCTCTCTCTCTCACACACACACACACACACACACACACACACACACACACAGTATCAATAGAGCAGTACTGCATAGGTCTGTAGAAAGAAAGAAACTTCAATCATCCCAACTGTACAGGAAAATGTGCTGTAAATAATTCAGAAATGTGGGTAGCTGCAGTTCAGTTGTTAGGGTAGTGCAGTTATTGTAGTATC
Organism: Schistocerca nitens; assembly: GCF_023898315.1. Classification (NCBI taxonomy): domain Eukaryota; kingdom Metazoa; phylum Arthropoda; class Insecta; order Orthoptera; family Acrididae; genus Schistocerca; species Schistocerca nitens. Next base: position 264,858,911 of record NC_064616.1, read on the forward strand.
AGCAGTAGTAAATTCAATATATTCAAACGATAAATCTCAAGGCGAATTCAGATTGCAATAGGTTCCCATCTAGCTGTGAGATTATCAAACAGCTGTACTGCATTGATTCACACACACTTTTGCTGGATATTGGTATCATTTTTTTAACACTTCCTTCCGCCGTAAGTATGCGGTGGCATTATGGAAATTTGATATCGATGAAACGCTAAACTCTTACCAATCTTCTTATAAACGGTATGTGATCTAATATCTGGGCTAGCACGGCGTTTTTATGTGATACACAGGATTGTACACAGGACGTATATTATTTCCAGCAGATTTATATCCACCACTCACCCCTAGCGGCCAGGCTTACTAGCAACAAAGAATACATTGGCTAACGTGGCCACTCTCATACAGGGAACCGTTGCACTGGCGGAACTCACAGACTGCCAACTAGCTCTGTAGAGTACAGAACCCACATTTGGTGGTCAGGTTCTGAAAGTGCTGCTGCTGCTGATGATGATGATATCACGTGTGTTGGATTGCTGTTGAAGTTGCTCGTCAATATTTTATAAAGTTACAGTTTTCAGCTACTTATTTTAAGGTCTATTTTTGTTAATATTTGCTGTAAAAGCAACTTATTAGTGGATTTTCGTTAATTTTAGTCTTTCTTTCTGGTTATTGACTCCAGTGGTCTGTTATTCGCGAGTGTGCTTACGTTGTTCATCCAAGCTTCACGCCTCAGGAGTTTGTTTACATTTCGCGGTGTGCGGTTGCAGCTGTAGCGGTTATAAAGCTAAGTACTGCCAAAGTTATTTGTGCACTGTTATACAGTTATTAAATTTAATAGTTTTCAACGGTGTTTCGTGCTGTTTGTGGGAAAATAACGATTTAATTAGGTTTTGGAAACGTTCTTTCGCTGTGTTTTTTAGAATTTTCTGTGCGTTGAACTAGTTTAGTAAATTTCGTGCTTTAGTTTCAGCTGACGTTTCTTGTTGTTTCTAGTGAAATATGTCAGTAAAATTTCATTCATTGCTTTAACCTCGCTGAGTGTTCCAGTTGCGGCTTAAATTTTTGGTTTTTGCTAATAATTTTGTGAAGTTCTGTTGGTACTGGTATTAGTTGTAGTTTAGTAGTATTAATAAAAGTAGTTGCTTCCTTAGTAGAGAGAGAATTTCGAGACCGCTCTTGTTAGTTCTATAAATAGTTCTACTGGTGTAACGTAACTCAGGTAACGCAGACGTATAGTTTTTTTTCATTAACTAAAATTTTACCAGGAGTGAGAAGTGTGAGCTCTGTCATAGGTCTGTGAGTAGTGGGTGACGGTCAAATGGGGGTGTCCCAGGCATCAGTGTTGGGAGCACTCCTGTTCATTATTTATATAAATATATGCCATCTAGTATTACGGGTAATTCTAAAATATTTCTGTTTGCTGATGACACTAGATTGGTAGTAAAGGATGTTGTGTGCAACGTTGGCTCGGTTTTAAATAGTGCAGTTCATGAGATAAGCTCATGGCTTGTAGAAAATAAACTAACGCTAAATCACAGTAAAACACACAATTCAACAAACGCCGACTTTATAATTTCACAGAATGGGCATATGATTCGTGAAAGTGAACAGTTCAAATTTCTATGTGCTCAGATAAATAGTAAACTGTAGTGAAAAGCCCACGTTCAGGATCTTGTTCAAAGACTTTATGCTGCCATTTTTACTATTCGAGAGGTATCTGAAGTAAGTGATCGTTCGACACGAAAATTAGTCTACTTTCCTTATTTTGAATCGCTTATGTCGTATGGTATTATATTTTGGGGTACCTCTTCCCATTCTAAAATTATATTTTTGGCTCATAAACGGGCGGTTCTGGCATTAAGTGGTGTAAGTTCACAAACCTCTTGTCGACCCCTGCTCATGAGTCTAGGTATTTGGACATTGGCCTCTCAGTGTATATATATATCCCTTACTGTCGTTTCTTGATAACAGTATTGCCTTATTCCCAAGAATAAGCAGCTTTCACCGAGTTAATACTTAGCAGAAATCAAACCTGCATTTGGATCGGACTTCCTTAACTCTTGTGCAAAAAGGTGTGTAGTATATTGCATCCATTTTCAATAAGCTACCAAAAGAATTCAAAAATCTTAATGCTAATCCACGCGCTTCCAAATCGAAATTGAAGCGTTTTTTCATGTTCAACTCCTTCTATTCTGTCGAGGACTTCCTTGGGAAATTAAGCTGATTCTTGTATTGTTGACTTTTTTCGGGTTCATAAACATTTTATTTTTATCTTCGTATATATAGATAAAGCCCCCCCATGAACCATGGACCTTGCCGTTGGTGGGGAGGCTTGCGTGCCTCAGCGATACAGATAGCTGTACCGTAGGTGCAACCACAACGGAGGGGTATCTGTTGAGAGGCCAGACAAACGTGTGGTTCCTGAAGAGGGGCAGCAGCCTTTTCAGTAGTTGCAAGGGCAACAGTCTGGATGATTGACTGATCTGGCCTTGTAACAATAACCAAAACGGCCTTGCTGTGCCGGTACTGCGAACGGCTGAAAGCAAGGGGAAACTACGGCCGTAATTTTTCCCGAGGGCATGCAGCTTTACTGTATGATTACATTATGATGGCGTCCTCTTGGGTAAAATATTCCGGAGGTAAAATAGTCCCTCATTCGGATCTCCGGACGGGGACTACTCAAGAGGATTTCGTTATCAGGAGAAAGAAAACTGGCATTCTACGGATCGGAGCGTGGAATGTCAGGTCCCTTAATCGGGCAGGTAGGTTAGAAAATTTGAAAAGGGAAATGTATAGGTTAAAGTTAGATATAGTGGGAATTAGTGAAGTTCGGTGGCAGGAGGAACAAGACTTCTGGTCAGGTGACTACAGGATTATAAACACACAGTCAAATAGGGGTAATGCAGGAGTAGGTTTAATAATGAATAGGAAAATAGGAACGCGGGTAAGCTACTACAAACAGCTTAGTGAACGCATTATTGTGGCCAAGATAGATACGAAGCCCACACCTACTACAGTAGTACAAGTTTATATGCCAACTAGCTCTGCAGATGACGAATAAATTGAAGAAATGTATGATGAAATAAAAGAAATTATTCAGATAGTGAAGGGAGACGAAAATTTAATAGTCATGGAATTCGAGTGTAGGGAAAGGGAGAGAAGGAAACGTAGTAGGTGAATATGGATTGGGGCTAAGAAATGAAAGAGGAAGCCGCCTGGTAGAATTTTGCACAGAGCACAACTTAATCATAGCTAACACTTGGTTTAAGAAACATGATAGAAGGTTGTATACATGGAAGAACCCTGGAGATACTAAAAGGTATCAGATAGATTATATAATGGTAAGACAGAGATTTAGGAACCGGGTTTTAAATTGTAAGACATTTCCAGGGGCAGATGTGGACTCTGACCACAATCTATTGGTTATGACCTGTAGATTAAAACTGAAGAAACTGCAAAAAGGTGGGAATTTACGGAGATGGGACCTGGATAAACTGAAAGAACCAGAGGTTGTAGAGAGTTTCAGGGAGAGCATAAGGGAACAATTGACAGGAATGGGGGAAAGAAATACAGTAGAAGAATGGGTAGCTTTGAGGGATGAAGTAGTGAAGGCAGCAGACGATCAAGTAGGTAAAAATACGAGGGCTAGTAGAAATCCTTGGGTAACAGAAGAAATATTGAATTTAATTGATGAAAGGAGAAAATACAAAAATGCAGTAAGTGAAGCAGGCAAAAAGGAATACAAATGTCTCAAAAATGAGATCGACAGGAAGTGCAACATGGCTAAGCAGGGATGGCTAGAGGACAAATGTAAGGATGTAGAGGTTTATCTCATGAGGGGTAAGATAGATATTACCTACAGGAAAATTAAAGAGACCTTTGGAGAAAAGAGAACCACTTCCATGAATATCAAGAGCTCAGATGGAAACCCAGTTCTAAGCAAAGAAGGGAAAGCAGAAAGGTGGAAGGAGTATATAGAGGGTCTATACAAGGGCGATGTACTTGAGGACAATATTATGGAAATGGAAGAGGATGTAGATGAAGATGAAATGGGAGATACGATACTGCGTGAAGAGTTTGACAGAACACTGAAAGACCTGAGTCGAAACAAGGCCCCCGGAGTACACAACATTCCATTGGAACTACTGACGACCTTGGGAGAGCCAGTCCTGACAAAACTCTACCATCTGGTGAGCAAGATGTATGAAACAGGCGAAATACCCTCAGACTTCAAGAAGAATATAATAATCCCAATCCCAAAGAAAGCAGGTGTTGACAGATGTGAGAATTACCGAACAATCAGTTTAATAAGCCACAGCTGCAAAATACTAATACGAATTCTTTACAGACGAATGGAAAAACTAGTAGAAGCCGACCTCGGGGAAGATCAGTTTGGATTCCGTAGAGATACTGGAACACGTGAGGCAATACTGACCTTACGACTTATCTTAGAAGATAAGTTAAGGAAAGGCAAACCTACGTTTTTAGCATTTGTAGACTTAGAGGAAGCTTTTGACAATGTTGACTGGAATACTCTCTTTCAAATTCTAAAGGTGGCAGGGGTAAAATACAGGGAGAGAAAGGCTATTTACAATTTGTACAGAAACCAGATGGCAGTTATAAGAGTCGAGGGACATGAAAGGGAAGCAGTGGTTGGGAAGGGAGTAAGACAGGGTTGTAGCCTCTCCCCGATATTATTCAATCTGTATATTGAGCAAGCAGTAAAGGAAACAAAAGAAAAATTCGGAGTAGGTATTAAAATCCATGGAGAAGAAATAAAAACTTTGAGGTTCGCCGATGACATTGTAATTCTGTCAGAGACAGCAAAGGACTTGGAAGAGCAGTTGAACGGAATGGATGGTGTCTTGAAGGGAGGATATAAGATGAAAATCAACAAAAGCAAAACGAGGATAATGGAATGTAGTCGAATTAAGTCGGGTGATGTTGAGCGTATTAGATTAGGAAATGAGACACTTAAAGTAGTAAAGGAGTTTTGCTATTTGGTGAGCAAAATAACTGATGATGGTCGAAGTAGAGAGGATATAAAACGTAGACTGGGAATGGCAAGGAAAGGGTTTATGAAGAAGAGAAATTTGTTAACATCGAGTATAGATTTAAGTGTCAGGAAGTCATTTCTGAAAGTATTTGTATGGAGTGTAGCCATGTATGGAAGTGAAACATGGAAGGTAAATAGTTTGGACAAGAAGAGAATAGAAGCTTTCGAAATGTGGTGCTACAGAAGAATGCTGAAGATTAGATGGGTAGATCACATAACTAATGAGGAGGTACTGAATAGGATTGGGGAGAAGAGGAGTTTGTGGCACAACTTGACCAGAAGAAGGGATCGGTTGGTAGGACATGTTCTGAGGCATCAAGGGATCACCAATTTAGTATTGGAGGGCAGCGTGGAGGGTAAAAATCGTATGGGGAGACCAAGAGATGAATACTCTAAGCAGATTCAGAAGGATGTAGGTTGCAGTAGGTACTGGGAGATGAAGAAGCTTGCACAGGATAGAGTAGCATGGAGAGCTGCATCAAACCAGTCTCAGGACTGAAGACCACAACAACAACAACAATATAGTTAAAGGCTACCCAGCCATTGACCTTCGTCTGTGCGAATGCGCACAGGTTGCCCAAACTCTTACGGGAATCGCCAAAGCGTGCGCGAGTAGTGAGTGGTTGGGCAAATGTCTGTAAGGTTCAATACATATGTAGAATTGTGGACAGTTGGGAATGTGAGTCTCACGGGAAGCGTGCAAGGGATGAGTCCCTGCATTCGCGCTATTCATCTGTGTCCTCGGTGGCTCAAATGGATAGAGCGTCTGCCATGTAAGCAGGAGGTCCCGGGTTCGAGTCCCTGTCGGGGCACACATTTTCATCTGTCCACATCGAGGTATATCAACAACACCTGTCAGCAACTGAGGGTTTCAGTTAGTTATCATTTATTCCAGGGAAAAGCTGTACGGTGATCAACAGTAACTGTTCTTTCGGAACAAGTTACTCTCTTCGTATATATTCTTTTTATCAGTTACTACTTTTCCGTTGTAATTTCATGTACTGACACGTTCCATGACCTCAGAGATTTGATTCAACTGATCCCCACGTCAGCCACCTTGGATTCTGACGTCGCCATAGATTTGATGGATTCTAAACTTAGAACCATGCAGTTTAGTACCTGAATGGTGATGCCATAGAAATAACGTCACCATGACCAGTGATTTACTATGTTAGAATGTCACATGTGAATAATATGCCAGAAATTCGTAGCAGAGGCTTCTTCTTCTGAAGTGTTCTGATAAATCCGAAACATTTGAGATGAAGTTTTCACGTTGAGGAATTTATATGAAGCAGGAAATTGGTAAGTTGAGACTGCATAACACTCACCTCGTAAACGCTATAGCAAAAAGCATTTTATCAAAATGTCTCCAAAATGTCCAACAGTGTGTGTGTGTGTGTGTAAGCATTTTATCAAAATGTCTCACAATGTGTGTGTGTGTGTGTGTGTGTGTGTGTGTGTGTGTGTGTGTGTGTGTTTTTGTGTGTGTGTGTGTGTGTGTGTGTGTGTGTGTGTGTGTGAGAGAGAGAGAGAGAGAGAGAGAGAGAGAGAGAGAGATTGTGATGTTCTAGTGTTCTGTTCACGACATCAGTGAACTTCAGACGTAAAACGCCGAGACTTCCAGAGACCTGGAAGGCGTATCAGAAGCTAAATACATTATGGTAAATGTGATCCAAGGGTACTAAGGATGAATGAGAAGTTAGCAACTGTAAGAGCTCGGTGAGAAAAGTTTGAGGAGATACTTTCGAAACAATATAATCCTGGTACAGACGTAACAGTATGTGATCACTTAGTCGCATTCTGCAGGCGTTGTCCATTCGAACAATTTATACCGAATAAAAACCCAAAACATGGATAAAAATATGGAAATCGTGCGATACTTCTGCTTCCCATATTCTGAAAACACAGAAGTATACATGAAAGTTACGTAGTCAAAAACCAGAAAGAAATCAACGTAAAAGTGTTGTCGTGGAAATGAAGCATGAACGGATAGGACAAAATTTCACATGGACGGTTTCTTCACGTTCGATGCAGCCGATCAATGACTTCTCAAAATATATATAACAGTGCTTGTCTGCAAGTGTGCCGTAAACTAGTGTCAGTGACGGGCTCAGTGTTTTCTTATAACTTGCGTTGCTATTTTTAACAGCTTTGGTAGTGTAAGCATGGCCCGTTTCCTTTCATTGTTTCCGTTCTTTGTAGCTTGTAGTTTCCACTCCTATTGTGTAGAAACGTTTTACCTCGGAAGATTCTTTTATCATTGAGTCGTACACCAGAGATGCATGTCCTCAGGAAATGTAGTTGTAGTCGTTCTCTTGCTTTCAGCTTTTCTAAGTCGATAAAATTTCGCTAGAACTTTCTGCGCATTCCATCCTGCGTTAGTACTGGAAATTTATCACCAGTTTACCGAATCATTCTTAACATTTCCTTTTATCGTCACGGATTGCTTGAAGCACGGTGTCATATCGCAATGTTTGTGCACTAGAGAGAGTAATTAGCCAGCAGCGTGAGTGAGCTGTTTGCCGAGGCATCACAAACGTGCACTGTGTACAGAAACTGTCTGCCTTGTTTGCGAGTTTTCTATGACGTCGCTCATCTCAGGCGCCCTACTGAAGTGACCTCTGAGATGTGAATAGAAGTTGCGTAGATACAAGTCGCAGCAGGAAAATGCGATTTTGTTAACAGATCGGTTAGCGTGTTGTAACAAGATGCAATGTTTGTACACTGCCAACCGTTAAAATTACAGCACAAGAAATTACACACAAGACGAAATTTGGCTTTTTGTGCATACTCGGGATAGTAAGATGTATGTGTGATTAGATTTACGTTTATTCCTGGGTATACAGTGTGCGAAATTTAGTACACAGAACTGAAACGTCTGCTAGCCACTGTGGCTCGAAAGTGGCTGAGCACTGATTCATACTGAGACTGAGGTGTGGGGTTGGTCTGTTATTATGTTATTCTGCGCAACGGATTAATCTGAGATGTACCCTTTACCCTGTCGCTCCTGCAAGATGCAAATTCCACCCCCACACTACTACAGAAGTCATACAGACGCTCCTAACCTATTAAAGAAAAATGCCTGAAAAACTTTCAACACTAAATATCTTCTGGAGTCGTCTGCTGTAAGGAAATGACACAAAAATTCACATTATTTCTTACGTAATTAGTGGGATACTTGGGTACTAGAGTAGTGCTAGTTAGTGTAAGAAAAACATGAAAGTAAGGACAGTAATTATTTATTTTGCAAAAATTCTGAGAAATCGCACTGGCACTTTTAGTTATGAATTGAACAAGTTATATCCTGGTTATTTTCGGAATGTGAAGTTACCTCTCAAGGATATGATTCGTTAATGAAATTTCTATACAAAGTGTAAGATGGTTGTTGAGTTCGCAGAATGGCTAATAATATCCTTATAATAATATCCTTATCCTTCAGAATGTTGCTAGGTACGGTCGAGGCTGTTGTGTGTGAAATGCAGTGAAGTGTACTGTTGTGGAGGAAATATGGGGCTCGCAGTAGCTGTAGCGCACAATACCGTAAGCTGCGATGACTGCTGTCTGCGCCGCTAACTGCTGACAAATAAGATAACTCTCGTTCTATCTGGATTGACCATCGCCAATCAAACTCTCCCTATGCCCTGTTGAAGTCAAGGATTCATATTCGCCCCCTAGTCTAACTATTGGCGTGGTACACTGGTCAGATAACCAGTCCACCACGATGCCACTCAAAATTCGCTCGCAGGTGTTTAACTATAACTCTGTTCATTCACACCGCACAGTAAGTGTGTCGGCCAACACAGTGAACAACGCTTAATCGCAAGGACTCAATATAGAGTAGCACTTCGATTCGCTCTCGACAGAGGTGGTCTCCCAGTGAAGTACTGAGCAGAGACTTGTTCCTTGCTCCAAGAGCGGCAACGGAACGGCGTCTCTCCACGCCAAATCTGAAGGGGTATATCTTTCGGTCTCTTCCATTATTCCTTCGGCTCATGGCGTCACAAATATCGTCTGCCAATCAGCATTGCTCTTCCAAAACGGGAGAATGACGTTTCGTTTAAGGCGACCAATCCGGAAACCTGTAGCATTGGCGTTTGCTGTCTCCCTGTGTAAATCTCTGAAACTGCGTGCTATGTGTAAAGTATGCGTAGGCTGGCCGCTCCCACACAATGTAGCGGAATTTGCTTTTAAGCCAAACACAGGGTTGTTCCCCTCTTTCACTCGGGCCCACGCTGTCCACTACACGGGCAGTCACTGGCCGCCGTAGGCTGGGTCGTCCTCTGAAGGGACTGGCGTCCCGTTGTGCGGTTTATCTCCCGAACTAAAAGCTTCTGTGACCGTCGTGTCTGGAATGTGTGTGTGTACGCCAGCCTTGAGTATTTCAACCACAGTGCGCTTACATGTTAATTGCATATCGTTTACATGAATTCATACAACATTGACTTTATCTTAACGAGTTTGGGTTCGGATGAAGCGTCTTGATGTGCGGAATATGATTGTGAGGGCGGAATATGTAAGCAATGAAGGTCAATAGACCACGACATCTTACAACTGGATACCAGATATCGGCATCTACATACATACTCCGCAAGCCACTCGCAAATAGAGTGAGGTAAAACCGACTGCCTCTCTGACTCCACATGAGCCCTAATTTCTCGTATTTTATCTCCTTGGTCGTGAAATGCATTGTGGCGGCAGTAGAATCGGTTCTCTACATTTTCTCGGAAGTGTTTTTCGAAACGAAAGTTACCTTCCCTCCAGGGATTCCTATTTGAGCTACCGAAGCATCTCCGTAACACTGGCGTCTTGTTCGAACCTACCAGTAACAAATATAGCAGCCCGCCTCTGAAGTGCTTCGGTATCGCCCTTCGACCTAGTACGGGTCCAAAACACTCAAGCAATACTCAAGAACAGGTCGTACCAGCGTCCTATAAACGATTTCCTTTGCAGGTGAACCACACTTCCCTAAAATTCTTCCATTTAACGGAAGTCGAGCATTCGCCATCCCTACCACAGTTCGCACGTGTCAGTTCCATTCCGTATCACTTTGCAACATTACGCCCGTATATTTAAACGGCTTGACTGTGTCAACCAGGACACTACGAATACTGTACCCGAATGTTACAAGTTTGTTTTTCCAACTCATCCGCCTTAACTTACTCCTTTTATATATATTTAGAGCTAGGACGTGACTCTGTTACGCAGGACACTACTAATGATATATCCGAACATTACAGGTTTGTTTTTCCGAAACATCCGCATTAACTTAAACTTTTCTACATTTAAGGGGAGCTGCCATTCATCACACCAACTAGAAATTTTGTCGAAGTCATCTTGTTGCCTTTAATCCGCTGTTCACGTTATATCGCGTGGGAATAAGTATAATATACGAGTATGACATTCCATGCAGCTTCAGTTCCATGTCAGAGGTCGCCAGTCGTAATGGCATGCTATTGCCCATTATGTCCGCCCCTGGTAGCTGAATGGTCGGCGTGACGGATTTCACCCGGCTGGGTCGGGGAATTTTCTCCGCCCAGAGACTGGGTGTTGTGGTGTCCTCATCATCGTCATCATCCTATCATCCTCATAGACTGCAGGTCACCGAGCCGGCCGTTGTGGCCGAGCGGTTCTAGGCGCTTCAGTCCGAAACCGCCCCGCTGCTACGCTCGCAGGTTCGAATCCTGCCTCGGGCATGGATGTGTGTTATGTCCTTACGTTAGTTAGGTTTAAGTAGTTCTAAGTTCTAGGGGACTGATGACCTCAGATGTTAAGTCCCATAGTGCTCAGAACCATTTGAACCATTTTGATGGTCACCGAAGTGGCGTCAAATTGAAAGACCGGCACCAGGCGAACGGTTTGCCCGACTGCGGGGCCTAGCCAAACGACTCAATAAATAAAATTCCCCATTATACTGCAAGATCTTAGGCAGCGTGGCAGTCTCTCGGCAATCCTTCACCATATGTTCCCCGTGTGTGATAGATCTAAATAATGTGCTGAAGAAAACAATATTCGCAAACTTCTTGCATCGAGGTAGATCAGGACAGGACAGGCAACATTTAGTATTGCTTTATCTAGTTGAGAGTAACGTAATGGATACGTCACTCATGATGATGTACACAGAACCAATACTCACCTGGAAAGACGACATGGTGCCTCTCCCGTACTAGGGTTATCACTGGTCGCACCACTATCTGCCTGCATGTATCTTGTGCCATGTCAAGGGGGGCATCAACAAACAAGCCTATTTCGTGGCTCAATGTACGTGACGCGGCTGTGTGATCCTGCACAGCCGAGTGAATAATATGCCTCTCTTATCGACCGCTAGTCGCAACAAAATGTTGATATGTTGGGTATGGCCCTCTTAAAGCCATCAATTTTCTTTTCGCACGACATGGGATACTTACGAACGAGAGCAACCATACCGCCTAACGACAAACTACGGTCTCGACGGGCCACGATCCTGCCGCTCTCGAATTCCAGTAAGTGCTTTTAAATGTGTCTACTGCTTACACATGTCATAACAAGCACTACTCAGAAACAGTTAAACATATAACGCGATTTCCGATTCATTATCTACGCTGACTTACAAGTTTCATGGGACACAGCCCATTCCATGTAAACACAGCTCATGCCATAATGGATCCACGACGAGCTTTCACAATGCCTTGTTAGTAACGTGGGTGCACAGCTTCGAGGGGCCTGCGCCACGCTCGAACCCTCCCCCTGCGGGTCCGGGGTAAGAATAGGCCCGAGGTATTGCTGCCTGTCGTAAGAGGCGACTAAAAGGAGTTTCAACCGTTTCGGCCTTCCATGTGATGGTCCCCCTTGGGGTTTGACCTCCATTTTTCAATATTCTACAGAAGTACGAGCCTTTTGGGGAAAGACGCCTTACGTGGTGTATCACTGGTCCTCAGTGCACTAAGACCTTGGCACTCAGCATTGTGGCCGAAGTGGCCGTGCGGTTAAAGGCGCTGCAGTCTGGAACCGCAAGACCGCTACGGTCGCAGGTTCGAATCCTGCCTCGGGCATGGATGTTTGTGATGTCCTTAGGTTAGTTAGGTTTAACTAGTTCTAGGTTCTAGGGGACTAATGACCTCAGCAGTTGAGTCCCATAGTGCTCAGAGCCATTTGAACCATTTGAACTCAGCATTGTAACGGCGTTGTAACCACACCCACTATTCCTCAAATTGGGCCTACACGCCTGATGGGTTGCACAAGTTACGCCCATAGTCCGTCCCCATCTGCACCTACGATCATGATGGACTTTCCATGGCACCCAAAATCCAGCACGGTAGCCAGCCCATTGTGGTGGTGTCGTCATGTACCCTCTAGGTTGTAGCCCCCTGACTATACAGGGATCGTACTGCCGATACCTGAGCTGTACCCTCCCCACGTCGGCCAAGGAGTAGATGCCCGTCTCCTTGGGGCATCAGGACTCGCAGCAATGGTCATCCTGCCAGGTGGCCCTTGCTGAGGCTGGGTGGCGCCCATGGGGAGAGCCCCTGGTCGGAGTGGGTGGTATCGTGGCGGACGTTTCGCAGATGAAACGTCAACATGTATCAGGCCGTTCTGCGGCCGAGTCTTTTAAAAAGAAAGGTACTGTCTCTGGTTCTGGTTCTCCTGCCCTTTCCCCCTTGGCCACTCCCTGGGAGGAAGGACAGGCCCGCCGGCTTGGGGCGAAGTACTTCCCCCGCTACTTAGTATGTTCTCGGACCGATGGGGGGAAGTTCGCCACCTTCAAGCCCATGTTCTTTGTCCAGCACATCGAGGACATCTTCGGGGAAATCGAGGCTCTCAGTAAAATGCGTTCGGGGTCCGTTCTTATAAAGACCACCTCCGTGACACAGTCAGCGGCGCTCCAGGCGTGCGACCGACTAGGGGACATCCCAGTGTCCATTGTCCCGCATCTGGCACTGAATAGGACGCAGGGGGTTAATTTTCATTGGGACCTCCTGCTGCAATCTGATGAGGAGCTCAGGGCCAACCTGGAGCGCCGAGGCGTGCATTTCGTTCGGCGAGTCCAGCGCGGCCCCAAAGACCGTCGTGTCGACACCGGGACCTTTATCCTCGCCTTCGAGGGGGACGTATTCCCAGAGAAGGTAAAGGTGATGTGCTACCGGTGCGACGTGCGACCTTACGTCCCGCCTCCTATGCGCTGCCTTCGGTGTTTGCGCTTTGGGCACATGTCGTCACGGTGTGAGGCTGAGCCCCTTTGTGGCGATTGTGGACATCCTCTTCGTGAGGAACATACATGCACCCCACCACCTCGGTGCGTCAATTGTCCTGGCATCCACTCGCCTAGATCTTTAGACTGCCCCGCGTACAGATGGAGAAGAAGATTCAAGAATTAAAAACTTTGGATCCTCTCTCTTATTCTGAGGCCAGGAAGAAATATGACCGCCTCCATCCCGTGACGTTGACAACTTCGTTTGCCTCAGTCGTGTCCACTCCTTCCACAGTATCCTCACCCCTATCCTGTCCCCCCTCCACCTCCTCACCCCATCTGAGGTCTATGCCTCCGCCTCCCAAATCCCTCCCTTCCAAATCTTCCTCCCTCGCGGCCCCTGCCCCCTCTGCCCCAGGGGCCACCCTTCCTCCTCCTCCTCCTCCGCTGCCTGAGAAGCGATCCTCTTCTCAGGCGTCTATCGGGGAAACGATCAGGACCCAGGCTTCCGAGGTCTGGGGTTCCAAAGCGGACCCCGCGCGTGAAGACCTCCTTCGGGTCCAGCCCACCATTCCCGTGCCTCATCGGACTTCCAAGAAGGCCTCCAAGAAGAAGTCTTTATCCCCCTCTCCACCCCGGCGCGTTTCGTCTCACGCTCCATCCGCGAGTCGCTGCTCCCGGCCGTCCTCAGCTTCACCGGGACGCTCTGCTGCCAGGCGCTCAGCTGGCCTCTCGTCGGCGAATGATGCTACCCCTCCTACGCAACCCGGGAAAGTGGCCGCAGCTGGCGTCGACTCGATGGAACAGGATCCGCCTCCCGCTGGTTGTAGCGTTGTTCCCTCGAAACCTGGCCCTCCGCGGCCGTCGAGGTGACTGGCTCTTCACCTGTTTCGTTCCCCCTTTTTTTGACTAGCGATGGCTTTGTTACACTGGAACATAAGAGGTATTCGATCTAATCGGGAGGGATTACAACTGCTCCTCTGCCTGCACTGTCCACTCGTCCTTGGTCTCCAGGAAACCAAGTTGCGCCCAACTGACCGTATTGCTTTTACCCACTATACCTCGGAGCAGTCTGATCTCATCCCTGCGGACGGTATTCCAGCTCATGGTGGGGTCATGTTGCTCGTTTGGGACGATGTCTATTACCATCTCATCCCATTGACCACCACACTCCAAGCAATAGCTGTCCGTAGTACTCTTTCTGCCTTTACTTTTTCTGTTTGTACCGTCTACAGCCGGCCGAAGTGGCCATGCGGTTAAAGGCGCTGCAGTCTGGAACCGCAAGACCGCTACGGTCGCAGGTTCGAATCCTGCCTCGGGCATGGATGTTTGTGATGTCCTTAGGTTAGTTAGGTTTAACTAGTTCTAAGTTCTAGGGGACTAATGACCTCAGCAGTCGAGTCCAATAGTGCTCAGAGCCATTTGAACCATTTTTACCCTCTACACTCCATCATCATCCGCAGTTAGTTGGGCTGACATGATGCACCTGATTGTTCAGCTTCCTCCGCCGTTTTTCTTGTTTGGCGACTTCAATGCCCATCATCCCCTTTGGGGCTCTCCTGCATCCTGTCAGAGAGGCTCCCTCTTGGCGGATGTCTTCAACCATCTCAATCTTGTCTGCCTCAATACTGGCGCCCCGACATTCCTCTCGGACTCTACTCATACCTACTCACACTTGGACCTCTCGATCTGTTCTACCACTCTTGCCCGTCGGTTCGAGTGGTATGTCCTTTCTGACACCTATTCGAGCGACCACTTCCCCTGTGTCGTTCGTCTCCTGCACCACACCCCATCCCCACGTCCTTCGAGCTGGAACATACCGACAGCTGACTGGGGACTTTACTCCCCCCTGGCGACCTTTCCGGACCACGATTTTCTCAGTTGTGACAGTCAGGTCGAATACCTCACAGCTGTTATCATCAATGCTGCCGAACGTTCCATTCCTCGTACTACCTCTTCTTCACATCGCGTTTCCGTCCCCTGGTGGAATGAGGCTTGTAGAGACGCTATCCGTGCTCGACGACGTGCTTTACGCACCTTTCGCCGCCATCATACGTTGGCGAATTGTATTGGATAAAAACGACTCCGAGCGCAATGCCATAGAGTCATCAAAGACAGCAAAAAAGCTTGTTGGGCCTCTTGCACCAGCTTCTTTAACAGTTTTACTCCCTCTTCTGTCGTCTGGGGTGGCCTGCGCCGGCTGTCGGGCATTAAGGCCCACTCCTCTGTACCTGGCCAGACATCAGGTAATGAGGTCCTTCTTGATCCTGTGGATGTCTCCAACGCCTTCGGCCGCTTTTTCGGGGAGGTTTCAAGCTCCGCCCATTACCACCCTGCCTTCCTTCCCGGGAAAGAGGCAGAAGAGGCTCGGCGACCTTCCTTCCACTCGCTGAATCTGGAAAATTATAATGCCCCCTTTACTATGCGGGAACTCGAACGTGCACTTGCACTGTCCCGGTCCTCTGCTCCGGGGCCAGATGCCATTCACGTTCAGATGCTGGCACACCTTTCTCCAGCAGGAAAAATCTTCCTTCTTCGTACCTACAATCGCGTGTGGACCGAAGGTCAAGTCCCCAGGCGTTGGCGTGACGCCATCGTTGTTCCTATACCCAAACCCGGGAAGGATAGACACCTTCCTTCTAGTTACCGCCCCATTTCTCTTACAAGCTGTGTCTGTAAGGTGATGGAGCGCATGGTTAACGCTCGGTTAGTTTGGATTCTTGAATCTCGACGGCTACTTACCATTGTTCGATGCGGCTTTCGTCGCCGCCGCTCCGCTGTTGACAACCTTGTGACCTTGTCGACATTCATCATGAACAACTTTTTGCGAAAGCGCCAAACGGTAGCCGTGTTCTTCGATTTGGAGAAGGCTTATGATACCTGTTGGAGAGGTGGTTTCCTCCGCACTATGCACAGGTGGGGCCTACGCGGTCGCCTGTCCCTTTTTATTGATTCCTTTTTAACGGATCGAAAGTTTAGGGTACGTGTGGGTTCCGTATTGTCCGACGTCTTCCTCCAGGAGAACGGAGTGCCTCAGGACTCCGTCTTGAGCGTAGCCCTTTTTGCCATAGCGATCAATCCAATTATGGATTGCATTCCACCTAATGTCTCGGGCTCTCTTTTTGTCGATGACTTCGCGATCTACTGCAGTGCCCAGAGAACATGCCTCCTGGAGCGCTGCCTTCAGCGTTGTCTAGACAGCCTATACTCATGGAGTGTGGCAAATGGCTTCCGGTTCTCTGAAGAGAAGACGTTTTGCATCAACTTTTGGCGATGTAAAGCGTTCCTTCCGCCATCCTTACATCTCGGTCCCGTTGTTCTCCCATTCGTGGACACAACTAAGTTTCTAGGGCTCACGTTGGACAGGAAACTGTGTTGGTCTCCACATGTCTCTTATTTGGCGGCCCGTTGTACACGTTCCCTTAATGTCCTCAGAGTTCTTAGCGGTTCATCTTGGGGAGCGGATCGCACTGTCCTGCTTCGCTTGTATCGGTCCATAGTCCGATCAAAGCTGGATTATGGGAGCCTCGTCTATTCGTCTGCTCGGACATCCCTCTTACGCCGTCTCAACTCCATCCACCATAGGGGGTTACGACTTGCGACCGGAGCATTCTACACTTGTCCCGTCGAGAGTCTTTATGCTGAAGCTGCCGAATTACCATTGACCTACCGGCGCGACGTACTGCTTTGTCGGTATGCCTGCCGGCTCTTGTCAGTGCCCGACCACCCCTCTTATCAGTCCTCCTTCGCCGATTCTCTAGACCGTCAGTATGGATTGTATGTGTCTGCCCTGCTGCCCCCTGGAGTCCGATTTCGTCGCCTGCTTCGACAATTGGATTTTGCCCTCCCTACCACCTTCAGAGAGGGTGAGAGCCCGACACCACCTTTGCTCCAGGCTCCGGTTCATATTTATCTCGACCTCAGCTAGCTCCCGAAGGAGGATACTCCGGCTGCAGTGTATTGCTCACGGTTTGTCGAACTTCGTGCGCGACTTGCCAGTCACACCTTTATTTACACTGATGGCTCCAAAACTGACGATGGTGTCGGCTGTGCCTTTGTCGTCGGGGCCGTCGCCTTTAAATACCGGCTCCTCGACCAATGTTCCAGCTTTACGGCCGAGCTTTTTGCTCTACATCAGGCCGTTCAGTATGCCCGCCGCCACCGCCATTCATCGTATGTACTCTGCTCTGATTCACTCAGTGCTCTTCAGAGCCTTGGAGCTCCATATCCGGTCCATCCCTTGGTGCAACGGATCCAGCAGTCCCTCCATTCTTTTGCTGCAGATGGCTCTCCTGTCAACTTTCTGTGGGTTCCCGGCCATGTAGGAGTGCCTGGGAATAAGGCTGCTGATGCTGCAGCCAAGGCTGCAGTCCTCCTGCCTCGGCCAGCCTCCCATTGTGTCCCGTCATCTGACGTTAGTGGGGTTGTTTGTAAGAGGCTTGTGTCGTTGTGGTGGGATACTTGGTCATCACTTCAAGGAAACAAGCTCCGGGCAGTAAAACCGTTCCCAACTGCTTGGACAACCTCCTCCCGACCATCTCGGCGAGAAGAGGTCCTTCTGACCAGGTTGCGGATTGGGCATTGCCGGTTTAGCCACCGCTACCTGCTCTCCGGTGACCCAGCCCCGCAGTGCCCTTGTGGTCATGCATTAACAGTGCGCATGTTTTATTGTCGTGTCCCCGTTTTAGTCAATCTCGTGTTGTCCTGTCTCTGCCATCTACTTTACAGGATATTTTAGCTGATGACGCTCGAGCAGCTGCTCGTGTTCTTCGTTTCATTCTTTTGACTGGCTTGTCCAAAGACTTCTAACTCTTTCACTTATTTTATCTGCATCTTTGTATGAACTTTCTGGTGTCCCCCCCCCCCCCCACCTTGAGTTTTACTAGATTCTATGTGCTCTAACAATTGCGCTAATGACCTCAGTAGTTGAGCGCCCTTAAACCCCCCTCTCCTCCCCCCCCCCCCAAAAAAAAACGCTCGAACCCTACCAACAGCTCTTACCAACTTTAATCGGGTCTCATCTAACAAGGCCACGATTGCCAGTCGTCTAGGGTCCAACCGATATGGTCACGATCCCAGCAGAGGCGCTGCAGGTGATTTCATGAAGACAGCAAAGGCACTTGCGTCTGTCGTCCGCTGCCGCAGCCCATTAGCGCCAGATTTCGCCTCACTATCATAACGGATACGTTCGCCGTACGTCCCTCATTGATTTCTGCGGTTATTTCACGCAGTGTTGCCTGTCGATTACCACTGACATATCTACGCGAACTCTGCTTCTCTCGGGTCGTTACGTGAACACCATCGGCCACTGAATTGTCTGTGCTGAGAGGTAATGCCTGATGTGAAAGTTCCCTGCGATGATGTGCATCGTGGTGCGTGCACTTTCCAGCAAGCTAGTGCACAAACTTATGGGTGCAAACTGTTACAAAGGCACTTGCGAATTATTGTCAGAATAACCTATCATGTACAGTAAATAGATCACAACTGTGACCTAGTATGTAGTCGAAACTGCATGTTCTTAATAAATGTGAAATCCTCTTAGGAATTGAGTGTATAATGGCAGTGGTCTCTTCTCCGAGATTGGGATCCACTCCATTCGCATCGCAGTTTTCGTTTCGGATACAGTCTCCAAGTGTTCTCCAATGCAATAAACACAATAAACACGTAGTACTAGGATCCCCCATAGATTCTTCAAGAGATTTAAATACTGACATCTCGATGGGCAGCTCAGGAGCGGAATTACTTTATTTTAAAACCACTACTTCGTCTTGGCAGACCTTTGAATCCCAGCGTTATCGTGTTGGAATAGTAAATTATCATTGTCAAATTCCTCATACGAATCATTTCAATTTCCAGCGTTAGTGTACAATCATCACACTTCATTTTGAGGTGGAGGCGTGTTGTGTTGAACGTCCCTTTACCACAATATGCTGCCCAGATCATAACGCTACCATCGCCAAAGTTTCTACTCTTCCGAACGTGTTCTTCTGTACGAAGATCATGAAAACCATCCGGTCCATCAAAATTAAAATCACTTTGTTCTATTCTAAGGCCCAGGACATATGTTCTCACGCAAACGTAAGTCGATCCTCATTATGCGCATTGTTTAAAGATGGATTATGGGTCCGTTTCTTGAATTCCAGATTCGCAGCTTGGGCCAGGATTTGTCTAACGAATCGCGAAGTGACTCATAATTGCAAATTAGCCACTGCTAGAGAAGAGTACATGCTGTTGACTTATACTTTACGCAGAATCAAATGCGTATCTGATGCTAATAACTTTCGTGTCCGGCCAGATTGGCCATATTTGCCGTACTATGCACCCGATATGGCCAAAATATCAATAACTCATGGAACGCCCTAATTTCTTAGGAACACGGCCCATTTCTTTGAACGCCTTAATATTTGCTTGCTCATCACCCGATAGAGGCTCTCCACGCGGTATTAGGACAGTAACCGCCGTCCGACGTTAGTAGACAGACGTCCAAACTGTATCTGTAGCGAACTGTTGACGTATACCACTGTGCGTATCATCTGGCGGACTTGCCTTTTTTTCCAACTTCCGCTCTTTCGTACCCGAAAGATCGCTTTTTTCAGTTTTTGAGTACTCTGGACCAATTCTGATGGTGGAATGTGAATATTTCTTGTTTTGCTACGATGTAAACTGTACGGGAAAAATGCCAAATACTTAAGTAAAAATGTTTTATCCGCAAATAAAAATGTGCCACCTTTATACTAATTTCCAGCACTGCTTACACTGGCGAACCAAAACAGCTCGATCTCACATTGAGCTAATGCAGCTTGCCGTATATGCTGATGACACTTTAGTGTTCATGGGCAATGTGAACGCCGACATGATGCACAAACTATGGCAGTGAGCAACTGATAACTTCACTGAGTAGGCAAGAAATGGCGCCGAGAAAACCTAAAGTATCATACTTACTCAGAAGGAGGTGTCCAAAAGACTTACAAAAAGTAATGAAATGGGCGAAACGTGCCGAATAGTTCCCTACAGCCAAGTACAAAATGTCACGCTGGTCGGGAATCAGAAGTGGCACCATCAAGTTCTCCATTTCAGAGGAAAGGTATCTGGAAGACTAAGGCAAATTTTAACCCCCCCCCCCAACCGCTCCCCCCTCCCCTCCCTCCCCCCCCCCCATGTCTTACTATCTGTATTACTAATGTGCAGTGCCGTTGTGAATCTGTATGGTTTCAAGTGTAAACGTTCACATCGTACTCGACAAACAGTCTTTTGTGTAATTCAGTCTCACGAGACGCACGTTGCGTTGATTATTGTAGACCGCGGTAAAAGCTCTCTCTCACCTGTTCCACATAATCATCAACACGTAGGCGATCAGGTGATTTATTACGTCCCAGTGAAAAATGCGTCTCGAGGCAGTTCTTGTGCCAAGAGTAAACTGTAGGCCTGTTTGGAGGTTGTTGAGCGTATTCGTAGCAAAATTTACGACGAACAGCTGTTGCAGAGTTCGTTTCATAAAACCAAATTACAATGCTGCAATGCTCCACAAAAGTGAAAGTAGACATTTTAATTGTGCACTAAGCTGGCACTCCTGGAGGCGGATCAAACTTGAGGTTGTTTGTTACAAAATGACAAATATACCGATTCTGTAAGTTATCCTAGCAAATTTCTGTATCTTTCAGAAGTTGTCCTTCTTGACTCAACCTGTGTAATATCTTCAGCATGTCTAAAATAATTAAATAATACTGAGGACTGGTTTTGTTACTGATCTCTATTGTTGGGAAATGTGAAGTCGTATGCAGTGCGACTGCATTATTATTTAAATGTGGAGCGTTCGCAGTTTACTCCTCTCCCCCTCCTCACGCACAGACAGCGCGCCGTGGTGGTGGGGAAAGAGAGCATCCAGGCTGAGTGCTATGACACTCTTGTCAAGGCGCAGCTCGCGAGCCGAATTGTTGGCTGATCCTGTTGTAAACTGTGTCACCTGTCTTTAAATATCGCTGTATTACGTATCGAAATTACAAGTTGTGAGCATATTTACCAGAAACATACTATCCTGTGTACTTACTTTATTTACATGATATGTGCTTGTGAAATGCTATTTTCTTCCACTGCAGAGCTCAAATATTCCATTCAGAGTCATTTTCATAAATCGTCACTCGACTGCAGAGTAGACACTGAGAATCATAAATAATAAACAGTTGAAGCTTTGTTTATGTAAGTTACAATTCAGGAACTGAATAAGGTGCGATGGGACTCCACTGTGGAGTATTGGGACCAGAGAGCGTTAATTACCTGATGTTCAGAGTGTTCGTCGCTCTTAAGCTGTACTACCGGAATGGTACCCTCAGTTTCTTTGTATTCTGTTTTATACAGTTTTATAATAAAACACATCGATAGCATGCATCTTTCATTTTGTATTGTAATTTTATTCTGTTCACAATTTTTGGGAACATGTGAGTGACTGACCTTAAAAATGCCATACGATAGTTTTTTTTTTACATATTCTCGTCCATTTCCATAGACAGAACTGAGTAAATTTAAACAAAAAAAGGTCAATGCAGAACGTGCTAGCGAAAGACAAAGGTTCCAGCTTCGATTCCTCGTCCAGCAAACGGTTATTATCAAGAAGTTTCAAATTAGCACATACTGCGCTGCAAACTGAAAATGTATTCTTGATTGTACCTGCTTTGGTTGGATGTTGGATTGTAGTCTGACTGCTGCAGGAAAAGTCAAGTTCGCCGAATACATTCTTCATGCCTTGTTTGTCTGCTGCTTGATATTCTATTACCTCTTGTTGTATGGGGTCGGTATTCGTGGTTGTCGACTTTTGCTTACTACGTTCGAGAGTTGGGGCTACCACAAACAACTCTCTTTCGTCTCTTAGTACATGGTACATGGGAGAGGCAAGATCATAAGCACCATGCTCAGGAGTCACCCGTATCTCTTTCGTCTGGCTATTTACAGCTGCATTTCCTCGAAGCATTGGCACTACATGATAAATTGCTCGACAGTTGTGACTGAATTTGCCTGAAGAGCTTGGTACATGTCATCTGTGAGCCTGCTTGCTCATCACCCGATAGAGGCTCTCCACGCGGCATTAGGACAGTAACTGCCGTCCGACGTTAGTAGACAGACGTCCAAACTGTATCTGTAGCGAACTGTTGACGTATACCACTGTGCGTATCATCTGGCGGACTTGCCTTTTTTTTCCAACTTCCGGTCTTTCGTACCCGAAACATCGCTTTTTTCAGTTTTTGAGTACTCTGGACTAATTCTGATGGTGGAATGTGAATATTTTTTTGGTTTGCTACGTTGTAAACTGTACGGGAAAAATGCCAAATACTTAAATAAAAATGATTTATCCGCAAATAACCATGTGCCACTTTTATACTAATTTCCAGCACTGCTTACACTGGCGAACTAATACAGCTCGATGTCACATTGCGTTGGTGCAGCTTGCCGTATGTGCTGATGACACTTTAGTGTTCATGGGCAATATGAACGCCGACATGATGCACAAACTATGGCAGTGGGCAACTGATAACTTCACTGAGTAGGCAAGAAATGGCGCCGAGAAAACCTAAAGTATCACACTTATTCAGAAGGAGGTGTCAAATGGTTCAAATGGCTCTGAGCACTATGGGACTTAACTTCTGAGGTCATTAGTCCCCTAGAACGTAGAACTACTAAAAACCTAAGGACGTCACACACATCCATGCCCGAGGCAGGATTCGAACCTGCGACCGTAGCGGGCGCGCGGTTCCAGACTGTAGCGCCTAGAACCGCACGGCCACTCCCGCCGGCTGAGGTGTTCAAAAGGCTTACAAAACGTAATGAAATGTCACGCTGGTCGGGAATCAGAAGTGGCACCATCAAGTTCTCCATTTCAGAGGAAAAGTATCTGGAAGACTCTAAGGCAAATTTTACCCCCCCCCCCACCTCCTCTCCACCCCCCTCCTCTCCCCCCCACCCTCTCTCCAATGTCTTCCCTTTCTTGTAACCTAGGGCTCATCCCATACAGATACTATGGAGCTGCCAATCCTGGAATGTAATTCTGTTTTATGGAACAAAGCAGGAGAATGGAACATCCGGATGCTGCAGACAATAACAAATCGTGCCATAAAGCATAAACT
Source organism: Schistocerca nitens (assembly GCF_023898315.1). Classification (NCBI taxonomy): domain Eukaryota; kingdom Metazoa; phylum Arthropoda; class Insecta; order Orthoptera; family Acrididae; genus Schistocerca; species Schistocerca nitens. The sequence goes on from NC_064616.1 coordinate 264,882,240, forward strand.
GATAGTACCTTTTTGGTATCCTACTAAAACGAGTCACGAAATGGTTGGGATGCCGAACGCGTCAATAGCTCTCATCGATGGTTAAAAAAAAGGAAAGAAGAAGCACTACGCACATCAGCAGTACAGAAATGGGCCTTCTGGTCTACTAGGTCCACTCGCGCGAGATAACGGAATGGCATTAACTGCTGCGCAAATAGAGCGTTACTGCGCCACCCGCCCAGCACGAAATGACGACACGAACATCTAAAAATTGATGCTCACCACATCTGTCATGCCTAATGTCCCACGGTATGTTTACGATCGAAGGAATAGTGCGACGCGCTGGGTTTCCACCCGAGCCTGGAGATTCACTGTTCCCTGTTACGTTTGTCAGCAACAACTAGCCGTTGTAGCATCTAATTTACGTTCGGGAGAACAACAGTAGTAATACCTATCCGACCGTCCAGATTTAGCTTTTCCGTTACTTCCGTAAGCTGCTCCATGCAAACGCCTTTGAAGAGGATGGCCGATTTCATTCCACATCCTTAAACATTTTGAGCTTGTGGTCACTCCGTAATGATCTCGGTATCGGCAGAATGTTATACTCCCGTGTTCCCGCCTATGTTTGTCTTGTGGAAATATTTTGCAATTTAGTGTAATGCAATGCTACGTCCAAGAACATTTCAAGCAATTATTACGTCGGGAAAGCCTCAAACAGCACACGGTTTAAAACTTCCAGACGAATTAAGACTGTGCACTGGACCGGGAGTCGCCTTCCGCGGCCTAGTGCTCCACCTACTGATCTATCCAAGCACGACAGACGACCTGCCTTACAGCCTGTTCCCCAGCTTCCAAACTAAGCCGTGTTTGCGGAATATCCCTTCTTCCTTTCGGGACTAGAGAGATACGGACGATAACTCCTGTGAAGTGTGGAAGGTAGGAGATGTAGTAACGGCGGCTGTAAAGCTGTGAAGGTGGGTCGTGATCTGTGCTTCTATAACGAACTAGATAGAGCGCTTTCCTGCAAAAGGCGAAGCTCCCTGTTTCAAGTCGCTGTCTGGCATACAGTATTACTCTGCCACGAAGTTTCAGATCGGCGCACACTCTGCCGCGGAGTAAAAATTCGTTACGGAGCATACAGTTTGTTGGTTTTTTCTAAGCAAACAGAAAGCGACAAGACAAAAACGCTATATCGATTTTCTATTTTCTATCGTTTATTCCGTCGTAGAGGACAGCTATTTCCGTAATTTGGCAGATATGTTTTATTTTCACTTTGTGGCCGAAAGGTCATACTGTCATCACCAGTCACAAATTAAACTAAGGGAAAGAAGTCGTATGCGTCGACAGTTTGGCAATCGAATGAACTTTGTTTTGAGTTTTATAGTACTTCCATGGTTTGTGTATCGTATTTGTTGAGTCAGACATTAGGTATCAACACAGCATTTGCCTCAGTGAGCTTGGGAAACCGTCTAAAAACCACACTTAGTCTGGCTGATGTAAAATAACAACAATCTCTGATCCGCCACGAGGATTCAAAAATGGCTCTAAGCACTGTGGGACTTAACATGAGGTCATCAGTCCCCTGGACTTTGATCTACTTAAACCTAGCTAACCTAAGGACATCACATACATCCATGCCCGAAGCAGGATTCGAACCTGCCACTGTAGCAGCAGCACGGTTCCGGACTGAAGCGCCTAGAACCGCTGGGCCACAGCGGCCGGCCACGCGGATTCGATCAAGTAGTTGCTCACCTTCCTGGGTCTCAAGATAGTTCGTCGGCTTTAACGTACGAGCGCTCCATCGCTTTTTCTGTCTGAATTAGAAACTGCTTCATGTTTTCAGATGCTACGTGCATTGTGCTACCAGCAGAAAATCATTGATAGTGTTATGTGATGCTGAAAGGTTTCTGTTAGTCAGCTCTTTCCTTTTTTCACGATGTATTTTATCTTGCGTGAATTGTAATATTTATTTTCTACTATCTCGAGGTCTTGCACTGACCAGTTCCAATATTCGATAGTAAGTCAATTATTATCCGCAAAGTAGTTATAAAAATTTATTGTAATCAAATAGGAAACATACAAGAACATCTTCTTTCACCATAGTTCCCTTGCGTTTCAACGCACTTGGTCCATCGTCGTACAAGCTTCCTGATGCTCTCATAAAAGGTTTTCGGTTGAGCTGCGAGCCAGGAATGCATCGCTTCTTTCACTGCTTCGACCGAGGCAAATCGACGGCCCCTTAATGCCTGTTTGAGTGGACCAAACAAGTGATAATCAGAAGGAGCAAGATCGGGACTATATGGAGGATGATCCAGTACTTCAAATTTGAATTTCTGGAGCGTTTCAGCAGTGTGGGCAGCAGTATGCGGACGGGCGTTGTCGTGCAACAACAAAACATCTTTTGACAGCAATCCTCGGCGTTTGATTCGAATTGCATGCTTTAGGCAGGCAGTAAGTATCTCATTGTAACGTACACTGTTTATTGTTGTGTCCCTTTCCCCATAATGTTCCACTACTGGATGATGATGATTAGTGTTTTAGGGCGCACAACAGCGAGGTTATCAGCGCCCGTTCCCAAAAGTTCAATTCGGAGCCGAATTGTGAGAGAATTGGTATTGTTCAAAGTGCAAGATGGGACACAGCACATCAAAACAGGGAGATAAAATCCACTACTGGACCTTATGCGTCCCAAAAAACCGTAAGCATCAGTTTTCCTGCGGACAGTTGGGTCTTGAACTTTTTCTTGCACGGCGAATTTGGATGTTTTCATTCCATACTCTGCCGGTTACTCTCCGGCCCGTAATGATGGATCCATGATTCGTCACCAGTAATGATCCTGTATAAGATGTCTCCTTCGTCACCATAGCGATCCAAATGTTTTTTGCAGATGTCCAAGCGCGTTTGTTTATGCAACTGTATGATTTGTTTTGGGATCCATCTTGCTCTAACTTTATGAAACCCAAGTCTGTTTGGATGATTTCGTATGCAGAACCGTGACTAATTTGGAGCCGATGTGTCTCCTCGTCAATAGTTAATCGTCTGTCTAAGAGAATCATTTAAGGTGAACGCTCAATAGTTTCTTCATTTGTTGCGACCATTTCGAAATTTTTCAATTCATTCGTAGACATTCCGTTGTGGCAAAACACTGTTCCCGTACTGTACCGAAAGTCTTCGATGAATTTAGGCCCCTTCCGACAACAAAAAACGGATCACTGAACGTTGCTCTTCTTTCGTGCAAACAGACAGCGGAGCAGCCATGATTAACAGCACTGCAGCGATAACGAAACTAACCTAGTAGCTTGAAAATTGCAGAGATACAACAACAAATAAACAAAGTTGTTAAGGCTTTCGTGGCCACTTGTTGACAAACTGCCTATTGGCTTCTGTCTCGGGTTCTTCGGCCGACGTTCATGTAATGATTTTTCTGACGTTTCGCCAGCACGATTGGCTGGCATTGTCAAAGCTTCACCCTCCATTGCCGGTGGTGAACTGGAGGCGAGCTCGCGGCCGCAGACTATATGTACCTGGCGCGCCAACGTCCGAGGGCTTCTCCGCGGTCATTTCCGGTGCGGTTCTCCTCTTGCTACCTGCGACGGTCGTTCGCTGCAGTACGGGAAGCCAGGATCCGTTTACCTTAAGGCTTTCCTCTTTCTTGTTGAAACTGTTCGCGTGTTTTTGGATTTCTACAGCTTCTCTGAACAAGCGCGTGTGATAGTGCTTCTCTACAGCCAGAAATTCCGTGTCGGCGAATTTTATAACGTGGTCGGTCTCATTCAGAAAAATCATTACATGAACGTCGGCCGAAGAACCCGAGACAGAAGCCAATAGGCAGTTTGTCAACAAGTGGCCACGAAAGCCTTAACAATTTTGTATTACGCCTCTACGGGGAGGAGATTTGCAGATTGTACCGACGCCTTGACCAACGACGGAAGAAAAAAGCGCGACTGATGTCCTCTCTCGCCTTTCTGTCACGGTGCCGAGATGAATGTTCTACACCGAAGTTCTTGAGATGCAAGCGCCTATTCACCACCGCCCAAGCACATCGTATCTACGACAGAATGGAGCGAGCCTTTCTTCGTGAGCGAATACATACAACACGGAGAGACTTGGCAAGAACGGATCAGGAACTTCTGGACATTTTCTATCAACTAAGTAGCAGAATGCATAGAGACGACTGGGACAAGATCGACAGCATCACTCACAGGAGCATGCAGAACGAACTCGAGCGCTGCACCGAGCGGCAAAAGAAAAAGTTTGAAAGATGCCGGAAGCAGACCGACAAGGCGATTCCCGACATGTCACACACAGTGGTCAACCTCACTGAACGACAATTGACCGAAGAGGAAGTGTCAGTCCTTCAAAAAGGAGGGAATTTCGCTATCATCCCGAGAACTATACCTATGGAGGACATCATTGCCAACACCGAAGCAGCTATTCGGACCCTTCCTTGTGAAAGGGCAGAGGAAATACGCACTGAAACAGCCAGGATACTGCGCCGAGCAAAACCACCAGCTTGCAACCTGAAGAAAGAAGAGGTACAAGCCATTAAGAATCTCAACGCCGACAAGAGTATATTGGTACTGCCTGCCGATAAGGGGAATGCGACCGTCGTAATGAAGACCGAAGATTACGAGCAAAAGATCCGAGACCTATTAGATCCGACGACGTACCGAAAACTAAGCGCAGATCCGACGCAGCGTATCACTCGGAATACGAATCGATTAATCAAGGCGTCTTCTCTGCCGGCGGACATACAGAGAAACCTGCGCAACACAGAAGCCCTACCACCTCGGCTGTATGGATTACCCAAGATCCATAAGAACAACGTTCCACTGAGACCGATCGTTAGCGCTCCTGGCTCACCAACGTATAAACTGGCAAAACACTTGGCCTCTCTGCTCCAGCCACACGTGGGAAAGACCGACACATACATTAAGGACTCAGGACATTTCATTGAGAAGCTGAGGAAACTGAAACTTGCGCCAAACGACATCCTGGTCAGTTTTGATGTTGTTTCGTTATTTACGAAAGTGCCACTCAGCGACGCTCTGGAGCACATCGGTTCCATGTTCCCGCAAGACATCAAAAAGCTCTTCCATGCATGTCTCACCACGAGCTATTTCACGTGGAATGGCGATTTCTACGAACAGCTGGAAGGCGTCGCCATGGGTAGTCCTCTCAGTCCAGTGGTGGCCAACTTCTTCATGGAACAATTCGAAGCACAGGCACTGGACTCGGCGACTTGCAAACCTGAGGTGTGGTTCAGGTACGTCGATGATACTTTCGTGGTGTGGAGCCATGGTGAAGAACAGCTCGGTGAATTCCTGAGACACTTGAATAGCCTCCATGCCAACATAACATTTACCATGGAAGTAGAAAAGGACAAGAAACTGCCATTTCTAGATGTCCTGGTCACAAGGGACGGCGAAAACCTGGGACACAGCGTGTATCGAAAACCGACACACACGGACCGATACCTCCACAAACTGTCAAACCACCACCCGAGCCAGAAAAGAGGCATGATTAGTACGCTCGTAACGAGAGCAGGACGAATATGTGAGCCTCAACACCTCAAACGAGAAAAGAAACACCTGGAAAATGTTCTGAGGAGCAATGGGTACTCCACAAATTACATTAGAATTGTAACAGAGCCAAACACTCAGCGAAGTAAGGAACCAGAAAAAGAAATGTCGGGTACGGCCTTTCTGCCATACATTCCCAGAGTGACGGACAGAATCGGCCGTATATTGCGCAAACATGGCGTAAAGACGATTTTCAAACCGACAAGGAAGATCAAAGAGTGTCTTAGATCGGCGAAGGAGAAAAGAGACCCACTTGCAATGTCGGGAATATACCGCATACCTTGCACTTGCGGAAAAGTTTATGTCGGAATGACTGGACGATCCATTAACACCAGGATCAAAGAGCATAAGCGACATTGCAGGTTGGGGCAGGTGGAGAAATCGGCCGTGGCAGAGCACGCACTGAATGAGACCGACCACGTTATAAAATTCGCCGACACGGAAGTTCTGGCTGTAGAGAAGCACTATCACACGCGCTTGTTCAGAGAAGCTGTAGAAATCCAAAAACACGCGAACAGTTTCAACAAGAAAGAGGAAAGCCTTAAGGTAAACGGATCCTGGCTTCCCGTACTGCAGCGAACGACCGTCGCAGGTAGCAAGAGGAGAACCGCACCGGAAATGACCGCGGAGAAGCCCTCGGACGTTGGCGCGCCAGGTACATATAGTCTGCGGCCGCGAGCTCGCCTCCAGTTCACCACCGGCAATGGAGGGTGAAGCTTTGACAATGCCAGCCACTCGTGCTGGCGAAACGTCAGAAAAATCATTACATGAACGTCGGCCGAAGAACCCGAGACAGAAGCCAATAGGCAGTTTGTCAAATAAACAAAGTATGCGTCATCAACGTAAAATGACAGTACTACCAAAATAAACTAAAATATACCTAAATTGCGGATAATAATTGACTTACCCTCCTATATCGATACAGACACTTCCGTAAACTGTTTGCTAGGTCACTGCAACAGCAATAAGTCTCTGGCGATTTATTTGCCTGTCAGCAAATAGCGTTTGTTGACAGCTTGCAACCCAAATGGTTCAAATGGCTCTGAGCACTATGGGACTTAACTGCTGAGGTCATCAGTCCCCTAGAACTTAGAACTACGTAAACCTAACTAACCTAAGGACATCACACACGTCCATGCCCGAGGCAGAATTCTAACCTGCGATCGTAGCGGTTGCGCGGTTCCCGACTGCTTGCAACCAATATGGCTTCCTTGTTCGAAGAAAGTTCACCATTACTTTACATTAAGTTACAGTGCTTTGTGTACTCTGGTTCCGGTCGTAAGTTGGAGAGCTACTTTCGAGATCACAATGCTCTTTTTTCGTGAGGTCACCTTTGTTTGATCGAAAGCCATGTTGTTGAATGGTCGTGTGTGTGTGTGTGTGTGTGTGTGTGTGTGTGTGTGTGAGTTCCTAAGAGACCAAAATGCTGAGGTCATCGGTCCCTAGACTTACACACTACTCAACCTAACTTCAACTAACTTATGCTAACAACAACAACACACACATCCATGCCCTAGGGAGGACTCGAACCTCCGGCTGCAGAGGCTGCGCAGTCCGTGATATGGCACCTCAAACCACGCGACCCCTCCACGCGGCGAATAGCGGTTACTGTGTACAAGAAGTCTGGTAAGATCAATCCCGTTTATATTCAGTTTACATTCAAGTGTTCCTTGTGAAGTTAGCTGTCGTTGTTTACTAGTGCCACTCCGTGTGCTAGTATTCAGTCGCATGTTTCCGTACAGCGGACTAGGTCCGAAGAGGTTACAAATTCACAATCTCTTGGAAGATAGTTACTGCATCATTTATAACATTAATTCATTCCATGTTACCTTAAATTCCTCAATATTAAATGCCCATGGTGTGTAAGATCAATTTTTGTACTCATTATTTTGGATCATATTTCCCGTGGAGTTGTCTTGGTATGTAAGGAGAAGAGTGGGTTGCATTACTACTATGAGGCTGTACACCAGGGCCGTCCATGGCGTGCCAAACCACACGGGAACGAATTGAGCGGACCGCATACGGACCGAGGTTCGGCCTGCCTCGGCGTCCTTCGGTCCTCCTCGAAAGTACCAGTTACAAAAAAAATGGTTCAAATGGCTCTGAGCACTACGGGACTTAACATCTGAGGTCAGCAGTCCCCTAGAACTTAGAACTTCTTAAACCTAACTAACCTAAGGACATCATACACAGCCATGCCCGAGGCAGGATTCGAACCTGCGACCGTAGCGGTCGCGCGGTTCCAGACTGTAGCGCCTAGAACCGCTCGGCCACTCTGGCCGCCTACCAGTTACAGCACATTCGTTTAGTATTGCGATGTGGTATTTTTCGGTCCCCAGAATTCTCTTCAGTTCGGCAGGACCGTGATGTCAGCGTTGTTTACCTTCCGCTGTTTGTTCGTGGTATTAAGAAAGTTCACAGGTCCAATGAATGTTAGCAAAAAAAGTCAGTCTAGCGATATATCGACAATAGCCTTTAAAATGAGTGTGAATGACAGAAGAGTGAGATGACAATTCTCAGTATCTATTATTCACTCGCATTATCGCTGGAATATGTAGGCATGAAGCACGTGAAGAAATTGGTGTCACGAATAGTAAAATTTCTCCATTTGCGGGCATTATTCCACTGTCAATTGCAAAAGTATTCGATGTAACTGAACGAAGAGCATATATTGCTGAAAAGTATTTAAATTAAGTCAGGGACAATCCCTGGAATGACTTTTTGATTTAAAATCCGCTATTGTTGAATTTACGAAGTAAAAGGGAAGGCGTGCGTGATAATTAGAACATCCAGAATCGATTGTAGACGTTGCATGTTAAGTACACACTGCCCACAGTAATACACTGCAAGGTGGGAAACAACTTATTACTGATTTGGTGGTGATGATTTTAAAAAGAAAACCGCATTATACAGGGGACCAATTCTGACAAACACTGTTCATTTTCTTAAGCTCACTGTAATTACAGAAAACAGCAGGTTTTTAAGAATTCATCGCGGTCTTGAATGAATTGCAAGTATAGTTTTCTAAGCATTTTGAGGAAAACGCCAGTCTCACACCTGGTTACCAGCTGTTATCGAAAGCATTTGACTTTTCAGTTGAAATCGGTACTGTCCATGTGCAGATGTAGCTGATTGATCTGCAGCGTAATTCTCACTTTAAAGACAAATCTTTTCACGTTAAAACCGCCCAGGACGGCTACATACTTTCCCTCTGATAGTTTCCATATCTCCATAATAAAGTTGCAAAAGTGTTGCAACATTCTGATCAGCATATGTGTGTGTGAAGGACCTTTTTCCGATTATGAAACTAAGTAAGTCACGATTTCGTGGCAACCTGAGTGCGAAAATGTGGGAAACTGTCTGCGCTTGTCCCTATGCCGAGAGTTTATACCGACAACTTACAGAATCAGTCTATACGTCATTTCGTAACAAACAACCGCAAGTTCCACATAAAAATGCCAAATGTCATTTTGGTTGGATGTGACTACTATTTGTAATGTGGCAAACATTTCAAGGATAATCGTTTTCTTCGCACATGCGTTGCATCACATCGGGCGTAACTTGTACAACGGCAGCGTAGATTCTGTTTTTCAGGTTGGATGAATTGGTTAATAAAGGAGGAACATACACACGATCTTCAACGAAACACCAGAGAAATAAGCCCAAATAAACCCAGTGGTGTCAAGTCTGAGGAGCGAGGTGGCCATGCGATTGACTCTTCACGGCCAATCCACCGACATGGGAAGCGATTATCGAGGAACCTCTAACTTCCATGAGAAAATGAGGTGGAGCACCGTCTTGCTGCTAGTAAACCATCCCGTCTTGGTCATCTTCATCAGTCGATGGAATTAAAAAGATTTCAAGCATATCCAGATACACAATACTAGTGACAGTTTTCTCCATGATGAAGAAAGGGCGGTACCCTTCCAGTTTGATAAGGGCACAAAGCACTTTAACTTTGGGGTTGTCACGAACGTGTTCTGGTGTTGTATATGGAGCTTCGCTGTACCATATGCTACAGTTATTGGTATTTACCATGCCACTGACATGAAACGTTGACTCATCACTGAGGATTAATGTGTTCGTGAACATTTCGTCGTCCTCCATCCGATGCGACAATTCTACACAGAATCCCATGAGGATCTTATCTGCATTACTAATGTGCTGTACCGTTGTGAATCTGTATGGTTTCAAGTGTTAACGTTCACACAGTATTCGCCAAACAGTATTTTGTGTAATTCCAGTCTCGCGAGACGCACGTTGCGTTGATTTTTTGTAGACTGCGGAAAAGCTCTCCCTCATCTCTTCCACATAATCAACAACACGCAGGCGACCAGGTGATTTATTACGTGGCAGTGAACAATGCGTCTCAAGACAGTTCTTGTGCCAAGAGTAAACTGTAGGCCTGCTTGGAGGTTGTTTAGCATATTAGGAGCGAAATTTACGCCGTACAGTTGTTGCAGAGTTCGTTTCATAAAACCAAACAACACGATGTGCAATGCACCACACCAGTGAAAGTAACCATTTTAATTGTGCACTAAGCTGGCACTCCTGGAGGCGGAATGGGTTACTGGAGCGTTAAGTGAATCAAACTTGAGGTTGTTTGTTACAAAATGACAAATCTACCGATTCTGTGAGTTATCTCAGTAAATTTCTGTATGTTTCCAAAGTTGTCCTGTTTGACTCACGTTGTGTAATATCTTCAGCATGCCTAAAATAATTAAATAATCCTGAGGATTGGTTTTGTTTGTGAGCTATGTTGTTGGGAAATGTGAAGTCGTATGCAGTGGGACTGCATTACCATTTAAATGCGGAGAGTTCGCAGCTTACCACCCTCCCCCTCCTCACGCACAGACAGCGCGCCGTGGTGGTGGGGAAAGAGAGAATCCAGGCTGAGTGCTATGACACTCTTGTCAGGGCGCAGCTCGCGAGCCAAATTGTTGGCTGACCCTGTTGTAAACTGTGTCACCTGTCTTTAAATGTCGCTGTATTACGTATACAAAACCACATGTTGCGAGCATATTTACCAGAAACATATTATCCTGTGTACTTACTTTATTTACATGATATGTGCTTGTGAAATGCTATTTTCTTCCACTGCAGAGCTCAAATATTCCATTCAGAGTCATTTTCATAAATCGTCACTCAACTGCAGAGTAGACACTGAGAATCATAAATAATAAACAGTTGAAGCTTTGTTTATGTAAGTTACAATTCAGGAACTGAATAAGGTGCGATGGGACTCCGCTGTGGAGTATTGGGACCAGAGAGCGTTAATTGCCTGATGTTACGAGTGTTCGTCGCTCTTAAGCTGTACTACCGGAATGATACCCTCAGTTTCTTTGTATTCTGTTTTATATTGTTTTCTAATAAAATACATCGATAGCATGCATGTTTCATTTTGTATTGTAATTTTCTTCTGTTCACAAGTTTTGGGACCCTGTGAGTGACTGACATTAAAATATGCGATACGATATATATATATTTTTTTACATATTCTCGTCCACTGCCATAGACAGAGTTGACTGAGCTTAAACAAAAAAAAAAAAATAATAATAAGTCACTGCAGAACTTGCTCGCGAAAGACAAAGGTTCCAGGTTCGAGTCGTCGTCCATCACAGTGTTTTTATCAAGAAGTTTCAAATTAGCACACACTGCGCTGCAAACTGAAAATGTTTTCTTGATTGTTCCTGCTTTGATTGGATGTTGGATTGTAGTTTGACTGCCGCAGCGAAAGTCCAAGCTCGCCGAATACATTTTTCATGCATCGTTCGACTACTGCTTGAGATTGTTGCTAAATATTAATACATTTCTACTTCAACATTCTCTACTACCTCTTGTTGTATGAGGTCGGTATTCGTGGTTGTCGACTTTTGCTTACTACGTTCGATAGTTCGGGCTGCCAAAAACGGCTCTCTTTCGTCGCTTAGTACGTGGTGCATGGGAGAGACAAGTTCATAGGGACCGCGCTCAGGAGTCACCCATCTCTCTTTCGTCTGGCTATTTACAGCTGCATTTCCTCGAAGCGTTGGCACTACATGATAAACTGCTCGAGAGTTGTGACTGAATTTACCTGAAGAGCTTGGTACATGTCATCTGTGAGCCTGCTTCATCAGCTGCAAAATTTTGCCGGCTTCTGTCATTTTCGCATACAGAATATGGTCTAGAGGCGGAATATTCTGTATGCAATAGTGTGTCGTTTGCATGTAACACTAGGTCGTTTTCCTCAATTGTTACTCCGCTGAGCTGATTTTCTGCTGACTATCACCAAATGTTTTCTTCAGTTCGGCTTGGAATTTGTCGCAGCTTGAACTACTGCTGGACTGTGCCGTTCCAATAAATGAACGCATTTGCCAAACATCATGTCATCTCACCTGTTTTATCTATAAACATTTCAGCAATTTTTGTCTCTGAGGAACACTGATTGATGCCTGATGGCCGGGCGAATGACGCCTGCCGCTTGGGTTCTGAGGCCATCCTTGGTTCCTTCCGGCGGCTGGCTGATTTGGTGAAGACAACCAGCATCGCACGCGGAGTGCAAGCTGAGCTTAATATCTGCAGCATAGTGCCCAGAGTCGATCGCGGTCCTCTGGTTTGGAGCCGTGTGGAGGGTCTAAACCAGAGGCTCAGACGACTCTGCGACTATAATGGTTGCAAATTCATCGACCTCCGTTATTGGGTGGAGAACTGTAGGGCCCCCCTAGACAGGTCAGGCGTGCACTACACACCGGAAGCAGCTACTATGGTAGCAGAGTACGTGTGGCGTGCACACGGGGGTTTTTTAGGTTAGAGGGACCCCCCCTTGGGCGAAACGATAAAATACCTGACGGCTTACCAGAGAGAACATCAGCATCGTTGATAAAGAACGTCCGTCCTCAGAGACCAAAAACAGGAAAAGTTAACGTAATATTGGTAAACTGCAGGAGTATCCAGGGCAAGGTTCCTGAATTAGTATCGCTTATTGAAGGAAATAGTGCGCATATAGTATTAGGAACGGAAAGTTGGTTAAAACCGGAAGTGAACAGTAACGAAATCCTAGACACAGAATGGAATATATACCGCAAGGATAGGATAAACGCCAATGGTGGAGGAGTATTTATAGCAGTAAAGAATTCAATAATATCCAGTGAAGTTATTAGCGAATGCGAATGTGAAATAATCTGGGTTAAGTTAAGTATCAAAGGTGGGTCAGATATGATAGTCGGATGCTTCTATAGACCACCTGCATCAGGAACCGTAGTAGTTGAGCGCCTCAGAGAGAACCTGCAGAACGTCGTGAAGAAGTTTCGTGATCATACTATTGTAATAGGGGGAGACTTCAATCTACCAGGTATAGAATGGGATAGTCACACAATCAGAACTGGAGCCAGGGACAGAGACTCTTGTGACATTATCCTGACTGCCTTGTCCGAGAATTACTTCGAGCAGATAGTTAGAGAACCAACTCGTGAAGCTAACGTTTTAGACCTCATAGCAACAAATAGACCGGAACTTTTCGACTCCGTGAATGTAGAAGAGGGTATCAGTGATCATAAGTCAGTGGTTGCATCAATGACTACAAGTGTAATAAGAAATGCCAAGAAAGGAAGGAAAATATATTTGCTTAACAAGAGTGATAGGGCACAAATCGCAGAATATCTGAGTGACCACCATCAAACGTTCATTTCTGAGGAAGAGGATGTGGAACAAAAATGGAAAAAATTCAGAAACATCGTCCAGTACGCCTTAGATAAGTTCGTACCGACTAAGGTCCAAAGCGAGGGGAAAGATCCACCGTGGTATAACAATCATGTACGAAAGGTACTACGGAAACAAAGAAAGCTTCATCATAGGTTTAAGAGTAGTCGAATCATAGCTGATAAGGAAAAGCTGAACGAAGCGAAAAAGAGCGTAAAGAGAGCAATGAGAGAAGCATTCAACGAATTCGAACATAAAACATTGGCAAACAATCTAAACAAGAACCCTAAAAAGTTTTGGTCATATGTAAAATCGGTAAGCGGATCTAAATCCCCTATTCAGTCACTCGTTGACCACGATGGCACCGAAACAGAGGACGACCGAAGAAAGGCAGAAATACTGAATTCAGTGTTCCGAAACTGTTTCACTGCGGAAAATCGTAACACGGTCCCTGACTTCAGCCGTCGCACGGACGCCAAAATGGAAAATATTGAAATAAACGATATCGGAATTGAAAAACAACTGCTATCACTTAGTAGCGGAAAAGCATCCGGACCAGACGAGATACCCGTAAGATTCTACAGTGATTATGCTAAAGAACTTGCCCCCTTTCTATCAGCAATTTATCGTAGATCTCTGGAAGAACGTAAAGTACCTAGCGACTGGAAGAAAGCGCAGGTCGTTCCCATTTTCAAGAAGGGTCATAAATCAGATGCGAATAATTATAGGCCTATTTCGCTTACGTCAATCTGTTGTAGAATAATGGAACATGTTTTATGTTCTCGTATTATGACGTTCTTAGATAATACAAATCTCCTTCATCATAACCAACATGGATTCCGCAAACAGAGATCATGTGAAACTCAGCTCGCCCTATTTGTCCAAGAAATTCACAGTGCCGTAGACACTGGCGAGCAGATTGATGCCGTATTCCTGGACTTCGGGAAGGCATTTGATACGGTTCCGCACTTACGTTTAGTGAAAAAAATACGAGCTTACGGAATATCGGACCAGGTTTGTGATTGGATTCAGGATTTCCTAGAAGAAAGAACACAACATGTCATTCTTAACGGTTCAAAATCTGCAGATGTAGAGGTAATTTCGGGAGTACCGCAAGGAAGCGTGATAGGACCTTTATTGTTTACAATATACATAAATGACTTAGTTGACAACATCGGTAGCTCCGTGAGGCTATTTGCAGATGACACGGTTGTCTACAAGAAAGTAGCAACATCAGAAGACTCGTACGTACTCCAGGAAGACCTGCAGAGGATTAATGAATGGTGCGACAGCTGGCAGCTTTCCCTAAACGTAGATAAATGTAATATAATGCGCATACATAGGGGCAGAAATCCATTCCAGTACGATTATGCCATAGGTGGTAAATCATTGGAAGCGGTAACGACCGTAAAATACTTAGGAGTTACTATCCGGAGCGATCTGAAGTGGAATGATCACATAAAACAAATAGTGGGAAAAGCAGGCGCCAGGTTGAGATTCATAGGAAGAATTCTAAGAAAATGTGACTCATCGACGAAAGAAGTAGCTTACAAAACGCTTGTTCGTCCGATTCTTGAGTATTGCTCATCAGTATGGGACCCTTACCAGGTTGGATTAATAGAAGAGATAGACATGATCCAGCGAAAAGCAGCGCGATTCGTCATGGGGACATTTAGTCAGCGCGAGAGCGTTACGGAGATGCTGAACAAGCTCCAGTGGCGGACACTTCAAGAAAGGCGTTACGCAATACGGAGAGGTTTATTATCGAAATTACGAGAGAGCACATTCCGGGAAGAGATGGGCAACATATTACTACCGCCCACATACATCTCGCGTAATGATCACAACGAAAAGATCCGAGAAATTAGAGCAAATACGGAGACTTACAAGCAGTCGTTCTTCCCACGCACAATTCGTGAATGGAACAGGGAAGGGGGGGGGTCAGATAGTGGTACAATAAGTACCCTCCGCCACACACCGTAAGGTGGCTCGCGGAGTATAGATGTAGATGTAGATGTAGATGTTTTGAATCCGTTGGTCTCCTGAACATACTGACTTCAGGGATAATGTACTATATGTATTCCGGTTCCTGTCCGTGTAAGCAATGGCTTTTACATTGCTTGATTGGAGGAACAGTGGAGTATATGTTTTGAAGTACCCGGCATCTCCGCATACCAGTGCCACCTCTCAATCACAGTCAAGTCCAAATACAAAGAAGGGTGGCCAGGGAAGTATAAAACTTTACACAGAAAGCACATTCATTACGGACACCAACTTGCAGACAGAAAAGAACTGTTTCCTGGACGGAGAGAGCTGCTGTTTGTATCGACATCGAATATTCCAATATAAGCAAATATTGCAAACATTATAAATTTGCAGAACCTACAGAAATGATAAATATTAAATAAAGAAAAAAATATTTACTGCTGACTGGATTTGAACTGGCGACCCATAGCACGCCAGCCAGCGACGCTATCCCCTACTCAGCACCGAACGCAGCACGGCCCACCGCAATATTATAAATAACGTTGTAATTGTTTTGGAATTAAAAAGCAAAGCTTTCAGCAATATTGAGCACATACCAGATGTTCTGATTATTAGAAAACTTTATTTACAGATAATTATACTATATCCTTCGCAAATGACTTTTATGTGCTTGCTGCATGTTAGACCACTTCTCCTGTTTCATCGATATGGGCATATGAAGCAACATCTTTTTGATGATCTTTCAGTTTCCGGAGGCTTAAGTTGTTGACGAGTTGCCATGCTTGTAGAACATTCTATTGTGAACGTGCCCTGTTGGCTCTCTTTTCCATACGAGGAAATACCACTTTTTACCCTAATTCCTAGAGGAAATTTTTCTTTTCCAAGAGCCGCCTTCCTAGTAGTGGGATATTGACGTGAATATCAATTCGTTTGTTTGTTTTTAAGGTAAAACGTTATACTATTGACTGCCTCTTGCATGTGAATATACGTGCTTTCTGGTCTAGGGAATTGAGTACTGGTTCAGATTCCGACTTCCTTTTACGTTCTTCTCCTACTGTGGCACTGTCGTGCAGATGACTTAGCACTATTAAACTTTTGATGTTTTTGATCGCATGACTTACAATGGTGAAATTATGTTTGAAACGGAACTATGAGAATAAAGTTTCTCTGTACTTCGAACCCTTCACTTCTGACGGAATTTTCTTTTCTTTTTCGCTCAAAGTTCACACTGCTGTTAGCTTTTCCTTCTGTACTTTGTTAGATAACGGAAAACCTGTGAAAATTCCTCTCGTTGTGTTTGTTTGTTTGTTTGTGTACTTATTGTAGATACAACTGTGGTTTGTTACGTCTGATCAGGAACTTTTCCACTACAAAGTCAACAGTGTCTGGCGTATGAAGTCAGTGAATTGGAAGGCCAAAATTCTTTGATTACGTATTTACTGGTTTTCTGGGAATATACTGAATAAACCCCCAAAGGCCACTGAAGTCGACAAGTTGCTCATCAATTGTAAAAATTCCATCAGTTTGCGTCCTTTGTCGGAAATTTCTATGAAAAGTCCCCAAATGTAGAGAACTTGTACGGTATTTACTCTCCAGCCAGAAAGGATACTGAGGAAACCCCTCAAGGCATCTAAGGTATTTCATAAAACTGCACCTGCAGCCCCTCAGCTTAATCGATCATACAGGTAATACCCTAACTGTTGTGACAGATAAAATGAATATAATTGGCGCGTACTTCACACCCAATAGCGAACCCTAGTGCATCACCGACGAGCAAGGGAAGACAGTGGAGAATATATAAAATGGCAAGCCAGTCTCTTAGGTAGGATATCTGAATTACCGCATCGACAAATGGAACTGAGGAACATAAATGGTCACAGGCTTTATCATGGACTAACGGCAGAGTCCGTTAAATCAGCAGGAGGAATACACGTATACTGCACTAACTGGGAGGATTACAGTCGGCCTGGTCTTCACGAACGCTCAAGGTCATGCCGAGGTGGACGTAGACGAAGTCGGAGTCAAGAAACACCTTCTATCAGTTATAAAGTCGAGTTACCACAGCAACACAGGAGAAAGTAGTCCAAAACCTTAAACGACAAGTTTAAAGGCACATACACGAAAAAAGTGGGCTAGTGAACACAGCTACTAACAATTAAGCACATGATGAGGATCACAGCACTGTAGTAGTCAGATTCAAACGCATCGTGAAGCCATTGTTCGACAAATTATGTACTTCTTGAGACAAAGGACACTACAGCTCATCCATGCTACCAGGAAACATGGGAATGACGCACTAACGGAGAACGCTGAAGAACATCCGAAGTACAAACGCCTACTCAAAGAAAATAAGATAACATATGACCTCCTCACTGAAAAGAAATTAATTTCTGAGACTGAAATGAAACCTTACAAATCCTAAGTTCCTCCCAGAAGTTGAAAACAACCTCGCTTGTAAGCATGGAGCAATGGGAACTCCAGGGGGAGAGCAGGACAAAACGTCAAATTGCCTCACACTGCACTCGGCAAACACACGAATCAGGGAAGTTATGGATCTAATCAGAGCCGAAGAAGTTACAAACCATCTATCTTACAATGAACGGAAAGAACAAGAAGTAGGCTGGGGCGGATGGGATATCCATGGAATATCTGAAGGATACAATCCGAGATTGAGGAGAACCTGTGGTGTGTCTATTCAACGAATGTCTCAAAAACAGAACAGTCTCACAACGTTGCAGGAAGACATAATTGTGCTCTAAGAAGGCAAAGGCAGGAAGGATTATAAAAATGCTTGTGGAGGAATAGCTCTGGAGAGCGTTATGTTCCAATTCTTCCCTGAACTCCCTTTAGGGCGCATTCAACAAAGACTACGTGCTAATATCCGCATAAATCAAAATGGCTTCGCTCCAGGCAAATCAACACTACAGGCTGTTCAAGAAGACATTCAAGAAATAGCTACGACTTAAGCGCAACTCATCAATCCAATGTACGCGGCCTGTATAGACTACTTTAATGCATTCGACAGAGTTAACAGGAAGATACTCATCCAGAACTTAGAGACTGTACTAGGTAAATCAAGCGATGAACTAGAAATAATCAAGTCGGTTCTATACGCAAACCATGTAGCAGTATACGATGGCATATAGATGTCAAAGGACATCATCAAAACAGGAGGGGTCCTACAAGGAGATCCGATACGTCCAGTACTCCTTAACGTAATGGCAGCGGACATCGGACATACAAGAAACGTAAAACTGATTATGTGAGCAGATGCCATGGTCGTCCCCTGTAGGAACCCGGAAGACCTATAAGCAGCCATGGAGACCATCAAAAGTGGTCACTATATAACTTAATGGAAATAAACAGCTCAGAAACGAAGGCTACGAAATTCAGACGAGAAGGAAGAATATCAGAGAGAGGCAATCCCATGTGTGTTGAATCAACACTAGAATTCGTGTCCTGCTTTAAAGTCTGGGGAATAACGCTACAAACAACTGAAACCACTTTGTATCTGCTTATACAAGAGCGAGCGGCAGCCACAACAAAAGTAATTTGCGGCATCCCTAAGCAACAAAATTTATCCCTGACAACTGCGACAATGATGTTCAAGCTCAAACTTGTGACAAGTGCTACATACGGAATTCAACTAATGTGGATCTGTCTGACGGGGAATATCCTCCAGAACGTAGAGAACGCGAAAGCCAGATTCCTGACGAGAGCTCAGTCAGGGTCAAAATTCAAAAGATATAACTACGTTTACATAAAAACGCAGGAATGTTTCTTCATAGAAGATATTAGGAAATGCTCCGATAGCCCAGAGAGGCAAGCATACAAAAAGATACGGAAGGAAATCATGGCCTCAGAAGCAATGCATTCAGATACTTTGAAAGGACAGAACTTCCAACTCCACCGCCCGTACACCCATTTTGCCGCCCATGGTTTCCACTGGAAGATCTGCCAGAAGGGATCATATCACTACCGCAAGGACTGCCTCCATAAACTATGCAACAAGCCATGCCCCAAATACCTTTTGCTGAAATGTGAAAACACAGCTCAACCACTAAGTACATTAACAAAATGATGATGAAACCATAAGTTATATGTAACTACGTATAGACAATGTTTTTGATAAAGTTATAATTAAATGTAAACAACGAATATCATGGAGCTTCTAGCCTCCTGGCTTCTCTAGCCCGTTTGCCGTCGAATCTTAAGGTTCGTCGTATATCTTTCAATCTATTAACTGAAAATTTGGCAAAGTACGTAGGATTGGCGGAGTTATCGTGAAGAGCTCTTTGATTTGCACACCCCACTTTCTACCCACTCCAGAATAATCAAGAGTCCAAAAAAGGCATTCATTTCCTTAGACGTAACGATCTTCCTTTCTTTCTCTTGACACTGAGAACGAGCTGTCTTTCCCGGCTCCTCTAACATACTTTCCAAGATAAAATAGTCTCATACGACCGTAAGAGAGAAAACTGCCGCACCACTTACAGGACCAGAAGGAATTTTCATATTACTTCCTTGAATTTTACTGCGTGGTGACGATATTTTGGCCGGCCGCGGTGGCCGTGCGGTTCTGGCGCTGCAGTCCGGAACCGCGGGGCTGCTACGGTCGCAGGTTCGAATCCTGCCTCGGGCATGGGTGTGTGTGATGTCCTTAGGTTAGTTAGGTATAAGTAGTTCTAAGTTCTAGGGGACTTATGACCTAAGATGTTGAGTCCCATAGTGCTCAGAGCCATTTGAACGATATTTTACTCAAATTAATTCCATCACGACCGGTTAATAAATCAGCACTTCCGTTGTCGGCCTCCTGTGATTATTTATGACGCTAGAATACGCATATTCAACATCCTGGGGACCACTAGCTTCAGCATCGCTGTCATCTTCGTCATCAGTGATTCAGAAATTGTTTATTCAAAATTTTTATCACATGTGCTGAGTACAGATGATAATCATTCTCTCCTAACAGATAATATGAAATTCACGCTGCAACAAATTATGAAATTATCATGCATGATTATTATGTTTAGAAAACTAAATTTATACGTATATGAAATAAATTTGGCGAAAATAAATACTTACGTAGCAAAGATTACTCAGTTGTAGATTCCAAAGTACTTCACATTTTTCAGCGATGAGTGTAGCTGTTCGGAAATTGTTGTTTGTAATTTTGCCAACATAATGTGGTTGGGAAAGGAGTGAGACAGGGTTGTAGCCTCTCCACGATGTTATTCAATCTGTATATTGAGCAAGCAGTAAAGGAAACAAAAGAAAAATTCGGAGTAGGTATTAAAATTCATGGAGAAGAAATAAAAACTTTGAGGTTCGCCGATGACATTGTAGTTCTGTCAGAGACAGCAAAGGACTTTGAAGAGCAGTTGAACGGAATCGACAGTGTCTTGAAAGGAGGATATAAGATGAACATCAACAAAATCAAAACGAGGATAATGGAATGTAGTCAAATTAAATCGGGTGATGCTGAGGGAATTATATTAGGAAATGAGACACTTAAAGTAGTAAAGGAGTTTTGCTATTTAGGGAGTAAAATAACTGATGATGGTCGAAGTAGAGAGGATATAAAATGTAGACTGGCAATGGCAAGGAAATCGTTTCTGAAGAAGAGAAATTTGTTAACAGCGAGTATAGATTTAAGTGTTAGGAAGTCGTTTCTGAAAGTATTTGTATGGAGTGTAGCCATGTATGGAAGTGAAACATGGACGATAACCAGTTTGGACAAGAAGAGAATAGAAGCTTCCGAAATGTGGTGCTACAGAAGAATGCTGAAGATAAGGTGGGTAGATCACGTAACTAATGAGGAGGTATTGAATAGGATTGGGGAGAAGAGAAGTTTGTGGCACAACTTGACTAGAAGAAGGGATCGGTTGGTAGGACATGTTTTGAGGCATCAAGGGATCACAAATTTAGCAATGGAGGGCAGCGTGGAAAGTAAAAATCGTAGAGGGAGATCAAGAGATGAATACACCAAGTAGATTCAGAAGGATGTAGGTTGCAGTAGGTACTGGGAGATGAAGAAGCTTGCAGAGGATAGAGTAGCATGGAGAGCTGCATCAAACCAGTCTCAGGACTGAAGACCACAACAACAATAACAACAACAATGTGCTACTCAGACAAAAAATAAGTAAAGTATTCGAAATAGGGAATGTACACTTTGGGGTTCAAAAAGAGCCATGTCATACATGAGATGGGTAGGATAACGAAGCTAATAAAGAACACTAATTAATTCAACTTGAAGCAAATACTACGTTTCTTAAAGAAATTCAGTTTTATGTACAAGCATTACACAGAATATTACCTAAAACAGGCAGCTTTTAAGACAGTTTATTGTTGAAATGTTACTTGTTGCAAACGACCCGTGTTATACATCCATGTATTAACGCCTATTTGTCGCTCCTTTGTAAATATAAATAGCTTAAAATCTAATTTCATACAAACCCTCAAGATGTTCCCCCGTCAAAATAGTTTAGAAACAGAATATTTTCCAGGAGCCCATTGACGCTAGCACTGCACTTGCCGAACATGGTTGGTAAATCAGAACCGCGCTGCTGCTTCGGTCGCAGGTTCGAATCCTGCCTCGGGCATGGATGTGTGTGATGTCCTTAGGTTAGTTAGGTTTAAGTAGTTCTAAGTTCTAGGGGACTGATGACCTCAGATGTCAAGTCCCATTGTGCTCAGTGCCATTTGGCTGGTAAATCGAAAGTAAACAAACTGTCTCTTGCATAAGGTGACGTTCCTCCCCAATTACTCTCCGTCAGTATAGCGACTTTGTGTCCTATTCCTAGGAAGCGACACTTTGCTTCAGAGTGTACCACGCTACACTGATGTGCAAAACTTGAGTACGAAAGCAACTTTCGAATGATGTGCCACTACCAAGTACCATTTCTCGACGAAACTCGGACCATACAAGGAATGAACTGCTACGGCATAGTACAGAAGGTAATTGAAAGAAATAGGAAATGAGACGAACAGAAATGACATCTTTATTCAGAAACAATAACTACAAAAAAGCAACTGGGATTCATGACGATCCCCTGGACAGTAGACAAAAGGCGGGAAATGTCCGCTAATAGGGTGTGTGATCACCACGGACAGCAGTGAATGCTCTGGAACATGCCCTCATACTGTCCCAAGGTTGGTAAGCAGTTTTTTGTCGAGGCCTGTCATTCTTCCACCAACGGAGTTGACAACTGCTGGAGGGTCGTTGGTGTATGTTGATGTTCTGCAATACGCCTCCCAAACGCGTCCAACACGTGTTAAATGGAATTTATGAGGGTTGCCCAGAAAGTAACGCACCGCATTTTTTTCCTCAGCCGAAAACGATGTTACGAAAGCGAAACGTTACGTATGTATTATCTGAAGTCTCCTGAGTGAGCGCGCCAACTTTCCGTCACTTCCGGTAGACAGCGTAGCTGCAGGACAGTTGCAAAATGGCGTCTGTAGGTGATGTACGTTACAAGAAACGTGCCGTCCTTAAATTTCTCACTGCAGGGAAAGAATCTGTGGGTAATATTCACTATCGCTTGTGCAAAATCTATGGAGCATCTGCTGTCGACAGGAGTACAGTTAGTCGCTGGGCGCGGAGGGAGAGATGATCAGAAGGCGGCTTGGCGGAGCTCCACGATTTTCAGCGGTCGGGGAGACCATCCACGCCTCTCACACCTGACTTGTAGCGAGCTGCTGTTGTCATTCGCGAGGGCAGACGCCTTACGACCAGGCAGTTGGCGCTGCATCTGTCAATCAGCAAAGGAAGTGTGGCTCCGCCACCAGGACAAGGATGTTACCGACAGGGCATACACGCCCTTGTTTCAAGCTGGAGGAGGCCATAGAACAGGATGGAGATTACGTGGAAAAATTGGGTGTGTGGATAAAACACCATTGTTTCGTGTGTATAGTTATCATTATGTTCAATAAAGAACTGTTGGAGAAAAAAATACGGTGCATTACTTTCTGGGCAGCCCTCATAAGTTGGGGAATGGGTATACCAGTCAGTTATCTGAATATTCTCTTGTTCCAAGAGTTCCTTCCCATGCGTGATTCGATGCGGTTGTGCATTGTCATCTATAAAAATGAAATCAGGGACAAATGCACCACTGAAAAGGCGCATATGGGGAAGAATTTCAGTGCCACAATAACGCTAACGGGTGAGTGTACGATGTTCAAGGATTTGGAGATCAGTACGACGATGCAACATTATGCCTCGTACGCTACAACACCTTGACCACCAAAACAATCAATTTTGGCAATGTTCCTCCTTGCATTACGTACCCTGATACAGCGAGAGGTGGAAAGACGCACTGCATCCAGAAATAATGTCGCTTCACGTAGTTTGTTCTCAAGTTGTCGCGATAAATAATTTCGTGAGACTCGTATAGCCCAAGCACAAGTTTCCCGCGGATAAAGTTACTGTCAAAGCAAGTAATGAAACGCAGTACATTCATAAACAAGGGCTGCGTTGGGTTTTAAATGCCACTATCTTCATCACACGTTTCTTTACTAAAACTGATAATCGATTTTGCCTTTGCAGCCATAATCAGATCTAAAAATTAACGCAACGACCCCTATGCGCATAGTCAAATTTAATAAGTTGCGCATAGTTAAATTTAATAAGGTAGCATGTGTCTCAGACATTGAATTTTATATTCTAATCCTATACAAAGGTAACCAGTCTCCTCCGTAGGTCTAAACGGCTTCATTTCTTGACCTTCATTTGTTGACTTTCCACGTTAGTTGAATTTTAACAGAAGGATCTCCAAATCCTTCCAAGACGCTTGGTTTAAAATTCTAAACGTGTTGAGCGATGCGTTCTCTAGGCAACTAGGGAACATTAAATGGTAAGATGTAAACATCAGCTGGCATTGATATCAGTTGAATTTAGTTTTTATAAATGAAATGTCTTGCATAACCTCATACGCAAAGAAGATTTTTTTATTCAGCTTCCCGTCATTTTAATATAGAAAAGTCTTGGAGATGTTATATATGAAATACGTTGCAATTGGCACCCATGTATGTACATGTAATCGCTGATCGTCCGATACAGTTTTCTGCATTTTCCCGAATTTCTGGTCTGTGATTGCTAATGTGGAACGTCTTTCACTTAGAACACCTTTTATTGTTTTTCTGAGTTAAAATCATGCAAAATGTAGCGTGCTCTACCTTTTGATAGAGAATAACGAAGAAGTACTATCAGAAGAAAGAGTACGGGACATTTTGAATGAGTGAGATAGAGGATAGCTTTGTGCGATAAGGATGCCGCCTTTGAAGAACGCCGACCAGAAGCAAATAGGACAGTTATTTTCTCTGTGATGATTGAACCGTTTCTAACGAACAAAAGTCATTTTTAATACGATGTGTTAATATACATGGTACATGTGACCACCAATTCACTCTCGTTGCGAAATAGGAACCAGGTTAGCCGATTCGAGCGGGTGCGCCCACATCAAAGCAGTGAAGTTCATTTTACCTTTAGCCAAGGGTTATGGCCGTCGTTTTTTGTAACGTAGATGATATTATTCTCACTTATAACGTTTCAGGGGTGAAACAATAATAGTTCTATACAAGGCTTTTCCACCAACTGGATGATAAACTATATGAAAGTAGGCTTAGGTTGTAACCGAAAAAGTCGTCTTTATTCAGAACAGTGCAATTACAGTCAAAGTTGCATTTTCAGTACAAACACTGAGGGATTTTAAGCAGGAATCGTTGAAACATTTATCGATTCTAGCATACATAGAACTTCACACCTTCCACTCATTTCCACTTACAGTGCAATTTATGACTGAAACTAAAATAAATGGTATTATGGCAGCAGTAGGTAGGTATGTCAGCACAAAAATAAACGCTTTTTTGATCGAAATTACATATCTTACACTGCCTGGCCGAGAAATTGTCATTGCTATCCTTCTCTAGGAAATCGTCTGAGAAACGCATCCCATACCTACCATGCAGTTCTGTTACAGATTCTGATGCCAGTCAGTTAGGCCGCGAGTTTGATCGTATCTTATAGGAGAGACGGGAAAGTGAAAATTGGTAATATAATTTCCTGTAGCAGCGTTCAAAGCGGGCCGAATGGGGAGTCCCTGGGGCGTAAAACTTAATAAAGTTAGTCCGTGGCCTTCACTGTCACGCCAACCTGTTGCACGAGAGTGGGCTCCCGCAGATCTCGCCGCCTCAGCAGCCGCCCGAGCCCGTGATTACATGTTATATTTCGCAACAACACCACAACACTCACCTTCTCGGCGTTTATCGATTCAAAATTCCATGACGGTGCAGCGGAGAACTTATTTCCAAATAGGTACCCCACACATACAATTATAGTCAAGGGTGACTCCAATCTAGCCTCGATATGCTCGAAAAATTATACGTTAGTCTTCACTCCTTCCGATCTGATCATGTAAACGTAGAAAAGATGTGGAATGATTTCAGAGAGATAATATCGACGGCAATTGAGAGATATACAGGGTGGTCCATCTGAAGTTTCGGATGAGATTATCTCGAAAACTATACATCGGTTAAAAATAGTGGGTAAGACAAGTTCGTAAGCTCAAAGTGGGACATCAAATGAGACTACACATAACCCCCAGCCCCTGCCCCCTTGTGTGGGGTGTGGGACAACTTTTAAATCGTAAATGGAAACACCCATTTTTATTGCAGATTCGGATTCTCCATAAAAAATAGTCAAGTTTTCTCTGAAACATGTTTTTAAACCATTGACAGATGGCGCTGAAATCAAGAATGATAAAATAGGGAAGACTTCCGATTTATTTAGAATGATATGAGCAGGACGCATGAAACCGACACTAAATGTACACCAATTCTTTCATTACGCAAAATTAAGCTATATTTTTACAAAATGTATCCTACCCGTCACAGTATTTGATGGAGGAAGGCGGAATGGTATTAAAATCTCGTTTGGGAACTCTTCACAATTGCATTACTCGATTGTAGCACTACCGTGGCCAAACTGCGAACTATGGCTCAGTGTAGAGGTCGGTGCAATGCGATCAGACGTCACTTCACTTTCAGATTGTGAACCGTAAACATCAACTGACGAAAGTAAATAATTCTTTCGCGAAACATGGCTCACTACCCTCCTACAGAGATTGTTGATATGATGTTAATTTTAGGTGAATGCCATAACAATTACGCTGCAGTTGTGTAGTTTTATGCGGATCGTTTCCCAAACAGATAACATTCAAGTGAAAACATAATTCGAAATTTCACTCAACGAGCTCGAAATGGATACATGCACCGTGCACCTCGTCATCGCGAATACAATGAAAATGACGCTCGTACCGTTCTCGCCTGTGTTCAACTTGATCCCTAAATTAGTAGTCGTGCGATTCAGAGACAAAGTGGAATACCTAAATCAACTGTTTTGAGGATTCTGAAGGCACATAAATATCATGCGTATCATATCACACTGACACAGGCATTAACACCGAAAGATATGCAAATACGCGTGCATTTCTGCCAATAGGCCTTGGAAATGATAAGAGGTGACAATCATTTTTTAGATACGTTATGTTCACCGATGAAGCCACATTCAAAAACAATGGCGAATTAAATCGTCATGATTGTCGTTATTGGTCCCCTGTCAATCCACACTGGCACAGACCCGTTGAAAATCAACACAAGGGGTCGTTAATGGACTGGTGTGGAATTTTAAACGGTTACTTGATAGGGCCGTATTTTTTTGACCGAAATGTTACTGAGGAATCTTATTTACAACTTCCCCGCGATGATTTTTTGGAGCTAATGGAAGATGTTGATTTAGAAACTAGGCAGTGAATGTGGTTCCAACAGGACGGAGCAGCTCCCCATTTTGCTAAAAATGTGCGGAACATTTTAAATTTACTGTACCTGGTCGGTGGATCGGACGCGGCGGATCAGTTTAGTGACCACCACGTTCACAAGACCTAACATAACTTGATTTTTTCTTGTAGGGTTACTTAAAAAATATTGCTTATGAAGGACAGCCCACAGCCAGAAACGATACGGAGCAACGCATTCGAAGAGCGTGTGCAGCCATACCACGGGATGTGCTGCTCAAAACTGTGGACAACTTTCGCAGACGATTGACTTTATGAATTGAAGCAAATGGGGATAATTTCATTAATTAAGCACCATAATTGTTAGGGGCAAGGGGACTCTCAGTAATGAAGCACCCCAACATGTGAGAGACAAGGAGACCCACATTGCTGGCCACTGTGGGCGAGCCGTTCTAGGCGCTTCCGTCCGGAACCGCGTTGCCGCTACGGTCGCACGTTCGAATCCTGCCTCGGGCATGGATGTGTGTGATGTCCTTAGGTTTTTTATGTTTAAGTAGGGGACTTATGACCTCAGATGTTAATTCCCATAGTGCTCAGAGCCATTTGAACCATTTTTGGACTCATACTAATGAAGCACCCCTTGTGAACATCATTCTACTACGTCCATATCGTTGTTCCTGCGTAACGCTAAAAGTAGGATACAGTACATTTTGTACAAAAATAGCTTAATTTGGCGTAACGAAAGAATTGGTGCACATTTTTATCGATTTGATGCGTCTTTCACGGATAATTCTAAATAAATCAGAGTTCCTCCCCAATTTTGTTTTTTTCTCGATTTCAGCGACGTCTGTCAATGGTTTAAAAATGTTTCAGACAAAACTTGATTACTTTTTTATGGAACGTCCGAATCTGCAATAAAAAATGGGTGTTTATATTTAAGATTTAAAAGTTGCCCCCCACCCCATCCAAGACGGCGGGGCCTGGAGGTCACGTGTAGTATCATTTGATGTCCTCCTTTGAGCTTACGAACTTGTCTTACCCACTACTTTTACCCGATGTATAGACTGCGAGATAATCTCATCCGAAACTTCAGATGGACCACCCTGTATACCGCATAAATTAATAAGTCATGTTACTGATCCCCCAAGGTACACAAAACGGGTGAGCTAGCTGTTGCAGAAGCAACGGAAAAAGCATGCTAAATTTAAGCGAGCGAAAAATCCCAACGATTGGCAGAGTTTTGCAGAAGTTCGTAATATAGCGCGTACTTCAATGCTAGATGCTCTCAATAATTTCCACAACGAAACACTGTCTCGGTATCTGGCAGAAAACCCAAAGAGATACTGGTCATACATAAAGCACACCAGTGGCAAGATGGAGTCAATACATTCACTGATGACACAGTGACACAGTGACACTAAAACAGAGTTATTAAACACGGTTTTTCGGAACTCCTTCACCAAAGAAGGCGAAATAAATATTCCTTGATTCCAATCAAGAACAACTGCCAAGATGAGAAACATAGAAGTAGATACCTTCAGTGTAGCAAAGAAGCTTAAATTGCGTAACACCGGCAAGGCCTTCGGTCCAGATCGTATACCAGTCAAGTTCCTTTCAGCGTATGCTGCATATTTAGAAATTATATACAACGGCCCTCTCCCTGCTCCCCCTACACCCCCCCCCCCCCCACACACACACACACCCAGTGGTGGCAGGAGGAACAAGACTTCTGGTCAGGTGGGGAGGCTTGCGTGCCTCAGCGTTAAAGATAGCCGTACCGTAGGTGCCACCACACTGGAAGGGTATCTGTTGAGAGGCCAGACAAACGTGTGGTTCCCGAAGAGGGGCAGCAGCCTTTTCAGTAGTTGCAGGGGCAACAGTCTGGATGATTTACTGATCTGGCCTTGTAACACTAACCAAAACGGCTTTGCTGTGCTGGTACTGCGAACGGCTGAAAACAAGGGGAAACTGCAGCCGTAATTTTTCCCGAGGGCATGCAGCTTTACTGTATGGTTAAATGATGATAGCGTCCTGTTGGGTGAAATATTCCGGAGGTAAAATAGTCGCGCATTCGGATCTCCGGGTTGGGACTACTCCGGAGGACGTCGTTATCAGGAGAAAGAAAACTGGCGTTCTACGGATCGGAGCGTGGAATGTCAGATCCCTTAATCGGGCAGGTAGTTTAGAAAATTTAAATAGGTAAACGGATAGGTTAGAGTTAGATATAGTGGGAATTAGTGAAGTTCGGTGGCAGGAGGAACAAGACTTCTGGTCAGGTGAATACAGGGTTATAAATACAAAATCAAGAAAAGTGTAATGCAGGACTAGGCTTAATAACGGATAAAAAAAATAGGAATGCGGGTAAGCTACTACAAACACCATAGTAAACGCATTATTGTGGCCAAGATAGATACGAAGCCCACCCCTACCACAGTAGTACAAGTTTATATGCCAACTAGCACTGCAGATGACGAAGAGATTGATGAAATTTATGATGAGATAAAAGAAATTATTTATATAGTGAATGGAGACGACAATTTAATAGTCATGGGTGACTGGAATTCGATAGTAGGAAAAGGAAGAGAAGGAAACGTAGTAGGTGAATATGGAATGGGGGTAAGGAATGAAAAAGGAAGCCGCCTGGTAGAATTTAGCACAGAGCATAAATTAATCATAGCTAACACTCGGCTCAAAAAACATAAAAGAAGGTTGTATACATGGAAGAGGCCTGGGGATACTAGAAGGTTTCAGATAGGTTATATAATGGTAAGACAGAGATTTAGGAACCGGGTTTTAAATTGTAAGACATTTCCAGAGGCAGATGTGGACTCTTACCACAATCTATTCGTCATTAACTGTAGATTAAAGCAGAAGAATCTGCAAAAACGTGGAAATTTAAGGAGATGGGACCTGGATAAATTGACAGAACCAGAGGTTGTAGAGAGTTTGAGGGAGAGCATTAGGGAACGATTGACAAGAATGGGGGAAAGAAATACAGGTGAAGAAGAATGTGTAGCTCTAAGGGATGAAGTAGTGAAGGCAGCAGAGGCTCAAGTAGGTAAAAAGACGAGGGCTGGTAGAAATTCTTGTGTAACAGAAGATATACTGAATGTAATTGATCAAAGGAGCAAATATAAAAATGCAGTAAATGAAGCGGGCAGAAAGGAATACAAACGTCTCAGAAACGAGATCGACAGGCACTGTAAACTGGCTAAGCAGGGATGGCCAGAGGACAAATGTAAGGATGCAGAGGAGTATCTCACTAGGGGTAAGATAGATACTGCCTACAGGAAAATTAAAGAGACCTTTGGAGAAAAGAGAACCACTTGTATGAATATCAAGAGCAAGCAAAGAAGGGAAAGCAGAAAGGTGGAAGGGGTATAGAGAGGGTCTATACAAGGGCGATGTTCTTAAAGACAATATTATAGAAATGGAAGAGGACGTGTGTGAAGATTATATGGGAGGTATTATACTGCGTGAAGAATTTGACAGAGCACTGAAAGACCTAAGTCGAAACAAGGCCCCGGGAGTAGACAGCATTCCAGTAGAACTACTGATAACCTTGGGAAAACCAGCCCTGACAAAAATCTACGTCTGGTGAGCAAGATGTATGAGACAGGCGAAATACCCTCAGACTTCAAGAAGAATATAATAATCCCAATCCCAAAGAAAGCAGGTGTTGACAGATGTGAAAATTACCGAACTATCAGTTTAATAAGTCACAGCTGCAAAATACTAACGCGAATTCTTTACAGACAAATGGAAAAACTGGTAGAAGCCGACCTCGGGGAAGATCAGTTTGGATTCGTAGAAATGTTGGAATACATGAGGCAATACTAACCCTACGGCTTATCTTAGAAGATAGATTAAAGAAAGGCAAACCTACGTTTCTTGCATTTGTAAACTTAGAGAAAGCTTTTGACAATGTTGACTGGAATACTGTTTTTCAAATTCTGTAGGTGGCAAGGGTCAAATACAGGGAGCGAAAGGCTATTTAAAATTTGTACAGAAACCAAATGGCAGTTACAAGAGTTGAGGGACATGAAAGGGAAGCAGTGGTTGGGAAGGGAGTGAGACAGTGTTGTAGCCTATCCCCGATGTTATTCAATCTTTATTGAGCAAGTAGTAAAGGAAACAAAAAAAAATTCGGAGTAAGAATTAAAATCCACGGAGAAGAAATAGAAACTTTGAGGTTCGCCGATGATATTGTAATCCTGTCAGAAACAGCAAAGGACCTGGAAGAGCAGTGTCTTGAAAGGAGGATATAAGATGAAAATCGACAAAAGCAAAACGAGGATAATGGAATGTAGTCGAATTAAATAGGGTGATGCTGAGGGAATTAGAGTAGGAAACGAGACGCTTGAAGTAGTAAGGGAGTTTTGCTATTTGGGTAGCAAAATAACTGATGATGGTCGAAGTAGAGAGGATATAAAATGCAGACTGGCAATGGCAAGGAAAGCGTTTCTGAAGAAGAGAAGTTTGTTAAAATCGAGTATAAGTTTAAGTGACTAGAAGTCGTTTCTGAAAGTATTTGTATGGAGTGTAGCCATGCATGGAAGTGAAACGTGGACGATAAATAGTTTGGACAAGAAGAGAATAGAAACTTTCGAAATGTGGTGCTACAGAAAAATGCGGAGGATTAGCTGGGTAGATCACATGAGGAGGTATTGAATAGAATTGGGGAGAAGAGGAGTTTGTGACACAACTTGACTAAAGAAGGGATCGGTTGGTAGGACATGTTCTGAGGCATCAAGGGATCACCAATTTAGTATTGGAGAGCAGCGTGGATGGTAAAAATCGTAGAGGGAGACCAAGAGATGAATACACTAAGCAGATTCAGAAGGATGTAGGTTGAAGTAGGTACTGGGAGATGAAGAAGCTGCACAGGATAGAGTAGCATGGAGAGGTGCATCAAACCAGTCTCTGGAGTGAAGATCACCACAGCACCAACAACACAACAGCTCGCTCACAGATAGATCCGTACCTAAAGAATGGAAAATTGCTCAAGTCACTCCAATACCGAAAAAGGGAAGTAGGAGTAATCCGCTGAAATTCAGGCCCATATCAGTAACGTCGATTTGCAGTAGGATTTTGGAACATATACTGAGATAGAACATTATCAATTACCTCGAAAAAAACGATTTATTGACACATAGCAGGGCATCAGAAAATAGTTCTTGTGAAACACAACTTGCTCTTTATACTCACGAAGTAATGAGTGCTATCGACAGGGCATGTCAAATTCATTCCATATTTTTACATTTCGTTAAGGCTTTCGACACCGTTCCTACAAGCGTCATCTAATCAAACTGCGTGCCTATGGAATATCTCCTCAGTTGTGCGACTGGATTCGTGATTTCCTGTCAGAACGGTCACAGTTTGTAGTAATAGAGCCCGCATCACGTGGTCGTGCGGTAGCGTTCTCGCTTCCCGCGCCGGAGTTCCCGGGTTCGATTCCCGGCAGGGTCAGGGATTTTCTCTGCCTCGTGATGACTGGGTGTTGTGTGATGTCCTTAGGTTAGTTAGGTTTAAGTAGTTCTAAGTTCTAGGGGACTGATGACCATAGATGTTTAGTCCCATAGTGCTCAGAGCCATTTGAAACATTTTTTTTTTTTTTGTAGTAGTAATAGACGGAATGTCATAGAGTAAAACAGAAGTAATGTCTGGCATTCTCCAAGGAAGTGTTATAGGCCCTCTATTGTTCCTGATCTATATTAACGGCATAGGAGACAATCTGAGTAGCCGTCATAGATTGTTTGCAGATGATGCTGTCATTTACCGTCTAGTAAAGTCATCAGATGATGAAAACTAATTGCAAAATGATTTAGATAAGTTATCTGTATGGTGCGCAAAGTGGCAATTGACCCCGAATAAAGAAAAGTGTGATGTTATTGACATGAGTACTAAAAGAAATCAGCTACATTTCGATTACGTGATAAGTCACACAAATCTGAAGACTGTAAATTCAACTAGATACTTAGAGATTACAATTACAAATAACCTAAATTGGAACGATCACATAGATAATGTTGTGGGTAGAGCAAACCAAAGACTGCGAATCATTGGCAGAACACTTATGGTTCAAATGGCTCTGAGCACTATGGGACGCAACTGCTGAGGTCATTAGTCCCCTAGAACTTAGAACTAGTTAAACCTAACTAACCTACGGACATCACAAACATCCATGCCCGACGCAGGATTCGAACCTGCGACCGTAGCGATCTTGCGGTTCCAGACTGCAGCGCCTTTAACCGCACGGCCACCTCGGCCGGCGGCAGAACACTTAGAACGTGCAACAGGTCTACTGAAGAGACTGCTTACACCACGCTTGTTCGCCTTATTCTGGAGTATTGCTGTGCGGTGTGGGATCCGCATCATGTGAGACCGTCGGATGACATCGAAAAAGTTCAAAGAAGGGCAGCTCGTTTTGTATTATCGCGAAA
The DNA here is from genome assembly GCF_023898315.1 of Schistocerca nitens. Taxonomy (NCBI): domain Eukaryota; kingdom Metazoa; phylum Arthropoda; class Insecta; order Orthoptera; family Acrididae; genus Schistocerca; species Schistocerca nitens. The sequence goes on from NC_064616.1 coordinate 264,915,696, forward strand.
TGGGGGAGATAGTGTCACAGACATGATACATGAACTGAAGTAGCCGTCTTTAAAACAAAGGCGTTCTACGTTGCGACGGGATCTTCACATGAAATTTCAATCACCAATTTTCTGCTCCGATTGCGAAAACATTCTGTTGGCACCCACTTGCATAGGTAGAAATGATTATCACGATAAAATAAGATATATCGGGGCGCGCACAGAAAAATTTAAGTGCTCGTTTCTCCAATGCGCCGTTAGGGAGGGGAACGGTAGAGAGACAGCTTGAAGGTGGTTCACTGAACTACCTGCCAGGCAGTTTATTGTGAATAGCAGAGTAATTACGTAGATGTAGATGTACAACGTAAATATTTTTCCAGATAAGCATCTGCTTTTTACATATGAATTGCGATTATTTGACGTAATATTAACTTATGAAAGCTTCCTCTTTTTCACACAAATTGGTGGATAACTCAGCCATTTCTCTTTAATTACACGTAGAGTCCACGCAGACCGCATAAGATTAACGAGAGCAGAAGCGTATTACAGGCATACGCGCTGAGAAACCGTGCTTCCTATGTGAATCCCTTCACCTAGTACTTGAAGATTCACGATTTCTTCTTTTAAAGATGCCTCTATAAAATTCTGCGGAGGATAGCACATTATCGTAACAGTTCTAATAAATGTGGATCTAACAGGACAAAGAATTTGATAATTGGAGCTCTGGATGCCTTAAAAACAATTATTTATCGGAATGAAATTGATTCCCAAGAAAAATAGCTACACCAATACTTACATTGAACGTTACATAAAACTTCACAGTTTGCTCGTAGTTTGCATTTATCCCATACTTTAAATGCTACTAGAGAGCTAAAAGTTACATAAATAATCGCGAAACATTTTCACTGAATAGTGAATAGCTAACTGAGCTGCGTCACTGCGTGAGATCTTACATTTAGTTCATCGAACACGTGCGACTGCAATGAGAAATTTGACAAGAAATGGAGATACATTGAGTTTTGTAACCCATTGAGCTGAAGTATTATTTGTGCAATAAATGATTAAGTTTTTACTGCTTAACTTACTGTTAGATAAATTATGCGAAAGGAATAACACAAGGTGTCCGACATAGCTCTGCCTCTATACACTACTGGCCATTAAAATTCCTACACCAAGAAGAAATGCGGATGATAAACGGGTATTCATTGGACAAATATATTATACTAGAACTGACATGTGATTACGTTTTCACGCAATATGGGTGCATAGATCCTGAGAAATCGGTACCCCCAGAACAACCACCTCCGGCCGTAATAACGGCCTTGATACGCCTTGGCATTGAGTCAAACAGAGCGTGGATGGTGTGTACAGGTGCAGCTGCCCATGCAGCTTCAACACGATACCACAGTTCATCAAGAGTAGTGACTGGCGTATTGTGACGAGCCAGTTGCTCGGCCACCATTGACCAGACGTTTTCAATTGGTGAAAGATCTGGAGAATGTGCTGGCCAGGGCAGCAGTCGAACATTTTCTGTATCCAGAAAGGCCCGTACAAGAGCTGCAATATGCGGTCGTGCATTATCCTGCTGAAATGTAAGGTTTCGCAGGGGTCGAATGAAGGGTGGAGCCACGGGTCGTAACACATTTGAAATGTAACGTCCACTGTTCAAAGTGCCGTCAATGCGAACAAGAGGTGACCGAGACGTGTAACCAGTGGCACCCCATACCATCACGCCGGGTGAAGCGTCAGTACGGCGATGACGAAAACACGCTTCCAATCTGCGTTCACCGCGATGTCGCCAAACACGGATGCGACCATCATGATGCTGTAAACAGAACCTGGATTCATTCGAAAAAATGACGTTTTGCCGTTCGTGCACCCAGGTTCGTCGTTGAGTCGCAAACGTGATGATAGGGCAACGCCGGTCAACTGCTGTTTTTGTATGAGAAATCGGTTGGAAACTTTCCTCATGTCAGCACGTTGTAGGTGTCGCCACCGGCGCCAACCTTGTGTGAATGCTCTGAAAAGCTAATCTTTTGCATATCACAGCATCGTCTTCCTGTCGGTTAAATTTCGCGTCTGTAGCACGTCATCTTCGTGGTGTAGCAATTTTAATGGCCAGTAATGTATTTCTGTAATGGAACAAAATGTGATAAGTGCAATTGGCCAGGGATGCACCTATGTCAGTGGCGCACACAATGGATAGGATTGCACACTCCATAAAGGTCAATGAACACTACTTTCAACACATAGTTAGGTTTTTTAAGTGGCACATGTATTTCTTTTTGTACATAAATGAAAATTAGAGGTACAATTACTGACGGTAGTCTTAGTTTCACTGTCCCAAACCTCACGCACATTGAAATATCAGACTTTATGCCTTATGTGATCAAAGTATCCGGACACCACCAAAAATACACGTTTTTCATATTAGTTGTATTGTGCTGCCACCTACTGCCACGTACTCCATATCAGCGACCTCACTAGTCATTAGAAATCGTGAGAGAGCAGAATGGGGCGCTTCGCGGAACGCACAGACTTCGAACGTTGTCATGTGATTGGGTGTCACTTGTGTCATACGTCTGTATGCGAGATTCCCACACTTCTAAACATCCCTAGATCCACTGTTTCCGATGTGATAGTGAAGTGGAAACTTGAAGGGACACGTACAGCACAAAAACGTACAAATGGTTCAAATGGCTCTGAGCACTATGGGACTCAACTGCTGAGGTCATTAGTCCCCTAGAACTTAGAACTAGTTAAACCTAACTAACCTAAGGACATCACAAACATCCATGCCCGAGGCAGGATTCGAACCTGCGACCGTAGCGGTCTCGCGGTTCCAGACTGCAGCGCCTTTAACCGCGCGGCCACTTCGGCCGGCTACAAAAACGTACAGGCCGACCTCGTATGTTGACTGACAGAGACCGCCGACAATTGAAGCGGGTCGTAATGCGTAATAGGCAGACAGCTATCCAGACCATCACATAGGAATTCCAAACTGCATCAGAATACACTGAAAGTATTGTGACAGTTCAGCGGGCGGTGAGAAAACTCTGATTTCATAAGCCACACATCACGCCGGTAAATGCCAAACGACACTTCGCCTGGTGTAAGGAGCGTAAACATTGGGCGATTGAACAGTGGAGAAAACGTTGTGTGGAGTGACGAATCATGGTACATAAAGTGGCGATCCGATGGCAGGGTGTGGGTATGGTGAATGCCCGGTGAACGAAATCTTGCAGCGTGTGTAGCGCCAACAGGAAAATTCGGAGACGGTGACGTTATAGTGTGGTCGTGTTTTTCATGGAGGGGGGTTGCACCGCTTGTTTTGAGTGGCACTATCACAGCACAGGACTAGCTTGATGTTTTAAGCACATTCTTGCTTCCCACTGTTGAAGATCAATTAGAAGAAGGTGATTGCATCTTTCAACACGATCGATCATCTGCTCATAATGCACGGCCGCGGCGTAGTGGTTACACGACAATAACGTCCCTGTAATGGACTATGCTGCACAGAGTCCTGACCTGAATCCTGTATAATACCTTTGGGATGTTTTGAAAGGGTGACTTCGTGCCAGGCCTCACGGATCGACCTCGATATCTCTCCTCAGTGCAGCACTCCATGAAGAATGGGCTACCTAGAAGCCTTCCAGCACCTGATTTAACGTATGCCTGCGAGAGTGGAAGCTGTCAAGGGTAATGGTGGGTCAACACAATACTGAATTCCAGCCTTACCGATGGAAAGCGCCACGAACTTGTAAGTCATTTTCAGCCACATGTCCAGATATTTTTGATCACGTAGTTTATATGGCAACAGCGCCATGGGTTGTGCAGTAGTTTTCAGTGCAAGGATTGCCTGCACTGTCCTGCAGTTCACTGTCCGGGGGCACACAATGGGCAGGAATGCACAGTCTATAAAAGTAAACAAAAATTACTTTCGACACGAATTACAAATAGCAAATGTATGTTTTTACTACAGAATTGAAAACCTGAGGTAGAATTTAGCAATAAGATGTGGTTACAACGCCATACAGATAATTGTTAGTGGCATATAGCCCACACAGATGTTCTAAGTGCACACTGTTTGCATGAGTATAATTGTGGAGTCAGAGAGCAAGTGAACGTTGCACAGACTTTAGTGTTTCCACAGATACTACCACATACACAGCGATAATACGTTGCTGCATACCCTCTGGTGTCGTTGGGAGTACGTCGTACACACTCTCTTTCACGGCACCTCGGAGGAAGAAAGCTAATGCCGTGACGTCGGAGTACGTGCTGACCAATTCACAGCACCTATCCGTTATATCCACTTATTTGGTAACATTGCATCCACAACTTCCCTGGAAATACATGCGTAGTGTGCTGGGAGTCCATCCTGCTGGAACCATACTAACAGACGCGTTTGCAATCCCACGACCTTCATGAGAAGGGGTACTGTGTCTTTCAGAAATGATGCATATCGGCGTCCCCTTAATGTTCCCCGATTCAACCACAGACCTACAATACGGGTACCAATGATACCGCGCCAAACATTGACACCCGACTGTCGTTGATGAGCATCCGCGTGAAGCAAGTGGCGCTTTTGCACTGACCAGTAGTACGTGTTTCGCAAAGTGACATGACCGTGATTTGTGAACTGTAGACAACGTATCACGTCGGAAGTTAGGATGACTTTTCAACCGATGAAGTGCAAAACTACAGAATTCATCGCGGGATTCAAAGTCATTCCCGTACAGTTCTTGGTGAAGTAAGATACGATGCGGATGAAATGTATGGCTACACAAAATTCTCCTCACGCTGCTACGGCTTATTCCAGAGCAGCGTGTCATCTGTCGTCCTCTCACCTCGGGATTGGGTGCTTCAACAGCCACAGCAATTTCTTTGTCATTGTTAGTTACTGTGTTTGTACGTGACGCTTTTTGCGTGCCCATCTGCCTGTTTCCATTAGACTTGTGCATGTGTTGGAAAAGGTACGACGTGAATGTCTCCGTCGATATGGATCGCGTTCGGTGTACACTGCTGCAGCTGTGGTCGCATTTCTCTGACATATAACGTAGATTAACATCACATACAGGGTGAGTCACCTAACGTTACCGCTGGATATATTTCGTAAACCACATCAAATACTGACGAACCGATTCCACAGACCGAACGTGAGGAGAGGGGCTAGTGTAATAGTTTAATACAAACCATACAAAAATGCACGAAAGTATTTAACACAAACCTACGTTTTTTAAATGGCACCACGTTAGTTTTGTTAGCACATCTGAACATATACACAAATACGTAATCAGTGCCGTTTGTTGCATTGTAAAATGTTTTAATTGCATTCGGAGATACTGTAACCTAAAGTTGACGCTTGAAACCTCCGGCGTTCAGTTGCGTGTTGTAACAAACACGGGCCACGGTCGGCGAGCAGCATCTGCAGGGACATGTTTACGATGACGACCGTGTTTACGAGTGTGGCTGTAGCGCACTGTTGTGGTTTGGTCTAGCTGTCGCAGTGTCCGCATGTAGCGCTGCTGCTATTGTTATTCTGCATTCGTCTCCGCACGCAGACCAACTGTAGTACACCGTGTTACCAGACGTCTGTGATAGTGTAGTGTTGTAGGAACTGTGACCATGGTGTATTCGATCTCTGAAAAGGCGGAGATGATACTCATCCATGGCGAGTGTCGACGAAATGCAGCTGAAGCCTGCAGGGTGTATGCAGAACGGTACCTGGACAGAGAGCATCCAACGTGCCGCACATTGCAAAACTTCTACCGCCAACTGTATGCAACAGGTATGGTCGTAGCACGCAAACGGGTCCATAACAGGCCCGTCACAGGAGAAGCGGGTGCAGTTGGTGTGTTAGTTGCTGTTGCCATGAACCCACACATGAGTACACGGGACATTGCGAGACCCGGTGGACTGAGTCAAAGTAGTGTCATTCGCATACTGCATCGTCCCCGCTTTCACCCGTTTCATGTGTCGCTACATAAGCAATTACATGGTGAACGACTTTAATCATCGAGTGCAATTCTGTCAGTGGACATTAACAGAGAATGCGTTGCAGTTCTACGAGTTTACCGATGAAGCGGGTTTCACAAACCACGGGGCAGTGAATCTACGGAACATGCATTACTGGTCCGTGGACAATCCTCGCTGGCTTAGACAGGTAGAGCGACAGCGACCGCCGACTGTAAATGTATGGTGCGGAATCATTGGCGACCACCTCATTGGTCCTCACTTCATTGCAGGGGCCCAAACAGCTGCAACATACATCGCGTTTCTACAGAAAGATCTGCCAACGTTGCTCGAAAATGTCCCACTGGATACGCGTCGACGTATATGGTATCAGCATGATGGTGCACCTGCACATTCCGCAATTAACACTAGGCTGACCCTGGACAGGATGTTCGACGGGCGTTTCATAGGACGTAGAGGATGCATAAATTAGCCAGCCCGTTCTCATGATCTTACACCTCGGGACTTCTTTCTGTGGGGTACGTTAAAGGAGAATGGGTAATTTGATGTGCCTACAACTCCGGAGGATATGAAACAACCTATTGTGGTAGCCTGCGGCGACATTACACCAGATGTACTGCGGCGTGTACGACATTCATTACGCCAGACATTGCAATTGTGTGCAGCAAATGATGGCCACCACATTGAACATCTATTGACCTGACATGTCGGGACACACACTATTCCACTACGTCATTGAAAACGGAAACCACGTGTGTACGTGTACCTCACCCCTCGTGGTAATGTACATGTGCGTCAGTGAAAAAGACCAATAAAAAGGTGTTAGCATGTGGACGTAATGTGCTGTTCCAGTCTCTTCAGTACCTAAGGTCCATCACCGTTCCCTTTGAATCCCTTCGTAATTCGGTGCTCTCCGATACACACGATCGAACAGCGGAGGAGTGGTACTCAAGCGTCAACTTTAGGTTACAATATCTCCGGATGTAATTAACTTTTTACAATGCAACATACGGCACTGATTACGTATTTGTTAATATGTTCAGATGTGCTAACAAAACTAACGGGGTTCCATTAAAAGAAACGTAGGTTTGTGTTAAAAAACATACTTCCGTGCATTTTTGTATGGTTTGTATTAACCAATTACACTAGCCCCTCTCCTCACGTTCGATCTGTGAAATCGATTCGTCAGTATTTGATGTGGTTTACGAAATATATCCAGCGGTAATGTTAGGTGACTCACCCTGTATAGCCATTCTTCATTGCTTTAGATCGGCATATCGACGAGACGGCCACTAATGTCACAAGGCACACCAAAACAGGGAGAGCACTGTCCGAAACGTGTACGAAATGCATCGCGGTGTATTTTTCTGTTTGACACGGACGGCAGTACAGCAGGACCGAGCAGGACACACTAGTAGACTGAACAGTGCACGTAGAAGGTGCGCTCTGATTTTGGTCTGTTTACAGCTGGCTGCATGGCAGTGCAGCCAACCCTTGCTCTGCGCATTACTGCAGAAACCGCGGCGCCTTGCCATTCTTCAAAGTCTAACATTTCAGAATGTATGAGGTTTAGAACAATGAAACCAAGTCTCCCATCATTAACAGTACCTCTGTTTTTCATTTCTGTAGGAAAAACGTTCACGTGCCGCTTAAAAAAGCCTAACTTTACGGTGAAAGTGGTGTTTCTTGGTCTTTATGGATTTTGCATTGCTTCCCATTCTGTGAGCACCTAACCTATGTACACCACTGGGCAACTGCAGTTTCCACATTTTATTCCCCAGTGGAAACGTACGAAGTGGCAGAGTTAGGTGGGGCACCTTGTATAATTGTCAATGTAAAAAAAAACATTTATTAAGAACATCTACAAAAACTGTGGTATACGTTTTTTATGTAAAACTAACATTTGATACTGGTACGTCACATAGTTTTATCCAGTCTTAAATACTTGTTTCTGGGTGTAAATCATGTTAAGATCAGAAATTCATATCCCCTTTGATGTATCTTCATTGTCCAAGGTTTCAGTGGTATTTAGTTTTGGTAAACACTATGAAAAACTGGGTGAATATGTAGCATAAGGATCATTGAGAACTTCCACGACGCAGCATGCAATATCTTTGCAACCCATTAAGAGAATATGTTCTGCCCATATACACATAATACCTCAACTGGAATTGTATATGTGGAGTCCGCAGCTCGTGGTCGTGCGGTAGCGTTCTCGCTTCCCGCGCCGGAGTTCCCGGGTTCGATTCCCGGCAGGGTCAGGGATTTTCTCTGCCTCGTGATGACTGGGTGTTGTGTGATGTCCTTAGGTTAGTTAGGTTTAAGTAGTTCTAAGTTCTAGGGGACTGATGACCATAGCTGTTAAGTCCCATAGTGCTCAGAGCCATTTGAACCATTTTTTTGTATATGTGGAAGCGAAGGTTATATACCCACAACTGTCTTAGGTAGGACAATGTCTGTTGGAACTTATTGAGTTAGCAGTGCCTGTTTTAAATCATAGGGGATTACACAGTAGTCGAAATCATCATGGGGAAAAGCCTTCGCGTATTAATTCAAGAGAGACCGTGCTTTTTCAGGATTAAGTTGGTGTAGTAAAACATTAAAAAGAATATTATCCATCGTAGAAGCAGCACACTCATCGGAAATTCCACACGTGGCTATGTGTGGTAACTTTCTTAAAATCAGTATTGAAAACTTCAGCACTTTTCATATTTTACGGATAAAACTCCTGATCCTTGGCATTGTTTTTCATACAGATGGTGTATTTCAGCCACTGTTTTAACACTTACCTTGTATACTTTTTATCTACTGTCTTTCAGTGATTAATAACTTCTGTATCGCGTAACTTTTTGATACTGTCCAGTGCGAGTTTACTGATTTTATGGTTAAAATTGCCATGAATCCCACGTCTATCTGCATGCGTCATTCCAAGTTGGGTTGTGTTAAGTTCATTGGTAACTTCATCACTATTCACTATTATGTTACATTACAGTGCCTGTTTTGTTCTATGTACTTCGAAGGGTCCTTAAGACATCCATGCATGTCTAAAGGAACAATCACTCCAGTGACCGATGTAATGGCACTTCCTTGGAAAAGTGTGTCATCAGCTAGAGAAGACAGGGAAGTGTGTGGTTGGTGAAGATGTTCAAATGGCTCGGAGCACTGTGGGACTTAACTTCTGAGGTCATCAGTCCCCTAGAACTTAGAACTACTTAAACCTAACTAACCTAAGGACATCACACACATCCATGCCCGAGGCAGGATTCGAACCTGCGACCGTAGCGGTCGCACGCTTCCAGACTGTAGCGCCTAGAACCGCTCGGCCACCCCGGCGGGCGGTGAAGATGTAAACAGTGATGAAACACGAGAATAATATTTACGTTTGCAAATATTGCTAAACTTAGGCTGCACCGTGCATTGGCGACAATGAAAATTTGTACACGGGCCGGGACTTGAACCTCAATCTTCGCCTGACGCTAGCCGTCGCCTTGACCGCCCCGGCCACCCGAGCACGCTCCCCGTATCTACCCAAATATCCCTATGCCAACGCTTTCGTCTACATCCTATACACTCACTGATACTGAGAGTCCCGTGCAGGAAGAGGCGTGTGATTAAAGTCGAGGCCCTGTTATTAGGCGTGAAATACTGTATTGCAGTGTGTAATTCTATCGTACTTTGCAATGTAATTTAGACCAGTGTCCTTCAGATGTACATTCATGTCAAGGGAAATAACTGGGTTCGAGACCCGGCCAGTAAACAAATTTTCATTGTCACCTATGCGTAGCGCAAATAAAGTTTAGTAGTATTTTCAAATGCGAATATGATTCTCGTGTTTCATCAGCGTTTGCATCTTCACCAGCGACACGCTTCCCTGTCTCCTCTAGCTGTTGACACTCTTTTCCAAGAAAGAGCCAATGTATCACAAAGAGGCTTTCAATAATTTTCCAAGTTTATAACCAGTATCCGTTATCACGTGACCAGTACAAGAGTTCTTTCTTCTACACACTGCAACATCATTACGTTTTTTAGCATAGCTCCAACTGCAATCCTTGCGCTCTCTGATCGCAGTGAGCTATACATGTTGAATGGTGTAGTCTTGCAGCTTGTAAAACTCACACTTAATGATTTGGGATATTCATCTAGCATGAAAAGCTACACCAATTGAGGCTAGAACTATCTGACTTGCTTTTTCCGTCACACCCAGGTCTCTGATGTTAACCGGACACTTTTTATTGGTTTATCACTCACATATATATTTTGAATGTTTCTTTTCTTTTTACATTTTCTCTGTCCCATTTTTCTGGATTACAAATACTTTTTTTTGCAACCACTTTCAACATTCTATGGCACACAAACATCTATGTTCCTCTGAAATTTGTATATCAGGGGTACTAGGAACATCACTTCAATTATTAAAATACTGACGAAACATACACAGTTCAAAGTGGGTCTAAATAACAATTTAGGACTAGTGTGCATATAAGAAGAGAGATGTAACATCAAACATTACATAAAACGTACTTTTCTTGTACATAAATTTTATGTAACAACTCGTAGCATTCCTACGTCGATAACTCTGCCAACCACATATTAGACAACATCACTGAATGACGTAGCTCCTCCTCTCACTGAAAATGATGACGAGGACGTATTTTCGAACTTAGAGACTTTACTGCAGAAAACTTGGAAGTATGCTACGTCGTTCTACTTCCCATGACAGACGACGGAAGACAGGAGTGTATTAGAAGTGACAAAAACTCAGTTCTTCAAGTTTTGAGACATAGCCCCTCTCTCACTACACCGTTTAGTTGATTGCCACAGCATTTAGAGAGTAGACCTAACATTCTTCATATTAGCCCTTTTCGAGTGACAAATAACGTTACTAAGAAAATAAATCTTGAAGAGTGATACCACGTGCCCCCAATTGCTGTGTGCTATTGTGCAAGCAGACTTTCCCGCGGGACCCAGTTCCGTATGTTAGAGAGCAGTAACGCCAGACCATCATCTATAGGCAGTTGGTGACTCACAGACTGTGACAGTGGTCACTGCCCTAATGAAATACTTAATCATCTTAACTAATTATTCCGTCACTTCTTCGTAGAAAAAATTCATAATTGTAAGCGAAAGGCGCATTGTTGTGTACATTCCACCTACTGTACAACAAGCACAGTACTGTACTTTTCATTTATAAATTCTTCAGACTATTCGCTATCAGTTAATGCTGTCGTTGATCACTCGTACATTATTGAATAATTTAGGACAATAAGATAAGCAGAATGTAGCTGGTATTACAGGAAACGTCGCAGGAGAAATTATCACTCTGAGACAGATAAGCTGTAATAATGTTTTCATAGTAATATGAAAGCTCTAAACTTAATGCTGGAATCTCCATGTTTGTAGAGCCTATCTGAATCATAAACATTCGCTAGTGACATGGTTATTTCATCTCTTAACACCCAGCATAGCTCCGTTGCACCATGAGCTACCAGAACAACCAGAACTCATTCTGTCAGATGCTCGTAGGTCTTGGCAGAATTTACTTTCTGCCTACAACTCTCCCCATAGGTTTTGTAATTGGTGTCGATAGGTAGGCGGAAAGTTGTCTGCTGAAGGTGGGTATAGGTGCATATGTTTTGGGCAGCAAATGTGTTGCTAACGCCCTTTATTAACAGTCATAAACAAGCATAGAGCAATCTGCCTGCAGCAGGCGGACAGCAGGCAGAGGGCAATGGATTCCAACCCGAGTGTCGTGGTACAAAAGCGCCCACAGGGGCATTTCTCGTGGATAGTCAAAAATTCAACAGGTGTTCCTGGGTGTCTTCGGAGAATACAGTGGTATCGTCTAGGAAGACTGCAGAGTTTCGGCTTCAGCGACGGAAACTCAGTGATTCATTTCACAATACGAATGGCAAGCGATGATATTGCTGGGCACCAAATAGAGCTGAAAACTCTATTTTGGATTAATAATCCGTTCATGACACAGACTTTGTACATCCAATGTGGTAAAATAACGGCATTGCTACACATTGTCCAAGGTTTCAGTAATTTGCGGCAGTGGGTTGGCAGGAGAGCAGTTTACGTTCAGGACCAGGAAACGTTAGGCTATGCATCATTTCTGGTTATCAGATAACCCTTCTAGTGTTGGGTGCACTAGATGACCTTCACCTTGGGAGGTGATATCAGGTTGTAGAGTTGGGTGAGGTATATTCTAGGTAATCCCGCTGCCCCCAGGCCTGCCCATGCATCTGAGGCACTGCTGATACCAGCACAGGATTGAATATATACAGTTTAATCCACTAATGTGGAGTTCCGGTATCATTTTACAGATACTGAAATTGGGCATACTTGATTACCTTGATTATGAGTATGAGGTTTCACTGATACGGACTTCAGGGAGCCCTGCCCATGCACAAGAGTGTGGTACACGTAATTGATGTACTGACTTGAACAAATTCAACCCACTGTTAAGGACGTGCAGGAGCTGGTTACGTGGTCTCCTAGTGGGAAAATGAAGGTCACTCTCTGGATCACTAGGATTCAATATCCCCCTCCTCCTCCTCTCCGAATTTTATAAGCAGAGCACTTGAGTCGGTGGCTGCGTTCTAGTGCTGTGCACCATAGCGGGAGGATGTAATTTGTTATAAACAGTAATTTTCCTGAAGTGTTTCTTACAAATCCGTCACAGTTGCGATACAAGTACTTTGGCAACTTCTTTCGAACCAACTGGTTCATTATCAAGTCTGAATTACTGAGGCTACAATATTAAAGAGATGTAAGTGAAGAGTAAGATACAGAAATGAAGTTACAAATATGAGCGGTAATTACCTGTCTGATTAAGATGTACCTGCATTTCAAGTGTCTCAACTTATGACAAGTACCTGAAATTGGCAATACATGCATCAAACAATGGTGGTAGATATATGTCACAATATACGTATGCTCAATATACAAGTCAAACTTTAACTGAAGGCGAACATAGCCAACTGTAGTAACAGGGAATGTTCGAAGAAGCTAGTGTCAAACTTCATATTTAAGAGGGCATCCGCACGCAATGGGTGCGTCGTGCTTTAAGTAAAAGAGTATCAAAGCAACTTTATAATGCGTTACATTCAATATAATAAATGGCAACAACAAAACATAAAATCGATACACAAACGCAAATTGTTAGGTCGCGCATATTAATGGCTATCATCGAAACATTTACCTATCTAGAATCATCTTACCAATAAATTATTACAAGTGACACTGACACAGCCGTAATAAAAACAGCACATCGCAGCACTGAATTATTACAAACATATTTCCATGCAGGACCAAATTATAATCGCCATGTCTTACAATGATTTTAGTTGTGCATAAATTTCGCCGGCCGGGATGGCCGAGCGGTTCTACGCGCTACAGTCTGGAACCGCGCAACCGCTATGGTCACAGGTTCGAATCCTGCCTCGGGCATGGGCGTGAGTGATGTCCTTAGGTTAGTTAGGTTTAAGTGGTTCTAAGTTCTAGGGGACTGATGACCTCAGAAGTTAAGACCCAGAGTGCTCAGAGCCATTTGAACCATTTTGCATAAATTTCGCGCAAACTACTGTGGTTTACTACAAAGGGCAAAACACAGGAATACATTACTTTGGGATTTTAAATAATTATAATAATCATGCTGTTCTGGACAACATAGTGCCTGCTCATACATTATGGCATCTGTCGATATTTTAATATCGTGATCTGACTTAATTTCTAGTTGCATAAGCTCATCTATTACAAATCATATTCAAGTGATATTGTGTCAGCCACAAAGCGCTCTCATCACGAAATGTTGTTTCACGTTTCAGGCAATACGCAACGTTTATCTGTTTATCCACTGTGAGGTTGCCAAACCTGCTTTAGGGACTTGACTTTACAAAAAAAAAAAAAAAAAAAAAAAAAAAAAAAAAAAAAAAAAAAAGTCAAACTAAAGGTAGCTATAATGTCAGACCTGCATGTCAGAACCTTCAATATGTTATCAACATTTTACTTTTTAAAACTATCTAAATCGTAAGTGTCAGTGCCATATGTGTTTTGACACCTGATGATGTCTGTACATTGTTCCCTCACTGTTACTAACTAATAGCAATAACATAACAGAACACGAAATAAGAAGACATTGGTAACAATAAACGTGCACTCAATCTAAGATACACATAAAAGGCTTAATGTGTAAGTGCCAAATGATTCCATCACAGGGGTAATGCACATGTCCTAACCAGCAAGCAACTTCGAAGAACGGTAGTCGCTACAAGGCTGGCTGGTTAGTTTGTTGATTAAACGGACTTAACTGCAAGGTTATCAATCCCTTCTTCCTTAGTCACATCGTTACGAGGACCCAAACCATGTTAGGGAGTGTAACAACACCATGAAAACTTAAAAGCAGTCGGACCAAAATATCAACTCACAGAACCATTGTATCTCTGTATGCAACCTGTTAATCTTAAGTTACTGTTTACAAAAACCAGCGTACTAGGATTTGTGCAGTAAAACATCTAAAGCAGACTACACGAACGGTAAACAGGTGTACAATGATTGGTTTGTCCACCATCAACAGTATACTGACAGGTGATGAAGTATTTGCTTTTAACACATTTAAAATCGCCAACATCTTTGCTCTATATGAACTGTTAACTATGTCCGCACCCAGTAGCTGAATGGCCAGCGTGACGGATTGTCAGTCCTCTGGGCCCGGGTTCGATTCCCGGAAGGGTTGGGGAATTTTCTCCGCCCAGGGACTAGGTTTGTGCTGTCCTCATCATAATCCTATCATCCTCATCGACTGCAGGTCGCCAAAGTGGCGTCATTGAAAGACCGGCACCCGGCGAACGGTCTGCCCGACGGCGGGCCCCAGCCATACGATTACATAAATAAACTGTTAACTGTCGATGTGTGTGTTGTATGTCGGGTGATCGCAACAGCAATTCGTAGGCTAGGAAATAGGAGACAGACCAACGCAGCTGGGCACACTACAGAATATCAATAGACAATGCTACAACTGATATGATAATTCTGCAATTTTTTGAGCTACAATTTAATAATGAAACACATTGACTTCTTTTTGAGAAGCAATCGTATAGAATGTAACAAGCATTTTCACAGAACTCAGCATCCCTGAGATTGTGCTTTAAAACATTTGTGCAGAAATACACTATGAACGGAGCAGAGTACAACGGTTCATTTATCTACTATATAAAGCAACAAGAAGTAAAGTATTAGAGTACGTTCCTCTAGCCATCCTGGGACTAGCACGTTAATACTTATATCAGTATATTACAGGACCTGTCAGTGTGACGAAAACAATGCATATAAAGCGGTAAGCCAGTACCATATATATGGGAGCTATCACATTATCTGCTTCATGGTCATGATAAACGAGACGGCTAACTGCATCACGGGTAGTGTGTCAAAAATAAATACCCTTACTTTGCACACATAGATTTATCTACAGACCAGAGTTCGGCATGAATGAACTTAAAACTTAAACGCCCTGCCTGCCCTGCTGACCCACCATGCTCAGCTGTCTGTCCACCATATCACAATGTCGTGGGGTGACATTAGCTTGCATTGTTGCATTGAGCATATACTGCTGTCATCCATTGCAGTGTGTTTGTGTGCACCTTATCGGGATTCGCTTATCAAAACGTCGAAGCTATATAATGTCAGTCAATGTAAAAGTGAATGCACACCCACGCACACACACACACACACACACACACACACACACACACACACTGCATTACATAATGATACTGTTATTTGCTCGATGCTACACTGCAAGCCAGTGTCTCCCAATGATATTGCAATATGGCAGGTAGGCAGCTGAGCGCTGTGAGTCTACAGGGGAGGCACGCCGTTTAAATTTGTGTATTCACTCATGCTGAACTTTTGTCTGTAGATAAACTATTCATTTTTGATACAGTACCCCTGATGCCGGTAGTCGTCTGGTTCATCCCGATCATGATGCAGATAATACGAGTATCTTCACTCCCACATACTTGGCATTGGCTTAGCACTCCAAATGTATTTTTTTCTTCACACTGACAGATCCTGTAATATACTCGTACAACTTTTTATGTGCTAGGTCCAGGATCGCTAGGGCACAAACTCAAGTATATTACTCCTCCGTGTGTTATGTAGTGGAGAAATGGACCATTGGACACTGGTCCGTTCCTAGAATATTTCTACAGAAATGCTTTACAGCACAAGTCCAACGATAGCTAAGTTTTTATTCAGCAGTTTAAAGTCAACAAGCTTCATATGGAGATGCAGTGCTTACGCACACTGATATGTTACTGCGTT
This sequence comes from Schistocerca nitens, assembly GCF_023898315.1. Lineage (NCBI taxonomy): Eukaryota > Metazoa > Arthropoda > Insecta > Orthoptera > Acrididae > Schistocerca > Schistocerca nitens. The sequence continues at coordinate 264,931,974 of NC_064616.1, forward strand.
TTATTTGTTCATTTTATAGTTAAACGCCCTAATGTATTTTGGCACCTGCTAACAATCACCGTTTTCACGCTGCTTATTGCATGGCACATAGGACACCAGGTTTGTACTATGAACATTTTTGTACTGCTATTAGTTGACAGAACTTAAAAGAATATGTAGAGATATTGACAGCTGCTATCACATATAGGAAAAAGATGTTTGCAATTTTAAATGGATTAAGGCACGTATTTCAACACCTGTCAGGGTCTTTTACATAGTGGACAAACCGGCCATTATACACCTGTCCGTTCCAGCTGTATTTTGCATAAATTCTTTAATGCTCAAGTCCAAGTATAATGGTTGTCGCAAATAGCAAAAAAATGGTTCAAATGGCTCTGAGCACTATGCGACTTAACTTCTGAGGTCATCAGTCCCCTAGAACTTAGAACTACTTAAACCTAATTTACCTAAGGACATCACACACATCCATGCCCGAGGCAGGATTCGAACCTGCGACCGGGGCTGTCACGCTGTTCCAGACTGTAGCGCCCAGAACCGCTTGGCCACTCCGGCGGCGCAAATAGTAACTTAAGATTGAGAGGTTGCATATACAGGGTGTTACAAAAAGGTACGGCCAAACTTTCAGGAAACATTCCTCACACACAAATAAAGAAAAGATGTTATCTAGCATCAACAGGTTAGTGTTCATCACGATCGTGGTTTTGCAGTCAGTGCAATGTTTACAAATGCAGGGTTGGCAGATGCCCATTTGATGTATGGATTAGCACGGGGCAATAGCCGTGGCGGGGTACGTTTGTATTGAGACAGATTTCCAGAACGAAGGTGTCCCGACAGGAAGACGTTCGAAGCAATTGATCGGTGTCTTAGGGAGCACGGAAATGGTTCAAATGGCTCTGAGCACTATGGGACTCAACATCTTAGGTCATAAGTCCCCTAGAACTTAGAACTACTTAAACCTAACTGACCTAACGACATCACACACACCCATGCCCGAGGCAGGATTCGAACCTGCGACCGTAGCGGTCCCGCGGTTCCGGACTGCAGCGCCAGAACCGCTAGACCACCGCGGCCGGCTAAAATGGCTCTGAGCACTATGGGACTCAACTGCTGAGGTCATTAGTCCCCTAGAACTTAGAACTAGTTGAACCTAACTAAACTAAGGACATCACACACATCCATGCCCGAGGCAGGATTCGAACCTGCGACCGTAGCGGTCTCGCGGTTCCAGACTGAAGCGCCAGAACCCCGCGGCCACTTCGGCCGGCGCAGGGAGCACGGAACATTCCAGCCTATGACTCGCGACTGGGGAAGACCTAGAACGACGAGCACACCTGCAATGGGCGAGGCAATTCTTCGTGCAGTTGACGATAACCCTAATGTCAGCGTCAGAGAAGTTGCTGCTGTACAAGGTAACGTTGACCACGTCACTGTATGGAGAGTTCTACGGGAGAACCAGTTGTACAGCGTGTGCAGGCATTATCAACAGCCGATTGGCCTCCACGGTTACACTTCTGCGAATGGTTCATCCAACAATGTGTCAATCCTCATTTCAGTGCAAATGTTCTCTTTACGGATGAGGCTTCATTCCAACGTGATCAAATTGTAAATTTTCACAATCAACTTGTGTGGGCTGACGAGAATCCGCACGCAATTGTGCAATCACGTCATCAACACAGATTTTCTGTGAACGTTTGGGCAGGCATTGTTGGTGATGTCTTGATTGCGCCCCATGTTCTTCCACCTACGCTCAATGGAGCACGTTATCATGATTTCATACGGGATACTCTACCTGTGCTGCTAGATCATGTGCCTTTACAAGGACGACATAACATGTGGTTCATGCACGATGGAGCTCCTGCACATATCAGTCGAAGTGTTCCTACGCTTCTCAACAACAGATTCGGTGAGCGATGGATTGGTAGAGACGGACCAATTCCATGGCCTCCACGCTCTCCTGATCTCAACCCTCTTCACTTTCATTTATGGGGGCATTTGAAAGCTCTTGTCTACGCAACCCCGGTACCAAATGTAGAGACTCTTCGTTCTCGTATTGTGGACGGCTGTTATACAATACGCCATTCTCCAGGGCTGCATCAGCGCATCAGGGATTCCATGCGACGGAGGGTGGCTGCATGTATCCTCGCTAACGGAGGACATTTTGAACATTTCCTGTAACAAAGTGTTTGAAGTCACGCTGGTACGTTCTGTTGCTGTGTGTTTCCATTCCATGATTAATGTGATTTGAAGAGAATTAATAAAATGAGCTCTAACATGGAAAGTAAGCGTTTCCGGACACATGTCCACATAACATATTTTCTTTCTTTGTGTGTGAGGAATGTTTCCTGAAAGTTTGGCCGTACCTTTTTGTAACACCCTGTAGATAAACAGTTATTCTATAGGGTGATATGGTAGTCCCACTGCTTTCAGGTTCTGATCATATTTTTACGCTCGCTGACGTGATTTGGGGGCACTGCAGCGTCTACCGTTTCTGAATGTTGCTTGCTGCTTTGCACACGGGCACGACGCAAGTGACAAAAGTCATGAGATACCTCCTAGTATCACGTCGGACCTCCTTTTTCCCTGCGTATTGCAGCCACTCGACGTAGCATGGAGTCAACAAATCGTTCGAAGACCCCTACAGAAATAGTGAGCCATGTTGTGTCTATAGCCGTCCCTAATTGCGAAAGTGTTGTCAGTGCAAGATTTAGTTCACGAACTGATCCCTCTATTATGTCCCATAGGCGTTCAGATGCTATTCATGTCCGGCGATCTCGGTACAGTCAAACTGTTCAGAATGTTCTTCAAAAGAATCGCGAACAATTATGGCCTGATGACGTGGCGCATTGTTATCCATAAAAATTCTATCCATCGCTGTTTTGGAACATGAAGTCCATAAACGGGTGCAAATGGTCTTCAGATAGTCGAACGTTACCATTTCCTGTCAATGATCGGTTCAATTGGACCAGAGGACTCAGTTCCTTCCATGAAAGCTCAACCGACACCATGATGGAGCCACACCATTTTGCACAGTGCCCTGTTGACAACTTGGGTCCATGGCTTTGTGAGATCTGCGCCACACTCGAACCCTTCCATTAGCTCTTACTAACTGAAATTGGGACTCATCTGACCTGGTCACGATTTTCCAGTCGTCTGGGGTCCAACCGATATCGTCACAAGCACAGGAGAGATGCTTAGGGCGATGTCCTGCCGTTAGCGAAGGTACTTACTTCAGTCGTCTGCTGCCATAGCACACCCATGCCACATTTTGCCACAATGTCCTAACGGATACGTTCGACGTGCGTCCCACACTGATTTATGCTGTTTTTTCACGTAGTGTTGCTTGTCTGTTAGCAGTGTTAACTCTACGCAAACGCCGCTGCTTTCGATCGTTAAGTGAAGGCTGTCAGACACTGTGTTGTCCGCGGTGGGAAATAATGCCCGGAATTTGGTATTCTCGGTACAGTCTTGACGCTATCGAGCTCGGAATATTGAATTTCTTATCGATATCCTAAATGGAATGTCCCATGCGTCCATCTCGAACTACTGTTCCGCATTCAATGTCTGTTAATTCCTTCGTGCGGGTATAATCACGTCGGAAATTTTGTCACATGAATCACCTGAGTAGAAATGGCAGCTCCGCCAATGCACTACCCTTTTATACCTTGTGTACGCGATACTGCCGCTATCTGTATATGTGCATATTGCTATCCCATGACTTTAGTCACCTCATAGTAGTTCTGTAATGGAACCATTTTGCAATTACACACTAATGAAGTCTTTTACATGCATTTTGTATTGAGAGCACAGTTTTTGTTACCAATGTCTTTTTATTCCATGTTCTATTATGTTACTGTACTATTTAATAAGAGCAAAAAGAGTGTGTACAGTCATAATCAGATGCCATATGGCATGACCTCGATGGAAACTTACGTGAGATTTGTGGGACCGATTGATTCTAGGAACCTCTCCCATGAATTGACCCGGTACCGCCCTAGACTGATACTCTACCAATATTAGCTGGCTGACTGGCCGCATTAGTACAGGGTTCACCGCTCTGAAGTCAGCGTTAACGCACGTGATGCGTCCTTAAAGCTTTACCTTTATTGGTTTAGCTTGCTTGACTGGAGGTCTACGGTAATTGTATGTGATTTAAAATTCATTAAAGATCTGCAGGAGGTGTGGTACCTCTTATAGAAGCTCGTTGGGATGCGGTCTTCTCTAGGCTCCTGCACGCTTTGTTACTCTGAAGGAGCTCTCCTTCGATCGTGAAGGTGCGAACCTTTGCGATCACTGTTGAGCCCCACTTTTCACTGTGATCACTGTGAAGCACCATTATTCATTCGGTGTTCATGGTGCGAGTTAATGGTTTGTTTTGAACATTTCTTGAATGTCGACGGTATCCGTATTGTGTAGTGTCATACACACGTCCCAAGCTCTGCACCTCCCGGACACTCATTTTCTGTTGTCCTCCTGACGCACACGGAGAGTCATTATCAGCTAATATTTTTCCTGAGACAACTTCTAACAAAACACTTTAAAATGAGCCTTACAGAGATTGAACTTGCGACCTCGCACTCAAAGGGTTCCTTGTATGTCTCCTCATTTGCTGTAAAATGGACTTAATCGATATAATGAATGGTGGGCTCCACATGGTTCCCAAGTTGTGCAGCGACCGTAAACCATAAAATTACCAAATTAGCAGCAACCAGTCGCAAGATCATGTTTTCTTTATTTAATTTTGCATATCGATTTCAACTGATTAGCAACCATCATCGGTGCTTTCGTTATTACTCAGGGAACATACACGTTGAAAGCACCGATGATGGCTGTTCATCAGTTGAAATCGATATGCAAAATTGAATAAAGAAAATATGATCTTGAGGCTGGTTGCTGCTTATTTGGTAATTTTAATCGATATAGTTAGGGACAGAAACAGAAAACTCTTTCTGTACTTTTTCAACCACATTCTATATAAACTGATAAACACGTAGCTGAAAATCGTAAGTTCGTAATTAATACACTGCAAGTAGACGAGGAATTGTGTGAGCCTTGCAGCAGATGGTATGTTTACATATATAGCTGGCTCGAGACTAGCACGCAGCAGCGGCGGCTATAACCCTCAGCGGCACACTCGGTACTCCCAAAACAATCTTCTCCCCAAGCCAGCTCGCTACGACATAGCGTGGTGCTGCGTATCGACCTTCCTGCTACTTCTCATGTATGTCAGACTAATAAATTATGCGTTTACGTTTTGTTCCGCTCCAGTTGCCTACACACACGTGACACACCAATCTCAGAATGCATCTCGGAAAAGTATATTTCTTAAGAAACAAAATTAAGTGTTAACGTACAATTCGTTTAGAGAACTGGTTGTGTATCCTGAAATAGGACATCAAACAGAAGCAACGTGGAGATACAGTTGAACTTAAGTACGACAAGATCTGTTCGAGGCATGTATATATTGTGGAAGCCTGCGCAATATGTCGCTGATTATTAGTCATTTTATTCGTTAAAACATAAAATAGAGGTAACACGTCAAAGACGTAGTCAGTACTCTACAGAGCCAATATTTGATGATGAGCTCCACTTTAATTAAAGCGGACTTAAAGGCAAGTAGAGATGAAACCGATACTCAGCTGCTTAAGTACGGGGCAACAAAATCGTGAGGATATATGGTAATTCTCCTGAAGTGAGTAAATGAAACAGCACAATATTTAAAGGTCGGGTTGCGGTCGAAAATTTGAAAAGGTAGATGCTGAAAATAAATCCAGTGTGCAGAAACTGAGACCCTTTCTCTAGTTGTTCACGTATTCTCATTGAGATGACGTTGTAGTGAATATATTTTTATTATATCTCAGCTGTACAGTTGTACGTTTAGCGAGTTATTAAGTTCCGTAGACAGCTTGAATACTTCTTCTGTTTATTTCTAGCCACGCTGAACGACGTATTTCGGGGAAAAAAATACTGGTCGCATGTTAAGGAAACTAAGAAATCAAATTTGCGGCAGAGGAAACTGATTTTGTGTTTTCCTCAGTTAATGCAATTGACAATAATGATTAGCAAAAAAGTCTTTTTGCAGTTACAAGAGTAATATGCACTGGCCCTGAAAGATAATTCGCCTTTAAATTCACACCTAATTTCAGGATTTATTTTCCGCCCTCAGTTGTCATGTAATAATGGTTTTTATAAACGTTTAAGGCAGTCTGTGCATTATATGTATCGAATAAAATGACAGGCTCTTCTAACGTAAAAGTCAGCACACAGTGACCAGCTATTGTTGCCTAAAGGCCACTTAAATGTAACTAATTAAAAAGAGTATTGACCACACGATGTGTATAGCTTGTGGAAAGGGAGTGGGTTTGTTGGGTAAAGGTTACTTACGAAGTTTGACTACTATAGGATATTAACAATGCAGTCAGTCAACACAACTTAGTACGTATAATATTAAATAATTCGTCAAATTACATATACAACTTGTAATGCCAAGTGAAAAGCCTCTCAGTTTTCCTTAATTTGAAACATATATTTTGCTTAATTTTCTTTGTAACGTTTGTGACGAAATGGATAAAGAAAAGGAAATAATCTATAATTATCTACAATTAGGCTACAAAAGCCAACTAAACTGCAGCGCAAGCGCGTCTCGCCACATTTCCAGTATCCTCTGCCCCTCTTACGTCACCGCCTTAGTCGGCTATTTAGTTCGTTTTTATTATCTCGATTTTACTTTGCTGAAGACATTATTTGCTTGTAATATGGAACACTTTATGTTATTAGATGATGGAAATAGCAAAATGTACTGCCGGGTTCAAAATACTAGTTAACAGGTGTATGGATGTGGTATAAATGAAACGAAATAAACGAGACCTTCAGATGCAAACATGAGTAACTTAAATGTTATAAAAGTAAAGTATGAAATCTAAAAGTATCTCAGAGACGTTGTTTTTAAAGGCCGGCAATTGTAGCACAACATTGTGGTGCCTAGATAATGCGTTTACATTTGAGAAATGTCCTGGTGGAATCGATCTCCATTTTGTCACTAACAACTCCAAAATTTTCGGGGAAGGATCGTAATTTTCGAACAGACTATTACTGGTGTCCTACTTAACATAGTTATGTCAGTTAAATATTTAGGTGTAACGTTGCAAAGCGCCGTGAAATGGAACGACCGAGTGATGTTAGTTGCAGGGAAGACTGTTGGCAGACATCGGTTGCTTGGGAGAATTATGAGGCAGTGTAGCTCTTGAACAAGAATGTGTTGAACAAGAGGGGCTCTGCAGCTTGCAAGTATTGGATATATCTCATTTACTTATATACAGGGTGTAAACGACAGCTGTTTACAACGTACGCCAGTAGTGTGGGAGAAGTGGAGACGAAAAGCTTGATGTAATACACTTCCGGCCTGTTAAACCGCCAAATAATCCAAAATTAACTTTTCATGGTTGGGATTCACAGTCATATAATATTTCTTAAACGACATCATAGTCGCCGTTGACTGTATAAAATATTTATTGTTACTATTGCAATTTCGGCCTTCTGGCCATTTTCAAGTAACACTACAAAATTTACCTAAACACAAAAATACAAAAGTGAAGCACAGGGTGTATATACATAATTAAGCAAACATTTAATTATAAAACCAGCTCAATCATAAAAACTGGAGATAAATGTACATCACGTACATTCTGTCAGAATATGAAACTATCTGACATGAGTACATGTCGTCGTCAAAATGCAGCCTTTTGACTGTGAGATTCCCACAAGATCCGATGAGTACGACACATATTACATCGTAATATGTTGTTAAATATATACTGAACTGTCGATGTTATCATCGTTCTAATAATCTATCACACATACAAGTTCAGGTACACTGACAACATGTGGAGTTGGCGCGAAAATACATTTACTAAAGATACTGCCTGTTTACGACACAGATACAGGGTCAGGTATAATTTTTGTATAAGCAACTACGGCATATGCTAGCTTTTGGCGCATCAGGTGGGACTAAGGAAAACCATTTACAATTTTTGTAAGTTTTCTGGTTTTTGTGGAAGAAACTATATTTACGTCAGGCAGCTGTCCATTCAAATCTTCTCCGTTGCTACTTACTTGTTAAAGCTGAAGCAGAAACTTCAGTTGCTCGTACTTCACAAAGGTAATTACCCCTATTCAAAATGAATAAATAATCTACTGTATTTACTTTCTTGTATTTGAAAAAAAATAATGCCCTTCCTGACCTGCCTGTGCCTGGAGACGCCTAAGTGTTTTTTACAGATAAAACACCTGCTTTCGGACAAATGTGTGTATTGACACTACTCTAAATCGTAATTAGATGAAATACATTCTAAATATACTAAATATTCTGCTCAGAATGACTGACGATATGTCACCCACAAAACAAATACTTTTCTTAAAGAAATTTAATTTTAAACTTTATTTAAGCATATGCTCAAATTTTTACCATCGCCTACAAGGCACATTTGTAATGGCCGTTCTAGAAATAGACGAACAGATGAAAGCATATTGAATGATATTCCGTTGCATGCTGTGGCAGTTCGACGACGCATATCACATGGCGTTGTTGGGGTTTCGTGATAGACTGTATCTTTCTGTACTCCCCATAGACAGAAATCAAAAGTAGTCGAAAGCGGGGGACCTTTTCGGCCGTTTAACTGTAGCATTATATCCTGTCCAACTGTTAGGTAATTTTTCATTCATTATTTGCGTGGGAACGGGTGAAGAGTGAGCTAGGTAGCCGTCATTTTGAAACCACACTGTTGCTTATTCAGTGGGACCTCTTCTAGAAGAATGAGTAGAAATTTCCTAAGATACTGCACGCACATTTCCATTTAAAATCTTCGGGGATGAAGTAAGGTCCTACAATGGAATCTCCTACGACGAAATACCATATTTTTAAGCTACACGGACGTTGGTGTTGTGATGTTGTACCTCTTAAAGCCAGGGTAAATTTTTCGTTGCCCAGTAGTGCATGTTACCTAAATTTACATTGCCTCTGTTCGTAAATGTTGCTTCGTCGACAAAGAGCACGCTTTGGAGAAACATAAGGTCGTCTCCCAGGCAATGCAGAGAAAACTGACGCAATTCTATACAACGTTTGAGGTGACGTCCTCCGAATGTCTCTTATAGTGACAGTTGATAAAGGTAGAATTTACGTCGATGTAAGATGATAATGCCACAGTTCTTGGCAGACGTCTAGTGGCACCATGCCGACTGAAAAGAATCTAGTCAGAACACATCCTACATGTGCTTCGTCAGTTCCAGTCTTCGTCTTCGTCCTCTGACACTGAAGCTGTCTGTTCGCACTAGTGACTTAATAATTCGTGCAAGTGCCTGACGCGACCGACAGCGCCGATCGGGATGGACGTCACTACACCGCCGAAGCGTTTCGACAGCATTTCTTTGATATTCACCGTATAAGGGTATCATGCCTAACTTCTCCTCCCTGGTGCGCATGTTTGCAACAGAAACGACCTCCTGGTAGACGACACAGTTAGTGCTAGTTCTGCAGTGCAGACAAGTAAACAGGTAAAACGACGTAGCCTGGCATCAACGTGCTTACAACGCCACAGCTAAACCCGGCCGACTTGCCTTTCAATTTCAGAATATTTCGTGAATTTTGTTTTGTTTTGTGAAGACTTTCAACCTCATAATTAACAAACATTATATCACTGTACTCGTCTTTCAAAAAAAATGGCTCCAAGCACTATGGGACTTAACATCTGAGGTCGTCAGTTCCCTAGACTTAGAACTACTTAAACCTACCTAACCTAAGGACATCACACACATCCATGCCCGAGGCAGGATTCGAACCTGCGAACGTAGCAGTCGTGTGGTTCCGGACTGAAGCATCTAGAACCGCTCGATACTCGTCGTTCCAAGCCTGGTGCAGTGACTAGAATGAAAATTCTCCTATCGTAGCACAAAAAAGGAGAACATGTCCTGGGCAGAGTTAGAGATTTTAAAGAGGGAACTAGCTTTTCGACGTATCCGGCAGCTTCAAAAACATTTATATCAAAACATTTATATCAAAACATTTGCACATCTCGTGCTTTTTTTACTTGTCAGTATTAGTACCTGAGTTGTGTAATATAGTGTCACGCGTCAGGTAAAGTAACATGATACATGATCTCATGTTGTATGACGTGACAGATGCTATCATGTCATCCAACATAGCATTTTTCATGCTCTGCAATATGACACAACATGTCGTTAAAGTTTAGATGCAGCCATCTCCACTCTGGGATACCTCCTATTTTAGGTACATCCCCACTCCCGGATACTTCCGATCGTGGATGCATCCCACTTTCTAGAAGCAAATAAATTTGTGTCTACTTGTTCTTACGCCACTCACCATACATGTAACAGGAGGTGAATCTAAGAGAGCTCGCTGCGCTGTACTAGTTGGAGAAAAGCACGAATATGTCAAGAAATTTTGATTTAAATGTCCGTTGTTCTAGTACGGCGAAGTCACCGATAAGATAAGCCACCCATCTCCTTCCCTTCCTCATACACGTTGCAAGGTCATTAACTCATACGGCCGGTACTGTAACAAAGCACTAATTTTCTCGAATTCCAAGGCCACTGAGCCAGTAGGTATCAGTTTCACCCCACCTTCTTTTCTTATTATCCCAGTTGTGTGAGTTTCGTCATTCATTCGAGGTCTGTACTTAAGGGGAAATGATCAGGGTCTTTCCGTTTATAAATATTAACGGACATGTTTATTGAGAACATTTTCTCTACTTTAGTAGAAAACTTACATACGCTGAGGTGACAGAAATCATGGGCAAGACATAAGCACATATACAGCTGCCTGTAGATCGTGTAGACAAGGTAGAAAAGGGCAGTGCATCGGCAGAGCAGTCATTTGTACTTAGGTGATATATGTGAAAAGATTATTTTGGCGTGAATATAGCCGCATGACGCGAATTAACAGACTGTAAATGCAGAATGGTAGTTGGAGCTATACGCATAGGACATTACATTTTGGACATCGTTAGGGAATGCAATATACCGAGATCCATAATGTCAAGATTGTGCGGAGAATACCAAGTTTCAGGCATTACCTGAAGAGTAGCGTTTGCTTAGAGTTGTGAGTGCTAACACACAAGCAACACTGCGTGAAAAAAAAACAGCATAAATCAATGTGGGACGTACGACGAACGTATCCGTTGGAGCAGTACGACGAAATGTGGCGTTAATGGGATATGGCAGCAGACGACCAAGGCAAACAGCACAACATCGCCTCGCCAGGGCTGGTGACCATATCGGTTGGACCCTAGACGACTGAAAAACCGTGGATTGTTCAGATGAGTCCCGATTTCAGTTGGGCAGAGGTGATGGTAGGGTTCGAGCGTGGCACAGACTCCCATGAAGCCATGGACCCAAATTAGTGACAAAAAGTAAAAACACCTACAGCCGTCCATATGATTTTATTTTAGTTTGTCGCCACCAGTTTCGACGCTTCATTTTGTCACGATAATAAAAGGCCGTCGTCCCAGAGACGTCCTGCTAAAAGGATGCGCATACAAAAGCTTGATGGACCCAAATAGTCAACAAGGCACTGTGCAAGCTGGCGGTGTCTCCATAATGGTATTGGCTGTGTTTACATGGAGTGGACTGGATCCTCTGGTCCAGCTGAACCGACCAGTGACTAAATAGTTACGTTCGGATACTTGGAGACACTGTGCAGCCATTCACGGATTTTATGTTCCCAAACAGCGGTGGAATTTTATTGGTGACAATGAGCCATGTCACCGGGCCAGAATTGTTAGCGATTGTTTAGAATGACGTTCTAGACAATTAGCCCGAATGATTTGGCCACCCAGATTGCCCACAAAACATTCATGGGACATAAGCGAGAGGTCAGTTCGTGCACAAAATCCTACCCGGCAACACTTGCGCAATCATGGACGGCTATAGATGCAGCAAGGCTCGATATTTCTACAAGAGACTTGCAACGACTTGAGTGCATACCACGTCGAGTTGCTGCACCACGCCGGACAAAATGAGGCATCTTATGCCTTTTGCCCCTCCTTGTACAAACAGATACACATCAGAGAGATATTATTACATTTAATACTGGTTATTTATATACTTCTATTCAATATATACAGTACATGCGAACAGCAGGATTAACTGTTCCAGCTAGTAGCACGTGAAGAAAAACTCCACAACATACAGACATGTACATAGCTCTCAGTATACGGGTTGGTCAGAATCAGTCTGAAAATTTTGTAAGGGTGTTTCAGGGTATATTGTGCTGAGAAGTAACTGTTAAGAAAAAAATCTGTACGGTGCGCCGTTTCCGAGTTAATTAGCACTCATATTAGCCATTGAGGCCGTTGCGTATGCAATTTCAGGCGCCCTGCTAGATTCAATTAGCGTCAGATGTGTCGTAGCGTAGGTGATAGTGCAGGAGACTGCTCAGCCTTTAACTTGGGGTCGATCGTTACTACCGTCCCATGTCCTATTTTGTATCGCTCTATTGTTCAGTTTTAGGAAACCAAAAAAAGATCACGTTTGCCGATACCATCTCTGTCGGTCTGCTTGATTTTGCACATGCAACGGCCTCACTGACAAACTTTAGTACTAATTAAATCTAAAACGGCGCAGTTTTTTTCCTAAAAACAATTATTGCCCATCACAACCTTCCATGCGATATCCTTACAAGTTTCTCAGCACCCTGGATTCACATGCATATATACACATCAATGACAAACGGTTCTCTCTCTATCTCTCTCTCTCCCTCCCTCCCTCTCTCTCTCTCTCTCTCTCTCTCTCTCTCTCTCTCTGACACACACACACACACACACACACACACACACACACACACACACATATTTTCGATCTGAGCCCCACAAACTCCACAATCTGTCAACCATTCACCTCATCTTTTATCAGGCTGATAATTTTGTTCTTTTGAGATGTAATACTACGAGGATTATCAGCTGCATATATGGATATGCCAAATGCTTCAGGATGTTACCTTATTACTGCATGTGGAGTGCAGTATTTCACCCAATACATCAAACTCTGTGTGTCCATATGAAGTATCTTTGGACTGGCAAAATTTGGTGTCGCAAGCTGATGGTGGGAGTGATACATGAGAAGTCTAGAAAGGTCCAGTACACACACAGATGGGTTCTGTGAACTCCACAACAAGCTTAGCCATCTCCAGACACACTAATCCTTGATAGAACATTGTGACCTGCTTGAAACTGGGCCTGGCGATGTAATACCTAGAGCCATAACATCCATCCCAACGGTAAAGTAAATGAATTTCGCAACGCTTTCTCATGTATTCCCTAGTTTTTCCGGAAACCGAACTGTTCATTAATTTAATAAAATTCTTTTTTAAATCATATGTCGTGTGAGACCTCTTTTCTGTATTGACAGCTATGAACTCCCTAGCCAGCATGACTGTTTGAAGGTGATAGCATGGGTGACTTTAATAAGATCCATTTTCAAACTGAGGCACAGCTGGAGGTTTCTGTTGGGCATAATGTATCTCTGTATGTTTCCTGTGTTGCCATCAACTTGGGGACAGAACCACTACACTAGTCGCTCCGCACGCAATGGCAAGTCGTTGCAAGCATCAAGACAGTGGATGGGGCATGCCAATTCTGTTGCAACGACGTAACTCTGACCAGAGTCCGCAGCCACATCTTTTGCCTTACCTGATGAAGAAAAAATGGTTCAAATGGCTCTGAGCACTATGGGACTCAACTGCTGAGGTCATTAGTCCCCTAGAACTTAGAACTAGTTAAACCTAACTAACCTAAGGACATCACAAACATCCATGCCCGAGGCAGGATTCGAACCTGCGACCGTAGCGCTACCTGATGTGACAGTTGCCTTATAGGACAACAATCGGAAGGCTCCATCGACATAGAGGAGGGTAGAAGGACGGATCCTCAAACTTACAGACCAATATCCTTAACATCGGTTTGTTGCAGGATTATCGAACATATTGTCAGTTCGAATATAATGAATTTCCTTGAGACAGAGAAGTTGCTGTCCATTCATCAGCACGGCTTTAGAAAGCATCGCTCCTGCGAAATGCAACTCGCCCTTTTTTCACAAGATATCTTGCGAACCATGGATGAAGGGTATCAGACGGATGCCATATTCCTTGGCTTCCGGAAAGCGTTTGACTCGGTGCCCCACTGCAGACTCCTAACTAAGGTACGAGCATATGGGATTGGTTCCCAAGTATGTGAGTGGCTCGAAGACTTCTTAAGTAATAGAACCCAGTACGTTGTCCTCGATGGTGAGTGTTCATCGGAGGTGAGGGTATCATCTGGAGTGCCCCAGGGAAGTGTGGTAGGTGCGCTGTTGTTTTCTATCTACATAAATGATCTTTTGGGTAGGGTGGACAGCAATGTGCGGCTCTTTGCTGATGATGCTGTGATTTACGGGAAGGTGTCGTCGTTGAGTGACTGTAGGAGGATACAAGATGACTTGGAAAGGATTTGTGATTGGTGTAAAGAATGGCAGCTAACTCTAAATATAGATAAATGTAAATTAATGCAGATGAATAGGAAAAAGAATCCTTTAATGTTTGAATACTCCATTGGTAGTGTAGCGCTTGACACAGTCACGTCAATTAAATACTTGGGCGTAACATTGAAGAGTGATATGAAGTGGGACAAGCATGTAATGGCAGTTGTGGGGAAGGCGGATAGTCGTCTTCGGTTCATTGCTAAAATTTTGGGAAGATGTGGTTCAGCTATAAAGGAGACCGCTTATAAAACACTAATACGACCTATTCTTGAGTACTGCTCGAGTGTTTGGGATCCCCATCAGGTCGGATTGAGGGAGGACATAGAAGCAATTCAGAGGCGGGCTGCTATATTTGTTACTGGTAGATTTGATCATCACGCTAGTGTTACGGAAAGGCTTCAGGAACTCGGGTGGGAGTCTCTAGAGGAAAGGAGGCGTTCTTTTCGTGAATCGCTACTGAGGAAATTTAGAGAACCAGTATTTGAGGCTGACTACAGTACAATTTTACTGCCTCCAACTTACAAAAATGGTTCAAATGGCTCTGAGCACTATGGGACTCAACTGCTGAGGTCATTAGTCCCCTAGAACTTAGAACTAGTTAAACCTAACTAACCTAAGGACATCACAAACATCCATGCCCGAGGCAGGATTCGAACCTGCGACCGTAGCGGTCTTGCGGTTCCAGACTGCAGCGCCTTTAACCGCACGGCCACTTCGGCCGGCTTCCAACTTACATTTCGCGGAAAGACCACAAAGATAAGATAAGAGAGATTAGGGCTCGTACAGAGGCATATATGCAGTCATTTTTCCCTCGTTGTATTTGGTAGTGGAACAGGGAGAGAAGATGCTAGTTGTAGTACGAGGTACCCTCCGCCACGCACCGTATGGTGGATTGCGGAGTATGTATGTAGATGTAGATGTAAGTCAAATTGTTGTACTCCTTTTCGCTCATTCACATTTCATATGAGTTGGTATACCTATGCACACACTGGCGAAGCCCCCCGCAAATCCTGTGTTGGAAAAAAAGCGGAATGCCAACATGAGTCAACAGTTCGATATCGAAATTTCTCTGTCTTAACGTTTCGTCACACAAAAGTGATGTAATAAAGGGCAGGATCAAGAGTGTATGTGTCCATGCACATACTCTGAAAATTCTCGAAAATATCCATGAGCAGGCGTATTGCTGTGTCCCTGTATAGTCGGGCATCACCTCCTGATGTAGGGATGTTTAACTCCTGCCAAACATTCACCCCATGGCCTTACTCCACATCCAGAATGGAAGTGTCTGTAGGTTTAGTGGTGAATGCGGCTATGTCGGGAAATGTTGTTTTGTCGAGTCTCCTCTCACTCAGATATACTTCATCACAAGCTGAAATTTTGCGTCATAAGGAGGAGCGGTCTAGTCATGTGCATGTCCTCCTGACACGTTCTCTCAGTATCTTTGTGAAGAGGTGCGTGAGTGAAACGTATAGAATCCAAGAATAGGAGCCATATTTTTAGCATGATTCGTTTCGCGAAGGAAATGTATTTTGTAACGTTATCAGGTAGAGCACTAACCTTGCCGCCTTTATAACCGAAATCACTAAAGTGCTCAAAAAGAAAGCGATCGTTATAGTAACTCACATTGTGAAAGACAACGGGTATTTGTCACGGTACTTAGTAACTAAATTTCCATGTAGTGTGTACTGTGCCGTGGAATTCCCAGACAGATGACACTGCTCTCAGTGTGACGTTCCCGCTTTTCTGTCTAATGGCAGCCCACAGATATGACATAAAACTGCTTGTTTCGTATAAGGCATAGTTTGCCTGCTAGATGGTCGTGATACTGTTGTTGCTATATATATATATGTCATCAACACCCTTTGCAAGTTATTTGAGCTCAGAAAGTAGCCATCTCACAGGATTATCCCTGATGTATGATTCCGGCTGGTTAAGACTGGAGTCACATGAGCGTACAACTGGATATTTCGCTGTATAGTGTATCAGTCGTTCTATGAACGTAGTATGAGAGGCAGTGGGATCACGTTCACAACTCACCGTAGTAGGCCCACGAAGTCTGTATAAACAACGAAATGGCAGTACTCCTGGTGGTGGGCATTTTAAAACTCTAACTACTTGTTTGCCTCAGTAGGCATGTCTACACACCTTGTTTTCTCGCTAGCAAGCAATTATATTCCGTTCTAAATACTCACTCCCGTTAGATGCCATTCTAAGTACTCATTCTTAGTATGCGAGTTTAGGTATACACACATACTGGTCCCTGGCTAGTGTAATAAATTAGATACCATTATAAATACTCACTTGTAGTACCCAAGTTTAGAGATCTTTGCCAAAAATGGCGTTTATCACCGTTTCCATTCATTTGGGTGGATAATGGTGGGGATATGCTTTTGATCCAGATGTAGTGTTGTGTGATACCCTCACAGAATCCCAACACGAACTGAATAGTCTGCATTAAGACTCTCAGATGTTGTCAGGTCCTCGAGTTTAATTGGGAATGAGATACCAGTTAAGTTACAATACCTACAGACGTTAGACGTTTTGCATGTAGTCATACACTCCGCATATGTCGGTTAATTTCTATCGCAAGCAAGGAGCAACCAAGTGAAACGGAACTTAACCCTTAGCAGTATTTTCGACATTAATACACGTGTGTTTAGTGGCACTATCTTTTGGAAGATGGATAAAATGGAACCCCCCCCCCCTCCCCAAGTACTGGATCGAAGGCATGTGAGTACAAATCGATTCAGAGTACACAACTCACAAGGAGAATTTCCCAAGTGTAAGTAAACAGTTTTGATGAAACTTGATTGGTACGTTGAGGCGTCAAAATAATGCTATACATATTCTTTTCGTTTTTGCTCAGTTTCGCTTTTAAGGAGTAAAACGCTGCTTAATAAGTAATTTGGCATATTATGTTTAGAGAGAATATCTTCGAAGACTTGTTATATAAAAAATGTGTTTTATGTGAGAGTTGAAAGTAATTAACGTCTTTGAAGAAATATAATCAAATTTTGTAATAATTTCAAACTTTGCTAATTTTGAAAAACATTATAACCAAGCAGCAGTCACTAGAACATAACCTGTTCTCTTCACCAAGGTTTTCCATTGTACAGAAATATGCCTTGTACAGATCAGGATGTTAGAGTATCATCCGCCACAATATGAGAATTCTGCTAAATTCTGTATCATAGTGTATTGTCTGTTATGTGTATTATGTGAATAAATTTCGTTCCTTTTACGTACATGGTGTACAAACTCTGTTTCAGACATTTGTTTAGAGATTATTATTATTGCAATAGTTTTCTATAGTAATAATGAATTGTAATAATGAATTTTCAGTTAACAAAGTACCCTCAAGAAGTTATAAACTGAAAGGCAAAAAAAAAAAAAACCAAGAAAACATTAAATGTAAAACCTACAATAAGGAATTAAAACATAAAACTAAACTATGTAACATAAATAATTAGAATAACAGTGAACATTTCGATATTTTAGTTGGGTATGTTGGGATAACCCAACACAAGACAGTGTACAGCTTATTTTCCAAAAATAAGATTTCACAAATCAGCTTCATTACACATTGATGTATGTGACTAGAAAGTTTCTTTAATTTATGTTGTATCATAAGCATCTATTTTTCAAAATTAATTTAAATGTTTTGCAAAACTTCAAATTATTACAAAAGCTGAATATTCAGTTTCCAAGAAAGTTATTTAATTTTTAAGCTTTATATGAAACACATATTTTATATATCATGATTTCGAAGAATAGATTTTCCAAATTACCTTTAAGTGTATATTTTACCCCTTAAAAGCAAAATTGGGCAAAAACGAAGATATATTTATTACGTTAATTTGACCCCTATACCTACCCACTAAGTTTCGTCAAGATCACTATTTTACACTTGGAAATGTTCCCTTGCGAGCGCCTTAACAAAACTTCTTACTTGTATTCCGGAAAAATGGCCCAGTATAACAGTCTTGGTAAATATTCTGAATCAATCTGCTGTCGACACGACCCGCAATAACGCACCATTATCCCCCCAATGTAGAAAATGGATTTTTGCTCAACGCCATTACTAACTTCTTTCTGAGTACGCGTGAGATTACAGCCTAGTAATGCACTGCACATCAAGGCTGGATGCTTTGGTTGGTTGACGATTCTGGAAACCTCACTTTCCAGCACAGGATTGTATGTGTTAAGGAAAGTAGACCTATTAGGGTATTGGTAGCCTGTATTAGAATTTTCTATTCGAGCATGCGAGATACAATCCCCACAAGTGCCAGCAATCACAGCATGGTCCAATGTGGGCATGTGATTCAGCTGGTGATTATTTACAGGGCAGGCTTTTGTTGTTCTGCTAGATCTAAGACGATGACATCGAGATGGTCCAGGGCGCAGGAGCGTGGTACAGACTTCAGAAGACGTGCTGATGTCGTCAGCGCTTACCGGGATCTGCATTAACTTATATTTTTGCACATATAAAGCTAGCTGCGATTCATCAGACAAACTAGATGTTTCGTCTAAGTCATCTTTTATCTTGCTACAGTCACTCAAATTCGATACCTCACCGTATGCTACAGCGTCATCAGCAAACATTCGCTGATTGCTGCCCAAACCTTCCACCAAATCATCTATGTACATAGAGAACAACAGCGGTCCTGTCACACTTCCCTGCGCCACTCCTGACGATATCCTTGTCTCGGATGAACAATCGCCGTCGAGGGAAACATACTGGGTTCTATTACGTAAGTAGTCTCTGAACCACTCACATATATGTAAACTTACTCCATACGCTCATATCTTCGTTAACAGCCTGCAATGGAGGATCGTGTCAAGTGCTTTGCGGAAATCTATAAATATGGAATCAGCCTGTTGCCCTCCATCCATAGATCTCAGTATATCGTGTGAGAATAGGGCAAGCTGATTTTAGCTTGAGCGATGCTTTGTAAAATCGTGCTTCTCCGTGGACATAAGCTTCTCAGTCTCAAGAAAGTTCATTATACTCGAACTGAGAATGTGTTCAAGTATTCTGCAACAAACCGAAGTTACGGTTATTGGTTTGTAATTTTGTGGGTCCGTTCTGTTACCCTTCTCATATTCAGGAGTCACCTGCGTTATTTTTCCAGTCGCTTGGAACTTTGTGATGGGCGAGAGATTCACGATAAATGCGAGTTAGATATCGGGCCAATACTGCAGAGTACTCTTTGTATAAGATTTGGGATTCCATCCGCACCTGGTAATTTATTTGCTTTCAAATCTTTCAGCTGTTTCGCTACGCCAGGGATGCTTATTAGAATATTGTCCATACGGGAGTCTTTGCGATGGTCAAATGATGGTACGTTTCTACGCTTCTCCTATGTAACGATTTATTGAACGTGAAATTTAAAACTTCGTCTTTCGTTTTGTTATCTTCAGGTGCCATACCAGACTGGTCAACAAGGGACTGAATGGAAGCGTTAGACCCGCTTAGCGATTTTACATACGACCAGAATTTTCTCTGATTCTCAGCCAGGTCTTATGCTAAGGTATGACGGTGGTTATTGTTACATGCTTCGCTCATAGATCTTTTCACAGATGCACGGAGCTCTACTAACCTTTGCTTGTCGTTATTTGTGCGTTCTCTTTTGAGGCGTGAGTGCAACAGCTTCTGGTCCCTCAGCATCTTACGAATTTCGTTATTAAACCATGGCGGTTCTTTTTCATCCCTCATCCATTTAATAGGCACATAACTCTATCGAGAATTTTATTGAAAGTGACGCAGCTTGAAAACCGAGAAGATTTTATTCACATAATTCTCCAGACCACGATTTAGAATCTACTTAAACTTTGCCCATACTTCCTCTGTGTCCATATTACTGGAACTAAGTGATGTCATTTTACTGTGTAAGGGAAATGCTGACAACTGCTTATCTGCTCTGCCTAGCACAAACACTGTCTTAGCCTTCTCGACTTATTTATTAACTTTCATAATCATAGTTGCTGTAATGACATCAAGATCCGTTTCTGTACTGATACTATCTATTAGGTCTGGCCTATTCGTAGCTTCAAGGTCGAAGATACTTCCACTGTGTTTGGGCTACCGTGCTAGCTGCTCAAGACAGTTCTTAGAAAACGTGTTCAGAAGAATTTCGCACGACTGCCTGTCTGTAACCCCCCCCCCCCCCCAACCCCTTCGCAATGCGCAATGAATTTAATAAGCATCCCAGCCTTTGCGCGGTAGGTAAAGCCGCCTCCATCTAGTACTGCATGCTGTGGGTATTTACGCGCTACTGACCGTAGACTATCTTGGAAAGACTCTAGAACTATCACAGCGGAATCGGGTGGCCGTTAAAAAACATCCAACAATTAACTTCGTTTCACCTACACATCTTATACGCGACCACATAATTCCACTGTCACACTCAACTTTGACCTCAATGGAGACAATATTTTTGTGAACTGTATTGAACACTTCTCCTCGTACTGCCTCCGATCTGCCTTTCGATATACATTCCATAATTCGCTAAATATATCACTGATTTCCACTTCGAGTTTCAGCCAGCTCTCGATCCCAAGAACGATTTGAGCGCGAGATCTTTCCTGGAAGGCAGTATCTTCGGGAACTTTACTACGAATACCTCGACTGTTTACTGATTAAATTTTAACAGTCGAAGTGTCTTTACTCTAAATGCAGTCTGACTTCCCTTGCTGCATATCGACTGGCTAGTATTCATCAGAGAGCTTCAAACTACCGTCTAGCCTAGAAAACAATAATATACACGCCACAAGTACTCTGCTACCTGAGTAGCTGCTTCCTTTTGGTAGTGCACCCCTGACCTATCTAGAGGACTGCTACAAATCCTCACACGATAACGCAGGTCTAGAAATTTGCAGGCAAGGCCGTCACAGAGGTGACGAAGCCTTTGGCTGAGACCCTCCATTCTGCTTCAAACAAAAAGACCCTGATCAATTCTGGGTGCAATATTGCACGCTGCGAGCTCCGCTTGCACCCAACGTTAGAGGCCAGCACTCACTACCTCTGCCAGCAGCCTGTATGAACTGAAGATGACCAATAAACCCATGTGACAGGCGTCGTTGATGCGACGTGAGCCACAACTTGCAGGTGACGGCACCCTGTACCCTCGATAGCCACAGGCAAGGCTGTCTTCACATTTCGGATGAGGCCCTTCGGCAGACATTCCGAGTGGGCATTGACTTTCTTTCCAGCCCTGAACGCTATCTGCCTGAGGGGCTCCATAGCGCATCTAACATTGGAGCTCCTGATAACCACTAAACCCTTATCCCCGTATGCCTGCTCGGATCCTGCTGAAGGCGGCCACTTGTTCGTACACAATCTCCACGCTGGCTCTCCGCCTCGAGCAACGCGGACTCGTTACCACCCGCCACTCACCCTGCTGTGAGGGCAGGTCCACCTCGCCGGGTACACTAGAAGGTACCTCGGAAGCAGAGCCTGTGGGCAACACCAGCAACACCTGAGGTATCCCAAGCGACGCGCCAGATTCTCCGCCACCGCCACACCCCGAGGCAGCAGCCTGAAGGTAATTGACCATAGCCAAAAGCGCAATCAACTGTTCGCAAACTGTGGCCAGCTCCTCCTGCGTCCGTACTTAGTATGCACACATCCCAACGATCCCAGAAAGACTAACTGAAGAGGTAAACTATAAAAACAGACAGAATCCTAGATATGCAGCTTGCTACCCTC